>NW_028301565.1:1847500-2457500 GCF_042242905.1 Orbicella faveolata
TCAATATACCGGCGTAATACATAAAAAGTGAAAAACGTTTTCATTCAAGAAAAATTAATGCTTCGGCTAACTTTTAATCCTGGGTTAGCGTTAACAAGCTATCGAACAAACAGGCTCTGGGCTGCTACCCTCAAGTCCATCAAGCAGGATTTATATTTGAACTGATGTTTAAAAAAGTGCTATGTTTGCCTCTGTAATATTTATTTCAACTTTCCACCTGTTATTACGTCGGGCAATAGACTACTGCCGATTTGCCCTCAGCCCCCTTTTCAAAGCAATTCCTCGTGCAAAACCTTATGGAAATGACAGTGATTTGCCCGATAATATAATGAATGTGCAGAAGAACCAAATTTTCATATGATCGGTTTCACGAGAACACTCGTTTTGATACAAGAAAAAGTCAACTTGAAAATATTCTGCTGGTCAAAGGCTGCAAACTTAGGCAATAAACATGGTAATGATAACAAAAAAAAAATGCATGGGCAATGATTCTAACCAGCCAAATAAAAATATTACCTCACGTAATTGGATAATTCCCTTTTCGTAAATAATGCAAACTACCTACATATTATCTACGGGTGGAAATCCTATCCAGTAAAAACTCATCAGCGTCGGATCACGTTGCTGCAACCCCATAATTTGTTTGTTTTTTTTTTTGTTAACTCTTGTAGTAATTTTACACTTACCAGAGTTCCATCTGCTTTTCGATAAGTAACCCATTTTCCCTCCTTGAGGTACTTGATTTGGTATTTCGTTGCCCACCTCAAATCCTCAAAACTACCCTGTGTCATAATCATTGTTATTGACTTTTTCTTGCCCAACTGGATTTGTATATAAGGTGAATTATCATTCCGCGCCGAACACCATGCTCCCTGCCCGTCCAGTCGTGCCAAGGCAGGGGCATGATTTGAACTGAGGCTGGAAGATGCTCTGATGTTCGCATCTGGAATGGCTTTGCTTTGCATTCCCAATTCATGATCGCAATCTCCACCTGCGAGAGAGTCAGAAATAAGGGACGATCTGAAATTAATTACTTACAAAATTTTCAAAATCCGAACTCTGAATTTAGCGTTCCTCGCATAAAACTCGAAGCCATGGACAGCATCTGAGATGGAAGCGAATGCATTCTGAACAGCAGCGCTTAAAACGGCGTAACATAACTCAGATATAACATATACCTTCCAAATAGACTAGTTATGGAACGCTTTCGAGTGGTATACCGTGGAATATTCCACGAGTCACTTGTATTTTCTCGGTAAACACACAAGCCTTTACGTGAGTGTGCATACCAAGAAAATACAAGTGAAAAGTGAGGTATTCCATGGTATACCACGAGAGAGCGTTCCATAACTATTTTATACCATGCATAGAAAATCCAGACGTCAACACAATCAATGCGACATGCTACACGATGGGAAGGTTGGGTGTACCGTCGAATATACAACGGTTTTCCTGTGTTGTGAATGGCTGTACTTTCTATGGCATGGTATAAATAGGTCTATAGGCAATAATAATAACAATAGTTTATTGACACTCCCGTAATGGGGATTTTCAGTGACAATACAACAGAGCTAAACTAATCAAGTTAAAAGAAATGGTTTACAATTCAATTAAAAGGGAAAGAATGCGATGAAATAGGCAAAACAGTAGCAGGGGTGAAGTCACTAATTTCCGTGAGCAAAAAGCGTTATATAAAGTTAGTGCGACTAGGCCCTTTCTTACGAAATAAGAGACGGAAATTCGAAAAAAAAAAAAAGCTCTAAAACAGTTGATGACATTCTTCGTTCCAGTTTAAGGGAGCTCAGTCACGGTTTGCGCATATTGAAAAGTCTAGCCTCAATTTTTCCAAATTCATTGTTTGTAATCCGTGTTAATCTTCTCCATCCTTTGCCATCCTTGTTCCTTTATGGTTTATTATTACATAACTCTTTGGTGTTTTTCTATCGTACTGAACTGTTATTTTCAGGTTTCCTACCATTTAATGGTAATTTTGTATGTGGCCAAAATAACTCAAAATACCGTGACTGAGCCCCTTTAAATTTATGTTGCCGCCACATGGGCGGGCTGTTCATGTCTAGACCTTGTTGTCAGTGGTCGACAGGAAAGCTAGTTTTCGGGGTGGCCGTTACTTTCATTTTTTTTGTTTTTTTTTTTACGGTACTTTGGCTTGCAAAACTGTAGTTTAGGTGGCAAATTGCAATGGTAATACCAAATTTGCCACAATTTGTATTTACAGGCATGTCTTTGCAGTTTTCGCTGGCAGTTTTCGCTCGCAGCTGTTCTTTTCCCTCGCAACCGCAATGAACAGGAGTTGCGAGCCAGTTGGCATTGACCTTGGTCTACGACTGCAGGAGTCATCTTCAAAAACGTTCGTGTAAGAGATTTGCAATGGATTACATAATTTCTCCTGTGGCGTTGGAACTCTGCCTTTACGAGTTCGGGGGATTGCCAACAGGGAAACAATATCAGTTACAGACGGTAACAGTAGGAGAAATGACAAATGATTTGTTTCTTCAATAGAAAGCTAAAACCAAATTCTTCAAGTACAGACTTAATCTCTCGTTTGACCTGCAAAGGTCTACAGTAACCTAACGTAAATTGAGATAGCATTGCAACAACTGACAAATAAAAACTACATGAATTCTGAAGTGTTGGAAACCTGATTGTTTGAGGTAAAAATTCAATTTGTGTCTATTTATCGATTGATATCGATCCCTAGCACGAGTTAAAAAAGTTGTGACGTTGGTCGGTTTATTTACAGCTTCCTGTTTCGGTATAAAGAGCTGAACTCGGCGGCTGAATCGATCTTTTCCTTTTTCCGGTTTCCATGAATGATTCGTCAGAATTTCACGGAGATATTAACTACATTATTTTCAAACTGGAAGAAGAAGAAAAGCCGGGAGGAAGAAGAAGAAAAAACAGGCTTTCGTCCAACTCGTGCGTGGCAATGTACATCACTCAGTAACTATAATCATGACTGTATATCAGTAAAAGGTTAGATTGTAGGGTTTATGCAATAACAATCAACGCATAAGCCGATTTTCAAAATGAAATAAAGTAAAAGAGATTCAACTGCGCTCCTATGAAAACAAGCATCATTCGCTGGAAAACATTTAAATGCGCAATGCTGAAACCATTCACAGTATAAGCTTTCGTGAACATTAAACACTGGAATATAATTCGATCGGAAATCAAACCTCACCTTTAACTTCACGGGAGTTAAAAATAATCCAAGTGAAACACGTAATAAATAGGATCCTCATAGCTGTTACTTGAATGTATTACGACGTGACTTCACAGTCAAGCTTAACGTTGCCTTTTTGTGGACACAAGCCGAAAGAAAACGGAGTCGACGAGCTCCTGTTGACGAGGGATCGAAGACAAAGCTGAAACTGTTTTACAGGGTTATTAAATGGGTCACGTTCTGTATCTTAAAATATGTTACAGGGTATTCATTTCAATCATTTTTTGTCTTAAACCAGGACACGTTTCAGCATGCCCTTTGGATTTGTTTATGATCATCGAATAGGTTATGATAGTAATTATTTTGATAATAATTATAATAAATATATAATTTTATAATAAAAATAATACCAAACAAGTTTTATAATTGAGGAGTTTTGAGGAAAGTTACATAGAAAAGGGAAAATCCCCCTTTTTGACCTAGGTGAAAAACCCGAGATCGGGGGGGGGGGGAGGTGATGGGGGGAGGAGGGGGAGGGAAAGAAATTGCTAGTGTTAATTTAAACTAATATTACATAGAGTTATTCAAGCAATAAGGGCCATGATCGTAACGTCTCCAAAATATTCTTGAGAAATATTTTAGCGTGTCAAGTTTTGTGAGTTTTTTTATCCAATCCAAAATAGCTGCGCTAAATTTATCTAATCAAAGTTTACGTCAATGTGACGTCATAGCAAACACATGTCTAGCCATGCAAAAATCAATTTTGGATATTTCGTCTTCCTGTGAAAGCTTTAGCATGGTTGGAGATATCAGTTATTACGGGAAACCGAAGCCGAGGGATATGTCTGAACTCCCCTCCCCCCCCCCCCGCCCCCTAAAAAAAAAAAAAAAGAGGAAAAAAATTCAAAGGAAAAATTGAGAGATACGTACTTTCCAAAACAGTTATGGAAAACAATACTTGTGTCACATTAGATGTTTTATCAAAGTCACAAGCAAGCAAATTCTCAGTTATATTTCAATATGCATTACAAAATATCTGTTCATTTTCTCTAACGCTTATCTGGAAGATCCTGAGCCAATTCACTTTAGCTACTTGTAGACTGATAGACCACCGACTTTGTTTATTTAGTTCAATAATGATAAATTGCATATTTCAGGGGTTTTAACCTCAGGTGATTGTAATCAAGAGGATTAAGACAACTGAGGTATTTCAGCGTACCTTTCACGTGTTTTTTCTTTTGGCGATTTGCGGTTAGCTGCATGTAAGGTATGAAATAGTTGTACGGAAATACGCATTTCTTGGTCTAGAGTCAGTACTGGCCCAAGACAGATATAAACAGTCAACGATGAAGCACTTTGAAGTTTCCGTGAGGAAACATTTGCTCTTTGCGATGCCACGAGGAATATTTTTCCGTTCATGCACACCTTGCGAGAGGAAACTGGTAATATCGCTATTTCCGGACTTTCGGCAGGATTGGCAATAAGGAAATATAAATTACATGCAGTTTTATTTAATTTCTCGATAAAAGTATCTGTAATTGAAGCTAATTGAGTTTAAAACCAATACGATAGGCAATACATTTTACGACCAGTGAATTCTGGCAAATCATGATTGAGATGTAATTAACAGAATTGAAGATACGTCGCTTTTCTATCGAGACAACCAGATAGCCTTTGGGCTGATTCATGGTTGGGAACCACCCTTTTCCTTTTATTTGGTAAATCAACATTTTTTGCATTAGCACGTTCTTAAAGGTCGCCAATCGTTATCTCAGGGTAGAACTGTAAGAGGGGAGATATCGACCCTGCAAATCAAACCAAAGCCGCATGGAACACAACAAAACTTTATTGTTATAGCACACTACGCTCTTGCGACGTTTTTCCCCTTCAACAACCGTCAGCGCGCGTGTGTAGTGCTTGTACGTATCAGGCGCCCGTTTCCCGAAGGTCTCGAAAAATTTTCGTACCCAGAAAGCCATATAGCAAAATCTCAAAATTTCTCATTACTAACCTGTTTTTTTTTTTGTTTTGTTTTTTTTTTACATCTTCTTAACACAACGTATGAACAGAGGTTCCTTTCATCAAGAATTTTCAGGCGTATACACCCTCTGTTTTTAGAAATAGATTACCTAAAAATGGCTTTGTGGGCCCGAAACGTTTACGGGGCTTTCGAGAATTGGCCCAGTTCATTATAAGATGACGCCTAAACAGGATCGGGACGGGATCGGAGCAAGACAGGATCGACAATTAACGTCGGGACGGTCAAACTATTGGCCATGCAGGGTTTCATGTTAACAGTTGTTTGGTCAGTATCCAGTGGACACAGAGCTGTCTAATCAACTAAATGTTCGCAAAATTTTCTTAAATGGCGCCAATGCTTCTTACCTCTCTTGGTAAGAAAGAAACTTAAAAGAATTAACGCGGTATAGTTGAAACAGCTGAATGGTATAGCCGGAAGACTACAGAGCTTAAGACGAAATCCGATCATAGGCAATCGAGCAATTTCAGTTTTAAGTGAACAAAAAAGCTTGTACCAGAATAATTCTAAGTATATTACAGTCCTTCTTACATTTTCTAAAAGCTAAAGATATAAACAGTTGCCTAAAATAACACCAAATACAATTTCCCATGGAAACTCGAGAAAATAATTTCAAAGTTCAGAGAAATTGTGCAAAACGCATAAAATTTCATCATCAGTTTGATTTCACCAGTACTTTTAAGTGTTTCATATGAACTTCAAAATTTGTTTTCGAAATCTGGTGTTGTCAGAAATGATTTCTTTTGAGAAGATATTTAAAACAGTCACGCAGAAGTTTGCAATACAATGTAAATAATCTCGGTACAAAGATTTTGTCCACTTTGTCCACTTACTCGAACTTCTGGTGGATTCCCTCTCAAAACAACTTGATTCCGGTTATCAGCATGTCAGCCAGTGGTCATTTAACCTGAAAAATGGGCGTCCTAAATTTATCAGCAGCTGCTACTTTACAAGGTTGACTTTGATTTAATTCACATCATTCTTTGAACAACAACAACAAAAAAATGTCACCGCAAAATATTAGCTTAGCCATGTATCCATTGCGGACCTATTTTTACAAGGGTGCGATATAATAGCCTTATGTTGTCGGGATTAAAGGCTTGAGCTACTTAAAGAAAAATCTGTCACGCAACGTATATATGAATAATTTGTGCTTTGTGATTAATGAGCATCGTGGACATCAATAATAAAGTCTTGTGAAATATAATGGATTTGTTTTGCACCGTATCATCCATACTATATTGCTGCGTTTGTTTAGTCATCATGAATCATATGTACCGCGTATGTAGCACAAATGTGTATGGAGAAAGGCCTCTTTGCTCTCCAGTGTCATTTAGAAGAATCCATGTGAAATCATTCAGGGCTAGGTGTCTAGATGTCATTTTGTCGGAAAGGCAAGTACTCTAGGCAGAATTCTGTAGAGGGATTTAAAATTTAACATTATAGCAATTCAGAACGAGGAAAAAAAATTACATTGTCTCCTTCCCCTGCTGATTAAGAATCACTCAGCCAGGCATTGTCTTCAAGAATTGGATTATGAGCTTGAAATTTCTACGGCGTGATATTATCTTTTTAAATCTTTAATCTTTAATCATTATTTATACACGGTAAAAACATCAGGTAAAAAAATTACATAATAATGACTAAAATACAAATCCTAACATTATATTAACTTACATTAATATGCCACTTAAGAAAAATCCTGGTTTCCATGAATGCTTTGTTTAAAATTATGGTAGAGAAGGCGTTTAAATTTGTTTAATTTGTTTAATTTATATTTGACGAGACAAAAATAATTATTACATAATTCTTGAAATAACGAGTTCCAGCTATTTCTCTACATATACAATAAGCTTCGGTTTGCAGCATTTGCATTAGTGCCCAAGTAGAAATCTACTATTCGCGTTAGTTCGGCATCAAAATTCTTTTTTTGTGTGTGAGTCCTATTGCCTGTGGATCAGTAAATCAGTCACCGATACCGGCTTAAATCCCTCCTATCACCTGGCACATAATCCCTTTAAGAGATTTCCATTGACTTGTCTGCTGATCTGCAATAATTGTAGTATCACTTACATGCATCCACGTCAATGCTGATATTTCACGGATTTTTTGCCTTCTTGGGGGGTGTCTTATACGGTCACAGAGCATATCAATTAAAGCGAAGCTACTGAGGAACCCAGCCTTGACGGATAGAGGATCTTTTGTTCGGAACATGCAGGAAATGTTAGCAGTGTTTAATAATCGCGTTTATTCAGCCTGCATTCGTATCCCTTCAGTCACGCGATGTTATTTTATTGCAGTGGATCAATTTGATTTAAAAATGTCAGACAATTGTTCTTATAATTAGTACAAACAATATCGATTAAAGAATCTTTTGCCTGGATTGAAATCAAAGGAAATGTTATTCCATTAAGGATTACGGGCGCGTAAAAGCCAAAAACCAAACCAAAACAAAACGAAACAAAAATCAACGACAACAACAAACAAGGAAATAGACAAACAAACAAAGAAAAATCAAAGGTCTTAGTTTTTGAGGTTAGGACAAGGTCTTAGGTCTTAGTTTTTGAGATACGGAAGAAGCTAGTGTAGGCCTTAGTTGTGGTCTTAGAGCGTAGTTTTGAGATTGGGAGGTGGTCTTAGATCTTAGTATTTTAGTTAGGGAGGGGGTCTTAGGCATTTCAGATTGGAGCTAGAGGGTCTTAGTTTTTAGGTCTCAGATCTCGGGTCTTTTTTTAGACACCTTGCAGAAGGATCTAGATTGTTTCCAGTCTTTTTCGTCCAGTCTTATTGTTGTCCCTCTGCCAATGTCAAAACTCTCAATTGTTACCAGTGCAAAGGCATGTATGTGCTTGACAGCCAAAGACATTTTCTTGGTAAAAATAAACATAATTAAGTCAGGGAATGCTTATATAACGGTAAAAGATAAAATAACCTCCAACAGGGTTTACCAGATGGCAATGAACTTACACACGTATTAATAGAGAGAGTATCAAGATTATTTGACAGCATAAGTTACAATATATTGTACAGCAATATTTATTTTGATCATATTTGTATTTGTTTTTGTTTTTGAAACGAGATCAAAACAATTTTTTTTTTTCCAGATAGAGCGCTGAAAGTAAACATCATGACCCATTTGTGATCGCCACGAATTATCAGTTTCCTATATTTTTTGATTTTTCTGTCGGGATTTGAAGTTCGCCATGTCTGGTAAAGATTTCCATCATGTGCACGAGCCATGCCTTGTCATTTCAACAAGTTTGGCTGTGAGCATAATAGCCTCGCAATATACGTGATGAGTCGTTTATCTTACTATTCAGGAAACCTCCAAGGTTATCTGAGAGTAAAGGAATGAGATTCTCGTGACGTTTTTGCTCTAGATCTTTGCAAATATAGATTGAAGATAATGAGCGGTCACCTTTGAGTACTTGTAACAGCTAAGCAGGAATAAGTCGCTCTTTGGTTTTCAATTGTCTGGTTCCCAAAGCTGAACTCTGGAGACCTTGTTTGTTCTGGTCGCTGCAGATCAATAGTGAGGCGAAGGCGCACACACACGCCTGAATGATTTTTGTTAATAGTTTTGACATGATAAGGAGTGAATTGCAATCGCATTTGATATTTTAAGCACCTTAAAGGGCGTCGTAATTATTTACTCGGCGCCATTAGTCAAGCACTTCGCTGGAGTCTGCAGGCAAACAAGTTTAAAATGAGGTCTTCAGCAGTTGCTTTGTTATCTCTGGCAGTGTTCGCTTTATCCGAAGGCTTAACTACGAAGGCCGAGATGGACTTCGCTTCTGGTTTCCTTCAAATGCTGCGCATGGATCATGCTCCGAATGTATCTTGCCATCGCCACGACATTCCACGGTACATTATAAATCTATATAAGGGCAAGCTCGCGAAGAAACCATCTGACTTCGAAGACACCGCTTTAGAAGGAAGCACCACGAGAATCTTGTTCCCTCAAGGTAAATTCACCGGATGTCTAAGAGTTTTAGAATTACGCCGCTAATTCGATTGTTAATAAATCCAAGCAAGGTGCCAACATGTGTCTTCATGATAAATATGTGCTAAGATGCAACTAATTTGTTTGTTTGCTTTCATGATCGATTCTCAACAGATCTTAACGAGGAAGACAACAGCATTTCACTGCAGTTCAACCTGTCTCCGGTTAGCTTCAATGGCAGCAAAATATTACGAAATGCTGAGTTACATATACAAGTGTTGCCCGAAGCTCGTGGGACTGTTGAGGTCAGCATCATTCGCGCCGAGCAGTCAAGGGAGTCGAGGAATATTTCAGACGGAGATAAAGACATAATATCATCTCGAGATTGTCAGAAAATGACCAAACACAGATGGATGGTGTTCAGTCTCACTCGAGTGTTACAATCAGAGGTGAAGAGGCACAGGGGAAAGTTAAACGTTTTTATTTCGACGACCCCTTCGCTCAGAATTGGTTCAAAGGGAAAACGAAAGCCTTTCCTTGTTGTTTCCACTGAGCCAGACAAAATGCTCAGTCTTGCATCACGCAATGTTCTTGGGCTAAGGACGCGCCAATACGTGCCAAGTAACGTGACCGAGAACATTAGCGGTGGCGTGACTACACAGGCGCAAAAAGCACGCAACATGAAAAGGACAAGACGTTCGGAGCAAGAGGTAAACATCTGCCGAAAGCGCCGCCTTGCAGTTCGATTCCGCGATCTTAAATGGAACGGATGGATAATTGCACCAACTCGCTTTGGATTTCACTACTGCGACGGTTCATGCCCAGGAACTCTCAGCCAGGACTCTAACCCTACAAATCACGCTATTATGCAGAATATTCTACATCATCGGCTCGGCAAGAAGGTGCCAGCGGCCACCTGTGTTCCAACCGAGCTTCACTCGATGAGTCTACTCTACTACGACGAGGATAATACAATTGTTCTGAGAGATGTTCCGAATATGGTGGCATCTACTTGTGGCTGTAGATAAATTCCCACGGTGAATCATCTGCCTCCGAAACTATCAAGATGCGGAAAAGGGTTACAAAAAAGAAAAAAAAAAAAACACTGCCAGACCTTTACAGAATGCTTGCCATGTGTGCAATCCTGTATATCGTTAGCAAAACGTTTTTGCATATTTTGCGTTTTCTTGTCTATGATAAGGGTCAAAATTCAACTTCAGGACTGGCAGGATGCATTTTGACACTTGATCCTATATGACTTTTTTAACGAGCGTGTTTAACGGGACTTCACTCATTTCGACTCATTTATTAGAACCTCTATGAGGTCAGATACGTCTTCAGACGATAAACTGACATTAAACGGACGACGGACATTTGAAGAATTAATCTGCTAAGGCCAGATAAAGCAAGAACAAGAGTTTAAGAGTACATTATTTAAACCTCGGACATGAACCCTGAATTCTAGTTTAATCCGGCCTTAACACTAGCAGTGCTTAGTTTTATGGAGCCTTCCACGTGTTTTTCAACTTTTAATATTGACATTTTAAAAAAAAGGCTGTCAACATTGCTGATTGCGCTTCTTAATTCGCCACTACTAGGCTGAACCAATCTTTAATATTTTGTGCCATATACTCAAACTAGACCAGTTCAGTAATTTGAAGGGGCTCTTCTCAGGCTTGCCCACAGACTACCTAGACTTCCACTACTTAGCTAAATTTAAAAGTTCTAAGTCTCAAATTTAATAACAAAACCAAACCAAAACACAAATATGGAAGGGCCTGTTGAGACAAACGAGACAAGGCGACTTCGTTATCAGATTAGAGGGTCTCGATGGCGTGGTGGCTTTTCCGGCTAACGGTTAATTTTGACATTTTTACGGCAAACAATTTTTTCAATAAGTTAAAAATTAATTTTGATTACTGTTAAACATATTTAAGGTTTCAGGACCATTCCGGAACGGAAAACTGATATAACTAACAAGCCACAAAACAAGACAAAAAAGTCTTGAAAAGAAATCTTGAGACTTTAGAATTAAAAATTCAAAACTTTCCGGTTTTTACGCTTTAAGACTGCATTTTATCCCGTGTGACGGCTAACGGTTAACTCCGTTAAGACCCTCTGATTACAATACATTTCGAAGCCGATTAGATAAGGTGAAATAATTTTCGTATCGAAAAGTAGAAATACACGTAGACTGCCCATGGCAAATGTCAAAAAAAGAAAACAAAATACCTGAAATAAGACACTGGTTGAATGCATCAACCATAATATCTGCTCGAGGATGCCAAGCATCAACATTTTAGTTTAAAAAGACCAGCCTTAGCTCAAAGTGCAAATTCTCATTACGTTCTGACATGCAATACTTTCAATAATAGTTTGAGAATTTCGTTGTATATCGAAACCGTAAATCCTGGATGATTTCTTTCGCTTGTCCGTGGTCCAGTGTTTGAAGAATTAAGGTGTCAAGGGATGATGTATACGAATGGTAAGGCAAGGCTTCAAAAGCCAAATAACTAAGGGAAAAATGACTAATAAAATAATACAAAAATAAATACAAAAAAAAAAAAAAAAGAGAAAGAAAACATGAAGTTCATGCTAAACTCTCCCAATATTAATTTGTTGGTTCATTAGTGTCGCTTTTATTTATTTATTTAGATTTGAACATGGGATCGGAATAAATGACTCAGTAATTTGGGTCTGCAGCTAAGCATACTTCTTTAAATGTAAGAATACATAACAGAGATTGCAACTATGAACAGTTGAACTGTGTTTATTCTCGTTACCGAAACCTATACATTGAAAACTTCAAAAGTTAAGTCCAAGCGTGGTTGATTCCTTTTTTACAAGGCTTGTCCCTTCATCGGCGATGCCAATATTCTATAAATAGCTGATATATTAATAACTCAGCCAACAAATAAACAGCTGCAAAATTTTGTATACAAACTACATATTTAAATACTTTCTGGTGATTTTTTTTTAGCAAAGCAGTACAGAATTGACTTATGGAAATAACATAACTACCTACTCTTGCTTCATTACAAACAAAGTATTTTTGAAAAAGCTGAGTTTGAAGCAAAATGCTTTATTTATATGATCATTGAGTGATCATTTCATTTCCTAGCATATTTCCTGTGCCATATTCATTATCTTAACTCTACGATTTGAGATTAATATTCAACATTGCTTTTCGATTTTAAGCCAGTCTTCAAGTACCCCCTAACCCACTTGCCCTACTAACATAAGCCATCTAATAAGAAGAAAAATCTAGCGAATAGAAGGAAATCATTCATTACAACTAATAAAAAATGTTCAAATTAGGCCAACTTAAATAGCAATGGGAAGGATTTCAATATTCAAAGTTAATAAAAAACAACATGAAAATATGCTCGATAACAAATAACAATATCACTTTCTCTGCTGTTTTTATGTGGAACATTTTAAATCACTACAATGCCTTCGGCGATTTACACAAAAGTAAAAATAAAACTAGAAAAAAATATCAATAAAGCAGTAAAAAAAGGCAAAACAGTCAGTCAAATTCTAAAACACTTAATTACTCAATTATTTACATAATCAACCTTCCTAATGATATTCAAATGAATTTCTTTCACCCACTTTATCGTTTGAACTTCATCATCAGCTAAAATCCCTCCATAAAAAGACGAATTACATCAAACTTAGCTAGAACAAATAATAATAATAATAATAATGATAATGATAATGGTAATGATAATGATAATGATAATGATAATAATTATAATAATAATAAAATAAAAAAAACACCCGACAGCTTTGAGCGTTAGATAACCATGCACAGTTTTACGGTCTTCCTATCCAGTTGTGCTGCCAGATTTCGCAAACGACGAATGCGCACAGACGGTTTTCCCGCGTTAAAAACGCGGTAAAGATGAAGAGCGTTTTGTTTTTCCATTGCGAAACTAAGTTCTGGAACGGAAAGTTCAAAGACTTCTTTCTGATCAGAAGAAGTTGTCTTCACCTCAACGAACGTGATCACTGTGCGACAATTCTCGTCGTTTCCCATACCATTGAAATGTCGCCGAATCTCGATATCATATGGCGCAGTGGTATTCTCTCGTTCGTTCACCCAAATAATGTCCACTTCGGCACCTGCTTCGCTCTGAAGGAATTCAAACACGCATCGTTCTCCCCATCGACCGATCTCTTCTTTGTTTGGGTTGTCCACCAGCGGTATCCGATCCAAGATTCTCGTGTCACCATTAAAAGAGAGGTCTTCAAAGTCCAGTTCGGTTGTCCCAGCATCAAACCACAGATACGAACGAGTAGGGGAAAATTGCTTGGCTAAACTTCCAGGGCTAGATGTGAAGCTAGCTTCTTCAGGTCTAGGTGTTTGTGGGAGCTGGGGTTCCACCTGTCCTGAATTGTGGTGGCTGTGCTCATCTTCACTGGGAGGTGAATCTACAATCCTTCCAATCGAATTGGTTTTGGGTTCGTTCTTCTCATTGCTGTTGAGCACCGTTGCTTCGGCTGTTGTTTCCCCGGAGCTTGCAGAGTGATACTGTCGAGGGATGTTTTCAACAGGCAGGTCACGCACTGAGACTGTGCTATCTTTCTCTCCAGGTATGTCTACGTGTTCTGTCGGTCTTTCGGTATTATTGTCATGTAGTGTAGGTCGTCCTTGGGCCTGATGTTCTCGGAGTTCCTCTTCAGGCTTCTTCACAGACTCCGGAGGCGCTGGCGGAGGCCACATCTTCAGCGTGCTTTCACTACCTGATTCCCCTTCGCGTTGACGCGTCTTATCATATTGAGCGGCAGATTTGGGTGGCCAGGAATGAAGACCATCGTCGCCGAACCTAGATGAGGTTGGTACTTCGGCGTGAAGGGGGGTAGCTTCAGTCGAAACTTCCTCTTCGACTTCAGCAATGTCAGGTTCGTCAGGAGGTGGCACGCTCCAAAGCTCTTCTTCATCAGGTAGTGGATCCAATCCTTGCCGCTCTCCAAGAAAGGACTCGAGATCATTTCCATCGTAATTCTTCACTGCAACCAAAAAGTTACTGAGGTCTGAAGAGCCCTGTTTTGTACCTCTCAGCAGCAGCTTCACCAACTCGGCATTTACAACATCGGCACTTTCCTGAAACTCTTTCACCACGTAAAAACAGAAGGTGGAACCCACCGACTGTACGCCAGACTTTTCTTTAATTGGAATGCGAACATCGGGATGTGTACTTAATGAATACACGGTTTCCAAACTTTTCACAGAGGCAAATTGCATATGCAGCAGTTTCTGTGCGAAACCGTCACGGATAAGTTCATCGTAAACTGTTGGATTTCTGGAGTATAGGAAACGCTGTACAGATGGTATCATCTGGTGAAAGTGCTTCTGCAGTGGGACACATCGGTACTCCACTAACTCAGGGATAAACTCTTTCTTTATGCATTCACTTACTGGTTTTACTTCACAGGTCTTCAGAAACAACAAGACATTGTGTTGCAATTCTTCTCTGAGTTGTTGAGGCCTTCGAACGGATTGGCGATGCTTTTGAGGCTGAAAAAAGCTCCCGAAGTCCAGGAAATGAACGCTCTTCTCCTTCTGGAAAATCTTCAAAAGTGATTTGTCGTCGGGCAGTAGTGGCTTATCCGAAAGTGCAACCCACTTGTCGAAGGAGGGGAAAATACATTTCTGTTCCCTTTCCAGGGATTGCTTCAGAAAGTTAGCCATGTTATCGTCGATTTGCTGATCAACTCGCATGCTGTCGTTGTGGCCGCGAGCAACACACTTACGTCCCAAAGTTGCAAAAATCTTCAGCATATCATTCAACGAGGAAGGAGTAGGGAAACCAGCAACTTTAGCCACGGTTGATGCCATTTCGATGTATTCATCAACTTTGGGTGTTTCGTCCACATGTAGTTGATCAATGAAGAAATGCACTAGACTTTGTTGTTGGCTTTCTGGGATACTGTAGCGCCTCTCCAGTAAGCGTCTTGTGGTTACCTCTCCGTGTTCCTTAAACAGCTTCAAAGCCACTTCTGTAGGGTCTCGCCAGCACACATCCTTCTTCAACAGAAACGAACCATATGCTTGGCGTGCCGGATCGGTGGAAGAGTCTGGATAGCGGTGAGGGACAAATATCAGCGCATTCTTATGAAAAGCATCGTTTATTTTTCTCCTGTCTTCACCATTCTGGGCCATTTTCTCGGAAAGAAAGGAATAGACTCTGCTCATGTGGGCAACGGAAGTTGTGAAGTCCCTGGGTTGACTTCCATCTACGGTTTCACCGCAAGCAGCTGACCACTGATTCATTTCGTTGATCATACCATCCACACCGACCGATTCTCGAATGCGTAAAGTGCTAATAAAAGCATTGCTCTTTAAGTCCGCAGCAATGTATTTTACGTGATCTTCTAGCAGCTGGTAAACTAATGGTATCTGCATGAAGAGGTCCCTTGGCAGAAACAGGTCGATTCCTGCAGCCCTGGCTGCCATCCATGGCCTCGAGACAAGATTCAGGTAAAAGGACGATCGCGTTTCTGTTAGAACGTGGCCATTTGTATCTTTGACATGAACTGAACCATCAGCGTACTTTGCGTATTTGTCATCCCAGCGTTCATCAATACATTGAGCCAGGACCTTAGACTCCTCAGGATTTACTCGTTGCTTTGCATCGGAAGCGTCAATCTTACCAAGAAATTCTTCAAACTCTTCACAAACCCAGTCATCGACTATGTAATAACCATCTGGAGTTGTTTGCCAAATGGGTTCGTAAGTAGCCCAAGGAGACTGAGCCTGGGAAAAAAAACCAACAACAACAAAACACATTTTAGTGATTATTGTTGACCATCAAGATGCAGAAAGTACTCCCCCACCATTGTTTTTTTTTAGATTAAGTACTTCCCTGGTATGTGCATGCAAATCGTTAAAAAAAGGTTATTGCTACTGGCGGTGACCTTTCTATTTGAAGTCATATTGTACTAAAGTTATTTGATAATTCCACAAATTCGCCGACGGCATCCGCAATTTTACATTACAAGGTTTTGGCACGATGCAAAACAAAGAAAAAACAAACAAAACAAAA
Organism: Orbicella faveolata; assembly: GCF_042242905.1. Taxonomy (NCBI): domain Eukaryota; kingdom Metazoa; phylum Cnidaria; class Anthozoa; order Scleractinia; family Merulinidae; genus Orbicella; species Orbicella faveolata. The sequence continues at coordinate 1,863,718 of NW_028301565.1, forward strand.
CAAAAACAAAAAAACCCTTGATCAATTCTTCATGTTATCGGAAATACAACCAGGCATGCTAAGACTACATTTGGATATCTTATTCTCATGTCAGTGGTAATTTATGAGCTCACCATGCTGTCTCGATGCAGTTTAACTTGCTTTCTTTTGATCGCCAGAAAATGCTGTACTCCAAGCTCGGTGAGAAACGCTTTCCAGTCCTCGGGACGAGCCTTTGATATTGTATACGAATCCAAGTACGATTCATCAAGAAGAGTCCAAGAGATACCTTAGTGGCAAGGAAACAAAGAGTTACACAACATAACAAAAAATTGCGCAAAATAAATATCAGCATGGCGACTTCTTTCGACTGAAGACGGAAAGAAAATTCAATCGACCCTTTCCACGAACCAATAACATCTTACATCTGTCATGTTGGACCGCAAGTTGGGCACTGGGGCATCCAAAAGAAAGGAACTCGCACCTCTCAAGATTCACTTTCTTATATTTTGGATGCCCCACTACTTAACTTTCGGTCTAGCATGGCTGATTTTGCACCATATCACCGGGTAGTGCAGAGTGCCTTGAGGAAGGATGGCAACAGACAAGCGTAAGTTTATAAGTAAGTGGCTTACTGGGTAAGTGACGAGCGAGGTCAATGGAGTTTCCGTATTTGGGTGTAAAATAAATTGGTGTTACTGTAGGGTTCACAACACCCTTGTTGGTCAAAATCTGTACGCAGGATCTCAGTTCGTCGATGTCACACACAGAAGGATCGGCTATACGCTGCGCAAGGATGTATACGAGATAGCTCCTCAACACTTCGTTCGACTTGACCTGCAAATCACAAAGGACATATATGTTAGGAATGATTTTGCGACATACTCATCTGGAACTTGTGCATATGCCCACACCAATGAAAGCAAAAAATTGTTCAGTTATCAGCCGATCAGAGATAGGTCATTCATATTTTCAGCGCTAGTTACCACCCCGTACAATATCCTGATAAAGTGCATCGCTTATCATTGCATTACAAATGCTTTGAATTTTTTGGCTTTATTATATTCGTCCGACCGTTCTGGAAAACTGCTATGGACTGAGGGTTAATGAGCGGGAAATATCCTGATGAAACAATAACACTTAAACCAAACACTCTATTTAAAACAATGTTCCGCTTTGACACCAAAAAACAATTTTGAAGGAGAATGAACTGACAACTTTAAATCTCGGGTTAAAGTTTACATGATTTTGAGCTTGTCGGCTCCTGATGCTAAAGAGTGTGGATTGTAAGTACACGAATTCATGTGTTACCTTCCATTTGCCAGACTTAAAAGTTGGAATAATGTGACTGTTGATAAGCTCTCTTGCGCTCCAACTCTTGACTCCTAAGCGTCTTAACAATTGTTCAACTTGAGAACGACCAATATCATCCAGTGAAGAGAACAGAGCTGGGTGGAGAGTGGACAGATCCCTCTCAAGTACAGTGAAACAAGTCTGTTCTTGGGATTTGGCACCTAAAAAAATGCGACGTAATACAATAAACAATGAAGGGACGAAAGAGCTGTAGAATTTAAGCAAAGCTGTGAAACGGCAAAGTAATCGTGTTGGCGTTCAAAATGTTTTCTAGTCTGGTCCAAGGAAACCATTTCTATGAACTAGGCGCTTAAAAGAAACTTAAAACGCAACTTTTCGAACACCGATATCGCTTCACGCACTGCATCACATATTGTGACTGCATCACGAACCGTGCTTAGAAGAAATGGAATTGATCGACAACTGATGAACTGAACTTTTATTTCAGCTCCAACATGAAAATACTCATACCTTTCGTTTTCTTTGGGACAGCTCCTTCTGAGGTTTTCTTCATTGACAAAGGCAGGAAAACAGAATCCCCCTTCAGATTCACAAACGAACCATCTGTCAGTGGAATCACGTTAAGAGAGCCAATCAGATCCAGCATTTCCTGACTGCTATTTCGCTCCTGCTCAAGACAGCGATACATGCACTGCAACCATTGAGCCACCCAGCCTATCCTTACAATAGCCGGTCCGCGGTCGTCGTCATGAGGCGCAGCCGCACTGTGCTCAGCTGAAACTTTTTTCACTTCCGCCTTCCCAATCTCAATCAAGTGCTTGCTGGATAGAGTCTCAATTCCAAGTCGGGATCTCAGAGTAGGATTAAGAGCTGGCACCATTACTGGATGGAGGTAGCTTAAACCCAAGTGTTCCTGGAGCAATGTTGGGGTGATAAGGTGCTGCGTCGTCCTGTCTTCGCAGTAAACGGCCTTGCAAGGTAGAACCCACTCGTAGTTGTTTAAAGTGTCGCAGCGATTGTGTGGTTGTTCACTTTCTTCGCTGGTCTTTTCTACGGGAATGCAAGGCTTTCCTTGTAGAAGTTTCAGAATATGGCGAGCAACAGGTGTAAAGAAATCTAGAATTTCCTCATCAAGGGGGACAAATTGAAAGTATGAAGCCACCGAGGACAGACCAGAAAATGACGAGTGGTCCTTTGAAAATATAAGAAAGGGAAATCAGTTCGTTGGACACTTTCAAAAGCCTCGGCGCATGTATGAAAATTAGGACAACTAAACATGCGCCTAAAATGAACTACAGTAGCATAATCGACTCAGAACGCAATGGCGTTGACCGCAAATGCGTAGAAACTAACTCCTATTAGCTGTTTTACTTTTTTAACAAGTAGGGACATGTTGGTCTGTTTCAAGCATGATGGCTGATAAACTGAATTTAATAATGCAATACACTTTTCATTGGTTTTACTAGTGGAAAGTATAATGTCTGGGGCTTAGCAAGCTTAACTAAGCTAGGATAAGCATCTGTAATGCCAGTTTTGATATCAAACATTCGATGTTTTTAGTCTTACGTTTTCACTTGAACCAATCTCTTACTCTACTAAACCTTGAGTTTGATCGTTTAAACAATTTTACACAAACAAAATTATACACAAAAGAAATTAAAGCCTTGTTTAACTTTTGGTAGTGGATTCGCGTTAGTTGTCGGGCAAACTGGCCGTGGGCGGAGACTTAACTGTCCAAGAGGACATCACACAAACACAACTTGAATTGCGGACGCAAAGTACCAAAATTTGAATCCCGCGTCCATGAATTTAATCTAGTGAAACTCAAATGATTAAAAGATTTTAACTCTGTCTTACTCACCATGAACACAGAAAGAGCGTCAATAAAGAGCTGTGGAATCTCTTCTCTCAGCCACTGATTCCAGGATTTGTCGCTGTCCACATCCTCTCTTGACGAAGGAACTTCGAAATCTCCTTGAATAATGAACCGAAAACCGTAACTTCTGAGAGGAAGGTAAGCAAACACATTCTGCTGTGGTAAGGTCTGCAGAAAGTAGGATAAAAATACAAAATTCAGTCAGTGTTCTCTTTCTCTCCTCTTGTGTTAAGTCCATTCATACTTTATTCTTCTTTCAAGAGTTGGTGTGTGAGGTGGTGGAAGGAAGCACTCGTCTAAGAACGAACTCAGAGGGGCATTGCCTATATTTTGAAAAAAGTTCTCCTCAAGTGCAAAGATCCATCGCAAAGAACACAACAAGAAGACATTGGATTGTAGGATGAAGATCTACGCGTCAATAATTAAGTTAACAATCATCTAGATCTCTGGCAATAAGTCATTGCATTTTACCTGATGTCGTTTTCCCAAGTTTGCATTTTTGTCCGAGTCACCAAACAAGGGGAAAGCCATCGCCAACTCGGTCATCTCTACGTCTTCTTTCATCTAGAAAAGAGGTCGAAGAAAACCAAACATTCTATGAGCTACTGTTCCTCCAGCAGCAAAATAGTTCAGGACATAGAACAGCAAATAGCAGTAACACATAATAAGATGACTAAATATGACGAAAAATGGGAAAAACTCTTAACTTGTAATTTCATCTAAACTCTCGACGTTGTTTCTTGAACCCCCTCTCTCGAAAAAGTATTGTAAATAAGACTCCGTTGTATGTAACGTATTGTAAGTAGTTTTCTGTGAGTAATGTAATGTAAGTAATTTACGTATATGTAGTGTACGTTTAGTAATGTAATTTATTGTAACTGGTCTATTGTAAGCAACACACTGTAATTCGGTATCTGTAAATAAAGTGCCGTAAATCCTCGCGTTAGCGCCCGGGGCGCTTATTTCAAATTTAGGAGTAGACGCGGGGCTCTTATTCGAGGGGGCGCTTAATCGAGGGGGGCGCTTATTTAATTTTTCCCAAATCGTGGCCTGACGTGATAATTTTTTTACTAGGTCATCTGCACGTAAACAACAACATAAGGTGTTTATCAAAATAAAAAGCTGATCCCAAAGTTTAAATCGTGGCACCGTTAGTACTTAACGTGTTCAACGTGTTCACTTAACGTTTTCAGAAACTGAAACAATGTACAAATCTAATACTACATGACGAAAACTATACAACCTTTGTTGTCTCATAGGAGAGGGGGCGCTTATTCGAGGGGGGCGCTCATTTTAAATTTCGGCCGACAGGAGGGGCGCTTATTCGAAGGAAGGGCTTATTGGAGGTTTTACGGTGTTGTTACAAGTTAAGTGCAGTAAAAAAATAATAATAATATGCATGAAAAACTACTCGATTCTGATTGGCTGAGAGCAGTGCAGTTCAAGTGTAACACCAGTGCAAAAAGTGTAACACCGGTGCAAAAAGTGTAACACCAGTGCAAATTACACGTCGTAATTCTGAATTATGATTGGCTGAAAGACAATAGGAAATTTTCTAAGCCAATGATATCACATAAAATGATAATGACAATTTTGTGCGGAAACTTTGAAAAACGTTTTCACGAATGAGAAAACATGGCTTCAACAAAAATCTTCCTGTATTTCCTCCACGCGAATCAAGAACATGGACAACAACGAACAGAAATACAATGTAACAACAATAACAGACAGAAAAACAACAACAACAACAGCAACAACAGCTACAGCAACGATTAGCACTACATGGGAATCTCACATTCGATGCATCAAGCTGTTTCTTTATCACAAGCCAGCGGTCTGTGCCTTTATTGTGTGACACCTCCATGATGTTATCTCCCAGGTCCCTCCTCACCATTTGACGGTAGCTGTTGTTAACCTACAAGTATAAAATTGGAAAGTTTTACGCCATCTCCTCGGAACTAGACAAGGAGGTAGTAGTTACTGAATTGTCCTCAATTGACAAAGACTGCACAAATTTATTGTATTTACCCCGGTGTATCAACTTTGAAGTTTTGTCTGTTAGGTCTTTCAACTTGCCAAACAAAGTGGTATGACTTATTTTCTCTTTCCAGCCTCACTTCTTACCTTATCTTGTATGAAGATTCCTCTCAAACGATGCAGAAATAGCAGAAGCGAAGGATGGACGTCACGGAATCTGGCGGCGAGTGAGGACTTCTGGATACCTTGATGTTCCTCTTTCAGTGGCAAAACAATACGAGTTGGCCAGCTGCCGAGAAAAAAAAAAACGAACTTCCTTACTAGCTATCTCGCTTGCTCACCAGATGTGATGCACTTACGACAGCAAAAAAGGATTAGTTAAAAAAAAAATAATAATAATAAAAAAATAAAAAAAAAAAAACTCAACGTGAAATTCGTCGTGAGGTCACGAATTTTTCTATAGAATCCAAGTTTACCTGCCAAATTCCTCTCCAACACTGTCAGGTACTTCATGATCAGTATCACCCTCTCCAGTGTCTTCAAGTCCGTCGTCTTCGTGTTCTGATGTATCGTTATCTGGACACTTCTCTTCAATCCACTGGGGTAGTATGTAGCCAACAGGACCGCTTTTGGCGTCAAAACGAATGTGATAACCATTGGAATGGACTTCCGGACTATCACTGACCCGGAAAACCGACTTGAAACCGATGCCTTTTTGCCCTAAAACAGCCCATAGAATTTCAGTTTAACCACGAGTCATAAAAAGCTAAATTCGTCTTAAAACAACACACACAAAGATTATGTGCCAGCAAATATTGTGTTTGATAAATATGGAATAGCGAAACCAAAGGAAATTACAAGGAAACTAAAAGGACTTGCAAACTGACACAACAAGTCTCCATATTGTGTCTGTATTTTAGACTTCGTTTGCCGTTGACTTGCTTTCTTGTCCACAAAGGTTCGAACCTTCATTATAGAAATCTGCTGTGCGAGGTGAGTGCAGGCGCAAAGTCAAATCCCTGCGCCTGCTTTCACATCGCTCTTCTTTGAGAGCAGAGAGATGCAAGCCCGTACACTGCATATCAAAAGTTCAGACTGAAAAACAACAATGACTGAAAAACACGTTTATCTCTCACGACGACGAATGTGATTGCTTCGTAAGATTTCGAATAAGACCATTTAGTGGTTGTCGCGTTCCCCCAGCCTGTAATTAGTCTTATTCCGTCGGCTTTCAGTCACAATTTGGACATTTTCTTCGTCGAGGCGAGTACCGGCCAATAGACCATTTTCGCATTCTCGGTATTGGACTGGAACTAGCCTGCAATAGAGGCTTATGCGGGGGAATATCATTAAAAAGCGACAAATGTCATTTGCATTTGAAAAGACTCCCCGCATTAGCCTCACTTGCAAGCTAGTTCCAGTCCAATACCGAGAATACGAATATGGTCTAAAAAGGAAACTAAGCTAGAACTAGGTATTGCATAAAATAAAAGTACGACTACAAACCAATATATCCATATCGATGGGCTCCTTTGGTACTCCTGCCAACATCACATAACGCGCGGATATTCTTCTCCACAAATCCAACTTCGTTGTTCAGTACCACAATCTTGTCCCGCTCAAGGACAAAAACGAGGGACGGGAATTCCGCGCCCGTGCACTGCTCGGGATAGCAGTTATCGTCCGCATTCTGGACAAGTTCCAGCACAAAGTGCGTGTCCCTGGTGTACAGCTCCGTGGACAGCCGATGTAAGCCACGCCCTTCACGTTCTCGCTGTCTCTGAACGAGTTTGGACTCCTCTTCTCCGAGCTCTAACCCGATTCCAAAATCCTCTCGACGAATTTGCTCGATGACTGCCCTGCATTCCTCTTCTTGTTCTGTGGATTGTGGTGGGGATTTGTCTGCAGTGTCTGAAGTTACTGCTGGCGTGAAACAATGAGATACTCTGTGATTAGCTTTCAGGCTAAGGGATTAAAAGCGATGTGTATTGAATCACTGCAAATTATGTGAACACAGTTTGACCAAAAGTTCATTAATATAGAGACAAACTAATAATCTAACGAAATACGTGTATTGAAGACGGCTTGTACAAGAGAACAAAGGAAGTCGGGAATCAAGAACGAGACAAAAGGGTAAACATGCGATTAAACGAAAATGTAATGATACCTTCCTCATCTTCATTGATATTAGCACTGTCTTCAATCAGAATGTCTGTCACGACATTTTCCTGCTCGTTTGAAGAAATCTGTAAAATTGAACAAATAATAACAAATAATAATAATACTAAAAATTACGACGACATGGTTTTGTAATTACACAGCAGGGATCGCTAAAAGAAAAAAAAAAATGCAGGGTACATGTAAACGAACTGATTCAGAAACTTAGAGATGTATAATGTAACTTAATAACTTCAATAAAGATATTTTATTTGTTAAGTTATTGCATGGAATCGATTTTAAGGGAAAGTTGTTTTTTCCCTTATTAAAATAGCATGAGCCCTGACATGGGTTATTTAAAGCGATCGTCAGCCGATGGACGATGAAGTTACGTTAAGTTTCTCCACAACATAGTCAAGAACCAAGCATTATCGACACTCGTTGCCGACCGTACTTCACAATTTCCCTTACTATAATTAACGAACTGACGATTAGGAACGATAAGAAACGATAAAGAACGATTAGGGACGACGAGGGTCGATTAGGGATAATTAGAAACGACTAGGAACGATAAGAAACGATAAGGAACGATGAGAAACGACTATGAACGATAAGAAACGATAAAGAACGATTAGGAACGATTAGAAACGACTAGGAACGATAAGAAACGATAAGGAACGATAAAGAACGATTAGGAACGATAAGAAACAATAAAAAACGATTAGGAACGATAAGGAATGATTAGGAATGATAAAAAAAAGGAACGACTGGGAACAATAAGGAATGATAAAAAACGAACAAACCTACCTCTGAAGACTGCGAGATCTCCATCTTCGACGACGCAACAGGCCTGACCACAGCAATCGGCCTCTGACGTTCTTTATCACTATACAAATCAAAGGGCAAGCCCTCATCTGCCTCCTCTCTGCGTGAAACTCTATTCTGGAAGTCTTCTATCCACTGACTTATGCCAAGGGCAAATCCCAGCTGATGAAGGCGGCTGCGTTGAGACTGGGTCGAGCAGTTTGAAAGAAGAAGAGATGGCGCTTCAGTCGAACCAACAAGCTTCTTCAAAGGCTCAAGAAAAACCTGAAGAAATGAACACCTTTACGCAATTAGGAAACAAAGATGGCAGACAAAGACAAAGTACTAACTACCGATTGCCATAAATTCCAAAAAATTCAGAAGAGCTGCTAGGGCAAACCATTTTTTCATTTTCTGTACGGAACTACAAATGCGGCAACCAGATCGTCTCACAACGTACTGCAACTATAAGCCCAATGAGTGTTATATTTCCATGTTAAATAAATCAACTTCAATTTTTTCCGTCTCAAGCTTGAAATATGACTTCGTTCATGGATTGTCATGCAGTTGTTTAGTTCTGAGAGTTTGTTGACACATCAAGACAATATTTCAATAAAGCAACAAAAGGTAAAGTTCGCTTGGGCTCAGGAGGTCCACACAGCGGGAGTTCATTCCGATTTCTCTAGCGACTCTCCCCTGAATTGGCTGCCGATCCAGCGCTGGGTTACTACCAAGCATTGAATTCCCGGGTGACATTTGCACATCTGGGTGGAGAGGGGCACGATGAGAGTAAATTTTCGCGCGCTAAGCGTTAGCGTAACAAAGATCCTTTAAGAATTCTTAAAAGCACACCTTTGTTCCAATTGCACGGGCCAGTCTGAGCGGCATACGAGCCAAACACTCCAGAACAAAAGCTGAACGATGATCACAGCCGTCCTTATCATCTGCAACCATGGATGCTAACGAAGAATGCACGTGATTGGCTAAAAGAGCGACAGGGGTATTAGCAACTCCCCCATTCACTATCACCATAGAAACCAGATGACCAGCGGCTCCAATCGTGTCTCCTCGACATGCGCACTCCTTAAACATTTCAGGAGATGTGTCGGTAGTGACCCTTACGAGAACTCCCGGTGATGTTTCCATGACAACCAGTGGGCTCTGGGTTTCCAGCGATGACTTTCCAGCGCTTCTAAGGATCCCCTCGCTTTCCAGAAATGACTTAAGATCGCCGAGTTTGGAAACATTACCGCCATAAACTTCGTCCCAGTGAGTCCAGAGTGAAATGTCCTCAAGCAGCGGAGTGCTTTGTATGGCCTCTAACGCTTCCTCTTTGGTCTTGTATCCCAAAACACCGCCATTGTGCGCATCTGAACTCACGCTACCTGAATCTTTCATGTCAGGGTCGTGACGCATGAGGGCGGCTTCGTAAACCATCGAGGGAGCACTGATTCTTGCTGCATTCTTTTTTTGCTCTGTGGCTTTTTTCAGCAGGTTTGAACAAGAACCAAATCCAAGATCCGTCACTTTACTAACACCGTAATAACTGCACAGATTCCGCTCAATGGTCTCCTAACAGAAACAACAACGATAGAAATGAGAAAAATTGAAAGGGATGTTCAAGGTAGAGGGTTCTGTTGTTATGCTAAATGTCTTTCTTGTAAGACATTGCATTCATATCGAAGGATACTCCAACCTCGTGGTAGGGAGAAGAGACAGAACCAAATGACTAATCCCCCCTCCCACACTCCCGCCCGCTTATCAATTACAACATTTGAAATGTATATTTAGCAAATGGATAAAGACATGGTCATTTTCGCTATCAGATAGCGTTAGGCTCGACATTGACGGGAAACCCACAGACGAGAAGAACAGAACAAGGTCTTTAATTTCATTAACGTTTAAAACTTACAAGAGATGTTTGCGTTCCACATTGTGCTATAAAATCCAGGACACTATTAAGGGAGACTTTATGACCAAGTTTCGTTCCCACTCTCCCTGACCGAGTCATGCCACCAACTTGTTCAATGGCTTCGAGCAGTTCTTTGTGTTTCGTTAAGAATTTCAGAAAAGAGCCATAACCGAAGTCTTCAAAACCATTGAACCCTGGAAATTTGTTCACAACAGTTCCTTCAATTATTGCCAACCTGGCAAGGTCCACCTTATCAGCGTTCATCAGCCACTCCTTCACTTCTTGGACAATTGCACCTATTAAGAAAACTAGGATTAGTAAACGAACTGTACCTGAGAATGTTTATGCTGGTCTCTCCAATGAGCTGGGCTAAATAGTGCTATGATCATTTTTGCCTACATTCAGCTAGACATCTTGAAGTAAAAATTAAAATCTAACAAATTTATTAACGACTAAATCTTACACTTAATTATCTCAATGCAATCCATATTCTTTTTTTCTAATCCAGTTTTGACTTCGGGGGAGCTTCAATGCGTTGTTTGTTTGTTCGATTTGCACATCCACAGTTTTAAATAAACCTGGATTTCCACCTTCGCGTCACCTATTAAACGCAGTACCTTAACACGAGTGAATTTAGTTTTTCGCCCGTAAATGCGTGTGTGTAAAACGTTCCGATATTTTTTGCCCGTCAACGGAAAAAATAAAAATAATAATGACTTAACGTGCTTAAAATAAATTAGAGATGTGCAATAGATAACTCTCGTATAAACTGGAAAATTAAAGAAATCAAACCTTCACTGGGTGGGACAGGCCGTGTTTCCGCCTCGTTTATTGTGTCTTGCACTTTTGAATCAACTTCACTGGCAACTAGCTCTTCAAGCGCGTCTCCAAGTAGGCGCTTGCAACTCATAGAGAGAGCCAGCTGAAATAAATTCCTTCCAAGCGAATCCTTAGTAATCACGGTTAAAAACTTTGTAATCTTTTTTTCCCGTTTGCCATCAAACATCTCCAGGCAACAGTCGAATACTGCGTTCAGCGCATCAACAGGAGAGGTTTCAAGAAATTTCATTACACAGCTCCTCAAGTCACCAAGCTCTTGTCCAAGAAGATCTTTCTTGATTTTTCGTATTTGTTTCTTTATGTCTTCCTCCAGGTCGATAGAAACTTGTTCACGCACAGCTTTCCATTTCTCACTCTCGCTGTGTTTGGCCTTTTTAATCACCTAAAAATACAGTCAACAACTCTATTAGCAAACATTATAGGACAAAAAAAAGTGTCTCCATGACGAACCCTCCTTTGTCAAAGACAGTACAAACAAGTATACAGGAAAAGGCAAAGTCTGTTTAATTTATAATTTATAATACGCCAAAGTGGAGCTTATCCCGGTTTACGGTGACAAGTAATAATTTGCATTGCCCAGATATCTGGAATGGTTAGCGTCCAGCATTAATTGTCACGCTGCCTTAGCATTTCACTGGTCCCCCTACCTCAGGCGGTAGTCCAAAGCGCTGTGAGAGTAAAGTGTCTTGACCCCGTTTAAGAGTGGGACATACATACAGACATGCCCAGACATGACCCAGACCCCTTATTGCTAACCACCCGACGACCATCTTTACACAAAATATGAACTTCATGCGAAACCTTTCACACGAAAATAAATTTGATTTAGGTGAAAATGAACCTTAAGGCAGTTCACACGAAGAATCGTTTTGACACAGAGGCATCAAAAGCCAACTCGGAAATGGCCTATTGGAAAGGGTGTTTGTTATTAGAGAATAGATGAGCTAAAAGTAAAAGACATGATTATTATAACTGCACCGAAATGGCCAATCCAATGCTTTGAATCCTCACTCCAAGTTCATACGGAGTTTGACAGCGATACTCCTCACACAGGTACTCCATGAATCTTGTTAAATCCACTTTCTTCCGCCACAAGTCTTCCCTGGTCATGTACTTCTCCAAATGCTTTAGAATCTGAATGGTGGTTATATGAGGCAGCTCAGCGAGATCAGTTGGTGCTTTAAACATGTCATATACCACAGGCTGTTGGACCAGGGGACCTAATTTGAGATCTTCAAAGTCTGGCTGGGATCCCAGGTCTGCAAGACTCTGGTTTAATTCGTACAGAGTAGAAATACTGTTTGACATGACGTAGGCATGCACGAATAAGCTGACCTGGTGGGGAATGTAAAATTGTTAGAAAGAATACTCATAGACTGTCTAATATTTGAAACTGAAGTACTGAGACAGGTGGGGAAAGATGAAAAAAATTGCCTTTTTTAAGGAAACAACAGGTTGCTTCCCATGTCTGTGCTTCTACAAGAAAGAAAGAAAAGTGACAATTTGTGTTTGCTGTGAATAGGCAATTTCTTTTCTTTTCTTTCTTTCTTTTTTTTTTTTTTCATTTTCTGAATTAAGGATTTATCATTTCCTCACCCAGCGCAGGTAAACAAAATCAATGAAAAGCTTATGTTTGCTATAATTAAAACGCATCACTTCAGGGGTGAACCATTTGATTTTTTAGCAGTGTGGGGGTGGGAGACTTGGTTCATAGTTATGTAATAAAAAGACTAAATGGGATACAAATACATTATGATCCTCTGCACAATATTGGTGCATCAGTACCAGATAATTTTCAGACACTCACTTTGGCCTGCATCTGAATTAGTTCATTGAGGGCGGGAATGTCCTTGTCTCTTTTGATGCCCATTGTAGTGAGACTTGATTTTCCAAATTCTTTGCAGAGTTTGGCCTTTACAACCTCAAGACAAACAAACTGACCTTCCTCCGACAAAGATGCAATGATATCTTCTGCTGCCCTATTAACCTCATGAAGAGAAACATTTCTTGCAGACTTTGCTTTGGGTGAATTGGAAACCATTACATGTTGGGCATGAATAATCGAGTTTTCTAATGGGCCTGGAGTTCCAACTTCTCTAATTCGTGCATCTTTGAGGTCTGGTGGAGAGAAGTGGGCATTTCCTTTCACTGCAGTGGGCGTGCCCATCTGTTGCAATAGCTTTTCATACCCAAGACGCGGAGTAGAGGGACTCGCACCAGCAAGTTTTTCCTCTTCAGCTTGCTGCTCCATTATTTCACGGAGAGATAAAGCCGTGGCCTGTGCACTTCCAGCATTAATTGTTTCTGCTCTTTGTGGTGGTGTCATTTGCATTCCTTGAGTAAAACCTGGAAAATGAATGATGATAAGTTCAAATTATCACAGGCAGGAATGTTGAAATTTGATTAAGGTTAATAATTGACCTATTTTCAGGTCTTGGCAGTTTCAAGGTTGCTTGGGCTTGAAGCAATATAAGAGTGCCTGAGACATATCCAGTACATACATAAGATTATGCTGGTCAGTATCATTTGTCAGTCATCAAGAAAATCTGTGAAAACCCTTTTTTTGTGCTGATATCGTTCATATGTCATACTTCATTATAGACATGCAATCCAAGACTCTCAAAAACAAAGATTGCAGAATTACACACTCTGAACTTGGGATTGCGGAACACCTCAAAACTGAATCAGGAACCTTAGTTTAGGTTTTCATTTTGTTTTTTGTTTTAGTTTTCAAATTTTCTTTCCTGTCACCTTCATATGGGGATTCTCAACTCTGTCCCCCCCCCCCCCCCCCCCCAAAAAAAAGACCAATTAATACCAGATTCAGTGAGAATGCTAACTGGAAACTGGCTGCCTACTGCCAGTTTAAGTGTCATCATTACTACATGTACTTATAATTTCATTGAACTTAATTGTCGAGCCCCTATTGAGTGGTCACCCTTGATAAAATGGGAGTGGCCACTTAATAGGGTCTTGTCAGGAATTAGCATGAGAATAAAGGACAGAGTCCACAAGCCCGACTGAATAATCTACTAGTCCTAGGCTAACGGGCACACCTTTCTTTACACATATGCACTGTGTAAAGTACCAAAAACTTATATAATTATAAAAACCTATAGAACACACTCAGTCCACAACAAGGGTCAATAACTTAGCAAATAATTCCTAGAGAAAGCATGTGTTAAATGCTGCACTTTTATAACTTGAAGAAACGTAAAATTAGCATGTCTTGAGCTGCTGATGCAAATGATGAAGGAAACAAAGAAAATTTACATTTTGTGAAGGTGCAAAGAAGTAGTGACTTTTTCTCATAGTGTTAATTGTAAAAGAAATTTGTAGAGAGAACATTTTCTCTGACTGCATTTCTATCAAGTTATAGATGAAAACACTTGTGAATGTTTGGGGAAACTCATAATTCTCAAACTCATTAAGAATTCATTAACCTAACCAAAGGATTTCATGATTGACCCGATGGCGGTGTTTTGATATCTGATCTGCATATCTGCCTGGTTTCGCAAAAACATAGCCACAGAATTTGATTTGTCACTGATAATCTTGATACAATTCTGTCCTAGAGCTAGCTTTCCACAAGGCTTATCGTGGCTCAAATAACAGCAAATAACTCTCCTGTATGCCTTTTGAGGCCAGAAAGACTAAATTAACCGTCTTTTCGTTGAATCATGAATTGTACAATTTAATTAAGAGTGCTTTTAACATAAACTGGAGTCTAAATCAACACGAACGTACAGATATCAAAACTGCGGCGGAGAGCTAATCTATTGCTTTCTAAAGGCCTGCATCGTCCTAAATGGACTGAACAACAGCCTCCTACATCTAGAATCAATTGAACTTCAAACAAACTAGGCCCTAGTTAGCAGTAAGCAAACACTCGACATGTTGTCGTTACGTCAATTATCACCCAAAAGCCACACAAATAAATTTCTTCCGTGCTAGCAAATCACAGACAGTTCTGATAGTTAGCTAAGCTGAGAACGCCTAAAATTGATAAAAGAAGGAAATTCTACTCACGATCAGCGCTTGAACTCATGTTCTTCTCTCTGCTCATGGCCATGTTTTGCTCGCAAATAGCAATGTCCCGGATGTACTTCAATTTTGTCGAGCGCGGAATGGCACATCCAGATTTCAACAGATTTTTTTCTAAGTCTTTAGCTACATCAAAGTTCAGAGCAAATAACGCCAACAGCAGCTAGAAATGTCTAGTCCATTGCACGTCTAAGCCCTAAATTGATGTGGCTAAAGATTTTTGCTGTCTAAAGCAAGCACAACATTACCGCCACAGTGCAAACGGCCTACTGATACGGGACTAAATGTGACCCTTACAGTTTTTATCTCCTCAGGCCAGCCTCACGTATGATAATGGACGACGCTTACCAGCAAATCATTAGACTTGGGCCTTCATTGGACTTAATGATGTCCTCCGACAGACTTCCTTTAGACAGCAAATACAGAACGCTAATCAGTTGCTCCTTGTCAGAGTCACCACACGAACTGAATTCAGACAAGTGTAGCCTGGGCTAAACTTAACACAAATTGAAAAGGGGGTGGAGGGGGGTGGTCGATAAATAATGAAAAAAAAAAAACCTAAATAAACGAAACATGTGGCAAGGAGTTTCTACATTTCATGCTACGTAAAACAAGCTGCTGTCATAGTGAAAGCAAAAAAAAAACAAAAAACAAAATAAAAAAAAAAACAAATTGAAAAAACAAACAAATTAAAAAACACTTGATTCAGTCTTTAACACCATTTTCATAAATCCAGACATATATTTCAAGGGAACAAGACTGAATGACCCAGAAAGGTTGAAAACCAGTGTGTCTAATTTCTGTCGATCTTTCTAAAGCATTTAGAGTCAAACTAGGGAATTCCCTAAGCAGTTTAGGACATTCTGTGCCAATATATGTCTGAATTTATGAAAACCATGTTAAAGACTTTGCACCAAAATAGCAGGCATGTTTTTGGAAAATCGGTTAGAATATATTCACGATTTCATTTTTATTCTTTCTTCTTAGTTCAGTCTTGATTGAGAACATTAAGTCAAACACTGGGACCATATTTTACCACATTTCTAAGCACCTCAAAGTTTGTCCAAAAACACTCCACTGAGCCTTGTATTTTCAAATCTCTTCTCGGCGTTTGAAATATATGGTAAAAAAATCGTTGTTATTTTTTGTTCTCCCAAACTTCCACTACATACAAAACACAGACAATGTTCTCTATTTCGTAAAATACCTGAAGCTTCTAGTCTAGAAACTGGTGGTGGTGACAGTGGCAGGCCTAGGAGAGATGAACCCGAGAACATGGCAGAAGTTTCAGGTGATGATGACACCGTAGGGCTAATCGATGTTGCGACATTTCCTCCAGCTGGTTCACGATCTTTTTCTTTCGATTCAGTACTTGTCTTTTTCAGACGCCTTTGTGCTTTCAGGTATGTGCGGCCACTAACATTTGAGGAATCATTATTTGAGGTAGTGGCAGTTTTTGATTCCTTCTCTGTAGTTTGTGACAACGGTGATTTTGCTGGGGAATCTAATTTGACCCGTTGAAACCCAGCGCTATCTTCCAACCTGTCTGGTGAGGTCAGGTTATTCCTCGAGTCTCGGCTTGCCGAATACGATTCTTTCAGTTTCATTACCACAACAGATTTGTGGTGTTCCGATTCTTCCAAATCAATGACATCATCCAATTCCGCCATGAGGTTTTTGAACTTCCATCCCTTCTTGAAAATCTTATACTGTTTGTCAAACTGCTTCCTGAACCTGTTCTTGTACTCCTCTTTGAATCTGCCAAGATCCAAACGGTGTCCTTCACAAAAACTTAAAATGTCAACGACATCTTTCTTCAGTTCAGCAAATTTAGCGGCTGTATCCGAACCACTTGCCATAATGTTTGACACTTCAATGTATAATTACCAGTCGACAACAATGCATTTAAATAAGCGAATTCGACAATTTAACAAATTAGATGTGCCGGCCCGTAGCTCTGTATAAACTTGTAGGGCATATTGCACTGGTAGAATTCTCGCATGACAGTGCAAAACCTAAAATTAAACTGCAAAGTATTTCGCAACAGCAAGGAGTTAATTTTTTCCTTGTTTGCCTCGGTTTGCCCAATAAAAATTGAGGATTTGTCGAGATGTTTTCCAAGAAATGGCAACCCAAAACAATACGGTTTCTTGGAACAATGATTTCAACCAGGCGTTGCTCTTCCCAAATGTTGCTTCCTCGTCCCTAGTCCTTTTCAAAGCTTGTCATGATCCTTTGCGGTACGGGCAAAATGGCGGACTGAGTGATCCATGTGAAAGTCAACGTTACTACCCGACCGTATTTCAGTTTAACGTTCCTGTAGAGACTAAAATTAAGCGATATCTGTTGAAAAATGGCGGATAGTGAGGATGAAGAAACTCCTCCAGAGCGAGATGTGAAGGTATTATTTAAAATTAATGTGTTACCGTTTCCTGTTTGCCGCATGCACCAGCAGTGAGCGCGCCAGCGACAATAAGAAACTCCATAGCTTATTGAAGAGACAGATATTTGGAGAAAAATGCAAATATGTGTTTCCTACAAATTTTTAAATGAGTGCTGTGGGGAAGGGTATGTAAGACATGCAATTTATTAATTAGACTATTAATTTAGGCTTACATGTACTTGGACAAATGTGTCGATGTGCAGTTGATGGCGATCTGTAATTTCACTTGCGTTTTGTCAAAATTCAAATTATTAGAATTTTGACAAAACAGGTATGACATTATTTCCCAATTTCACTTATCACCATTTGATTACCCATACTACATGTAATTTTACATCACTTTTTACCTAATTTTTAGGATTTTAACTTCAAGCAAATGAGAAAAATACGAATGTTTGAATCACCAACAAATCTACCCAAACCTCGCTCAAGTTTACTTGCTGCTTCGACCAAATATGGCTTGACTTTTGTAGGTTGCCCTACAGGTATGTCAATTATTTCTAGCAATGTGTAAATGATATTTTTTTTTACAGTGTAACATGCGGCGATATGTACATATATACACAGTATACTGCAAGCAGAGTGACACACACATACACTCCCAAGGATTGTAGAACAAAGAAGAAAACAATTGAAGTTGGTGTAGTCAAGGAATTTTTTGGCACTGGTTCGATTCCTCCACACGTCCACTAAATCAATTCATTTTCAGTAATTTCAAGCTCAATCTCTAGGTCACTGTGCATGACAAATTCTTCAATGATAGCAACACATGTTATACATGTATGTTTGGCCAGCCCAATCTGACAGCAGTTGCATAAATTTCCCATTCTTCTTAATTTTAACCTTTCATTTCAACAGGAATAAAAGTGATAAAAACTGAAACTATTGAAAGGATCAACGAGTCTGATGAAGGGAGTATGCAGAATATTGGTATGTTAAATAGTAATACATAATGTACTCTTTGAATAAAATTTACTGCACTACTGTAACTGTATTGGGAAAAAACTTTGGACTGTTTTAATTTCGAACATAAAAGGTCTCCGAAAATTTGAAAATTATTTTTTAAAATGTCCGAAATTTTAAGCATCCCAGATATTTGGAAGGGACACTGCTTGAGATATGTTTACAATTGCTTGATAGAAATTGTGTTAATCAATTGAGAGTGCAATAAAGCTATCCCTTCATAGGTGTTGTTTCAGTCTAATTCTTGTTTTGGAGGTGTAAATTGACTTAAGAGCCAGTGCCCATAATTATGGACCAAACAACGGCACAAGTCGAAAAATCGATTTTGCTCATTTTTTGCCCATAGATTGGCCCTAGCTAGTAAACAAACGGACCATAGTTAGTTTCTGCTAATGCAGCTTTTTTGGGGAGAAATTTGCGAAAAACGATTTTTTTCCGATTAGGTTCAAAATCTACTTCCGGTTTTGCTGAATTTTCCGAATATTTGATTGCTTCGCGCTCCGCAGAACAGCTACTTGAGAATCTTTCAATGGTCTTTACATTCAGCTCAGGTCTTCATGGTATGACTGAGCGAAAAATAAAATAAATCGAGGCTTCGTTTCAGCCTGAAACGAGATCGAACACGAACGGAAAATATTACGATGTGTTTCAAACGAATTATAGCACTAAAATATCGCCATATTTTTCTATGCGCTATAACTTTAAATGCCATAAAAACACTTTATACGGGTTAACTGTACACCCACCTGTTTGAAAATCAAAAAATATCTCTGGGCAAATGGTTTTAAGTTGCCCGCCTAGGCCTGTGCTTCTCATGAATTTTTCCTTGAACCGCCGTGAGAATGTAAACAATTGCGTGACTCTGGCGGTCACCCTGAATACATAATTCGTTTCCAACAAACCGCAGATGGCTATCTTCGAACATTTGGGTGAAAAAAGAAAAACATAATGGACCACTTTTAACTTTTATATTTTGAAAGTCATCGCTTTGGAAATTTCGTTAATTAAAAACGCCAATTAAAAGCAATTTACTCGGAGTTCGGGTGTTACTGCTATGTCGTTTTAGGCTGTCGTTCTTTCTCTGATCATTTTAATTACAAGAACGAGTTCTAGAAAGAAAATCGTTCTAAGTTCATTTGTTAAGCGTAATGAAAAGTTGATATTGTTGGTTTGTAGCCTTACGTGATCTGAAGGAACGCTACAGTGATTAAATTTGTATTTGTTGATTTCGACGGATCGATTTTCGGTTAAACCTTTTTATTTGTGTCAGCACATTTAGTGCTTTTTCTCCTGCTAAAAAGTCGGAAAAAGTAAAGTAAACAAATCCTAAAAGTCATAAATAAGAGGCATCGACAGTGCGAGTGTCTCGGTAAGCTGTTAATTTGAACAATTACTGTGCTGGACGGATTGCTTTCCTGGTTACCCACGTACTATACATAGTTCATTGTGCGCGAATGTTTCTGTTTCAAACAACTGAAATGCTCAGTGCTTTTTCCTTTTTTTCTTCAGTCTTAAAACTTAAGGTTAAAGTTAGGCTAAACCCTAAACTGTTTTGGCGGCCAACCTATTTTTGGCTAATTGCTTAATCAAATTATATATATATTTCATTGAAATTTGCTCCTCTGTGACCGACTTCCGCGAACAAAACAAGATGGATGTTCGCTGTTCATTTAAGACTACAATCCTGGTCAAAAGTGTTGGGACAGTTACGGCAGATGACTTCACAGGCAGCCTCTCTTAAGACCAAAACCGCGCAAGCCCGCCTACCCCCTCCCCCTGTCAATGTTGATAAAAATCTTGAAGAAAAAAAATCCTTGACAATAGCCTCAGAATAGCCTCGTTTCAAGAGTTGTTCGCCTCCTAGAACAGTATTCTCGAACTAAAGAGACGATAAGATAGATATTCACGTCTTATTCCAATAATAGCGATTTTTCAGCAATCGCGTTTGGTTCCAACACAACTGTCTAACCACTTTCTATTGTCCCTTTTTCCTTTTTTCCCACATCCAATCTAGTCTTCAGAATAGCTTCATTTTCATGCAACATTGCTAGGGGAGAGAGGGGGTCAATTGTACTTGCTTCCATTCATCTTTTGTTCTAAAACGTTAAGGACGTAGTTGAAATCGTGGGTTTCAGCGCGCAAAAATGGGAGGTGTCCCAACAACTTATGGCCAGGATTGCAGGTTTACACTAGAGGAAATTGTTCCGGATTCGTGATGAATCCAGAATGTTTTAGTGCCGGATTGATTTTGCCATTTACACAAAAGTGGACGAAACCGAAATAAAAACCCCCCGGTTTGGTCGTGTCTCCGGAGATTTTGAATCCGGAATTTAAAGTGAGAACTTTGAATCCGAAAACTTTTGAATCCGGAGAGTTTTGTCGTGTGAACGATTTTCTCTCGAATCCAGATATTTTTCCGCCTGTGATCTTTTGAGTTTGCGGTGGAACGAAAATGGCGGATTACATGATCCAGTCGTAGTCGAGTCGTAGGCGCATTGATGGCCATTTGATGGCGGTCGCTGGGTGATTACCTCGTGCTGTTTCAGGTGTAGGTAATCACTTTTATAATGGGTAATGCCATACTCCTCAGAAACCGTGCCCAATTTATACTTTACTGCGCAGATGACGACGATGGCACGATCGAAAACCTCGACGGTTTTCGACCTTAAACCCTAAGTAAATACCTGGAGGAACCTAGCATGATGGACAACAGTACCGTGGTCAGCGAGTTGAAGGAAAACTTCAGACTGTCTCAACCTACCCCTAGCCTTATTTTCGGAGGCATTTTGTTTCTCGTTGTCGAGGCAACAAACTGCTTGTTAACCATTCCATCATGAATGTTCCCGGAGTTATCGTCGTGTATAAACGATTAAGAATCCGAATATCCTTTCACTGTAAACCCCTACTAATCCGAATACTCTAAAATTGATGAATTCGGGAACTCCTTTATTGTAAACCTAGTCCTAGATCGACCACTATAATTTTTATTTGTCTACCAGTGTTTTGATCTGCAAATTTCAGTTAATTGATCAAACAACCAAAGTAGAAAAGATGGATTTTTTTCCCAGTATGATTGAAACTTAAACGCAATTTCTTCCTCGGCTAATTCAATTCAAGAAATTCCGGTTTTTCTAGCTGAGTTTGAGCATATTGTGTAGGTACAAATTTTCTACACAGCTAGAAGAGCTGAGATGCCGTCACGCAGTTAGTAGTCTATAGAAATTATGGTATTTCCACTTGACTTTATTTGTCAGTCAATGATTCAGTTGCCATAAATCATAGAGGATTGGTTAAGTGTATCTCTGAAACTGCTACTGTGTTGTAAGTTATCAGTGAAATCAATAAAATAAACAAGTGTTAAAATCATTTCCCGGAGTACTGTAGTAACGTTCTTTATCATGGATGTCGTGGGTGTCGCAATGCAAATGAAAAAACATATATATTTATACTAAGTTAAACAAAAAAAACAAAAACAAAAAACAACAAAAAAAACATTTTCCATTATTTTATCCACACAACGTTTCAAAAATTGCTTTCATTGGATTGCTGGAAACGAATATTTTACTCGAGAGTGGCTATCCACGTCATGCAATTGCTTACATTCCAACGGCGGATTTTGGGCAAAATCTATGAGAAACACAGGCCAAGGCGGGCGACTTGAAACCATTTGCCCAGAGATATTTTTTGATATCCTAACAGGTGGGTGTATATTTAACCCGTAGAAAGTGTTTTTATGGTATTTAAAGTTATAGCCCATAGAAAAATATGGCGATGTTTTTAAGCAATAATTCTCTTGCGACATATTGTAAAATTTTGCGTTTCAGTTTTACCTCTTTTCGGGCTCAAAACTAACTTTGATTTATTTTATTTTTCGCTCAGTCATACTACCAAGACCTGAACTGAATATAAAATCCATTGAAAGATTCTCAAGTAGTTGTTCTGCGGAGCGTGAAGCAATCAAATATTCGGAAAATTCAGCAAAACCGGAAGTAGATTTTGAGCCCAGTCGGGTCGAAATCGTTTTTGGCGTATTTCTACCAAAGAAAGCTGTATTAGCAGAAACTAACTATGGTCCGTTTCTATTCTTACTAGGACCTATCTATGGACAAAATACAAGCGAAATCAATTTTTCGACCTGTGCCATTGATAGGCGATTTAGGTCCATTTTTATAGGCATTCACTCTTAAGGGCCCATTAATCGATCTTTTTGAGCCATTGCTAGGGAACATTTAGTCTCATATAACCTCATCATTTTTAGTTAGTTCAGAGTTATTTCATGTGTTTTAACTTTTTCCTGATCAGTAACACTAGTGATGATGTCATCAGGCCACGCCCATGGTCATGTGACTAATACAGAAAAAATGCAAAGGCTCCCAGGCAAATTACTTTCCTGGGATTTTTTTCATTGATTTAGTATTTTAATTTAAATCCTCATTACGCTATGCATCGATTTTGTTTAATTTCTAAAAGGTCAGATTTTGAGAGCATTTCCAAATATTGAAAAATTCATAATTTTCTGAAAAAAGCGTGATTTCAAAAAAGAAATGCATAGCTATGTTGCCAACGTTGGCTTTAATTGAAATTTGTCGAAAAAGGCTGAATTTAATGAAAAACCGCGTTTCCTTTAGCATTTAAAGAAACCGGAAGTGCACCCGATATCTATTGGAAGTTACCCTATCAGCGTGTGCGCAATTTACACTACCAGCACACTTCGGTAAGATCAAACAAAGCCACACTGAGTTAGTTTTTCTCTTTCTATTGCTCTTGATTTTCTGTCTTTCTCTTATTTTGTCTTTGCTTGTACTTTTTTTACTTTGCATTTTGCGAAACACAAAGAAAAACGTCTAGAATGTAAGCGAATTTGCAAGGTTTTGAGTTGTTTTTATTTTCCGCGCTCAGGCTGACGTAAGTGACCGGAAGTGAAATTTCACCTCCTTAGCAACGCGTGTGAGTGCGCGCATGAATTGGTTAATGGGCCCTTAAGCTATATTATTTTTCACAAAATGTCAGAACTTTTTGTCCAAAATTGATCCGAAATGAGATAAAATGGGTTTAAAAATTAATCGCCTGGAAATAAAATATAAGAAATATTAACATCCAAAATGTTTTGCAAGTGATGCATATAAAGAGGTAGCCTGCAGTGCAGACAATTTTGGTGAACATTCCAAAAATGTGGAGAGTTGGGATGAGTGAGAGAGGCTACATAGGAGGCTGGTGGGCAGGGAATGGGCACTGAAGAAACAAATTTTCCCTCTCCTCCCCCTTCCCCCAGTTTTTTCCCTCACCCCAACTCATCACTGTTAACCTAATCCAAGGTAGGTGGCTGCCTTAGCACTTGACACAGTAATATTTGAACTTGCTTGCCCAAAATGTGCCCAAAATGTGCTCCAGGCTAAGTAATGAGGAGTCCTACATTATTGAAGATACACATACACTTGTGTATTTTTCACTTCACTTGTATGACAGCCTCCAAAACAAAACAAAAAGAAACAAACAGCCACACTTTGTGTGAGACCATTAAAATAGAAATTGGTTATAACATAATGGAAGTTATAAGAGTTTGATATGCTTAAAAATCTTGATTGGATTCAACTAGAATTATTTTATAACATACAGTACAAATATACAAATACATGCACATCCTCATTGTACATTAATTTTTAAAATACACCTTAGATCCAGGGAACTTTCCATGCCTTGTTATACATTGAACATTTTGTTTTCCTGAAATGTGCTGTTGCTTTAACAAGACTGATCTCCAGTGCTGTAATTTAAAATAATTAATGTTCTCAAGCAGCAAAAAGAGCATTCCCATCAAACAATGTCAAAGCCTGTTTTGCAAAAATGTAAACCTTATCGTGAGGTTGTAAATTAAAGAGTGGTCAGAAAGGCACATTTTTATGGCAACCATACATGCACAATACCATATTATATTTCTATCTAATTTCTCTCTTTCAGTGGGGCACTGTCCCTCATCGTTCATTCAGACTGGGCATCCTGTACAGTTTGTTGGTTTAAGTAGTGATGATCTTACTCTATCTGTCTGTTATGAGAATGGAACTCAAACTGTTATGGTGCTCTATGATGTACCAACACTTGGAAGCTCTGTAAGTACAAATGTTTATAACTAAACTTTAACACTTATTAAATCCATTGTCCATCATTTGTATGGTAACATTTCTGTTGACGTCAATTCGTTTTAAGTTAATAGTATGAATGTGTGAATTAAGGATACAAACTACATGTATGAGTGATCTTTGAAAATTCTCTCAAAACTGTACAAGCCTTCAGATGAGTTTAGTTTGAGAGAATTTTCAAATATCATGAGCAGTGCAGATCCTTAATTACAATACACTGTGTTGTTAATTGTTGCCATATGCCATTGCCTTGTTTTATTTATTATGTTTTACCCTTTCATTCCCAGGATTAAAAATAATTTGCTACTTTTAAAGTTGACATACTGTAATTATTATGGTTGATGATTTACTTACTGACAATCTACTTACTACTCTGCCTATCAACTACAAGAACATATCAAGTTATATCACTATTATTTTTGTTTATTTTATCAAATACATTGACTGTATGGAGATGTTAATTGAAGATTTTTTTTGTCATTTCTCAGAACCCTTCAATGGCCAAATTTGGTGAAATTACTCTAACTAGAGATGAAGGTACTTTAAACATGTATACTTTTATACTTTGGAATTAAATTGCTTCTAACTTTACATTTCTAATTTAAGGAGAAATCCATGACTGTATGTATACATGGAAGCTCTTTAAATCTAAACAACTGTACACTCTGGGCTACTCATTTCAGAGAGCTTGGGACATCTTTTATCTTTTCATGGTTAGCATTCAAGTACGGACAATGTGTCCATTGCTTTACATGTGAATCTCTTGAATAACCTTTTTTGTTCAGTTCACTTCAGGGTTGGCAGTCCATGTTGTGTTATATGTAGTCGGTCACATGTATGTGTACATTCATTCTTGACTGCTGTTTGCTTTGAATGCCTTTCCAATTTAACCAGTACTGTAGTTGTCATTTTTGTCACTTATTTGTAAGAACCCATTATTGCTGCAGTGTGTACCTTTTTATTGTTTACATAGGAGCAAGTGTTGGGAACGTTCTGTGGAATCCTGGTTTTCCTGGTATCTTTGCTGTTTGTCTCAGTTCTGGCTCTGTGGCAGTGATGGAGTTGACAGAAACAGAAATAAAAACACTGGCAACCCTTCCTGGAAGTGTAAAAGCAAGTGCAAGTAAGTAGACTTTTACATAACATTCAGCAAGTTATTGAGGCCCAAGTGCAATGAAGCTGATTTTCTTCTCAGTGAAAAAAAAAAAAAAAAAAAAAAAAAATGCTTGCAATCTCACAGCCATGTGGCTTGTCCCAGGAATTGTAATTAAACAAAGGACATGTTAGAGTGTTTGATAGTTGGACATGTTTCCTGAGTTAGTGTTCCACTTTGTTTTTTGTTTTTCATGTACAGTATACATGTATACTTGTCTATTAGATTCCCTATTAAAGATGGTAAGTTTGCAAGTTTATACATGGACTGAAGCTACATTTTACATTTTAATTGAAATAAATTACTTTATGTTTTCCCTAGTTTGTTGGAGTCCTAAAGGGAAACAGCTAGTAGTGGGACATAGAGATGGCAGGTTAACTCAGTATTCACAGGCAAGTACAAATTTATGTACATGAACACATGGTCTTTTCTAGTGAATATGAGAAATATCTTGTTACAGTACACACTGTACATATGTATGTCTTTGGGTCATCTTTGGTAAAGTTGGATCAATTTGTGCATGCTTTTACTGGCCTTGAGATCAAAAGGATATCAAACCTTTCTGACGCATTGATAGCATCTTTAAGAATCTCTGGGTAATTTCTGAACATCCATGAAGTTAATTAGGCAGGTCATGAGGTAGATTTGATCTGTCTTTAATTATCAATGTTCAGAAGAGAATGGTTTGAAGCAACTTCTACACTGTGCTTTAGGACAATAAATGAGTCTTTACTCTCCACCAATCAGAGTTTTAAAAAAAAAAACATTTTCCACTCATGCAGATCTACATGTTCAACTTCTTCTTTATCCAGGCTCTGGAGGTCAAAAGGGAAATAGAATGTCCTGAAGTTTTCATTGATGATCCCCATTCAGGTACCACATGTACATGTAGACATGGCAATTATGTCCATACATGCAGGTGTTGCAGACTTCCTTTGAGTAAGGAGGACCTGTTCAAAGCAGTCAATGAAACACAATGAGACTTGAATTTGAATGTAAATGACTGTACAAGTTTTTATATTCAATAATTACATCTTGTATACCAAGAACACATGTAGCCTTGTTTGTGACTTTTTCATCTGGTATTTTTTATATATTATAGTGACAGATCTGTTGTGGATCACTGCAACATTGTTTGCTGCTGTTTACTCTAGTTTCGATGATGGAGATACCCCAAAGTTTCAGCTTATTTCTGCTCCTGTAAGTCAGAACTTTTGCTCTGGATGTATCTAGACTACAAGTGAGGTTATCGTGACAGTGGACATGTTGTATAGTTCAATTTTACCCTTAGTTAACGCCCAAGTCGCTAGTGGAGGGAAGGTGCCTATGAAGCCTGGGGCTGCAACCGCAGTCACATCCCCAAGGCGCTAGAACACCCGACTGGCCTGCCCAACCCGCAACCAAGCCACAAGCCCCCTGCGCCAAGCCCCCTACAGGCACCTGTCACACTCAAGCCAGATGGCATTGGTGGAAAAAAAAAAATGCTGAAAAGAGGGGGGGGGTGGGGGTGGGGGTGGGGGGTGGGGATAGGGAGGGAACACCAAGAACTGCTAAACTATAATTCAATCCACAACACCACACTAACAGAGCGATGAACACACTGCGAGCACATGGGACGACAACACACGTACTAACCAAAAATATCACTGGGCAATGTCAGCACCAGGGCTCTCACGACCATATGACTGCTGCAAACACTACAGAACGCACCAAACGCTAAACAAACGCTAACAGATGGCCAAGGCACTATCAAACGCCTACAAAAAAAAAAAACGCTACTGACCAGACTAGCTCCTGGTCATAAACTATGTAAAATTCAATAGAACTACATGTATATCAAACGCTACAGAATGCACCAAATGCTAACCAAACGCTCACAGACGGCCAAGACACTAACAACCGCCTATAAAAACGCTACTGACCAGACTAGCTCCTAGTCATTAACTATGTTAAATATCATTTAACTATATTATAATTTGGTATTTCCCTTTGTTTTGGTGTATGGTAATATACTGTATGTGAAACAGAGGAAAATACCAAGTCATGCCAAGGGTAAAACTGAATCACAACTAACACATAATTGCAACTTGATAATAAGAGTGGTTTTCAGCCAATCTCAAACCATTAATAGTAAAACCTAAACCAAAACCAAAGGAATTATCTGATTACAATGGACACTCAATTGAGAACTGCTCTATGTTTAACCAATGTTCTCCTCTTGGCAATAATATTCCATAATTGATGTTACTAACACTCTAACTTGTTTTCTTCTCTTTTAGAAAAATGAACCAAGGACCATAACTAACTTTGATGATATCTATTATGTGATGAGCGAAGAACGAGAACCAATGTACTATTTGAAGAACATTGCTGAATGGTTAGGAACATATTTTGTTTAGACTGCATCCTTTGATTCTCCTCTTACAAGAAATTACTGAAACAGTAACTGTTAGAAGTTATGTAATTTGATTTTTCTCTATAGATTCAGATGGTAGTTTATGTTTGTTTTAGGGAATCAGTTTCAACTACAGTGCATGGCTAGTATTAAGTAATAATATCGAAACTCTCTTAAGACAAGTCATCATTTTGCAGGACTATGGTTGTTTCTGCTTGTTCTAATGGTTTTGAATCTGCCGTGATTGGAAAATATGGAGGAGA
Organism: Orbicella faveolata; assembly: GCF_042242905.1. Lineage (NCBI taxonomy): Eukaryota > Metazoa > Cnidaria > Anthozoa > Scleractinia > Merulinidae > Orbicella > Orbicella faveolata. The sequence goes on from NW_028301565.1 coordinate 1,891,975, forward strand.
GGTAAAGAAATGTACATGTACAGTGTATAATTGAGCTTTGTTGACTGAGTGAAACTGGCACCAGATCAGAAATATTCAGTCAAGTTCAGGCCATATGATCCAACTGCAGTGAGCTCCACGTAAAAAGTAACGACTGAGAACCCAATATTTAATTTTTTTTTTTTTTTTTCAATTTGTCTTGTCTTGTCAATGAAAATTTAATGATTATTTTGTTATATGTGTAAACTTTTGAAGGAAGGTTTTGAATTTGTTTTTGATGAATATCAAGAATAATCCATCGTTGATATCCATCCCAACCCTGTATCTATGATTAATGGACAAGTTGCATGACTTTTCACATGTACTGTAAATTATACACAGTCTGCAACCTCTGCATCTTTTACGCTCTGAGGAAGGTAGTTTTGGTCCTGACAATGATACATGTATTTGAACAGGCTACAACCTCGTGGGAAAAGTGGAATTTTGAAGAAACTGGACGTGCAGAGATGCCGCTGACTAATGACAATGATGAGACATTTCCCATGGGTTTGGCATTTGACTTTAGCTCAACCAGACCAGTTATTGAAGGAGAGAAACGCCTTTCTCCTGCCCCTATGATGATGCTTCTGTCAACAGATGGTGTCTTGTGCCCATTTTATATGGTGAATCAAACTCCTAATACAGATCACAGTATCATAAAGCCACTGGAGCCTTTACCCCTAGGAGGACAAAGAAAAGCAATTATATCGTCAAATGCAGGTAAAGGGTGTCAGCCACCTTGAGGGAACAGCTTCCACATCTGGTGTTTCAATTTCAGAAAATTTATGCTAACCAAGGCAGAGACTGCAAGGTTGTTTAATGATATAAGAGGTACTGACAGCAAAATGTACATGTATTTGGGACCTTGTGGTGGTGATCATGTTGGGATGTGTCTTTTTTAGTTTTCTGAGATTCATTTATTCCCTTCCCACGATTAAACCCAGGAACAGTCACAGACAAATCAAACAAGCAGACATACCTGCATGCAGTGTTTTCGATCAATAAATATACATGTACATGTAACCTGATGTAGAAATCTAGAATGGGCAGCATTACAGTATACTACAAACCACGAGTTTTGTTTCAAGGTTCTTTTAATCTTTGTTTGCGTTAGACAATGGTAGGCCTACATGTACACATGTACCAAAGTAACCTGACCTCCCAGATTTTCACAGCACCTCAATTAATTTGTAACTAGTCTATAAGTTACAGTGAAAGTCTTTTGTGTACTATCTATTTGTTTGCAGGCTATGCTGCACTACAGTGAATATATAACATTTTTATGGTCAGCACCTTCTTCTCTGTAATTTCATTAACTTTTAGTTAATACCTGCTTGCAATTTTAGGTCCTTTGTCAACTGGTACACCAGGCTTGGCTCCCAAAGAGAGTGTTCCATCTGCACCTAGAACTGCTAGAGACCTTCCTGTCGGCGCCTTTGCATTTGTTGGAACCAAGCAAACTTTTTCATCTGCATCTGGTACATTTTTATCAGGGATTTCAGGGACCCTCCCTGCAAGTGCTTTTTCACTTGCCAGTTCCAAGCAACCTGTTTCCTTTTCATCAGTGACTCCAACATCAGCAGCACCTTCAAGTACACCAGCTAGTACCTTGTCATTTACCAGCTCCAAGCAGAACATTCCTTTGTTTTCTGGTGCACCCTCATCGGGTACATCAGGGGACCTTCCAGCTGGTGCCTTCTCATTTGGCAACCCAAAACAACCTGTTTCCTCTTCGGGGAATGCCCCCACCAGTGCCTTTTTGTTGACTAACCAAAAGCAGCCAGGGTTGACAGCTACATTCAAGCTTCCAACACAGACCCAAATCCCAGCAACAGAATTGGAGAGACCTTTAGCCAGTAGCCCACAGCTTGTAAAACCCACATCTAGTAGTCAGACCCAACCTGGTAATCGTGGACTATCATCTTTCCAAACGCCTTTGCTCACTACTACTTCAATTGCAAAAGGGGATGATAAACCAAAGGCAAGTTCCTCAGTTCCTTCTCACTTGACAGAGCAAGGGTTATTGGCACAGCCAAAGCCAACTCTTGCCAGAGCTGCTGTGACCAAAGCACCTGCTACAAGGCAGGATATGTATAAGGAAGAAGGTTCAAGTTTGACAGAACTAAAACCCACTCCACAGGGCTTCAAATTACCTGGGCACTCAACTCCTACTGAGGATGTAAGGCGAGAACCTACCAGAAAGGTACATGTACAACTGTGTGTCTATTTTTTTTGTTGTGTGTGTGTTTGTTTGTTTGATTGTTTGTTTGTTTGTTTGTTTGTTTGTCTGTCTGAAAGAAGAACATAAATTATACTTTAGCTTAACCATCCTTTTCCTCATCTTTCCTTTCATCTTTCTGTGTGTTGCTCTGGCCTCCTTTCATCCGTCCAACCACCCCTCTGTAGGCCTGTCACCCCCCTACCCCCCCCCCCCCCCACACACACACACACCACTTCCATCCTCCCTAGTACCATGGTTGCTACATTTCAGAGTTAAGCCACTTTCTAAGCCAACAACTTTAATAAGTTGTCTTACACTGTAGGAGTGATTACTACAGTATATAAACAAGCTGTTTGAGAGATCCAGTCAGAGTCATCAGGAACAGCAGTCATTGAACCTAGCAAATACCAGTGGAACTGTACTGTTTGTGTTGTTGCCCTTGTTTGACCACTTGTTAAGGATACAATCACATTCACTGTTACTTTTCATTATTCATTTCTTTATTTACCTTGTTTTGGTAGACTGCTCCAGTTTCAAAAGGCAATGTAATTGAGGCATCTGTGTCAGAAAATATCCAAGAAGCGGTACTTGTGGCCTCATTCTTTTATTTTATCTTTACGTGTTTGCATGTTTTGCTAATGTTTTCTTGGTACACATTTTAAGCAGTTTGTTATTGCTTTTGTTTTGTGGAGAATGGTTAATCCTATGACTTTTTTCATTGACTCGTTGACTACAAATAACTTGACACTCACCAAAGTTAAATTTAAATCTTGAACATTTACATTGTACTCTGATCAATCAACAAACAGATAGACCAACAGATAGACCAACAGACAGGCAAACAGACACACCAGCACAGACATATAAATGTGGTTTACATACATGACTGTATAAACAGATAGACAGGCAGATGTACACTCTGGCAGACAGTCAGTCAGTCACTCAGACAGACAGACAGTCAGCCACAATAACATACAGTCAATCAGATAGACAGACAGCTACACTGACATACAGCAGACAGACAGACAGAGACACCAAAAGATAGACATACAGATCAACCTTCAGACAGACAATCAACACCAATGGACAGACACTGAGTGATGTGCCAAGTGATGCCAAATAGAGTGACTCGCTGATAGAAGAAGTCATTCATGAAATGATTGTTGAGTCTCTTTGCTTCTTTTTGTTACAGATCAGCCACTTTAACACAGAGATGGCGAAGTTATGTGACAATGTCAAGACTATGCAGAGCAACTGTCGCCTTACAGATGATAACAAGGATCTGGCTTCTCTTAGAAAGAGAACAGAAGATGTTGCCTCAAAATTGTCAGAAATAAAAAGTGCAACAAAGGTTTGCCATTATACACCTGTAATCCATCATCACTTACAGAAATGATTCTTTGTTATGTGCACTAGATACAAGTGAAATAACCAAACTTTTGTCCGATTGTCTAGTGCTACAGATTATGATTATGTCGTTCATTGTGAGGGTTTCTGGAGCATGCCTTCCTCTGCATGCGCTCTACCAAATAATTATAGTATGGGTGCCTACATTTTTACATCATGCAGAGGGTTGTTGGTGGGAGAAGGGTTGGGGCAGGTTGGAGAATTCAGTAAGAATGTTAGAATGCATTTTTTTTTGCCATTTGAGAGATAATTCTTGACTTTGACAGGAAAGATACATGTAGCAGTGGTTTACAAGTAACTTGTAGGAGGAAAGGAGATCCTTTGGGTACAGTCCGTAAACTATCTGCTGCTAGCTCGGTATGGGTATTATAATTATCTTGTGCCACTGGATCAAATTTCCTTGTTTTGCTTTTACTCAAATGTGACAGGAACAGCACAAGGATATTGATGACGAAAAAAGGAAACTGTTTGAAGCTTTTGAGATGCTTGAAGATGCCAGGTAGGGTAACTGAATTACATGGCACTAATGGTGGCCAGGTTAATACCATTGTTAAATGAATTTCGATAATTGGTAATCTTATGTTTGAATCATAGCTGTCAGTGGTCACAAAGATCAACTTGAATTTGTATCACCTGAAGCAGTCCTCAATATTATTTTTTTCTAAGTGCTTTGTATTTGTTAAAGTAATGCTTCCTTGAACCATGCAGCTTGAGATAAGATATCCTCTCACGTAACGTATAACATCAGCATTATCAGTACTCAGCATGCAAGCTTCAGAATTTTAAGTGAGTAAAGTAATTTTAAGTCTACATGTATGTAATCTTTAAATTTTTGCTGGGTGCTTAACTGATTCCGACAAAATACCGTTTTACAATAGTTATAATTGTCTTTTTACTCCTTTAGGATTAGACAGGAAAGAAAGAGTGACCACAGATATGTTCAGTTGTTAAAGGTACATGTACCTTCTAGTAAATATTCAATTTATCACCTGTTTATGGTACAAAAGAGTGTTGCATGTATATGAACCACTTTATTTTCTCAATAGTCAGGTTTTATCCATGCGATATGTGGCATCCATGTACATGTATTAATGTCGGTTCAATGGCGTTATGTAGCTGGTACTCAAGTAATTAGGCAATTCAACAATCTCCCAAGATAAACAGAACATCTGTGAATGTTTATATACTAACCAAGATTTTGTTTAATTATAGTCTAGAGCTCTGGATCCAGTGAACACAAGTAAGATGAGAGAGATCAGAAATCTCCATTTGTATTTGGATAAAACACTTAGGTAAGTAATTTGCTTGTTTGGTACGTGCATTAGTTATATTAGTTTATCAAAGAGGACCAAGATCAGTTGAAATAAGGATGGGATGAGGGTGATGTGACATTTGAGGAGATGGGATTGGATCACATGGGATGGGATAGGAATTTTTACGTTTTCATAACTGTAAAATGGTTCTTTCTTTATATTTGCTAAGGGAGGTGAACATGGTTCTTGATGAACAGTGGAACAAAGAAAATGAACGCAAAAGGTAAAACAAATCCCAGCTATTGTTGTTGACCACGACATGCATGTGTTTGAGTTTTACTGGATTTATAGTCCTGTGTACAATTTTGCAACATTTGTGGCAATGATAACTGATTAGATACATTTCACTGTATAACTACATAAAATTTTCTATGCCATAGAGGTAACCTAAAGTGAAAGAGAATGTGTGTCATATAAAGAGAGTGATTGAACTTTAACAACACTGCCAATGGTTGCAGGCAGCCAAACAGGCTTGAGATTGACTGTATGGGCTAATAAGAAAAAATAGACAATACTAAATGTCTGAATTGCTTGCAATAAATATGTACCATTTTCGTTTATAACTCGCAGAGTTTCTTTGACAGATCCATTCAGCGCCCTGCATTGGTTGAGGTTTACCAGACCTTGAAGGTCCACCATAAAATTACACAAGATCAAGTAAGTACAAAGTTAGTTCTATGGCGCTATCTAATCTTAGTCTTTGTTAGTCAATCTTAGAGGGTTCCCATGCACCTTGAAAGTCCTTGAAATCCTTGAATTTGAAATCCAAATTTAAGGCCTTGAAAGTCCGTGAAAAGTACATTGGACCATTGAAAGACCTTATTTTACAGTTCCATGTCGTGGAAAGACGTAAGGTATCCCTTGAAAAAAGCTGGAAATCTGTCCACGAATGTCCTTGAAAAGATCGCGAATTGCAACTCCAAAAAAGAGTACGGGCGCCTTTTTAAATTAACCTTTCTTGACTGTTGCGTGTTGTATCATGTCATGCAACAAGACTGTGATTTGTAACTATGATTGGATCTGTTAGGCAGCCAAGTTAGAACAGATCACGCAGGAAATGAAGAATCGCAAACTGTTGTCAACTAGCTGGCAGCGAAGTCCACTCAATACAACAAGTTTAAGGTACAGAGCCCGTACATCAGTGATTTGTTATGGGTATCTAGCAACTATAACTTCTAATTTTAAGAAATGTATCAAGATGTTTAACACAAATTGCAGAACGAGTTTCTAACCTACACCTGTAAATCACGTTATTTACATGTCATGATATTTAGCACTACTGTGCTAATAGGCTAAAAAGCCAGTAACAAATAATTGCTATAATTATAAACATGTTTCACTTCTTTCCAGTTCTGACATGATATTATCAGTGAACTGACTTTTGGTTCTGTTTCAGGGATGACTTGTCCTCTGTGCGTGATCCCTTTGCTGTGTCAAAACAGGAATTTAAATCGCCAGTAAAAAATGTACCAGGTGCGATATGGTTTAGCACAGTAACGGTCAAATGATTTTAAATTGGCCTTTTAGAAACAAGAAAAGAATTTTTGTAGTTATGTTTTAGGATCCAATATCAACCCAAACACATTCTGTTCACCAAATTTCCCACTCTTTTAAAGTCCATAGTGATCTTAATATGAGTTTTCTGTCCGTACACAGCTCCAATATCTCCTCAAAAGCAGGCCCAGCTGAGAAGCATGTTTCAGAAACGACGAAACACCCCAGTAAGAAGGAGCACGGTTGGTAAGTTGATGTTCAGTTCTACTTAGTAGATACACTCTTGGATCTGGTTCAATTTTTATCACAAACTGGACGATATGCCTCCAAAACTTTTTTTTAGCAAGATTACACATGTAACAGGCTTATGTGCTAGTTATAATTATTGTTTTGATCTGAACATATATGTAGGAGTAGGAAATTTTTCACTTTACTGTACAGACAACTGAAGACAGACGGCAAAAGTTTCATTTTTGCCGTTTGCAGTTTGACGTAACGTCATACGTAATCTCTCAATTATTTTGGTCAAGTTAGAACAAAATAAAAATACGAGTACCGTATACAAAACTTGTGATGGTTTAAACCTTTAGTGGGATTTTCTGGCAGAGCAAGCCAGTTCTATAAACAAGATTTAGTTAATCTCGATTGTTGCCGACCTTTCTGGTTACTTGTGTTCTCCCTTTGTCCTTGCCCGTTGCAAGACTAAAGACTAACAGCTAGACTGCTCCCCTTACAGTTCCAAGTACTGTTACCAAGACACCCTTAGTGAAGACTAGTAGACCTGAAGTGCCATTCTTCTCTTCGACACCTGCCGTAAGGCCAGAGGACACAGCAGAGGGATCTAAAGGACGGTTCAGCTTTGATGATGCTATCCCCGAAGAAATTAAGGTGTCTGACGATGATGGAAGTCTCGCAGAAGATGAGTATCAGGAGGAGGAACCCTGCCAAGAGAAAGAGCTTGGGCATTTGGATGCAATCCACAAAGCCTCGGCTAGTGGACCAAATCCTTCACCTATACATTCTGAGCCTACATTAAGCACAAAAGGGAGTTTTAGTTTGGGCAATTCACAGGATGAGGCTGTTTTGAAGAAGCCACCTCATCCCGTGAGGATCACAGCAGCTGTTGAAAGTTCACACGCCAAGTCCATCCCACAGCCTACTGTGGTCGGAGCATTTTCTGCAGTTGATAAATCTGTTGGTGGCGGCATTAAACCACCTAGACCTCAACCAACAAAAGCAGAACCAGCATTAGCACCAAGTGGTCTTTTCGTTCCAGCAACCAAGGCAGAGGTAAAACGGTCATTATTTGATGTGCACATTGTCCTTATTCAAGAAAAAGAAATATCCACTATTCTTTACAAGTTAGTCACATGATATCGAGATGCAATTGAACCTAAGTTAACTGTGCATTCAATACCTCCTCTCCTTGTCCTGTTTTTTTTACATTTTAGAAATTAGACAGGGTGACTTGTCCATGTTAAACTTGATTTATTAAGGTTAAGAAGTTCACATTGCTTAGTGTGACTACTGTTGGCCTGCTTGCCTGTCTGTCTGTCGGTCTGTCTGTTGGTCTCTGTCGGTTATTTTCGTTCTTTCTTTAAACAAAATTTGTAAAATAACATTTTATCTCGACAGCCCACAGCAACTGCAACTATTCCAGCAAAAAGCGACTTTGTTCCAAATGTGAAGGTCATTAGCACAGAAACACCTCCCAACATTGCTGCAGCAATGGCTGCCATGAGCAGAGCTAGTGCATCCCAGGGTGCTGCTCAGTCAGGCAGTAACCTTGACCCTTCAGCCAGCATCGAACCAGTAACACTAGTAACTTATAAACCACAGGCACAAGGGGGTGCACAACCTAAGGACTATGATGTAGAAAACAATGCTGCAAAAGCCATTGCAAATGCAGCATTGATGGCCGCTACAGCCGAAGCCCAAAAGTCGTCCGCAAAGCCACAGTGTAGTACAGAATTCATCTTCAAGTCTAGCGATAGCAGTAAGCCCGGTCCCCCAGTGGTTACCTTCAAGCCTCCAACCTCTCCACTGCAAATGCCTGAAAGTGCATCCAAAGTTACTGCTGCTCCTAACGTCACTGTGAATCCCACGCTAGTCTTCAAACCTGCATTTGCTCCAGCCGTCCCAAGCGTATCAACAGCTTCCAGCACTGGTGGATTGCAGAAACCTTTTACAGGACCTCAAACTGTCGGCTCATTTAGCTTTGCTCCTCCAACTGGTGGTTTGCCTAATTTTGGGGCTTCCTCTGTGGCTGCCTCCTCAACACCAAGTGCATTTAGTTTTAGCACTAAAGCAAAAGACACAGTGCCCAGTCAGACAGCTGCAGCAAGTGTCGCAGCACCCAGTGCTGCAAAACCAGGAAACATCATCACTGCACCAGCTGTAGGTATCACACCAAGTCCGAGAGTGAGTAGGAATTTATTTGCAGCTGGGGAATTAAGTTCTGCAGCAGCAGCAGCAGCCACAAGTGGGGAACAAGATGCCAAGCAGGAAGACAAGAAGGAGGTATTGAAGGTAAGTTCAAGAATGGACAGAATCTGGTTTAGAATGATGATAACAAGGATTTATACTACTCTTTAAACCTTGTAACCTTAGCAGTGACAAATTGAACTAAACGGATCATAGAAAGGAAGAGACATTTAACGAGGAATTGCAAACCACGTTTCTTGTTTCCATTGTGCGTTAATATGAAGACCAGTGTCGCAAGTTTTGTGTGAATGACATTGTCTTTCTGCGGTATGCTGTTCTCCTCCATTCCAACTCTAGTACAAACGAAGAGCGTTTCACGCAGTCGAAGGGTTCTTTACCCTCTGGCTGTGCAAAATTATTTGCTGGTACGGGAATGCTTGCTACGCAGTCTCTACCTGGCTATCTCGTACTTGATTATTCTTGATTTTAGAGAATATCTGGCCGCACAAGTTAGCTTTTTCCCTGATAGACACAGACTTTTAACCGTTCCTTACAGAGGTAGTTCATTATGGGAAACATGGGATCTTATTATAACCCATTTAAATTAGTTAGAGATTGAACCTAACCTTGATGTCTTTATATTGTGACAGACCCTGCAGGTGACAACTGCAAATCCATCCATCGCTAGTTCTAGTGGAATTACGACCCCAGCAACAGTAACACCAGGATTTCCATTTTCAGCTCCAGTGCCAGCTGGTGAAGGCTTCTTTAAGAATCTTAATCTCTCTGCATCTACCATCGCTGGCAATGTGTTTGGCAGTGGTGGTGATACAAGTAGTAATCCTCCCAGCATCTTGAGTTCTTTGATGCGAGCATCTGCTCCAGGAGGTCCTGCAATCAACACTGGCAATTTGTTTGGCACGGCTCCCACTGCAGCTTCCAAGGATCCAGCATCCACTTCCGGTACACCACAAGGTCAGGTTTCTCTGCCTTCTAAAGGGACTCCATCAGAAAACAAAGATACCAGCACCCGAGCAGTAATGACACTATCTGGTTTTCCTGTATCTGCTAGTGCAGGAGGCGTTTTTGCACAGGCTTTATCTGAAAGTAGCAAGTCCAGCATGGTGTTATCTACAACTACAACTAAGACACTTCCTGTTCCTGGAAGCATTTTCGGTGCCCCAACCACAACACCTGCATTCTCACCAGCTAGCTTATTTGATGTTTCTCCTGGTGGTGCTAAATCTAGCACCACAACCCCCTCTACCACCACAGTTGCAGGTAATCTGCTTAGTTTATCTGCTGGCACTGCATCTGCTTTTTCCGCTACAAGCAGTGCTAGTCCATTCTTCCCCAGCATCACTCCAGCTTCAACAAATGCCTTGGCACCAGCAGGAGGTTCCCCATTAACTTCTCTTCCGCCACCCGCGACAACAACTACAGTAACAAGTCCATCTTCCAGAGATTCTTCAACGTCAGCCGCTAGTGCAGTTGGTCTGTTCAGCAAAGTCTCGAGTACTGCAAGTCCTTTTGGTGTGGCTCTGAGTACAGTGAGTAGTGGAGCTGGCTCTGTTGGAGCTCCTTCCGCAACAACTACTGCTGGCAACCTTTTTGAAGCACCTCCATCCACTGCCTTTGCTCCCACTCCCGTTTTTGGGGCCAGCACCTTTGGAACTTCTCCTGCACCTTTTAGTTCTCCTGCTAGCAGTCAAGGCAGTACTTTTGGTCCTACACAAGTATTTGGGTCATCAAACATAACAGCTGGTACCGGATCAGGGTTTGGGGCAACTGCCAGTGCGGGGTTCAGTACTGCATCCAAGCCAGCTGAGAATGGTAAGAGAAGATCCTAACAACAGTAACTTGTAATACACACTGTAGGTTGGCATTACACCGGTGGTACTTGTGCCATAGAATGATTACTGTTGCATAATGGAACCTTAATGTGGGCATGAACCGCTGATTAAGACATTAAGACAGTAACCATGATGTACTGTAAGTTAAGAATTCTAAGGGGACCAGCATGCCACAATACAATTTTTTGCCATTGCTTCAGCATTTCTCCCCAGTGTCAGTTATTGTATATGCTTGTGATTCAGTTGGAGGGACAGATCCAGACCTCGTTATACGGTGGAACACCAAAATGTTTCACGCCCTTTGGACTCTACGTATTTTCGCCAAGCAGGGGGCAGAAATGGGTGATAGGTGGGCCTCTACGGCCGTCCTCCTCCGTGGTATGGTTTATTTTTCGATGTGCTCTAAACTGCAGTTTCGATTACTTTTTCTGGCTTTTTTTTTTTTAATCCACGAGTAGCGAGGAAGTCATGCACTCTGATGGCTGGGTTATCTGGTCCAGTATCTAATCACTAATCAAGATAACACTGTGCTTGGTAGAGAACCAACTATTAAACTGTAAATACTCACTTAAGCCCTAGGATTTGGATTTGGTGGCTTTGGTTTAGGAGGACAAGCCAGCTCACAGGCCAGCAAGACAAACCCCTTTGGCGTTGCACAAGGATTTGGAGGGGCAACTACTACACGTATGTACTTGTTCAGTGTTAGTATTGTAGTAATACTACAGTGAGCCTGGCTTTCGGCGTTGTTTGGAGGTAACAAATGAGGGGGTATGCATGGGCTGAGTGATTTGTGCCAAAGCGCTTTTCTGGCCTGGCACTGGTTCTCAATTTCAAGACCCTTGGTGTGTTACTTCTGGTGAGGTTCCCACAGATTAGTAATGGAAGAAAGTGTAAAAACAACCTTAATAAACCACTAAATGACAACACGGATGAATTTTTATGTCCTTTACTTTTGTTTCTCACTCCAGAGTCCTCGTTATTTGGTGGAAAGTCAGGAGTTGATGTATTTAAGGTTTGTTAACTAAACTGTGCGTAACATCTGCGGTATCACGGGGTTAACTACACGTAGGACGAATACTGATATGATATTCATTGAATGAAGCTTAAAGTTTGAGGTCTTTAGATTTTTTCACTGTCAAAGCATACTTATTGGGCCCGTTTAAAGAATCTACGACCTTGTTGAACCCCAGGTCTCTTAGAATTCCTGAACACACTGATAATAGACCACTTTCGATATAATAAAATTCAGCTTGATAGTGAGGCCTAGAGGACACAAACAAAAGAAATGAATAAACATGGCCATTCAATTTCCATTGTGTGTCCTCTAAGCCTTATTGGCAAGCTGAATTTTAATATATCGAAAGTGGTCTATTCCGGAAACGTAATACTAGCTCCAGGTTGATCTTGTGAATTTACTAGAGATCGCAAATCGTGATGTAAGTTAGAAGGAATATGAAATATATGATGGACCTTAACTGAAATCTCAAGCGTTACATGTAAGTCTTTAAATGTGTCTCTTAAGTTGCCACTTTCCATCCTTGACATTGCCAGTCTAAATCCTATCTACATTTGTTCGAATGGTTGTATTTTCTAGATGACTGATTCACCGAAGCCAGCGTTTCACAGTGGCCCTTTTTCTCAATCTGGATTTGGAACCCAATCATCTGGTGGATTTTCAGGGGGCTCGTTCAGCGCTCAAGGTGGAACTGTGGCTGCCTCTGGTTTTGGCTTCGGTGCTTCATCACCCTCTGGTAAACATAACCGTAACCTGCATTTGTTTCCCTTTAAGGTTTCTTGCTAGAGTACCTTTTGTATAACTGCTTCATGGAAACTCTCTCTCCCAGGTACCACAGGGTTCGGTTCACCACAGCCCTTTGGCTCACCCTCTGCTGGGGCGTCCGTGTTTGGCGGTGCGCCTTCATTTGGTTCCGCTCCTTCATTTGGAGGAGCTCCAGCCTTTGGAAGCTCTCCTCAAGCAGGCCTAGGTGCTAGTTCATCCAGCGGGTGAGTGTCAAACAAATCTTTACTCTTTTTTTGTTTTATTTTATTTTATTTTTTTTTTTAGGAAGGAGGGGTGGGGAAGGGGAGTTATATAAACAGATTGCATAGTATGGTGGTTCAAATGTGTCGAAAGGTTACGACAGTTGAAACCTTCATTTCCTTGAGTTGACATTGGTATTGGCAAATGGAACCTGTAACTCTTTGCCTTTCTTCCTTCCATCTCGTCTATCTGTGCCTATGTTAACTGCTACGTATTCCTTAACTTTCAACGGTGGCAGGTGGTTGCTCAATTATCAGACTAAATTACACTTTCAAGCAATATGTGTAAAAATTATCGGTATAATGTTTGTACTATGTATATATAAAAGTGTAATTAACGTATTTTAATTTTAGGGTCTTTGGAAGTGCACCATCTGGCGGATTTGGACAGTACGTTTCTTTCATTGTTAACTTAAAAGAAAAAAAAAAAAACAATTGGAAACTGAAAGCGAGAGGAGTTACCAAATGATATTTCGTTCCTTTAAAAAGGCAATGTGGGGGATATTTCCAAACCGATGTTAAACGGTTCTAATATAACAAGGTTGCTGCACCGTTACCTTTTTTAGAGGGAAGAGTGGCAAGCTGGTGATCAAACTTCATTTTATGATAGCTACCAGTATGTTTGAAACCTCACACAATTTGTTTTGATCTGTAGATCTCAAGGCAGCTCTACATTCGGTGCCTTGGCAACCCAGTCGAGCCTTCCATCGTTTGGCGCTGTAGCTGGTATGCCGGGGACACAAGGGTTTGGTGGTATTCAACAACAACAAACAGCCCCTTCCTTTGGCTCGTTCGGCAGCGGCGGCGGCGGCGGCGGCTCGCAGTAAGTAAACCAAATAGGTCATTTCGATATATTAAAATTGTAACTTGTAATTGCTTTTGTTTTATTCCCTTTATGCCTTGGAACCAAGTTAGAATTTTAATATATCGAAATTGGCCTATAATAATTGCGGGCTCAAGAGGAGCCCGCAACCTATTTTGCACGCCATATCTCGATTTTGGAGCAATTTTGTTCTGGCAAAATCGATCGATAAATCCTCGTAAACCAATCAGAATCCATTTTCACTCGAACAAGAATATTTTTAAAGATGGCCGCCGAGTCGACCAGTGTGCTAGATCTTCAAAGCCAAAGTTTTGCATCATTGAAGTGTTAATATACATTTAAAAGATTGAAAATGGAAAGAAACAGTTTTAAAGAATACTCAGTTCTCGCTATGATGTCAAAAGAAGAGCAGCAACCGATGAAAACTTGTATAGTTTGGCCCTGACTCGATTTTTGCTTCGTTCGGGTGGAATGCAAAGAACGCGATTTTATCACGCGCGTTACGCGTATTTGGACTTTGGGTCACGTGGAACTCAAGCATAGCAGCGCCGTCCTATCCAAATCGAGTGTGTCGACTTGGGACGTTTCCTGTTCAGTGTTCATGTCGCGTTTGAAGTCCACCTCGAGCGAGTTGTTATCTGTTCTTGTCCTTGGAGTTGTAAAGTTAAGTATAGCGTGACAATGCGCGACAAACAATTTTAGAATAAGCTTAGATTACATAATTACAGCCGGAAATATGATCTATGTATAAAACTATGTGACAAAAAAAGAAAGAAAAACAAAAGAAAAAAAGAAAAAACACAATTACAGTAAAACTAAACAAAACAAAACGACAAAACTAGTGTATCATGGAATTTTATAGTGTAGGTGACTGTCTCATAGGTTTAGTGAAATTGCTCTATGCAACACCTCCACGTACACTTTTGAGCACATAAATTGGCAAAAAGGAAAAGGGGTGCTGCTGAACGTTCAACCTACCCTTATGGGCAAATATTTTAGCCCCGCGAAGCGGAACATTTTACTTCTGGCCCCAAAATATGTCATTACCCCAAGAACCATGTATAACGCACCTATTAAAAATTAATCTCAATGCACCACTGATTACAACTCAGAACAACTCTGGTACATTTTTAGTAACCCAAAGCACTAAGCATCGTCCTCGCCCGCATTTCCTGACCTTTGGTTATTACTAGTAATAACTTTATTTAATGAGGGAAAACCTGTGATCTTGAAAAACAGCATAATATGGGGAGTGTTACCTATATCTCAAGAAAAAAAATCGGACGCTAGCGTTTGTAAGGTGGATCGCAAAGGAATTCCGTGCTCCGACAAAATTTTGTAGAAAAGTTTGAAAGATAATCATTTACCGTGCTTTAAGCAGTAATTAAAATTGCACTTTGCCATAATGTGGGCAGGTAGTGAGGGAAAGTGACTATATGATATAATGGAACATACGCAGGAAGGAGTATTGTTTTTTAACGTTAAAGTTTTCTTTCGATTCCAAGGTTATTTTGTACTTTTTTTTTTTACAGGAGTCCCAGCGGTGCTTCTTTTTCACAGTGGAGGTGATGAAACTGTACTAGACATCATTCATGGCCTGCATCTTCACGTATAAAGTTTTTAGTATTTGCGCCTCGCAAACTGCTTAGAAGAACACTCTTCTATCCAATTAATAATCGTAATTCCTTGTGTGAACGACAAAATCGCTGGTCTTGATTCGTATATCGTGGCTTTGGAACAAGCATTGTTGTGGATAACGACTGTCAAAACCGCTTTCTATGGCTGTGGCTGTTATTGTATTAAACCAAACTGAGGACAAAAAGTTACTGCCTATCGTCAAACCTAATGCAATCAAACTAAGAATAACAAATACCCGGCAGAAATTCTCTTTAATAAAATAACCTTATAGTTCCTAAGTAAGAACAGGCAAGGCCTAAAAGAAGCTGCATTTAAAATGATCAATTTATAATTACAAAGCTGACATCCAAAAAAGTCAGCGCCCAAAACTTAATTTATGGTTATCAACAACGACAACTTCTTACATGTAGTTAAGGTGGCTCCCTATAGTTTCACGATCGCACGAGCGCTGAGGACTGAAGTTCAAATAATCTGCGCGCGTTCAAAGGAAAACGTCGGTGTTTTTCGATATTTTAGTACGTCAACATGAGGAAAACTGACAGTGAATTTTCTCGCGTTTCCTTCGGTGAAATTCCGTAAAATTTGGCAGATTGGGAAAATCTAGAAGACCAGATTTTTTCCAGCGGTAAAAGACATAAATTTGAAAATATCGAAAAAACTGCCTTCACAAACCCTACTTTTTTCGTGTTTAAAATTCGTCTCCCGCTGGAATTGATGTGATCACCGAAGGAAATTCATGAAAATCACAAATAAAGCCTTAAAAACAGTAAAAAACACATTTGTTTGGGAATTTATAATTCAAGACTGAATTCCAAAATTTTAACAGAGATGATAGCAAAATACTATTTAAACATTGGTTATTACGTGTAATAAGTTTGAGAGGACTAGGTGTGAAAGCGAATGCAAAAACAGTATTAAAACATAACACTTGCGCGCGCAACGACATAAATGATTACCCTGTGGAGCCACCTTAAAAGTCAGTGTGTGTTTAAACTCCTGCTCCCAAGCGCGAATCTCAATGAAGCTTCTCGATCCTGGTTGCAATATTCACAATTTAGACTGTTCATTCGCATATATTAGAAAACAATGTTCAAAGAAAATACTACAAAAGTTCTTTGGGAGCATCTTACTCATGACGGAAAATCTCACTTGCTATTACTACACCCATATCCAATCAAGACCAAACTTTAAACAACAGAATCTTAATAAATTGGAGCTTGACCGTAAGCTATGCAGCAGGACGAATAATTCGTCAAAGATTACACTAGTTTTTATATCTTAATTTGATTCACCCCGGCGGTAATAATCAGTTTGCACTAAATCATTTTGCAAGCGTAAGCTGATTGAGTTTATTTTGTAGTTCAGGCATGCACGACTGGTACGCCAACCCTGTGCCAAATATGTAGTTCTGGTTTCCATTCCTTGCGCGGGCGCTGTGGAGCTGATCCAAAATTTGCTCCCGCTTCCAGGTCTTCTTCCTTTCTTCTAAAGTGAGATTCGTGTCTGTGTCTCTTGCTATTGGCGCGTTTGCCCCATTTAACACGGAGGTCGCGTCTTGTCTGTCTTTTGGTACAATAGTTATCTTGACTTCATTGCCCAGGACTTGGCGGGAAGACTGTGAATCCACTGTGAAAGGTTGTGGTGGCGGTGCTGGTGGTGCTGCACAGACTGGTACATGTGAGGTGTCGTTTTCCCGTTGCTCGTCGGAATTCCTTACGAGCAAAGTCGCATTTCTTGGCGATGATGTATCTGTTAGTTGCCTCATCTGGATCGACGAAGCATTTTCAAAACTCTTTGTGGGATCCTCTCTTGTGGGGTTT
Source organism: Orbicella faveolata (assembly GCF_042242905.1). Lineage (NCBI taxonomy): Eukaryota > Metazoa > Cnidaria > Anthozoa > Scleractinia > Merulinidae > Orbicella > Orbicella faveolata. The sequence goes on from NW_028301565.1 coordinate 1,909,026, forward strand.
TCAGGAGTTATTTCAGGGTTTCCTCCTCGAGCGGGCGTTTCCACATGTTTGACGAGGGTTAATTTGCCTATCGACCCGACTTTTGGCTTAGCTTTCAACGATGGCTGACCAATTTGATTGCTCTCGTTGGTTGGCTCGTTTCTCGCCTCTCGTGCAGTTTGTTTCTGTCTCCAGTTCGGCAACGTCTGGGAATTATTGTTGATGTCGATTGTCAGTGGGGCTTCTATAACCATCGTGTAATGTTTAGTTGGGTCTGTTCCTTGGGGGTGGCGAGTATTTGACTGTACATCGACAATCTGAGTCTCGAGGTTTTGAATACGGTTTTTGACGGATAATCTTCTGTCGTGAGTATTCTTGTTAGAGACATTTGTCTCTTCGTTTTTGTCAGGGCTCTGATCGTTCGGCAGAACTGTTGGTACCCTTTGGGCAACACCGGGTATTGGTATTGTTTTCACATCAACTGTGGTGCTACAGTTCGTTTGATCTTCATGTGATGGACTTGACTGTTGAATGGAGGTGCTCGATGATGTGTCGACCACTTGAGACGTGGCAGTTCCCACTAATGTACTAACCTTTGGATCTCGATCTCTTGGCACGTTGTGGATCTCCACTACACACACGTTATCATTTCTGGTGGCTTTGACTTGTTGCTCAGCTGCTGAAACGAGCTCCTCCATCGACACAGTTTGGTAATCAGGATCTGGAATCCATCGAGAGGAATGTCGTCGATTTAGGCTGCCTTCTACTTCAGTGTTTGCAAGCTTTTCCTTGGCCCTCGCAGATGGTGCAGACCCCGATCTGTTGATCTTTTTATTTTTAGTGGTGCCTTCGGCTTTAGTCACTTTGTTTCCTGGTTCGTTGACAGTTTTTTGAGTCTTAGGGCTCTTCTTCGATTTGTTTCGTTTCGCGTTGTCGTCCCCTCTTTTCACGGAGATGACAATTTTATCGAATGGTGCTGTTTCGGCAGCACCTGAGACGGTCAATTCACGATGCGTATATCTTCTGAGAGATTTGCTCCGAACAGTTCTTTTCACTTGACCTTGCTTGTCACTTGCAAGCTTCAAGGAACGAGTCTTGCATTTGGGTTTTCTGTATTCAGGATCGTCCCAGTTAAACGATTGACTTCGTTTAATTCTGAAATCGCTGGGTTGACATAGCAGAGTCTCCCAGGTGTATTCAGACCTTCGAACAACCTCGGGGCTGCTTCTTTCAGCCGCAGGCACTACATAAGGCGAAGTGTCTTGGTTAAAACCTGCCGATGCTTGTGGTTCCGGGCCTGGACTCTTGCTACGTCCTTTTCGTTTATCGTCGGAATTTGTGTGCGAGGCATTTGGAACCTCCTCCGAAGCCCCTAGGAACTGGTTAACGGACGGGATGGACGCTTTTCGACCAAGTTTGGTTGACCCTGATAGAGTTTCCATGCATAGGCCGTCCGCCCTCCTCTCCGAAACCTCTCTTGCATGGACATGGGTAGTCCAATCTTTGTCATCTGTAAGACGTTCAGGGTGCTGATATTGGTTCATCTGCACCCTGCAAAAATACGCAGAAGGCAATAATTAAATGTTAGTGGGAAAACTGCAAGACCTGTATTGGATTTGGTAAGCAGGGCATCTATGGTTTCCTCATCCCATATTTATGCGTCTTAGTAGCTCATCAAAAGCAGTAATTTTTCGAATGAACAAGCTCTGGCACGGCAATCATGATCTGAGTGTTGTTTATTAATCTCTCTTCTATGAAAGCTAGCTGGGAATAACGTTATCCACAAAAAACACAACGTAAGCACCCTGTGAATTGTTATCATGCGGTTAAAGGTTAAATTTAGTTTCGGCATTCTGAGTGATTTTATTTAAATTTTTCGGCACCGCACCAATATCAGCTGAATACCTACGTGACCAAAGAAAGCCGAAACTGCTGTCTGTGACTGCTTACACGAAGGAATTTAGTTTTCGGTAGGCTTCGTAAGGTAAACTTGCGCTTTGTCCGCAGGTACATGGAGTGAACCTCATTTACCCACGCATGCTTACATTCAACGTTTTTCTGTAAATTGTGGAGTATGATAATAGACTTACCTTTGGAAAGCCGGAATAGTTAAGGATCTGAATAGATTGATTATTATCTCTTAAAGTTTTTGCAGTTATCATTATTATTACTTTTTCCAAAATCTTCTTGAAATGCTAACGTCCTTAAAAGCGCTTGAAGATGACCATGCCTAAATCATTAGTTGTGTCATAAAGTCGTCAATATTGAAAAGGTATTAAAGTCAACCAACAACCTAAGAATTTTAACAGTAGCACAAAGCTTAACACTAGTAGCAGCAGTCTCACCTCTTCTTGCGTCGAAATAATTTATACACGACCACGGCCACGTAAGCGGCCAAGAGTAGGCCTCCGCCGCATCCAGCCAAGACGATCCACCAAAACTCCATTTAGACCTGTGGAAAGACGAATGGCGTCAATGATTTGGAATTAACAACACTGGTCGCTCAAGGCAAGAGGGAGTGCTGCATTCAAACTGAAGCACGCATCAAGTGTTCTGTATTCGACAACAGCACTCTATTTGCATACTGGACGTACCAAACACCTGCCTCGTGCTTTTTGTAGTGCGGTGAATTAACTTCCGCCGCGGGATGCTGCTACAATGATATGCTCACTCGTGGTCTGTAGTAAACAAAACACGCATGTATATATTTTTCGAGGTAGCCAAATTGTGAAAGATGTTATAAAATGCCATTTTTTTCTTTTTTATGTGCTTCAAGTGTTGTACCGAACATTACTATTTAATCACTCTTCAAACGTAAAGCGGTTATCTGCGTCACCAAACAGGCAATATGTCAAATTCAGACCACTTTATTTATTTCGGACGTAGTAAGATGATCCGAAAATAGCCACCTTATTGTACCTCATAAAAGAAAGTGACGACGACCCTAATTAATGAAAAAGATGAGCTGTGCGTAAAATTTGCTTAGAGTAGATGTACAAACGTTAAGATGATCTTATGAGGCAGATTTGGTTGAGCTTGACCACCGCTGTTACGCGTCTCTCTGGTACAATCGCCGAATTAAATTGCCTGACATTGTGCAATTCGATGGAGCTTTAGAAATTAGAGAAGGAACTTAAGCCTTTGCACGGTTAAGTGGAGTTATATAAAGGTGTCGTGCAACAGACCGGTCTATTTTGACAGGTTAACACACACTTATGCAAAGGTAAAAAGAGCTTTTAATTATAGAACATAATACCGACAAGAAAAGAAGACTTAAACTAAAAATTTAAAATTAAAAAAGAAAAGAAAGAAAGAAAAACTAGTTAGAGGATATTTTTATCCTGCAGACCAGAGTTTCTTTTGCCACGTATCTTTTCAAACAAGTCTACAAATAACAAAATTGCGTTTTGCATTTGCAGCCGATATTTGCATTCCTCGGTTCAGTTACTAATCAATTAAATCTATAAATAACTACCTTGTCAAGTTTTACTCTCACTAAACCATAATTCTAAAAGAATGAGGCGCGCGATTTTACTGACCTGTCATTTCAATTTGACTTTTTAAAAGAGTTGAGATGTCTGAGATGACGCATCGATTTTTGAACGTGAATGTGACGGAAAATCTGCCGAGATCTTAAGCCCTACATGAAATATTAATAACTAACAGAAAGCAGTAAATAAAAGTCAGCATATTTCAAATATTAAAAGTTTCCTATACAAAATAAAATAACTAGAAGAACACTGATAAATATAATTTCTGTTATGTTTTTCCACGGTTGAGGTCTGTAATTTGAGTTTTTCTGTGCAGCTTTGTGTGCAATGAAGGCTTCAAACTCAAACGACCATTATAATGAATTAAGGTTTTATCTTACCTTTCGGCAATGTCTCTAGGTGTCCGGGAAATTACAGATCTTCTTTCGAAAAACTTTAAAAAATTGGAAACTTTGCAAAATTTGTCAAACTCAGTCCCACAAACATCGACTTGCGAATGGACCGTAACTTCTGTAGTAAAACCGTTTTGTGCGGTCGGTCAAAATATCTTGGCAACAAGTCCAGGTTCTTCCATAGTCTAAATGACGTTTGTTCTAGAAACAAAAAGCTTAAGCTCAAACAATTCTTTACGTCATCTGTTTTCATTCTCAGTTAGAAATTAAAAGGTTACATTACATGTGTCCAGGCGTGTTCCGAAAGTTCTTGTGCCATGACTCACGCGATCTTTCTTTAATCTACAATCTCACCCCTGACTGAATAAGAATTAAGAGTATTGGAAGAAATTTCACACTATTTTTTACATTTCTGTTAGCTAATGCATGGTTTATGATGACTTTGTTGATTAATTAAATGGTTCTGTTAGATGGTAGTGCACCATTGAACTACTCGTTAATGGCCGTTTATTTGCAACGGTTATTAGCTATTCTGTGTTAAATTGAATGATACAAACAAGCAAAAACCAGCAAGGGAGTTGAAGAACATTAAAATGTAATACTCCCATGATTTCTTTGTAAGGGAAAGTAAATTCGTGCCAAACTATGCATTACAAATCTAGTCTTTGACCTTCTGTAGATGTTGCTAGCGATGAAAATGCTGTTAATGCAGTTTCTAGCATACTCGTTTTGAGGTTCATCTGCTCATTGAAGCATGTTCAGTCAAACTTGTAAACTGCTTTTAATTCACAGATGACAAAGGTCCACTACTGTCAACGTGACTTGTTTTCTTATGCAAAATGAACAGTTACTTCTAGAAGTTTTCTCTTCATGGTGAAATAATGCCGACTTTTTGTATGGAAGAATGAAATAAGAATATTCTTGACTTCAGCAAACTTGCTTGAATATCTATTCCGTACTCTTTGCTTCTCTTTTTTCTCACGCTCTCGTTCAGCTTTTCAAGTACTTGAAAAATCTCTGACGTAAACTTCTCTAGCGCTTTTTTATTTTAGCTGTCCAGCGAGATGGGCTCTGTCAAAAATCCTGGGAATGATTGGCAGAGGCAACAATGTTACATCTAGAATCATCCTTTTGTAAGTTTGAGTTTGTTTTGTTTAAGGTGAACAATAACTTTAAAAGCATTGGCATAAAAAAAGCACAAGACTCAACATGTTTGGCTGCCATTTATAAACCTCACCAGCATTAGTACATTGCAAGCAGCAGTTGTCCTAGGCATGGAATGAAACTGCAATAAATACTATATCTGAAAGTTTGATCTATCAGAATACTGTCTGCAGCTATGCTCCGCATGAGCGAATTCAGTTCATTGCTCGTTTTATAATACGTTTGTTTTGGACCCATTAAACGTAACCATCCGGTATTTTAGCAGATACCGAACTACTTAATCAACGGTATGAGTGCTGGTACAGATATGAAATTTCCTTAAAGTTACCAACATCCCGGATTGTGATAAACTGAAAAACTGAACAACTTAATCCCTCATATCTGAAACAGGCTAACAATTGAAAATCCGCTAGCTTAAACTTATCTGCAACGTCCTAAAGAAAACGAGAGCTTTTTCTTACCGTGAGCAAAAACTGCAGATAGTTGTTTCAGTTCCAAACTGTTATCTTGTTCGGTCAGAGCCCGTTTCTTTGTAAATTCCCACGCTTCTAGCCTCGCCTGGATGGGTCTTCTCAATGTCACTCAGGCAAACGCTGTTTTGTCCGAGGACTCAACCAATAGCATTGAGCCCCCTGCCACATCAGGCTGAAATGAGGTCATCTATACAAGAGTGAACGGTCTGATTTCCATAGAATGGCAAAGGAAACTTCGATATGCTATTTCAATCCGTTTTCCCTATACACCTTAGTCGAAGAACGAACTTAAAAAAGTAATTTGTGGTGTTAATCTCTATTCCATTTCGTTCGTCATCGGCCGATTATGTTAAGACGTGTCCGCTAGCCAGGCCAACCTTTTACTGTCCAAACATATTTATAAACACATATTTCCTTTTGTTTAATATAATGGCAGTACACGTATGTTTACGTTCTAAACGTACATGTCAATCAGAAATTCTAAGAGAAACTGATTTTGTTTTGACGAGGATACTTCAAGCACATAACTGAACGGCAGAATTAAAGTCAATTAAGGCTCAGAACGTGTTTGAACTTGACTGACGTGGCTGAAACGAAGACATGAGAGGAAAAGATCGTTTAATTTTCACTCTAACTCGACAATTTTGTTACCGTGTTGTGCTCATACATTAAAACTGTTGGTCGTAGCACTCCCCACTACTTCTGGAAGTTAAAACAGTATTTCTGGTTGGAGTCGAGATATCGAGTCAAAATTGCGATTTTTTAGCCATGGTACGTTTAGCATTCACAACTTCTCACAGCCAAAAATATGTTTCGGGCGAATTGGTAATGTTCACTCAAACTCAAAGTTCTTAACCAACATGAGCTAGGACTTAAATGGGCGCTTTAAGAATGGCTGACTGTTAGGATCGAGAAACGCCGGTCAACGACCCATTTGGCAAATCGCTCATATTTTGCCCAAAGATACCCTTAGGTGACCTTATTCTAAAAATCATATTATAAGGTTTCAGCGAATTTTTATTTTTCAGAAATTCGCGAAAATTTGAAAGCGCGGTCAAAGTGCGGTTTTTCGTGTAATAACATGACCGAAATAAGGTGCGAGGACGAAGCGCTGCTAAAGTCTTAAAATAAATTCAATTGACTTCAAACTTCACACAAATGTGGAACAACCACTCTAATTTATTCCTCGTTTTAAACTAATCTCAGATATGTTGATATAGTGGTTTTCCAAACCATTTTAAAAACACCTATGAAGCGTGTGGAAAATAACAGCAAAATATAGGTCATGTTTAACAGCATAAAAATGCATCTGGTACCTCACTTTCCCATTATTTTACTTTACAGCCTTAAAATGTCATTATTAAACATATACCATGCCAAGTCTCATGCTCGAACTCGCAGTATTTCCCTTTGAGAAAAACGAAAATCTATGTCAATGTGTTGGGCGCAAATAACACAATAATTATACACGAACAAGAGACAAATCAATTTCAATGGCGAAAGTAAAAGGCTACTAGTGATTAAAATCCCGTCAATTCACTGCTATCAGTAGAAACATAATCTCCACTACATAAAAACTGTTTTTAGACGTTTTCGATCGAAACATTGCGCGTTAACTTTGCTTAATTTCCTGTCCGCCGTCATGTCTAGTTTGTCATCGTGTGTATTTCCTTTATGTAAACAACACTGTGAATGGTTGTCATAACAAACGCAAAGAGATTTTCTGGAACCTCGATGTTTTCGATTCTCCAAAACGCTTTAAGTTCGTTAAGACACAATAATGGATTAACTTGGAATGCTGTTTAGCATTAAGGACGTTAAAGGACTGTAAATTAATCGAGTTGAAATATCTTGAAGCAAATCAAAATCGCGCCCTTACGCTAATTGCTAAACAGCCGATCTCCGTTCAAGTTCAAGAAGACGAGAGGTTAATCCGGCGATGTATTACCGGTACAACAACAAAATCAAACCGAGGTCATCAAAAGTGTAAGTTTAAAAGTGTAGTGGCAAGTTCGAAATAAATTTCGCCTAAATAAATTGGAAACAAGAAGTGAAACGGTCTGACCCGAAACAAATAAACGAGATATTAATACGACTAATTTAATCCGAAAACGTTACAGAAAACATACCTAAAAGCCGTCGATTCCCCTCAATACCACTCCACATTGCCTTAAAGAGGCCAAACTTTTGGGCTGTAAGAATCAGGGGCCTCATGAATGTGTTTTTATTATATCGGCAACCATGCTGCGTGGCTGTAGCTACAACTAAGAGCCATTCAAGAACAAGAAAAATTGTAATTGCCAAATGTTGAACATTTGCGCGAGAGCAGTGAAAGCGTGACTGGGCTGCTCGTACGGTTGTGTGACAACTTTTACTGAGTCTCGAATATCAGCTACGCAGCATGGTTGCCGATATAATAAAAACACATTCATGCTGCGTGGCTGATATTCGAGACTCAGTAAAAGTCAGACCGTTTCACTTCTTGTTTCCAATTTATTTAGGCGAAATTTATTTCGAACTTGCCACTACACTTTTAAACTTACACTTTTGATGACCTCGGTTTGATTTTGTTGTTGTACCGGTAATACATCGCCGGATTAACCTCTCGTCTTCTTGAACTTGAACGGAGATCGGCTGTTTAGCAATTAGCGTAAGGGCGCGATTTTGATTTGCTTCAAGATATTTCAACTCGATTAATTTACGGTCCTTTAACGTCCTTAATGCTAAACAGCATTCCAAGTTAATCCATTATTGTGTCTTAACGAACTTAAAGCGTTTTGGAGAATCGAAAACATCGAGGTTCCAGAAAATCTCTTTGCGTTTGTTATGACAACCATTCACAGTGTTGTTTACATAAAGGAAATACACACGATGACAAACTAGACATGACGGCGGACAGGAAATTAAGCAAAGTTAACGCGCAATGTTTCGATCGAAAACGTCTAAAAACAGTTTTTATGTAGTGGAGATTATGTTTCTACTGATAGCAGTGAATTGACGGGATTTTAATCACTAGTAGCCTTTTACTTTCGCCATTGAAATTGATTTGTCTCTTGTTCGTGTATAATTATTGTGTTATTTGCGCCCAACACATTGACATAGATTTTCGTTTTTCTCAAAGGGAAATACTGCGAGTTCGAGCATGAGACTTGGCATGGTATATGTTTAATAATGACATTTTAAGGCTGTAAAGTAAAATAATGGGAAAGTGAGGTACCAGATGCATTTTTATGCTGTTAAACATGACCTATATTTTGCTGTTATTTTCCACACGCTTCATAGGTGTTTTTAAAATGGTTTGGAAAACCACTATATCAACATATCTGAGATTAGTTTAAAACGAGGAATAAATTAGAGTGGTTGTTCCACATTTGTGTGAAGTTTGAAGTCAATTGAATTTATTTTAAGACTTTAGCAGCGCTTCGTCCTCGCACCTTATTTCGGTCATGTTATTACACGAAAAACCGCACTTTGACCGCGCTTTCAAATTTTCGCGAATTTCTGAAAAATAAAAATTCGCTGAAACCTTATAATATGATTTTTAGAATAAGGTCACCTAAGGGTATCTTTGGGCAAAATATGAGCGATTTGCCAAATGGGTCGTTGACCGGCGTTTCTCGATCCTACAGTCAGCCATTCTTAAGATCTTTTAGATTTCCCCAAAACTGCTTATACAGCCCAAAAACTTGACATTTTGGCCATTGGCGTTAGAATTGAATTCCTTGGTTTTAGACCGCCCCACAACTTGCGAACTGCACATATCGACCTAACATTGAGATTATAAGGGATTAATTAATTAGTTGATTAATTAATTAATTAATTAATTAGTTAATTTTTGTGTTTTCACGCATAAGAAAATTAATCAATTCGAGCAGCGAAGATCATGCATGTAAAAAATGGTCAATTCAACATCTGAAAATACATTGTTTGTTGATTAGAATGTTATATGTATCTTACTTACAAGGGCTTAACTTCGTATTCCCTGATCTCTTTGAAAGAAACTAGCTGACTGGAAAACTGACCAAGCTTGTATAAGAAAACAATCTATCATGTCACATTAGGTTATTAACACCTAATAAGTCTTTCCAGAACAATATTGTTTAGTTGAGAGAAAAAGAACGTTAGGAGAACAGAAAAAGAAATCCAGGAAAAGATATTGCCTTCAAGTGTTAGCAAGTGCTCCGATTCACAAAGAAATAAGCTAAACTTATTACAGCCGGTAAGAATGTTTGAAGTGACTTGTTAAACTCATCAGCATTTCGCCTTGGAGGGGGCAAATGATGAACTCGGCATCATCATTTCATGAATTGTTAGAAAGACAGTTAACAAACAAAAACGCTGACCGAGCAACAAATTCTCTTCAGTTTATCTCCCATGACATCTAGTTTGTGATATGTTTACTCAACATTAATATTCTTGTATATAGCTCCTGCGTCCTTTGGCATGGAAAAAGAAATATCATTCCTTTACGCTCACGAAAGGCACTTTTTGCGCCTTTATTGTAAATTTTTGACGAGGTAGACTTCATACCTCTCGATTACTAACGTGACAGGATGATTTAACAGTAAACTGTGCGTAGATGGCACTAAAACTGTTCATTCTTAGTGTGAAGAAAAATCTGTTCCAATACACTGTTCAAGCACACAATGCCTCATCAAAAGAATGGTTTACATCACCGTTTTAGGTTATTCAAATGCAACAGCTTTAAATGAATGCCTTATTGTTTCGTAGAGATGTAAGAAGCTAAATCATTTGCCGGTACGTTTCACAATAACTTTCGATTCCTTGGTTCGTTTGCACGTTTTCAACTAATACTTTAACAATTGAAAATACATGAAGCTTTTAAATAAATAAACTATTATTGAGCCAGCATGACATATCAACGCTTGTTATATCTTTGTTCACGGGACTATAAATTCACGTCTTGAAAATTCCCTTCGGGCTATATTACACCAAGTTGTCTCAAAGGAGTTATTTAGCTTTCCAAAGAATAAAGGAACTCCGCCTTCAGATTGGCGTCATGTTTACACGGCTATCAAGAAGCCTTGAACGAGTATTTGCTCTTGAGAACGGCATTGCTGCCATAAAACTGTCGCAAATATAGGCACTATGTGGCTTATTCGTTGATCAGCTTTAGACCTGTGAGTCATCTCAGAACAAACTAGAACGAGAAGGCTAATATTTATGCTGAACAATGGAAGAAATATTGTGTTTTGACTGCCTGACACCACGCTGATATGGGGCACTGTTTTCGTTCAGTGTAAACGAGGAACACAGCGAAGAAACACAAGCTATTTAAGGTGAGTTTCGACTCTTCGCAATTCATGGTCTTCTTCAGTCGAAACAGAACGTGCAAATTTACTTAACGATGAGATGTGCTTGAGCTTTGCTTCGACCAATTTCGACTGCATTCTCTATCAAGTGTTTTAAGTTTGTCCCAGTTAAAGTAACTTTAATAATATTAACGGGTTGAGTGCGACTCATTTGAAAGCAGTTATTCATTATCGCGGCTATGAAAGAAGCAACTTACTAAAGAAAGCACATGGTATTTACTTTTGGGAGTGTGAATACTTTGTTTTCTCACGTGACATACATCTGAAAGTTGCACTTGAGTTCGTTGAAATCAAAGGCTTGCGAACTGGAACCAAATTTAGTCTTTTCCGTTCGAAGAAAGAAAACATCAATCGCTGCTTGTGAAAATTCAACAACTTGCGCTGTACGACTTCACTGAGTTATTCACATGGTAAAATTCCGCAAAGATGTAAACATCGATCGAATCGTGATCATCGATGCGGCATAGATGGGAGTTCGCGGTATAGATGGGGCATAGATGGGAGTTCGCGGTATAGATGGGAGTTCGCGGTATAGATGGGAGTTCGCGGTATAGATGGGAGTTCGCGGTATAGATGGGAGTTCGCGGTATAGATGGGGCATAGATGGGGTTTCGCGAGAGTCATAAGTTATAATTTGCTTCATTTTTGTTTCCCTGTGTTATTGACACCGCGAATGGCATATGGATAAGAGCTTAAAGATTAAACAATGATTATCGACGTAAAAACAAACTACGAGAAAAAAGAAGAAAAAATGACTGATTCTTAACCATAAATTTGCCGAATATTGTTGACGCACGCTCGTCATTAACACCGCATTTTAATGTGTTTTCCTAATTAAATCCATTTTACGTTCTATACAATCCCTTTCTGATCAAAGAACTCACTATATCGCTAGTTATATAGCTTTATGGACACAAAGAGGCCAAGCGTATAAACGGCGATTAATTATCTCAACATAATTTACTATCTGTTTTCAACGGTTCAGTGTTTTCCATACCACTGACTGTTTTTGTTTTTCAGTATAAATGGCAAGGCATGAATATAAGCACTCTAGGCATGTCTTGGTGACAAGCGTTTGTCAAGTTTCTTCAGATAACCATCAAAGGTGGTATTCCAAAAAAAATTAAAACCGGCGAACCTCCTACAGTAGCAACAAGGGAGGTCGGTGTTGTTTATATATATTGCTCTTATTTCCGCCACAATCACTATGAAAATAAAAATCACTGGTAACTGATGATGACAAACGCTATTTTAGTTGATTTTGCCACGTACAAACTGATCTTAACCTTATTTAACCAGTAGAAAAAATGGGCACTTAGACAGGTAGCCAAAACGAGTGTCCGTGATTCAGACTGGAGAAATTAGTAAAAGTTACGCAAGGTTGCTTCCTTCCGTATCCGCAGCAAGTACACAGCCGGCTGGCGGAAACTATGTTTTGATCTTTATTCCAAGATTATGTGGTCTACATTCGTGAAACAGAATTCTGCTTGATATGTAAATAACCATTTTCGACATTGCTAGTACAGAGCAATTCCAATGTTTCGAATCTCCGAGGGAAACGAAAATTGGTTTGAGAAATCGAGTAGTTGGAGAAATCTAGGGTAAAATTACAGTGTCAGAGTGAGGAGGGGTGAACGACTTTTGGTTCGAGTTATCGGGAGGTCCGAAAAATTGAGGGTTTCCACTGAAGAAGAAGGAAAAAAAAAATTTATAGACGAGAATAATAGACGACTGCATGTAACTGGACAAAGTAAAATACGAGTTATTTTATTCACGTTTAGTTGTCCCGTTAATTATTTTAAACCATCTTAAACAATTCGCTGACTAAGCATGCCGTCAGTATTATTATTATTTCTGCAAATGAATGAGTCATACAGGAACAGCTATATCGATTTTATATTTTTAAGGCATATCAGAAAATCACTGATGTCAATAACAATGATAATATAACACAATAATAAAAAAAATAATGGTAACCCTGCTAGTGTTAAAGGCACTGATATAAAATATAAATGGAATTATCAAATAACATCCTAAACCTTTTACAAATATTTTCTCGACTGCACTATTTAGATCAAAAATTTATATTTAGTATTCAGAAAATGTACTTTATTTCACAGAAAGAACCCAGAGTCCTCAAACCTTGTTGGTAAAAAGAAAAAAGATGATTATCAAAAACTATACTGAACATTACAACTATAACAAAATATTCATTTCCGTTTTTAATTTTCACGTTTGATATTATTTTTCGTCGCAGCGAGATATATCCTTACTCTGTTGCCAGCAATTTTAAACGATATTCTCTTTGCCAAGTTCATCAGGAACAGCTGAAAAGTTCGTAGTTTTATATATATAACGGTTCTATGACAGTATTTACTGTTTACAAACTTTGTAACTGACGTTCAAAACACTCAGTTTTGAAAACTATAAATTAAATGAAAGGTCTCTTAATTGTTTGCACAACAGTTGACGTAACGCAAAATATCACTATACTCTTAATAAGTCATCCCGTGTCATGCAATGGTGAAATATTCCGTTTCAACGAGCTACGTCACGGTTTGCGCCTCTCAAAAAGTTCAGCCTAATATTTTTAAGCTCTTCGGTTGTAATCCGCGCTAATCGTCTCCGTTCTAAACCATCCTTGTTCCTTTATGGTTTATTATTATCTCTTTAGTGTTTTGTTGTTTTTCTATCTTAGTAAACTGCTATTGTCAGGTTTTCTTCAATTTAAATGCAATGTTGCTTGTGGCAAAAGTAACTAAAAGATACCGTGACTGATCTCCCTTAAATATCACGCAACGCTGTTGGTGAGACCTTATGACTGTTCGGCGACTGGGAACAAGTCATTTTCAGCTGTCTGTCAAGCTTTTTCAGACTTTAACGAACAACAATTACGTCCATTGACGTCACGTTCAACCAATGAGGTTTTAGGTGTTTTAGAGAATTGGCATCTATTATTATTTATTAGTTCGAAACCGTGTCGTTATCGAAGAATAAGTCGTAAATAATACTGGCGCTCACTGTTGGCAAAATTTCACGAAACGTCGACAAAAAGATGTAACAACAGGAAAGGTTCTTGGCGCCAAAGCTTCGATTCAAGTCCCAGACGAATACTTCGAGCTCTGAGTCAAAAGTGAGTTGAAAAATATTTTAGCACGGATGTTGGTAAAGCACAGCTCTCAAACGAAAACTACATGCACCTTACACTAACATCTGCGTCACATTGCTCGTTCGCTACGCTGTTTAATTAAGCTAATTTAAAGTTTTGGAAGAGTAACATTTTTTAAAATAAATTTAAGGAGAAAAAGCTCTTTTGATTTCAAAATATTTAAGGGTAGTTTCTAGCTTCGCTCACATGTTCCTCACATGTATGCGTCATACGGTTAGCCAGTATGTTCCGCTTAAAATTTACATGATAAATAGCATTACATGCTTGAAATATTATTCTCATTTCTAAGATTCTAATTATCCAGAAAAATACTAGAAATTACAGTTTTCTTTCTGTATCAAAACATTCAGGCGGATTACTCGCGACGGCGGATATCAACCACACTTTGTCTTGATCGAAGATCGGATAATAACTAATGACAATTTATCTGTACTCGTTTCCTTTTATTAATTTTATTACAATACAAGCGAAGGCGGAACAACATGACCTTGTTTTAAAAACCCCGAATGTCGGTTTAGGAAGGTTGTTTCAGGATAAAATTCAAGTCGCTTTGCTGGGATAATTTTGTAGACACATGATGTCTGATATTTCCTCGTTTAAGCAGGAAATAAGCTAAAATATCAAAAGACGCCACGTGATCTGTTTGAAATGAATGACAGAACTGATAACACCACGAATATGAATGCTTGACAGCACGTATGCAAAACTAATCACAAATTTCTCTACCTTATTAACGCGTTTTAGACACAACTTATTTAAATTTCGTTATAAAAGAAAGGTTCAGCTCTATTCTTCACGGCTTAGTACATTTCTGGCAAATATTGAAAGATCGGAACCACAAGTCATAATCTGGGCAATAACCGACTTCCTGTCGTACATATGTTTCCTTTTCATGAGGAAAAATGTTCGATTGTGATTCTAATCACACACATGACCCTGGCAAGTCAAAGAACTTCCTTTCCAAGTGACTCTTAAAACGTTTGTTTCAAGATGACACGGGAGAAGCTTATTAAAAATAAGGGCGATTTCTAATCCATAAACCTCGTAACCTTTCCACTGGAGACATTATTATTGTAAGTTATCATTTCTTTATTATTATGATTTATTTATTCATTCTTTTTTTTTTTTTTTTAAGTTCAGTCCAGCACGTGCAAGTTTGAAATCTGGTTTCATGTGCTAGTCGTAAGTTTTCGACTCGGTCATGACCTTTTCTTGTTTTTCTGTTCTACTGACTACAAGGACGAGCTAAATGCTGCATTTGAAATTCCAAGAAGGAAAATAATTAAATAAATATTCTGGCAAAAAAAAAAAAAAGATTAAAGCTCATCGTGATATTGCCTTTTTTTGTTCGCTGCTCGTGCAACATCAGACAAACAAATTTGGAATGAGCTTATTGGGAATAAAGTACATTATGGATAAAATGACACTTTTCAGCAAGAACCATCCGTAGTAAGACTCTTGGAATTATCCCTCGTGCCTTTGAAACGTTTGTTCTTTCTTGCCAATACGTTTTCGTTGACATCGGCATTGTCAAGAAGCAGTTGTAATTTGAGATCATTTACAGATCCTGTGAGTCTCACTTACAGCCCTTTACGTTTTCTAACTGGCAGGGAAAATATTTTTGATATTTTGCGATATTTTTTGTTTGTTTGTTTGTTTTTTCCTGTTTGTCTTGTTTTTCTTTCTCGTGTACGATGATATAACGAGCGCTCCAATTGGCTACGCAGGGCAATGACGTAGTAGGACCACGTCCTCGATGGTATTTACGTCCGAAACTATCATTAGATACCAATGAGAAGTCTTTAAAAAGCTCTCTATGGCCGCAAGGTGGGTATACAGTCAGACCCCCTTATTGTGGGATTTCCTCTCGAGCAAACCAGAAATCACCTCATAATGACCAGAAAAAGCCGTTGACGTATTAACAAGCTCCACTCCCCTATCTTCATCTGGCAGCATCTTAAATTCTTGTGAGGACACTTTAGAAGTTTATTTTAACATCGGGTTACGTAAACACAGTAGGCCTGGCCTGGCCTGTTTTGATAATTAATGGAAGGGGAAGGTACAAGTAAACTCTTTATCTCAAGGACTAGACAAAATGCAAGCTGATCGTCTTCACTGCAAAACATTAGTTTGAGTGGTACGTTCCTCCCTCATCAAGGCCATTAAATGTCCATTCATGTAGATAAACATTGTAGAGTGGATGCAAAAGACAATTCTGCATTTTGTTTTTTTGTTTTGTTTTTTTATTCTTTGTTTTTTAGTTTGGTTTTTATCGAGAAATACTCGCATGTATCAAAAGTGGAAAGGCCCTTGAGCGTTCGAACTCGTGACTAGTTTGGCTGATATTTGTCAAGTATTTTCGTTTCAGCTGCAACATCACGTTTTCCATTTAAACTTACTATCAGTTTCGCTAATTTTATCAGATGTTCTTATCGTTCCGAATCACATCATTTTATAGCAAAATAAGAAGTACATTCTACGAAGGACGGTACCAAATTCGAAAATTCCACTTTTTATGTGTCTTTTTTATTATTTTTTCGCATGGAGGGTAAATTTTTATCTAAACTTTTTTGAAGGTTGAAGTGTTTCTCCAAATTTATTTATCGCCGAGAGAAACCACATTAAAGCATTAGCCAGTTTTGGGGCCAATAACAAACACGCTTAGAATGCATTTGGCCACTGTGCTTTTGATCATAAAATCGAAGTAAGCTATATTTGACCAGCCAGAAATACCTCCTGATACTTTGCACTGAATTGTATTCATCTGGCAGAGATGTTCCTGAGGATTACTGTTATTTTAAGAACCTCTAAAATATTTAAAAGATCTGTTGTCGCAGGTGCATTCCCCTTTCGATGCAGTTCATATGCTCTTCAAGAAATACAAGTCTTCTCAATTACCTTCCAACCTTCCCCTCCCCTCAGCATATGGACTTCACAATATACAATCCTTTTTTCGATGCAGTTCATATACTCTTCAAGAAAAACAAGTCTTCTCAAATACCTCCCAGCCATCCCCTCCCCTCAGCATATCGACTTCACAATAAACAATTTTTTTTCGATGTAACGTACAATTCCATTTATAGAACGGGTATGTGTGAAATACAAACATGATGTCGTAATTAATCCTATTGACTAATGCATACAGAATTAGTTTTAAATCTGCAAAACAAAAACTGAACGAAAACAATATTAAATTAGATGATTCATGACACACGTGTAAACATTTTCCTGATTATAATTGTTAACAAGCGGGCAAAAGTTTGATAAAAAGCCAGTGCAATAACTTTATCCTCTCACAACAGGAAGTAGCATTAAAGTATACGTTGTTCTTAACACGATTTACGCTGGAAAGAGATAAAAGTTGCACGTTTCTCCATGATTCCATACGTGAATATTGGCAAGCACTTGCGAAAGAATGTAACGAATGCTCGACTGCGGGCAGGAAGACGTTTATCTCATTTTTTGCATAAATGAAGCAAGAAGTCGAGCGGTGAGACGGCACAACCAAAATGTGAAAGAAATGTCTTCACTTCGAATTCGGTTGAAACAAGAGTCGCTTACGAAAATCTTGAAATCAATGCAGACTTGAAGTAAGTTGTAAGTATCGAATAGGTGTACGTATAACTTTATTAAAATTTCTAGAAGTTAATTATTGAATTAAGATGAGCTTCGATTTTGGCCGCGTGGTTTTACCATTTGATTCATTTGATCATCGACTTAACTTTACTGCTCCGCAGAATTAATCGTAAGGCAGCAAGCTTTTAGAGAGTGACTGCCAATTCATACAAATTTCTTTGAAATTATTCAGCTTGCCTTAAAAGCGTTGTGCCCACTTTCAGTGCGTTTTGTAACACCGAAGACTGATAGCAGAGCCTGGCTGTTGCGTTGATGAAACGAATTGTTGTGGCTTCTACAACAATATGCTTTTCAAATTTCTTTACCACAGATTCAAAATTGTGTATATGTGTCTATATGTCAATCTTGCAGCCCGTATTGTAGTGAAAAACGAGACATATCGCACGGATGGTCATAGATCTAAGCGACTTATGGTAATAAGCACTGTGGGCGTTGTGTAAGTGTTGTGATCAGGGCGGATAACGTTTTCGACTGATTTACTTCCCTGACATTATCAATGTACCCTGTTTTTCAGCTCAGTATGGATATAGGAGAAGACTTTGATTTTCCTTGGTCGCTTAAAGTATTTAGTTGTTATATTTTTGTGGTTATTTTTGTTTTAAACTCAAGTTGACGTTTCAACAATTGCTAGTCATTTGTGAATATGGTAATATGGTCTAACAATGTAGTTAGCCATTTCGGTTATTCTGTGGCCTAAAACAAGGCTTAACGTCACTTTAACGCGATCAGCGATCAGCGATCCCTCTAGTTGTTAAGCTTCATTTTGGTGATGACGCAGTTAAAATGTCAGCGAGATATTCTTAAAGACTATTTATTAAAGCAGTTTATAAATCAATTCAAGTTGAAGAAATGCAATTTCCAGAAACCTTTTTTTTGAATGAGTTCAAGGAAGTCAATCAACTGTTCCACGTTTCAGCTTCAGAGTGAGGGGGATCGTTTGGTTTGGATCGGCATGCGATCGATCCAAGCTGGGCTACATAACATAACTTGCCTATATAAGATGTACGTCTGAACACATGCAAAGCCTTTGTCATTTGGCGTTTCCATTGAGAGACCCTAATTCGCCAATTGTCTAAGTAGCCAGCCGTTCGTAGAAACACGCTAGGAGGTTCCGTTCCTTCCTTGAAACGATCAAATAGAATCGCCCTGAATAGATAGGACATGATGAATCTTAATGCACGGTTATCTATCAGGAATTTCAAGTAGAATTTGGACCCTACTTATGTTGGCTAAGTTTGGCGGTTTTTATCTCTAATCAACCGTAATACACAGAATGAAAGTGACTGTCTGCATGTAAAACCACACGAACTCGCCCGAGCTTCATCACAGGTATGCTGGGCGTAATCCATTTAATTTGTAGTTGTGCATTTTTACGTTGTCCTCGATATGACACAGAATTTCATTTAAGATATACATAACTTCAGTTTACTTGACTCATTGCTAACGAAATCACGGACACGCTTGATCGCAAAAGCGAAGACAGCTCAAAAGTGCATAAAGTTTGGTCTTGAGATCCAAAGTGAAGGAGAGATAAATTTTCGATTCCCAACAAGAGATCATAACAAATTAGTCAATATTCTGTAATAATCCAGCTGACTTCGTTGTTAGGTCTTGCAACGTTCGTAATTCACATTTTAACGTTTCAACACTCAATTTGCATAGTTATGTTTCGACCTGCTGGAGGTGATAGCTTGTTTATCACTGAGCTTCCCATATAACAATGCTATGGAACATCGTTAATTTGCCGGCGTCAAACCTCTTTCACTTCTATGCTTTGAATTGGAAAATTTGTGTGTAGGTGTTATTCCAGTCGAAAACATCGTACCTCGTGTAACAGGGGTATGCAAATAGACTGCAATTGTCTTATGATGCACGTGGCTTAATATCACGGACCAAATTCACCCTCGAATAATTAGCTTTGTGTACAAAGTCTATGTTGAGATGAGTTCAAATGTAAAAAAAAAAAAAAATTTAAAAAAGCTCGATTTGTTCAAAAGAGATGAAAATATGAATTTTCGGTCATTTTGCTACTAGATTTCGCAAATTTCAACATGCAACATCTTTTTAGTTAAAAATCCTTTTAGAACAATTCTCACATTTGAATTGATCTCAACTTTTCCTTTCAAAGTAATGCATTAGTTTGGTCAGAAGGGGAAAATGAAATTTTGCTGTTAGTTTGATGACGTCATTCCCCGCCAATAGCCGTTTAAATCAAAACACACAAAACATGCGTTTGTTTGGTTTTGAATTGTCTATCATGTTGCAAAGTTTGAGCTCCATCATATTAACAACAGAAAAGTAGTTCCCTAATGACTATTTTGGCCGACAGCTCACTCCGCGTGACTATCTTCAAAATCCTTAAATTGCCTCTAAATAGGAAAAGAAACGACTACCAAGTGGCATTAACTAAGATGCAAAAACAAATCTAATAAAACTTTGATGGACTGACGGTTATTTTCTTCTTTTATAATTATTTTCTTTTATTCAGAACATGGTAGAAGTGGAGCCTTGGTTCATTGGCCTCGTCGCAGGATTAGCGACCTTAATTTTTGTGCTGCTGTGTATCATCGTTATCTTTTGCACACTATGGGCCAGGTAATGATATATTTTGTAAACGTCGTTCATAACGCTGTTTTAAAAAATTGATACTGTAATCCTCTACCAATGAAGCAAATGTAGGGTCTAAATTTGCGTTATGACAGGCGAAGGGTTCTTGCCAACACCTTATCAGTTTAAATTTACACTACCTCAGTTGCTAGCTTGGTATAGTAAGGTAGTTCAAGAGCGCTCCTAAAAGAAAGCCGAAACCGAAAGCTTCGCAGTTTTCTTAGACTTAACGGTTAATTGACAAAAGGTAACTGTTTAATTTGTCGTCCTTTTTATCGATGAGTAAGGCAACTAATATGGCAGATGATTAGTCATTTCTGCTGTTAGTTTTGGAAAAAACATGTTGATATTTGTAGTGCAACACTTTTTTTGTTATCCTCAATCATCAGGAAGGATCGCAGAAGGAAAAAAGAGGAACATTTGCAACGCCAATTGCAACAACAACACTCTGCCAATATCAATCAAACCGTGGGAATCCCGTCCAATTCCATGGCGTTGGTGGTTCCCACAAACAACAACAGCAACTGGTATCTTAAAGAGAAACCACACGAAGAGTTTCGATCACCAACTACATTGACAAGAGCAGCCGGGGATGAGCCGTTCATCGTTGGCACTTCAATCGTACGATATTCCAGAGAACTCGACAGGTCAAGCAGTTATAATTATCGACCATCTACAGCAGATAAATATGTTGGGTATCAGAGGAATCTTCCCGTTCAATCATTTTCCAGAACAGAAGCACCGAATGAAGCTGAGACCAGAATGGTCAGATTAGGAATGATTCCACCAAGACCTGCGGGTGCCAATGGACATATCCCTGTAGGTTACTACACCGAACCTGGGAGGGCCAAGTCACAAAAAGGGAAGAATGGTAAAAGGAAATCAAAGGAACCGAAGGAAATCAGAACATACAACGAGGATGCGAGATCAGGGGTGATTCCGCCAAGACCCATGAGTGCCAATGGGCATATTCCATCAGGTTACTACACTGAACCTGGGAAGAACAAGTCTCCGAAAGGGAAGGATGGAAAAAGGAAATCCAGGGAGCTAGAAGACAGCGGAAGATACAAAGGGGAGGTTTTAGTACCAGTGAGAGAGGTACAGTTATGGCCGTTGGAAAACTCATCAAATCAACCGCCATACCCACTTCCTAAGGAAGATTACGACACGGATGGAGCAACTTGGTACTATGCTAGATCAACTGATGGGCAAAGCTTGGCCAGTTCAAGATCAGAAAGTGCTTTGATTCCGCCTTCAGCGGCTGAAAACTATCCAAGGCACGGCTCCCAAAACGTCAATGGCAGGATTGCCGCTCCGTCACTCCAGCAGGATGCGTCACCAACTACAGCAAAAGTAATGGACGACCAATTTCATGCAGACCTAGATCCAGATAAACTTAAACGCGTCAAGCGAGTCGGTGTTCCAATTTTGCCAGAATAGTAAACAGTAATCAACTCTGTTCACACAGAGTTTGCCTGATCCCACAACTATGGGATTTTCATTGCGTATAAAGAGTGTTTCGTTTCTCTTGTATTACGTGATTCCTGTATGAAGAACATTCACGAACACCAGCTAAACTTCACGTCACTTTTCGCAGTGTGCTGAAGAAAAGTAAATCAATCATTTAGAAAAAAAAATAATAATAAGACCATGGTAAAAATAATGTCACAAAAAACCGCAAACGTATTGTTTTGCGGTGAGACAATGAGTTAAATTTGATTTAAGATATATTAAAGCTAATAAAATCTACAGGGGCATTTTTTTACGATACTGACAACAATATGGTTGAATGTGCCTAACAAATCACATGCAGTCTCATGCATCGTCTTAAGTTCAGCTGGAGAAACATAGTATCTGACAAACGCTGGAAAACAGAGCATTATAGCGTCTATTTTGTTTTTCTAAGATAATAGTTCAAAGGCATCCGTTCGGTTTACTTCAAAAGTTAAACTACTAATACTCTTAAAAGAGAAAAGACACAATCATTTGACTTTGGGGCAAGGAATAAAAATTATCTTAAATGAACGACCAGAGTCCTCCTGTTTTTTTATTCACACAGTTCCAACTATCCCAACGGAAAGAAAACGAAAGGAGCCCTCCCTACAACCATTACTTCCCACAGGGGGCACACACATCCGACTGTGTATTTGCTGTCACTTTGAAACAAAATAGAGAAACCTGCGAAAACTCGCACATTTCCGAACACTTTCCGAATTTTGTCGGGCTCCCATCTTCGTACCAGACGACTGCCTATTGAAAACGAGTGCGAACGAAAAGACGCGTTACACACATATGAGCTATAACCAATTTTTTTCTAGCACCAACGGCCAATTCCCTCCACGAGATGTGCCTGCGGGGAATCAAGGTAGTTGTATTCATCATATTTGTTTTAATGAATACAACTACCACGATTCCCAGGCGCGTCACTTAAAGTGCCTATGAAGTAAAAAACAATTGCTGCTGATTTGAAAGGCTTTTCAAAGTAAAGAAGAATGGCGTTTTCATTTTTGGAATATCTTTTTTCGTTTTAGAGATATTCACGTTTTTGTGTTACAAGAGATGACGTCATAGGTGGTTCCACTAAAACAGTTCAACACTCAATCAAGAAAATCTCTAGAAATATTAAAGCAGTGTTCTTTAAACTTGACACCAGAAATGTAAATCACAAAAGAAACAAAATAACACCCGTTGTGCCGTCGCCATGACAACAGTTATGCCGCTGGTCCTGTTTTAATTAAAACTAACATTACCAGATTTTATCTTAAACAAGGATCATCCACTCCCAACAATCTAATGGGGAGAGTTAAGGCAACATGGGAATCATGTGTGTTCCGAGCAAGACCTTCTGTCCCTTTTCGAAGGGTTGCAAATTGGCATATTTTGTTTTTCACAGAAAGAGACTGGAGCCAAAAGTGTTGCCATGGCAACAACACAGAAGGTGTCATTCTGTTTCTTTTGTGATGCACATTTGTGGTGCCAAGTTTGAAGGACACTGCTCCAATATTTCTAGAGATATTCTTGATTCAGTGTTTTACTGTTCAAATGGAACCACCTATGACGTCATCACTTTCCTCATTTGCATAACACAAAAACGTAAATATCTCTAGAACGAAAAAAGATATTGCAAAAAGGGAAACACCATTCTTCTTTACTTTGAAAAGCCTTTCAAATAAGCATCACTTATTTTTTACTTCATAGGCACGTTAAAAGGATCGGAATTGACCATTCGATCAATTTTGAGTGTTCCCTCTACAAAAATCGTATTCTGCAACAATCAGTTCAATGGTCTTTACTGAGAGTGACTGTAAAGTACCCAACAAGCATGTTTGGACATCAGTGAAATGAACACAATTTTAAAGAAGAAAGTTAGAAATTGGTTTCACTAAACTGGTAGACCAGGGAAAAACACTTAAAATAACAACAAAGTTAACGTCGGCAGTAGATGACCTTGTTCACCTAGACTACAAAACAGTCGTTTTCGGACGTTTCCGGAAGGCGCGAAGCGCAGTAAGCGGGATCCCCGCGTGTGAAGCGCGCGAGCCTCACACGCCCGTAGCGTCTCTCCCCATTCTCCCTCGCCGTTTTTACACTCGCTCCAGACCTTTCGTTCGAATATTGACCGTCGCTTGCGTTCGCAAAAAATACGACTGTTTTGCAGTCTATTGTTCACCGTGAGTCTCTTCTCCAAGGGAGATCGTGAGCGGCCGCATGGTGTTTGGGAGGTCATGGGTTCGAATTCCCTTGGAGGATGTTTTCTTTCTGCTTAGGCTAATGCCATAATGACCATTTCATTTCTTCCCGTTCATTATCGCCCATACAGCCCTCCACAATTCTGTTTCTAACAATCCCCAGGGTATTTAGCAGCAGTCTTACACCAAATGAGGCTGTTTTTTGCGTTTTTTTCTTCCTTACAAAGCACTATCGGTTACTATTTACTTTCTTTACTTTATATTTACATATCTGTGTATTAGCTAGGAATTGGAGGAATAAAATAATAATAATAATAATTTTAAAAAATGAGGCTTTCCGTAAATCAGTGGACAGAGCGCTTGCCCTGTGTTTGGATGAACAATTTAGTAAACGTGGAGCGCGATTGCGAATGCGAAGCGCGAGACCAAAAGAAAAAAAACAAAACAAAACAGAAAACGATTTATTTTCTTTGCTACTTTTGGGGGTCCCCAATAGGTTTGGCGGGATGCGGGATTTGGCTTTGTTTTTTTCGCCGTGATATTCGGGATTTGAGCTGAAAACAGGGGCGGGAAGCGGGAATTACAATTACGAGTGGGAGCGGGATTTCGTGTTTTTATGGGGTTGGGATGTGGGATTCGCAAAGGGAACAGAGCGGGATAAGGGATTTCAATTCTTACGTGACCTCATAAATTGACCAGCGCAAAAGCCGCAAGAAATGAACCTTTTGTGCGTATAGCTGTGTCAGGTTTCAAGTAATGAATAGCAACGGCTCTGTACCCTGTCAGGTACTGTCGAACGTATCCATTATCGCTTGACTAAGTTAGTATCATGAGACTGTATTAAGTCTTTGAGTCCTATTGCGATACTCTGACATCAATGACATCTGTCCATTTCCCACATCCTCGACACTTGCGTATATAATCTTGACCGCTTCCCCTCCCCACACCCCGATCCTTTCTAGTTTTTCTAGTCTTTCGACCTTTCCTAGAACGCTTGTCTTGTTTTGGCCAGGATGCCCCCATTGGTTGGCGGCGATAGCGATTTACCGAACGAAGTATGAGACATTATAAATTGCGTCGCCATATATTACGAAAAGGATGTGCAAGTGGGAATGCCTTCATTCGGAAAGAAAAGTTCTGAGCCCAGATTTCAAGGAAAGAGAAGACGCTGAAAGCTTTGAAAGAAACTGTCAGGTGTGTTTACGGGCCATCTCTTGAATACGGAGGTGAAAAATCTTTTTCTTTCACTGATACGTGGACAAAAGAAAACAAAACAGTAAACAGTTTACAGAAAGAAACATTATAATCTTTTGAAGAATACAAAAGCAAAACCCGACACAACGTAGGATGATTTCTCGAAGGTGTACTATATTTCGGCTGGCTAAACCAGACTTCTTCAGGTACATTGTGCTTACTTATCTGCTACCCATTGATTCCTTTTGTGATGCTTTATGCGATATCTTTTTTAAAAAGATTCTGTGTTAATAATTAAGGTAATTATTAATTTAACTGATTAATAATTAACGCAGCAACGTCTTTAAAAAGTAGGCGGGATCGGGATTTCCAGGCAAAAAAGGGCGGGATGACGGGATTAACAGGGAAAAATGGGCGGGAAAGCGGGATCTGAGAACCCTATTGTGGACCCTCACTTTTCGCCTTCCACGTTCGTCCGCGCACTTCACTCTCAGGAGTCACACTCGTGCTCTGCCCCGCCTGTTCCGCCTTCAGGCTAGGGAGTTCGAGGGCGCGATATGAATCTTGTCTGTGTCTCAGATCTTTTCTTTGTCCCACGTCCTGCGCTTCTACAGGATAAACATTGTCTCTTTCTCTTTTCACTACCGAGCCACAATTTTTTCTCTAGGTACCTCTTTATTTTTCTTTAGATGATTTTTGTTTTTAAATTCTCTTGCAGTGGAGTAGGAGTGTTTAGTTTCTTTGGATAATTTTAGCTTTCTTTATCGCTTGAAAAATTTTGGTTTGGTCAAGATGGCAGCTGTTTGGAGATACAGTAATGAGAACATTTCTATGCCATATGACTTCATGCTCCATATTACGCACCTCAAAGAAAATATTTGGATATGTTATAAGACTTATAAATCCACCAGGTTTCCTTTTCAGAGCTTTAATATTTGAACGACTAGTCCATAATCTACACAACCTAAGGGTGTTTACATTGAGAACTGAAAGATAAGGCCCGATAAAGGATCTCGAACAAATTGCAATTGTGAGGTATTTTGGACATCAGTGAATTTTAGCTTAAAATCTGTTGCTCACATATCGTTCAGATTTATCGATCATGCTACTTTTTACATATATTAAAATACGTTTAAACGACAATTTAATGCTCAACATTAAATTAAGGGTTTATTTTGAACGAAACTAACCGCCGAAGTGGGAGTTGGTTGAGTTGGTTTTACTTAGTACTTTCCACCACACGGAAAGGAGAAACCAGGACGACCAATCACAATGCATCTGACATATGTTCAGCGTCTTCTGGGAGAAATTGAAGGGATACTACAGCCGAGTCAAATTGTGGCACTTTTTCTGAAAATTAGGACAGTTAGCGGAAACTTGTGGTCACGTGCTCCGCAGCCAACCGCTTATGGTTATATAATTAGCGTTTCTAAGACAATGACGGTGATACGACGCTCGGCGGACTAATTACGTGATTTCTGGTGGTGAACCATCCTTATGCAGCGACGCCGGTGCCATTAATGGAGCTAAATATCATACAGTGCACGTGGTTATCACCAGCTAGCGAAAAATGGCCATGAAAAAATACGACGTTATTTCAAAAGACTGTTAACAGCGAATTAAAAGGCAATCTTATTTTTTGCCTTCGTTAAGTTCCAGAGGTCTATGTTGTCACAAAGGTAGCCCTTACTTTGATTCAAAGTATCAATAAGTGGAACTTGATTGCTTCCCCCATTTAAGCTAATCCATAGCAACCTGTTTATTCCATAAAACCCTGCATATAGCTTGTGTATTATACATATTGTTGTAATTAGGATTTCTATATACCGTTAAAACCATCTGGTGTAGGGTGGAATCTTTGACCCCAACATCTACCATATGTTCCGCTTTGCTTCTAAGAATTTATTTCAAGTCTTAATATCTATTCTTAGGGAGTATTGTGCCACAACTATTTATAGTACTTAATTATTGTCTATCGACATCCACACGCCGACGCAGTCATTTCAGGAAATGCCTTCAATATAATGGCGTTGTCCTCCCCATTGCGATATAAGACTGAGAGCGAATGCAACTCTGTTGGAACACAAGAAGGGCTCGGAACATAGCTGTAAGAGGCATGGTATTGGAGAATGTTCTGCAAGATGGCGTGATTGGTGACGTCCAGTGGGTAAACTGGAACTTTGGGGCAGGTTCCCTCACAGTAATTAGCCCAATAGCTTCGAGGCGTGATTATCCATCGGTTCCACTTGAGGTCTTTGAAACGTACCCTTAAGCGGCGTCGGCGGCAGTGCCTTTCTTGGATAGCTCGACTTTGACGATCGATTACTGTTGTATTTGTGCGGAACATTAGAAATGGTTTGGCCCGTTTTGTTCCTAACTCGATGCTTCCAAGAGTTGTCTGGGAAGATTCATCTTCCGAATCCCTCGTGTAGGTCACTAGAAAGGGCCTATGTCTTCCTTTCTTACCAATATGAAATTCAGCGCACAGGGCACCATCAACAGACAGCCGAAATCCCATTTTTCTTTCTGATTCTTGAGTTATCATTTTCACAGCAGTCGTGACGTTGAACTCTAGCCACTGACCTTTTAAGGAGTTCTTTACTGTTAAGGAATCTACTAATGTTTTCGTGGGATTCTTTCCGTTAACGAAGCTATGCACCATAACTGAATATTCACATCTCAGCTGTTCGATGTCAGCAGCCTTTTTCTTAAGAACACGAAGTTCAGCTTTCACCAAATTCTTTGATGTCATAGAGCGTAAATCAAACATTAATTCAAAAGCTCTCATGGGCATTACTTGTCTAACTCCTCCTATTTTTCAAGAAAGAAAAAGAAACTCAAATAGTTGCATCTTTCCGGACTATGCTATCAAACTTCATCTTTACAAAGTTTTCGATATGACAACAATCGGTAAATATGCATCAATAAAAGGTTTTGGACGACAGCTTAAGTTTTGGTTACCTTGTTGTCTAACAGTGCAGCCCTAATATTCTCTAAGTGACAGATTTAATTGTCCTACGTGATGACTGAAAGACAAATGTCCATAACCAAAGCGTTAAGCAGGTGTTAATGTCGAACGTTGATTCAACAAGCCTACCTTCGAGAAAGAAAGCAGTTATGGTGTTCCTGCAGTTTTTCCTTGCGGGATAGTGCCTTTGTCGATAAAGCTTTAGAAGGAATCTCGGTACGGCATGTTCTTGCTTGACGTATGAGAAACCTCCACCTGATTCCAAAAGCTGCGAATTGGAAGATGTACTGCTCGAGCGAATTGAATCAGCAATCGGAAAAGGAGTTAGTGCAAAAGCCAATGCTGCTAACAGCACATTAAAATGATGCATGTTTATAGCATCTGGTGTATAGTGAATACTTGGACGGGCACATCCAGTAAAAATTCAATTTTTCAAATTCTCCTGACGAGCCTTTAGATCAGACGAATTCGATAGGACACGACTGTGGTTATGATTTGGAAATAAATGCGCCTATGTTATTATGTATACGCGTCTGTTTCGCCACTGACCTGATCTCTCGCTATGGGTCGACAACTCTTTAATGAGTAGCGCATTAGAAAAAAACCGATAAAGATGTGAGATGACTGATAAAGAGACTTAGCCTTGAGAACAATTTGCTTAAAGATATGTCTAATTTCCTTTTAAAATATGCTGAACTGCTAAAGAATTCGAATTCTTTCAGCTGAGGAAATTAAATGGTCGACACAATATTCTTTTTTTACACCCGCTTTCAGTGTTACGTGCATAGGCAACATCTTTCGACCATCTTTCCACATGCTATGAAAGACCGTTAAACTGTGAAACTAGTAGTTTTTCCGGTCATTAGCGGAGGAAATGACAAGTTAATGATAATTACCTACCCCAAATGGCTGAAGAAGATTTGGACTTTGCATGTTACCGTATTTACGGGATGATTCAAGCGATTTAGTGTAGTCGATCGGTTCTCAATAGTGACTTCCGGTGAAATTGGGCCGCTGCCACTCTTAATATTCGCAACGTGTAAACATTCACAACAATCGACTTATTTCTGCTAGAATGACTTCTTGATACTCCTAACCTTAATTTGACGTCAAATAAATCAATCTTTCATCATTACAATTCGAGTTCGACCGTAAAGAAGTCCGTTGTGCTTACATTTTCTAAGTAGGCCAGGCTACTTAGCAGGTCGAAAGATGGCATGTCGAAAGATGTGGCCTATGCAAGTAACACTGAAAGCGGGTGTAATACACATTGAAATACACTGAGATAACAAGAAAGTTTTGGTTAATTGATTAGCTTTTCAGCTATGCGTTATTCAGTTCAGTAGCCACAAACGAAATATATCTAAATGGTAAAACTGATAAAACAGAATGTTTAACTTTGGACCATTCTAGCTCAGCTTAACTCTGTCGTCTATTTTTCCATCCACGACCATGCAAAAAGCCCGGTAGCAGGGATTTCAATCCAGCTTTATGTGTGTTTGGAATAGAGGGTCCAAGTCGAAAACCTATGACCGCTGAAAAAAACGCTTAATGATCTCAAGAGATTTTGATCAGCGAAGAAAATTGTTTTAAAATCCATCTGAGTTTCGTCAGCTGAGAAAATCTTTTTCTTCTGATAAAACAGTTTTAACTGGCTTTTTTGCTTTGCGAGCCTGGGTAAGGGGGAGGGGGTGTTCTTGTACTTTGAGATCCCCCTCCCATGTCTCCCCTCTCAAAGAGTAAGGAGTAATCAAAAGAAGTCAACATTATATTACGTGCAAAACATCCAAACTTGTTTTCTCTTGAGAAAGTCACGTGTCACTTGTGAAGTCATATACGCTGGACAAACTGTTCTGGATCGACGTTTTACAACAAACAATTAAAACGAACAAAGTGACACAAATAATTTTGTGATTGTCTTAAACTTTACTAAGTTCCACACAGGGAAACTTATTTTTATATGGATCACGCAAGAAAGGCTTGCTTTACACCTTGTCCAAATTTGGTATGTAACTGAGTCACAAAAGTATGCAAAATCACGTAATTTCTGAGAAAGAAGAGTCACATTTGGACGGTTGTTTTGAGAAGAAACTCTTCACGTGCTGGTGCTTTTTTTGTCAAGATTTTGACAAGAAAGCATGAGAAAGACTTACAACTTATTGGTCACTGAAATACGATACTATCTTCAGAAACTGATCTTCGTTCTTGCCAAGGATCGGTCTTCCACACGTTTTGAAAATGGCTGCCTTTAGCTCGCCCTCCGTACAAGCCACAAATGCACAACGGATATTGCTGTGTTAAGGCGCTGTTGGCTAAGAACCTCAGACACTGGTATTTGTGCTTTTAGGAAAGTTTTCAGACCTTTTTCTGGGCTCGTCTACCAGGAGCTTGCCATTTGCTCACATAACAGCTTGAATTAACTTTGCTTGGTTTGCCTTGTGGTATTTTGCGGTCCTTCAGTGGCAGCATCACTACTTGAATCTTCGATTCTCTTTACACCGCTTATATATCACAGGATTACAGTGTTGTTTAGATGGATTATCGCTCCGGCCTCCTTCATGCCATCTCGTCGAATTTGTGAAAGAAAATCCATAAACAAGTGACGATGTTCTTCGCACAACAGCATTGGTCTAACACTACGATGTCGATGTAAACCAAAACTATTTTTTCCCAGAAATCGCGCAATTTTCCTTACTTTTGTGATTCAGTACGCAAATTTAGATACGTTGTAGCGCAAGTCTTCCTTGCGTGATCTATATGAAAACAAGTTTCCATATGTGGAATTTACTAAGGTTTAAGTCAATCAAAAATTTATTTGCATCGTTTTGCTTGTTTTGATTTTTGGTCGTAAAACGTCGATCCAGAACAGTTTTGTCCAGCGCACTATCATGCAATATTGACGTGAAACGTCTGTCATATTAAATATGAAGATGCAATAGCTAAAAAGTTTTTAGCATCAAAATATTTATGAAATCCAAATCTAGCCAAACATTTCAAAACAACTTAAACTTGAAAAAACTCCAAATTTAGTCCGGCAAAAAAAAACCTCCTTTGAATACATGGTTGCCATAGAAGTTAAATCACATGACCAGAAAAGTCCCACAGCTTCCAAGCTATTCAGACCGCGGAACGGGCGGGGGATGCCCGCGCTGACCTTAACATTTGTAATAACTTACCTTAGTAGAATTCTACTAGCATACTAATGCAAATGCTGCAATCTGATTAGCTGAACTACTCGTATACTAACAGTCATTAGAGTGCAGTGGCTGTGGGGCGTCCACGATATGCGACGTTTGTATCGTTTATCGTTTGGAAGAAAGTTTAAACGTAAATAGATAATTAAATTCCTGAGAAGACTAAAAGATCGACATTAATGGTTTCCTGACTTTAAAAACTTGAAATTATTAAAAAAAAAAAAAAAAAAGGTGCGCGCGCGTAAACAACTGCAAATTTCCAATGCAAATTCAATCCGTGCGATTTTGTTAAAGCGTAAAGTTTAATAATGCGTAGAAAAATAATTGGAAACCGTTATTTGCGTTAATTTCAGTTAGAATTCTACTAAAACAATTAGATTATTAGCTCTTGATTTCTTTGAGGTGATAGTTGATACGGCCTTCGGTGTCATCAACTATCACCTCATAGAAATCGAGAGCGAATAATCTAATGGTTAATTAGAGTGCAATCCTGGTTACATCTGAAAATTCCGCCCCTGTCTAGGAGATGCATAATCTTTATGATAAGCAACCCAAAGTTTCATTTCCATATTAATTCGATCATATTTG
Source organism: Orbicella faveolata (assembly GCF_042242905.1). Classification (NCBI taxonomy): domain Eukaryota; kingdom Metazoa; phylum Cnidaria; class Anthozoa; order Scleractinia; family Merulinidae; genus Orbicella; species Orbicella faveolata. The sequence continues at coordinate 1,940,903 of NW_028301565.1, forward strand.
ACAGAAATATGCGTGTTTTGGTGACTTCTTTCGAATTAGGACACTTTGTGCGCATACCATAAGGAGCATGCATTTCGTTAGCGTCGGTGAAGTTTTGGACATATTCCGTTCCCATGACAACCGCATTTCAACGTTCATTTTTTCCAAATTTGGAATCTTCTTGCTCTTATTAACAAAATTTAACTTCAATGCAGTTGTTTTCTTTATAATTATTGTTCTTTTAGTATTGTGATATTGACTGTAATTAGCTTTGAGATTTTGGGTGATTTTCTTGCGTTTTGGAAAAATCGAGCAATCTAAGATGGGGAATCCAATATGGTGTGTGTTTAAAATGATGACGTAATTCCCACGTGATATTATGACATCTTCTCAATTTGGACGTACTATATACCTTCCAAGTTTCATTCGTTTCATTCGCATTGCTAAAAATATTCTTAAAGCTATGAAGAAGGTGCGGATTCCCCTCCTCCCTCAGGCATAGTATTTAGATTTGTTTTAACTACGGTTTATCCTTTGTGAACTTTTTGTCGGCGGAAAAATTTTCACAAAATATAATAGTACACCTCTATTAAGTCGCAATGACAAGATGCTCGAAAAGCTCCTGTTGATCTGTATACCTGCGTTATTAACGACAGTCGTTGGGTGAAATGACAAACTAATGACAGTGACATAAGGGAATTAAGTCCAAATTGCGAAACGAGAAGCTTTGAAATTTATAAGGAAGCCTTGGATACCTTCCCTCACTGAGAGCCTCTAAAATGCATAAACGTCTTTGGGTAAACAGTTCAGAACACAAAGCTTCCAATTGCCTCTCTTTCGATATCATGGTGTTTTTAATTCCGAGAACAGTTCAAACGTATAATCATTGTGTGTAACCTTGCACGGATGGCAGCATCAATATTGTTTTATCGCAGAAGTTATTGATGTCGGACTGAATCATCCAGATCTTGGGTATTTTCTCCGAACACTGTTCTCTGGATCTGCTGATCACTTTTTCAGGCCAATACGGTTTTCATCATTTTATTATTATATTTGTTTCCTGTGGTAAAATTAGCCCATAAATCTCATGTTGCCGTGCGCTCTTAAGTAACAGGTCACAGTTACATCAACATGCGGTAAAAACAAAAAAGAGGCCCTCGAGCCGTCAAGAGATTGTGCATGGAGGTCTCACCACATTTGACGTCATCTTCGTTCTATTGGGGAGCTTAAGCAAACCACGACGGCAACGGCAATGAAAACGTCTTCAAACAAAAGGCGTAACCGTCCTCTGCAAAACAAAAACTTGAAATGACCAAGTTTTGCGTATTTTGAATTGAACGGATCATTTTTCGTATTTTCTTCTGGGTTCGCTGGCGTTACATCATTAGTTTGAGTAGGTTTTTAGACCACTCGGCGCACATGTAAGTTCTAGACAACTGCGAAATTCAAAGGTAAAATATAAATTCATTTTTTCCAGCCGTCGTCCTACGCATCGTCGTCTTCTTTGAGACGAAGGGCAACATGGAATCTATCTAGTTTATATAATAAAGAAACAAAAAATGTCAATGACGTCATTCACATATTGTTTACGTTTGTCCTCTGATAGATCATATGTAAGAAGCAATCAAAATACAGGAATAATTTAGCTTATTACATAAGGCATCTCTCATGAGAATAATTGATAATACTAGCTCTTCAAAACTCGACAATTCACTAGCACCAGTGCACCTAAACTGTCTGCACTGGATGTGGAGTACTGAAGCCAGATTCAAGGCAGCGCAATCAAGCACAGTTCACCATAGTATGGATGTTCTGAGCTTTGATAAATGAAATATTTTACCGTGGTTTACATGTAACATTATCGAAATTTTCCGCATTTAGATCATAACAGCTGATTACAGCACATATAACTGTATTTCTTGGCATGTTTGCATCTCAGTTACGGAAGCTTTGAAATAGAATATAGTTGGTATGGTTTAAAATGAAATCTTCGGATCGCAGAACTTATCGATGCATGAAGTTATCAATGTACATTGGAGTAAGTTATGCCCTCCCTTCAATTTAGCGTCTTGTGTCCAAATAGTACAAGAGGCTTTGAGCATAAGCAAAATTACATTTATGAAACTTGAAGGAATGAAGGAAGGAAGGAAGGAAGGAAGGAAGGAAGGAAGGAAGGAAGGAAGGAAGGAAGGAAGGAAGGAAGGAAGGAAGGAAGGAAGGAAGGAAAGAAGGAAGGAAGGAAGGAAGGAATACCTTTATTTAAGTGTCAAACTAAAGTAGCAGTAAATAACCACTAAATGGGGACACTAAAAATAAATTAAAATTAACAAAACTATTTACAATTGATAAAATGAGTATGAAATTAATGAGATCATTTACCTGTGCATGATTGTTGAGTGTGGGTTAGAAAGGAAAGAAGGAAAGGAAAGAAGTTTGGTTCAGAGGCGAAAGAAAACAAGAAGCTACAAGGGGTTCTACAAGCGAAATCGCAAACAAATTCAACTGATGTAAAATTGTGAAAGAAAAAAATAAACACACTTCACAGTTCACAGTAATTCGCTTCCCATAAAGTACGCCCATTCGTTTTATTTTCTTTGAATAGAGGAGTCATCGACGTGGAACGCAGAAGGGCCTCTTAAGCTGGTTACACTTTGGCGACGACAACAATGGTCCGTTGTTCCATTTATATACACTGAGAAATTGGTCAGTTGTTAGAAATAATCACTGGTTCAAAACAATGGAAGATGCATTAGTGCTCTAAAATGACTCGTGATTAGTGTTTCAGCACGAAATTAGAATTATTCGTTTCTCATATTTTGTCTCGGAAATTTGCATGAAAGTAGACAAGGCCCTAATCTGGGAAAGATTTGTTCAGGAAAATACAAAGTCATCACTTCTATTCCTTCTTGTACGATCTTCAATCACCGCGCCCTTCCTTTCATTATTGTGTTATATTTTCTTTTGTAATAAACAAGAATAGTTTTAAAGGACAGGGCTGGTCTCGATGTGAATGAATTTCCGCCGCACCTGCGACCGTTCTACAAACTTCCACGAGAGCTAAAAGTAATCTATTCAAGTATGTGGAGTGGACCGTGAAGAGCTGTCATATCATTATTGAAAAACATCACATGAATATTCACCTCTGATATGGGTTAAACTTAACTGTAAAAGATGTAAAGAAAGCCGCTCGCCTATCTATAAATTACTCGTCCAAAAGACGACTGGGCTGTTTGAAAGAGAGCTGGTATCGACATATATAGGGTACGCGGTATTCGCATGAGCTCTAAAACCCGCACATCTCTCAACTCGAAAACAACATTCCGTACGTACAGCGTAATCGAATGACACTACACTATGTTTGCGAGATTTGTTATATTCAGTTTGTTATTCTGCCTTTCACATGAGATATCTGATAAGATTTCCAGTCAATCTTCCACGTTGCTTCGGGGATTCAACTCGGGGGACGTTCAATCGCAAGAGCTGTCAAAGCAAAGGGAGACCGTGCCACGATTCCTTCTCAACTTGTACAGAAAGCGGACGCTTTTACATCGTACTGGTGTAAACCAACGGGAGACCGACGTAGTAAGAGTGTTTTTCCGAGAACGTAAGTGCTCTTTAGAGAATCTCATAAGTTACAGAACGTAGTTGGTAGCCATAAAACGTTTCGTAACAATAATTATAAATATCACCAAGATTTCTCATATTTGTTTTCTTCCTCTTCAGCCGCAGGGAATGGCGAGCATACAGGGCCACTACATCATGGATTTTACTTCAATTTGTCTGTTATAGCAGCCGGAGAAAAAGTCAAGAAAGCTCATTTGAGGATTTACAAGAAGAAACCGCTGGGCCAAAACACAGAAGGGCATTTTAAGATCAGAGTTCTTCGCCTGAAAAATTTCCAGAACAGGAACAGTGGAGTTCTTGTTGCTTCCCACCTTGTAAGTTACAAGGAGAAAGTCGGCCGGTGGATCAGCTTGGACGTCACGGCCGCGGTAAAATTCTGGATAGACAAGCCTGAAGAAAACTTTGGCTTGAGTTTAACAGTAGATGGGGTCAAGGCTTTTCCGACAGATTTTCGTATTGGAGCACATGGAAAAAAGGCACCTTTCTTGGTAACATACTCTCCAAACTCACTGAAAGTGTCAAAGACGCTAAAGAACTGCAATAATAGCATGGTGCCAGAGGATGATGACGACAACGTTTCGCAAAACGCCTCAACGACCACGAGAAACCGTGTAAGACGTTCAAGTACACTCAATAGGTGTAAACGCCGTTGGGCTTACGTACAGTTCAAGACGCTTAAGTGGAACTGGATTATTGCCCCGAGTGGTTATACCGCCAATTACTGTGAAGGGGTCTGTCCACACGTTCTAGACATGCATCTAGAACCGACTAATCACGCCATTTTGCAAAGCATCCTTCACAGAATGGATGGTCGGATTCCATCCCCATTATGTGCTCCGACCAAACTGCATGGCATTAGTGTTTTGTATAAGACAAGCGACAGATCGATCGCACTAACAGAGTATGGTGGAATGGTAGTGTCATCATGTGGATGCCTGTAATATAGAATGGTTGATTCTTAAGACCCGTTTTGATAGATTTCGTGGAAAAATACTGCATTAGTTTGGACACATATTTGGCGCATATAGTATTAGTACAGACGATTGTCTAACTGACAGTTAGAGTCTCTTTGATTTGGCTGTAGCCAAAATATATTTTTTAATTGCTTTTAAAACCCTATAAATGATATTGTGGTTAATTGCTAAGAAGTATAACGTAGGCAGGTGATATTTTCTCGAGCAATGCCTAATTGAGACGATATCAACGAGGACACTTTTGATTCAAGGACAGACCAAAAACAATGAATTGTGACCACATTCTAAACACACTCTAAAACCTACTCGAGCAAACCTTCAATTTTCTCTAATAAGCAAATAGTTCAGATATTTAAGCCCCTAGACAAAACAACGTTACGAAAAATAGACAATTTGAAATTCAAATTTGTGGCTGACATAAAAAAGAAGGGTAGAACAAAGACCTAAAACGACAGAAGTATCTTCTTTGGCTACAAAAATGATTATAAAGAGAGCTGACAACAGGGATCTCAATATTTGCGAGGCGCCAAATTTTTTATGCGAGAAGAAACTGAACGTGTAAGAATGTCTAACCCTGGCGGCAATAATTAAACGCCAACTAATATTTTCTGTTTAATTGACTATGAAAATAAAAAGCATGCTGAGTGAGACAGACGTCGAAGGTCGTAGTGCTAATGTCAACCAGATTCCATCGACCGAAAACGCTTGTTAAAAGTGAAAACGAAAGACTCCAAAGTCTTTCATCCAGAGTATGAGCGTTCTCGAGTAACTTGAAAACTTGAAAAAAAAACTCATCCCTTTTGTTAAGAGAAAACGCATCAAGTTTATGATAAACAGCTATTAATAGGTATTAATTACATGCAATAAGAATACGATATCGTTCATAAAAAACCCTGAGCGCCATCAGTCTTATTGCTGTAGTAGACATTTTGATGTCCGTGGTAATCAAGTGATTACAACGGTATTGATAGAAAAAGTTATTTAATTTAATTTTTACAACAGAAATTAAAAAGGATTTTAGAAAGAGACTACGCGTTCTTAAATAGCATGCATTAAAACCCCAAAGAGACTCATTACATGTAACTTCAGAGTCAATCTCGCCGTCGTGATGTGCTCTACTCGCGCCAATGTGATAATTATTTTCAATCTATTAATAGTTAAGTTATATTCAAAATAACTTAACTATTAATAGATTGATCCCGCGAAAGTCAATATCACGTTGTCTGTAGGTTTGTAACAAATTAAACATTGTTGTTACAAACCGACAGACAAGGAGATATTGAATCTGGTGGGAGAAGAGAACAAAGGCTAATATGGAAGCGACAAGCCCGGAACAGATGAGCATAGCGGGTACATACAGTATATGGTAATTTCGGGTTTTTCTTATGAAATAGAAGGAGGGTTTATTGATCCATTACTGAGTCTATTTTGTTGGCAAAGTTATGTTTATCGTTAAATCAATAAATTGGAGTAATTTTTTAACAGTTGTAGAACTTGACGCCCCGCTTAACGGTTTTTAATAAATGGAGAACATTCGACCTCACGAGCAAAACATGGGAAGTTCACACGCGCGCCCCCAGCCACTCTCGATTGAATGACCATTCCTTGTTATTGTGGTTATTGCTTTCGTCTTAGTGTGGCTGCAGTGGCTGGAAGAAAGAAATAGAACTCCAGCCACCACAAGAAGATGGATAGAAATGAGCGAACGAAATAATTAACTGACGAACCTTATATGGCCTATACTGATCGAGGCTTTTCCAAAACGAAGTTGCCATAAAACGATTTGCCAGCGATACTATCTTTCGTGTTTCAAATTCTTTGGTAGACGCAAACTACTCCTGTTTCGCTGTTTCCCCCTACCTTTGACACAAGTCTTTCCTTTTTCTTGTAGTCATTTTTCAGTTTTCCAAACCCGGCAAGTGCTCCACCCTGATGACTACCTGTTCTTTTATTCTTTGAACCTTCTGTGTATTGCCTTGCAAGTCATACTATCAAGGTCCACCATATCTTTGTTTCTAGTTCCTTTCACATCAAACATCACGAGATTAGCCCTTTTGCACAAGTATAACGGATATGTAAAAAAATGCTTATCACCTAGCTAGCGAGCAAGCAGGCTATCTTTCACTTGAGAAAACATCTCAAAAATGTAAACCATGGTAACTTTATTGTATTGAACAGGGGTCTGAAAGCAAGCAAACATCGAAAATACATTTTTTCGAGATGAAATTAAACAAAATGCCATTTTAGGTGTTTTTTGGTTGATCAGCCTTACCAGTTTGATTTATTATCTGGTCATTTTCGAGAATAAAATAATTCATTCACAGGCTTTTTGATATCTTCTGTTTTCGCATCTCCTAGACACGTGATGTCTTTCGCCCAACAAGGACAACGTTGGATATGATTCAGTCATTACAGACGGACTGAAAAGAATACCACCAAATTTCCATTCTCGGCTACGACTAAAAATATGATATGAGAGAAAATATCCTAAAGGTTAACAATTAGATTATGAGCTCGAGACGTCTATCGCGTGATAGCTGACGGGTCCTGACGAGAGTACAGCCCGAGTCAATTATCACGCATATAAATCTACTAATCGTTCGAAACTTTATCTAAATCCACTTCGCAGACACTTCGAAAAGGTAGAGAAGCTACCGTCATTTTGTCAACAACCACACCCTGCTAGGCTACTCACTATCTACAGCAGAATAGATAGTGAGTAGTGTAGCCAATCAGAGGACGGTGTTAAGTTCTACTCAATACTTAGACCTGCTACTTATCTTCTAATCAACTTATGTTCATGAAGTCTGAGTTGGTTAAACCTATTGAGACTGGGCGGAAGGTGCCTGTGCTAAGTTAAGTCGTCAATATAAAAAATATTACATTTAAGTAAACGTTGCCAAACTTTGCGACTGTCGCAGAAATCTATCTGCATACAATAGGCCACGTTCGATATATCAATATTCTAAAATGGCTTCGAGGCTTTCGGGTCAAAATTATAAATTTTTAAACTTTCTTTTGTCTTTCAATTCCCAAAAGATACCTGGATACAAAGAAAACAACACCAAATATAGAAGCTTGTCCCGAAAGCCTCGAAGCCATGTTAGAATGTTGATATATCGAACGTGCCCTATTCGGTACGACATGTTATTTTACCCTGAACTTGCTTCCATGGCACAGGTTTGTTTTTTGAAACGTGGAATTTCTGGCTCGAATTACCAAAATTTCTACTGATATGTTTAAGACCTTCTGGCATTATATGATTGATTCGATTTGTTGTGAGTCACCTGTTTAGAAAATCAAGAAAATCGTGAACATGGCCAGGATCCAAGATGGCGGTTGTTTGGATATTGTGACGTTAGTGCAAGTGCAGAGCTATTCTTCCGAATTAGTTGTGTGGAATGATGGGATGGCAACCCATAGTTCCATTTACCAGTGCCAAGGTTTCTTGACAACACCCTTGCTTACGGAATCATTGAAGACGTGTTGAAGAAAACCATGCAGCAGCTCAACACTTGCCATGATTCTCCGCAGGCGTGTAAGACCATGATTCCTTGCAGGCTTGCCTCATAAAAGGAACTGGGCATTCAACTAATTTTACTCCAAAGCCTTGTAAATCCAAATTAGGAAGATGATTAGGAATACATATTTGACCTAGAACTGTTTGGTATCACTCAAACTATCATTGCTGTGAATGGCTTGGCAAATTACTATTTCACACTTTTCTATGAAGTAATATAAAGTTTGTATGATTTTAATAAGGGAGACCTTTGCCTCTACTAAGATTGAGTCTGTAGGGATTCAGTGAAATTTACAAAACAAAAATTATAATTGGACTAAGATAGCAAAAGCGATTCGCTTTAATAAGGCGCAAGAAGAGAAATAACAAAAACTATTTGACGTTCAGTCCTTTTTCATCGATTATTTTTCCTGTAGAATAGGAATCAATTTTTAAATACTTTGCTACGAAAATGAGTTTATTTAATTAGAGGCAGCTGGCGAAAACAATATTGATAATTGCTGCCTTTGGTTCAATATACTCAGCACATGCATCTAATTCTTTTAAATATGTAGTCTCAGTCTTTGAACGCAGCAAGAATTTTCTTTTCTTTTTCTTTTTCTTTTTGTACGATGCATCAGTAAGTTTAATAGTACAAATATTCTTCGTGAAAAGCCATCTGTTGTGATAATGCTCATTATCGTAATGTCTTGTTTCTAATTTGTTTTGTTCCACGATACCACAAAATACTCAATCTTCCAATTAGTTTCTACCTCACTGAAATTGCCTTTTTCCAATTACCCCTACATTTGGACAAGCAACATTAATAAAGGGAAAAGAAAGTTATTATTTTTATCCTTGGAGTCTAAGAAAGGCATTAAAAAAGCACCATTGATTAGAATTTTTGGAGAAAGTTTAGTCTTCCAATTGAACCTTTCCTGGCAAAGCATAAGATTCTCTCAAGCAACATTTTTTCTCTATTTCAGTGCAATGGAAATTAGTTTATCTAGCAGAAAAGAATCGAGACCTCATCACTCAGCATTTAACGATATTGTCTTGGGAACACTGCATGAATCGGAAGTGAAGGAGTTGATCGGTTAGGGCGTTGAACTACAGTTGCTTCTTTCCCACAAGAAATTTGCTACCTAGAACTTCTATTGGGTAACCTGCGATGGGACTAGCAACCCCAACAGGTAGGAGGAGGGGAAGGGGGTGGGGGTGGGGGTGTAGCGCAATACACGCGATCCGGCTTCATGCCACGGAACAATGGATGAGCCCCGAAAGTTGTGGTCTCCAACCCTCAAACAAAACATTCAAAGACATAAAAAAAGAAATGCATATGATTAATGCTTCAAGAAAGCAGCGTTTCTGCTAATATGTAGAAAGCCTGCTTGTTTTTGTGATAGTCAGTAGCTGCCCCATGGGCTATTTCGCAATGCAGATTTCGAACGGCGTAATGACATTCTGTACATTGCTCTTGGCTTAATGACTAGCTTGTAAACATCGGGATCAGTCCAGATATCAAAAGCTAAAATAAGGCGACTTTTCAACCATGACCAAGTGTTTGTTGTTCCTAAGCGACTATTTTACTATTGACTTGGGGGCCCACTATCATCCCATCTTGTGCGAAATTCAGAGGGATCTCCCTTAGTTCATATTAAGTTGTTGATTGTTGGCACGTGATCACCACATGGTGTAATATCTCTCATCGGAGCTTACCTTTGTGTGTACGTTCTCGTTGCGTTCATGGATTGAACTCGAGCTGGAATTCTGATTTGAACTCGGTTAGATTCACTTCAAGTCACTTTATTCGGAGAAAAATTCACTACACGTCTAAGAGGATGGCCGCTGGCGCCCATGAACAATTAGGTCCCATGCCCCTTTGTCTCATTTGGATTGGTACAAATTTTACCTCTTGTGTTCTTTGATGAGTCATCAGGTTGACATCAGCTTGGCAAACGCAAAGTGCTTTGCTTTATCAGAAACTTGATCAATCGAACTGCAATAGAACGGATAATTTTTAAGACACAAGGAAAACAGATGACTGATATACGATTAAAAGTTGCCGAAGGAACTTCGACAATCACAAAAGGAGACATTTTAGTGAATCTTTGATTGTCTTTCCGGGCAGTTTAACGATGACGTTGTCTTGTCATTAATCAAGTTTAGCGACGACCAAACCATCCTCTTAGTGGTACTTTAATTGTTTTAAAGAAATTAACACTCGCATTTGATTAGAGCGAAATTGTAAATTTGTCGTTAACATTTTCACTCCCGTTAGACTTCAGGTAAGTGGCCCACAATTAGATTTCAGGCAAATAGCTTAATTGTGCAATTCTTTAATCGTATTCTTTTTAGGATTTAAAGTGATCCTGTCTTTGAGAAACATTTTATGCGATCCGGCCTCAAAAACATGTTCAAAACTGAGGAAAAAGGTGTCCTTCTGGCGTTAGGAATTATGAGCTTGTTTACTCACTACGATCGATCGAGCGCTCGGTTTTGAGGGCAAGCCTTTTAATTTCAGACATGACGATCTGATTTCACTATAAAACCAGTAGCAGACGAAGAAGAAAGAGAGCTGGTCTTCACCTTCAATTTTTTTTACACCTTATTTTTCGTGTTCTGGCTCGAAAAGAAATCCACATTTAACTAATTAATCCTGAAGACCAGAAGCCATTACTGAAATGAAATTTTTGACAGTCTGCCACCCCTTCAATTTAAAACATTTCTGCCAGCAGAAAATTTTTCGTGCCGTTAATTCTACTGATATGTATATTCTGAATATGTCATATATGTGCAGAAGCTTTTTGAATCTTAGCCAGATTCTACTATTAAGGTTTTTTTTTTCCTTAAGCAAAATGCAATCATAGAAAATGTTGGCCCATAATCACCAAAATTAAAATTTCTGCCGCGCTCTTGACATTACAAAGTGAAAGATTATTTTCACGTCCATTGTTTCTTTCCAATGGCGACGGTAGCCTCTTTCTAAACGAGATCCGGTCCGAGAGTTAAAGTGTGTTTTAGCAGAAGAAAATATTTCAAATGTAGCATGTTCCCTTTTGTCATGTTATAATAATGGAACGTTATTTCCATAAAAGCATGTTAATGTAGAATAATTGTTTTACTTTCTCACCAAAATAGCGATAACATAAATTCCATTTATTAATTTCATCAGTTAAAGGTTATTAATGACAAAAAATCCTTGACAGAACTCCGTATGCTCTTAGCAAATATAATTTCATTTTACCCCCTGCCACATATATTTTTTTCTCATTTCGGAAAAATGAATTTCTGACGACGTACTCACAGGAATTAACAAGTTTGAGCCGTACTGTGTCACCAGGAAACCCATTAATTGTCGAGCCAATTGAGAAATGTCAGAATTAAATTACATTTACCCATCTGATGTTATCTTGCCATCGAAAGTGAAAATTAATACAACATCCAGCTTAAGGCTCAAATAAATAAGTCTGTTTGACGGCAAACAAGGGAGTCTTTTTCTCTTCACTGTCTTTTTCTTTCTGGATTAACTATCGTAAATGTGACACAGATCAGTGAAATATTTTAAACCAATAAGGCTTTTAGCCATCTAACAATGACAAAAATAAGGCTTGTTCACTATAAGTGAATCTTCCAGTCACTGTCAAAGAAAAGGGAAAACCACCCTTAACACAGGTTGGCTTCAACTGCTTTTATTATTCAATTGTACCTAGAGCGCGTATTTTAGCTTTGTCTGATTGCAATTTACCCGCGAAACATGTTAATTGTTAATGAGGGCTTCATAAACGTTGACCCGGCAGAGGGAACGAAATAAAAGCGTTATTCTGTTAATGGCATGAAAGCTTTCCAGATATTAGTACACTGCGAAAGTTTTTCCTCATTATTAAAAAGTTCATTCTCCCTGTCCTCAGACCAAATTAATAATGCCTGACAGAATAAAGCGAAAAATATTTTCGCGGGAGTGTGGTTTAACCCCGAAACGGATTGTAAGGCTGTACGTTCACAAAGGTCGTAACTTTGGACAGCGAAACGCATTTTACTAGAGCTGGAAAAGTAAACAAGAGCTCGCGATAAATTTTGACGAACGTCAGACTTCTTTTCGCTTTTATTTTTCAATTAGGACCAAAATTGCCAGGTCTTGGGCTGGCGAACGATAAAGCAAATTGAGCTGTAGCGAACGGAAAACAAAACAAACAAGATCTTCATTTCGCGGTTTGTAATTGAAAAGCGTCGATTGATGAACGTGCCACAGCAAGCCAGCAGAAATTTTAATTTCCCTTTCTACTGTACTCGCGAAAGGATGGCCAGCCATCAGGTAATTAACAAGTGGGAACAGAAAAATAGTAAATGGCTTATTTTTGTCGGGATTAATTAAACAACGCAAAATGGAACCAGCCCAAAGCAACGCGGTTATCAGTTATGTTCGATAATTTCTTTCTGGTAACTCTTATCACTAGAAAGGTCTCAAATGTCTGGGCAACTTTTATCACTCTTGTCAGAAAGAACTTTAATGCTTCTGTGTTAATGAAGGAACGTGTAAAGAAATACGATATTTACCTTTGCTTCTTAGGAGATTTAAGTGTTATTTATACATTTCAATTAAAGAATGGGGTGTAATTGAACGCAAGCGAGCGAACTCTGTTTGCTTTATCGCGTATGCCCAGTCGCGGGGTCTGTCCAGAGTTGTGAATAATTCCTTAACTAACTTGCCATCTACACTCTACACCTCAAAGAGGAATTAATCGACTGCATTGTGATCATTGTTCGTTAGCGCGAAACTCCGTTTAATTTCGTTCGAAAAGAAACGAAAAACAATTGTTTTTGGTATTCGTAATTAGCGACAGCTCCCGAGGCAGTTTTCAATTTACATGGGTTTGTGGTCAGATCCGGTTAAATAATTAAAAGGCTATTTGAAAAGTAGGGAACATGGCCTAATCAATAGTATACACTGCATTCAATTTAATAAAATTTCATTAGTGTTATGCTAATCTCCTTGTGGGGGCATCTTTGATAACGTAAGAGTAGCTTTTACTTTTATCAAATTTCTCAACTTCTCCGCACGATTGTTTTGCAAGAGGGCTCAAATTTAAAATTGAACCCACTTTTCTCAAGGTCCTCGCGCGGAGTGCTCGCGCCAAATCTCGAAGCAGGAGAGACTGTGAGGGTGAGCACAGAATGCTGACCGATCACAGATTCACAAAGTTTATTGTAATATTACTAAGCCTTTCTACACTAATGAATCTCTCTTGCTTTCTTTTTGCAGGCTTCAAATCGCATTCATTTATTGCTTCCGTAGTGTTGAAACGGACGGATACACACAGGATCAGTCAGTTCTGACGGCAAACATCGACCGAGAAAATTCAAGCTCCGAGCAATGTCTGCTGAAATAAACGGTAAGAAGTGATAGCTCAGCGATAACAGACGGTGAATTGTAATTTAGCAGTAATGCTATCTTCCCAGAAGCTGATATTTTCGATGACAGCATCTCGCTTGTTAATATGCTGCTTGTCGCAAACTAAGCGTCGAAGTGAAACCAATTTTTCATTCCCGGTTGACCTACCAATGTAAGACTTGTCATTTGAAAGTTCGCCGATAGCTTTGAAAGCTTTCTGATTTGATCTCGGAACGCGCAATAATCTCTTTGAAAGGACACGTTTGAGGCACCAGAACTTTATGGATATTTTCACGAGTTTTTCTGCTCCCAGTCCTAAAACCACATCATAATAAGTAACAAGATGGCGACACACGGCCTTTTTGATTAAGCTGTGACTGAGGATTAATTAAACATGCATGGAAGTTTAATATTGTATACATTTTCAATAACAACTAACTCCTGCGATTGGCTTGAGGGTTGCTCCTGTGTGGAACTTTCAGTCAAATAATTGCATTTAGAACGCTTTCTCTTGCAAAGAAAAGCCATTTATGGGCGTAAAAGTGCACGTTTTTGCGTGGCTTTCAATCTTATGTGTTTGCTTTTCAAGTAATCTATTTCTCTGACACTTCGCAGTCTGAATGGACGGGAATTTATTAAAAAACGCTGCGAGAAGACGTTTGCAATCATTTGAGCTATTCTAGTGTATCAGCAAGACGCATTTTAATTCTTTTTTTCTCCTATCAAACTTGTGTGATTAATAACACCGCTTTTAACAGCACGAAATTGAAATTATCAACCAGCAGATATTAAAAATGTTAGATTATGGCGGCGGGGCGCTCCAAGCAATTGTGTACTTAAATAACAATGTTACGTTGATTAAAAATGTGTCGCTGCGTAAAAGAGAAGGTAATATTATATTCATTGCTAATGGAGGGACTAAGAAAAATATTTGCCAAGTTTTCAGTATGGTGAATTACTTGTATATCGACTACAAAGGAAACATCCAGAACTCAAACAAAACAAGGAAAATAGCAAGATAAAACAACCATGCAATAAATCCCGTATCGACTTTTGGTCGGGGCTCTACGAGCGATATAAACTCTGCCTTTGCACACTGTTGAGAAGCTGGCGATCATTAATTAAACTTTCGGCTAAGGTTTTAAAAGCAATGCTTTTACGGCTTAAAAGGGACTTATATTTGTTTTCACAGTTGTCGAAAGTTAAGTGCTGTATTTCAGATTAAAACACGTTGTTTTCAGAGCTGGTATAGTTTGCGTTAATGTGCACTTAGCCTAAAAGCAAATCTACAGCGATCTTTATCTCGAAATGGTTCTTTTTCAAATGTGCTTTCAAACCTGCAATTCAGCTTTATTTCCGGGCCTTCCGTGTACTAGATCTGTTCCGATTTTCTCCCAACTATATTCGATACATTTCCTGTCAGGTAGGTGCTGAGAATAAAACCAATAATCAACTAAGATATGTTGCGTTGATCTCGTCACTCAGGGAACTACTAGTAAAAAAAAAAATTAAGATAGTCACCACGAAGGTAGCTTGTGCTATGGGATAAGCGCGCCTTTTTTACGCGATAAGAAACTTTAATGCAAAAGAGAAAAAGCTTCCGTATTTTTAGTCAGGTTTAAGTCGCGAACCTCGCCAAGGAAATATTAAAAGAAATCCGCCCCTTTTATCGTATCCTGTTTCGAGAGAAGTGTTTAGTTGCAAAAAGTGCTGATTAATCCCAATTCGTTGGTGACTGTCAAAAGCCCGGCTATATTTTCTTTATCGCAGGAAGCTTTTTATTAAAAGACTGTGACGGCCAAACGCCGTTAACTAATAGTAAGTGAGAGGGTTGGCAACACGCTGTGCTAAAAGGGTATTAAGACAATATTCCATCCAGTGAAAAAACAAAGTTATTTGATTAGTTTTCGATATCTGTTTTATACGCCCACTTTGGGTTTCCTCGAGTTAGGTCCCGTGAAAGCTACCGGCCTTTAAGGTCGCCAACAAGGTGTACGAAATTATTTATTACCACTGATTTACAAGTTAACGGTGGAGCGGCCAAGCGTTGAACATGCTTGTACGAATCCACCGATGTCAAGGCAACGATGAATTACAACACAGCGTAGGTGTACAAACACGCTAGCAAGCGAGTTTCGTTTTGCTTTCACGGAATCTCCGTGGAGAAAACAAACACCTCTTATCTAGTGATAAAATATTGTGATTGAAAGGAAAGTACAGTGATGGCGAAGTACTGGAATGGAACTTTCAGTTTCTCTTGGTTAAGACACCTCAGTTTACGATAAAGGGCTTACTGCAAGGGGCTTTGACGGGTGATACTAAAAGCCATAAGAAGTTTCAGCGGTTTAATTAATATCTACTAGTTAAACAGAAAGCATGACCCACGCATAGGATGTGCTGAGACACTCATGCACGAAATGGTTACGTAAATATTGGGTCAATAAATATGCTATGTTTAATATCGAAATTGAAAAAATACACGCCTTTTGACTGTGGTCGCTCGTGCGGATGTCAGTGAATATTTTTCCTCTAAACTAGCAAGTTTAACAGGTTTTACCTGCACAGAACAGAAAAAACTTTAAGCAGGACTTTGCTGCCATCAGAACACGAAATGTCAGCACAGGAGGTATCCCTCTATCAGTTGGGTCAAATTTCTGATTGAACTTTTAGGGCTAAATTTAAGGGTATAACTGCGTACGTGAGGTTTTGCCCAGGCAAGTTCAGCAAAATTGTTTTTATCCCAGATAAGATAGTCAGGGTTATTTTAGACGTGGTTTTCCTGTTCCTCAGAGATAAAAGTTCATTCCATTAAACCGTCAACTACAATTTTGCCATGGTACAATGTTAACAACACAGACAAACTTCATAGTGTTACATTTCTTAGTTTTGTAAGGGCTCAACTGCGAATCTACAACAACTTGTCGGCAAATTAATTGGAAAATGCTATCTAGAACGTTCCGTGTGATACTTGTCGTATCTCTTAATTCACCACGATACGGGAACGACTTAACTTGTCTGACGTTAATATTACACAGGTAGAACATGTTAGTTATCGCACGATCGAGGAACAAACTCTTATCTATGGCAGAACTGGCTCTGACTGTACACTTCAGTTAGAGTTCGCGATAAAAAAAAAAAAAAAATTAAAATGCTGGATTCAATGATAAGCCTTATAAGTGAGTTATGTTCGGTGTAAATAGATGCAAACAACCATCTGTGATGAAAATAAACAGGTTCCCTAATATTAATGCTTAGTTATAAACAGAGCTTCAAAAATGTCTCAACTTGTAATTGCTACAAGAATACTAATTTCTGTTCTTTCACTTGCGATGTTTATGTGCTTTTGTGTTCATGAGAAGTGACCAAGCATTTCTGGCTTCGTGTCACGGCGTGGAGAATCCACCGTCTACGTTACACCAGTGAGACTAAATTAAACATGAATTCTTTCAGTCGCTTGTATTAAATTTGAAGCAGAAAATTCATCGTTTCCGAGGAGAAAGATATTGATTTAATTTATACTCGACTAAACTGGGAGAGTAGTTTGATAGATCAGCTCTTTTGAACGACAGTATCTGTAAAACAAAGGCAACTATTTATCATTCTAATTTCAGACAAATAAAACTGTATTGTTCAGTTGTATACTTTTAGCGAAAAGTCGCATGGAGTCCCCAACGAGCGCACTGGTCGAATAGTTGCTTAAATTTTCTCAACAATAAGCGGAACAATCTGCGAAACAAGAACACAATTTGAATTTTGATATTTTCACTTAGCCTCTCCACGGCACGTTAGCACCTGTCGCGCACGTTGTATAGCTTTTGTCCGCAGAGTGCTGTCGTGTTAAAAACATTAAATTATTTTGTCTATGCATAAGTAATCCAACGCTATTCTGTGTTTCATCAAAAGAGCTGAGTAATTTAACCGTGAAATCATGCGCTATTGTTGGCTGGTGTGCGGTGCGCACTTTCAATTCGTCGCAGCATTAACGAGTGTTTTTCTCTTCGTTTTAATTGATCAAAATGTGTAAGAAACTTGTGAAGAAAACCGATTAGCCTTTTTCGATGAAACTCATCACTTTTGCATCCTTCTTGCTCAAGACATCTAAAACGACGCGTTATAATGCCAAGTCTGTCTGACTAATGGTTGTTCCAGAGCTAACGACCCACGCGCGATTTGGCGTCCTTAAGCTGTGTTCTTCTGTTATCTAGAAAGCTTTACGACTGTAAGAACTGATAATGCGTCGGTTTGACAGTTTTGACGAGGAAATCAATCAAGTTCGTGACGTTATTCTTATACTTCGCCAAGCTTTTTACATTAATCACGTGACCTTCTCCTCCTAAGACCTAAGACATAGAAAGAGAAAGGGCGCTTTGGCAGTTTGTTTGCCTGATATATGTGGAAAATTGGGGCATAAAATAGCTAAATGGCAAGGCTTGCCTTAAAAGCTTGGCTTGTATCGTAAAGCTATTGTAAAGCAGCAGTAAACACACATTGACAATAGCGTGCGCGAAACGTTTCTTTCATGTACAAAAGTACAGATCTAACGACTTAGCAACAGTGACGTCTACATCCTGTGATCAGCGTACATGAAGTAAAGAGTGCATATTTGGCAATTCCTTTGATTTTCACACCTACGGCTTACGGCGTATTCTTTGGTATTTGATGATATGAGGAAATTGTTAAGTTACAGCTTCAGTATATTTTTAAGAAGGTCCCAGTGGTTAAACAAAGTTTCCCAGCGTTGCTTTGTTGTCTGGCGAGTGATCGAGTTGTTTTCCCTTCTGGCTCTCTGGAATTTATTCATAGGCGTTCCTGACTTTTGTTCGCATTATGTTGTAGAGACTATGCATGTTTTTAGGTGTTGAACAAAACGGTAACCTCTTTGATAGCAAGCTAGTTTTGGACAGAGCTGAGTTCGATAAGCTGTAGAAGAGTCGCTTTTGAAACTAGTAATTTCAATAAGGTTTCTTCTAATCCGTTTTGTCTTATTTATAAATGTAGCGAGGTCTATTTTTATCCCTAATTTCTTCAGAGGCTGTCAATTATTTGAGCATTTCATCGAACTTTGCATATGAAAAGCCGAAACCGCAAACTCGCATGAAGTCGAAAAAAAATGTCAGCATGAAAGTGGAATCGCGCCTGTACGTGATTAAATCAGACAAAAAAGTCTGCTTGTTTAAAGAAACATAAAATGTTCTTTAATCATTGGACTCTTTTATCGGTAGAACATTTTGGGTATACTCAAGTCTCGGGGTTTCCAGGAGGCCTTTGAAACGTGGATAAGCTTTAATGACTGTGTCTTCAACTTGTAGATATCATTTCTGTTATAACCCATAAATTTCATCAAAAAACTGAGAAATATATTTGCAGATCAAACTACCGAAAACTGGTACTACTCTGCATATGGCCATCTGTACTGTGGCATATGTTTGCGCGCTTAGCTGGACAGCCTTAACAGCTATATATTCTAGACAGCTAACAATGTAAAATGCCAGTAAAACGCAGATTATATATGTGAAAACAAAAGTGCAGTTGAGCTAACATTCCCAAGTAGAGAACAGTGTTACAAGTTAGCTGTCAAAGAGGACATGCGTTGAGTGCGTTTGAAACCCATTCAGGGTCAGTTTGTTAAGATGGAATTTACTCAGTGGCGGACATTTTGTCTGAATCCTTTGCCGGCAAGTTGTCTTAAGATTCCACTCAGCTGAACGATCTCACGATAACAAAATAGACTTTCGTTACAGTGGAACTGTAATAAAACTGAGAATTTGCGAGAGGTTTCCCGCTAAACTCTTGGCTGAGGATAGTTAAGCCTGTGAAACGATCTTGGTGTGAAAAAAGCGGGCATGAAATGTACTCGTCAGTGTTTTCTTCATGAGCTAATGCATTTATCATGTGATTTTTCTAAATAAAACTTGTGGATTTGCGTGATGTTGTAAAAAGATATTCCCAAGGAAGCTATCAATTAAAAACCACTGAATTGGTTTTCTATAACGTGATTCAAATTTCGATTCTTCTTTTTTGTTACAACTTTGCACGTAAAAACTCACAGCTTAACTGGCGAAACACGTTTCTTTTTTTTTAACGACGAAAATATGTTAATTGAATATGCCTCAAATAGTCAAGATCGTTTTATTTCTAGACTCGCCTACAGTGAAATATTTTTCGTGCTTTTAAGAAACAGCTGCTTTCTGGCTGATGAGCCGGCTTGCTAAAATATCTAAACATGGTTTCAAAGAGATCAGCCTGACCAGGTGTTCAGCGAATGTCAGTCAAAAATATAAAAGCTATAACCTGCTTTCTAAACTAAGGAGAACTTAACCACCTCAGGGTTGGTAACCGCTAGACGAGCCAAGAGACGAATATTCTGCGTAATTCAACCCAAGAGCGCCCTTAACAAAATGATCTAAGAGCCCTCTTTCGCTCCTGACGAGTGTAGATTATAGGAATTCTATAACAAAAGAAAAGCCATTGGTTAAAAAAGCCATGACTAGTGATATCTGCTGGCAGTGCCATATGTTCTGGCGGGAAATCGATGCGGTCGGCGGCCTATCCGACTAAAGTGCGCCAACCTTGTTCGCGAAATGATCCGATATATCATACGCTTGGCGCCTGAAGCAATGCTGAAAACACACAAACATGTGTTAAAAGCAGATGAAAACAGCTGAAAAGAAGCAGCACGTCTCCAGACACAGACATTTTGGTATCCACTGCCTGTGGGCATTGTTTGCCGGTTAATAACACTTGCGATCTTGTGATACACACATATATATATCTACAGGTTGTTAATTATAGACTGTTGGCTCCGGTAATAGTCTCAGTATATATAGCACTACACTTTAAGAGTGCTGACTAGTTCGTTCAACGATTCTAAACGGTCTAATACAATATGGAGATGATGGACAAGAAAGAAGACAACGGAAGGTCTTGTGAAGATTCAGTGCAAGAGGTAACGAATAACAAAGACGTGCTATGTCAAAATGCCAAACAAGGTGAGTATAGCCACTGGCAAGCCAAACCATGTGTTGTACATGCGAAGCAAAATGTCTAAATATCTAACGTGGGTGGTTTGAGCTCAAGATCAGCGAGCCTTAAAAACTTTTAGAAATAATTGCAATAAAAAGGCAAATCAGCTTTACTCGAGATTACTAACATCGACCACAAACCAGTCACTGTGTTTATTGAAAAATTTACAAATAACTCCTGCTTCACTAAATAAGTCGTCAGCTACTGAATTGAAACAGTATCAAGAATGCACTGCATACCTTCATAAGCACGCGCTCTATATTATACAACAGCTTTCTGTAAATTTTTTTTTTGTTAGTATGAGGGTTTAATTCTCGAAGAATTGACACAGCTTGAAAATTACCCTGCACACGACAAACCTGTCTTTTCACATAGCTTTTGTAAATAAGATCAGGAATACCTGACTAAGATAAGATAATGAGAAATCCAGTTATCTCGGAAGAACAGTCAGCCACAAGTAAGTCATGAGATAGCGAAGAAAAATCTAAAAGCGTTTTAACAGCGAAATTTATGTTTTGTGGCACTGTATAATTCCGTTTTTTGTGCCCTTGGCCTCGCGGAGCAGAAATTAATTAACTCCCAAGGCGGTAATACAATAAACATGTGAGGTCTGGTACGATATTTTGTGTCAATGACAACAAATAAATTCTTCTCACTTCTATACAGAAATGAATAAGATTACAAAAAAATGAATTTCATTTGCAACAGTTCGATCAAAGCTGAATTAGGGAGAATCAGTGGAAAGTGTTTTGGAATTGCGCATGCCCCATTGCATGCTAGTAGATGTTTTTGGCGCGTTGAGAGTAAATATTTGAGTGGGAAGTCTCTAAGCAACCGCTATTCACGAGGCAGTTTAGAGATAGGTAAATAATTTAACATTCAAACTGACAAAATTAAGTCTGTTCCTCGTCGGTTTGTGTGAAACTCCGGTTTATGTCGAGGTTCTACTCGACATCTGGGATGGGATCGCAGGTAGCGCCGTAAAATTTTGTCAGTAGTCAACGTCTTGCATGGTGAAAGGGAGAAAAGAAGTCTTGCCCCAAAGGCCTAAGATCTTTAGTCCAACGTGAAACCTGCAAAACCATTAAGCAACTGAGTCTTCCATGTGATGAGTGTTCAATATCGACTCCGTTCGCCTTATTGTCAAGTTAACTGGTGACCAGATGGAGGAAAACCATTAACTACGAGACATTGTCTTGATGTGCCATTAAATTCACAACGTTGCGATAAAAATAAATATACTAGTAAGGCAATTTCGAGACAAAATGATGAGTATCTGACGATTCCTGAAAATGAAAACCAAAAAACACAGCAAAAAGATAACAATAAAAAAAGCAAAACTGCAGAGATACGGAACTCATCTGAAAGGCGGTGTCTCTCCAACAATCCTGTCTGTCTTTCTTTATTTTCGTGTAGTCTTTTAGCTCTTTCATTCAAGTGGCTTTTTTAAGAGCACATGTGAAATGACAAATGTTACTGGTGGTTAGTTTATTCTTTCTTCAAATTACTAGTATAAGGAAAAAGTCGAAAAAAAATCCCTCATCTCTGTCAGTCGTAAATTAAATTCATACTTCATTAGCAGGAAACTAATTGACGGAACTCAACTCAAGTGATAGCCACATTTGTTTTCGCTAAAAATGTTTTTATTGCGGATCAATATTTTTACGAGCCCTTAAAGGTCATTTTCGTCTACATCACAGATTGTATTCTTGATTCCTTATATTCACTAGCCAGGAAAAAATTTAACGCATTTCCGGTACCAAAATGACCTACTTTAAAACGCCAGATTAAAAGATATATCTATATATTCAAATATTTTTAACTATGTGAATGTACCGCCAGAAAAATGCAATAATAATTTACACCAAGCACGAGACGACAAATCTCCTCTCTATAAAGCCACCGGAGGTTTATTTGTTTTCGAGTACAGGGAAGCGGCGGGAGGGGGTAGGGGTTGAAAGGGGGCGACGCCTATTCCAAATAATTGATAGACTTATGGATATCTATAACAACAAAACAGAGGTTGGGTTGGCCGTCTGGGGAAGAAACAGGGGGTGGGGTGTCAAGAGAAACGATACGTTAAGGTTGAAGTTCACGTCGGGTATACTCCAAAACCGTCCAAGTAACGATAGCATTAAAGTTCCAAGCCCTTCAAGCCTTGATGCCGAGATAGAAATTCTCCTTTGGTGTTTTCACACCTCTTAACAGCACGAGTTGAGAGAATTTAGCAATGTATCGTTGCATCATGTCTTTAATTTGAATTACCCGGATGACTGGTGCTGTATGTTGACGTTTTGAGGGAAAAAAATAAATTATAAAGTAAAATAATGTAAATAACTTTTGAACAGTGAGGTCTGGATCGCCAGCAGCCGTGATGTTAAAATTCAATTTTAAACACATTTCTTTGTCTGGTAGCCTGATTAAAAAAGACACAAGTGAGGTATTCAGTTCGATTCACGTGTGTTTATTGTTGGTTTAATCCTCATCGTTTATTTTTTCACCGAGGGTTTCGACTCTATCAACCCATTTCGATTGTTCGCCTTGTTTGAACTGAAATAAATAAAAGAGAGAGTTTGTTCAACATTGTAAAAGTTGTACAGTCAGTGTCAAAAACCAAATAATGGTCTTTTTTTGGCGACTTGACGTTTACTTACAGGGTTTTTACCTGGTAACTTTTTAAACGTTCTTTAGATACACGACATTTCCTTAATGGAACCTTCCTCCATTCAACTTACTTACTTTCGCCAACAACAAAAAAAATATATAAGACGAGCAGGTTAAGAAATATATGCAATATATTTTTTTTACTTTCAACAAGAAATAGCTCGTAATCATTTTGTTAGGTAAAAGCTATTATCTTTATTGTTTTTCTTCCATGTCAGTTTTGTAAAAGCTATTCGAGCGTCCAAAAATAGGACACAAAAAACAATGTGTCCTTTTTTTTACCCAAGGTCTCTTGTTATAAATAACGGAGTTTTGTTAATTAGTGCTTGCAGAATATACTAGTTTAAATTACTAAGGGCAATGCGGAACTTTTCCTAATGGATACTTAATTAAAACTGGGGAATATATTTTTTGTTCAAAACTTCATTGACTGTCCTTGCATGTGAGGTACTTTACTTTTGTCGCCGCGTTCAATATGTCTCGTCAGTCCCGTATATGTTACCTTCAGCTTACGATTGCCGTGAAAATTTATTTGACACAACACAAACTAGCACCTTAGTCTTGGCCTAGGCCGTCAACATATACGCTATTTACAGCTGTGTTGTCCTTTTGGCTAATTTGCATGCAAATAATGCCTTGAGAACGAATATCACGGGCGAGTTGTTAATTAATAGAGGTTTTAAGTGCCATGTGTAGGGCAGGCAGTCGACATGTCATCAAACCAGTTTGCAATTGAAGTGTCTCAAAACGCCTTTTAATGGCCAATGAATAAGAATAAGCCAGCTTGTGTCGTTGGCGCCATTTTGATATCGCCGATCTCGTGTGCGCTTTGTGTCCCAACGTGCGCTCCACTGAATTGGAGAGAGTTTCCTTTCGTCGTTGACACAAGTTTCACAAAGTAACGAAAGTCGACTCTCAGCGACATGGACGATCTACATGACTTCGCAGAAGGTAAACTTTGAAATTACATTAACTTGGCTAGAAAAGCGAGATATTAGAACGAATCACTACGGCCGAATTAGATAAGCTTAGAGCTGCTATTATGTGGCAAGCCATGACTTAATATCAACACAATCGTAAAGCGCCATCTATACTTCTTCTTTCTTTTATTTGTATCAATCGCTCGTTTATAAAATTGAAAAAGAAACAAAACGCTAAATGCGGCTTCCTTTACAGATGCTATAAAGATCCTATTAAGTTTCGAATCATAACTTTTCACAACCGACACAACATTAAAGGCTTATTAGTGTCAGCGACTGAATCGAAAGAGGCCACTTTGAACACAAGTCAGGCTAGAAACCGCGGCAATTTTCGCGAACGGTTTAGGTGCATCAAGTTCCTAAAGAGGTTTTGGTTGAGCTGTCATAGTGACTGAAAAATACTCCAGTCTTCGGAATTTTACGCATTAAAAAATAACGCAATACGCCTTATCGTCCTCTAAATACGGCACGAGAAAGACCGCACTCAAAAACCAATCAACAAGATCAAGACTCTCGATCACCCGTTGTTAATGGCAACCTGCTTGATTTTCTGGGCCGATGAAGCTATAGCGCGGGTTTTACCCAGAATTAGCAGCACTTTTGATATAAGTTTTTGCGGCAGCGGTTGTACTGGAAAGGCATATCAGTTTTTTCGTCAAGCCCAAACCGGAGTGCTATATCACCTTGTCAGTTAGCCAAGCCATTAACTCAAGATCCATTAGGGCGGCAAAATTTCAAGTTAATTGGACAAGCATCAGCCTTAAGGGCACCACATTTATTTTCTTTGACGTACGTAGCCGCCATAATGGGGCTTTTAACACCAGAAAGTATACACTTCAGAGAAAATTGCTCGCAAGATCCTCAAGGGCCCTTGGCATCAGTTTTGACGTCCACAATGTAGTGTATCTTGTCGCCACGTTTTCTCATTGGCTAATACCCGCGAACAAAGAACGTTAACAAAACAACTATCATTAATGTGTTACTGCTAGTTAAGCGACGGATATCGCGGCAGAGTGTTGTATATATTTTATCAGGAAAATTTAGTTTTCGCTTTAGCGACCCTCGGCCCTTTTCAATTCAACAAGAAATATCTTGAAATCATGTTTAGCAGATTTCAGTGAAGACTGGAAACTCAAAATGTAGGTGGAACTGTTTAAGTGTCAAAAGACGGTGAAACAGGCACTTTTTATTTTAACAGAGCGCTTTGATCTCGTAATACCAGAAAAACTATTTCTGGACCGATGTTTTTCCCTCAGTTGGAAAGAAAAGTAAGGGTGCCCTCCATTAACTTGCAGATACACTAAAAGCTTTTCTTAGCGCGTTTTACGTCGAGGTAATTTTTCACGTGCACTCTAATTGACTTTTCATTATACCTTTCGGCTATTTGAAGGCAAAAAATCCCTAGGATGTCAGCATGCGATTAAATTTCTCTAATGGAAAACGAAACAATGAGAGCCATTATACTTAGCCATACCGCACTCACCAAAGTCAGAACATCTATTAGCCAATAATTACAGAAACTTCAGATTTTGACCAATCACACGCCTTCAACGGACAATTAGTTTTCCCTATTTGCTCTGGCAATAAAGATGGTATTTACACTTTCTAAAGACTTAATTATTTATGTAAATACTACTTGCTTGGCGCAAACGAGCCAAGAGTCGCCAGAGAGCTTTGCCGAGCTAAGCTGTATCTAGGCAAAAATTGAGTGAATATTAAACCCACGCTGGAGGCCATGTTAATGTCTTCCGTGCCTTCATGTTCACAGAGAGGTCCTGGATTAGCATTGCTGATGATGTTATAGGCACGTGCCGTGGATTTCATTGTTTATACAAGAATTCAATTAAAATTTCGACGCAGTTGGAAGTTCACGACACCCGTAGAGTTATTTACAAAGCGAAAAATCTATCGATTTTTACTCCTCTTAGAGGCCATCTAGCCTCTTGTTAAAGGTAGCAAGGACTTAAAATCACTCTTTCAATCTCCGGAATGAAAATGGAAAAAATACCTTAAAAACGTTTAATAACGGGACAAGATTAAAAGCGTTATGACTGGCCATCGGCGCCAGTGTTTTTTCCTGTTTAAACTGAAAGCTATAGACAGTTTTGAATCTATAATTCGGGAAGTGAACAATTCCACTCATGGATGTAGTGAGGTATTAAAGTTTTAGCTCAAAGGAATTCGAAGATTACGGAATTAAAGTACAAATCGCAGGAACGGCTGACTTAAGCTAAGTTAATTTACAATGCTTTTGTTTTCACAGTTGTCTGAAAAGCACTTGTGTACGTCCTAATTGCCGAGGCGTTCGCCTAAACTCAAGTTTTTAATTTATAAAGCACTAGTCCGGATGATCCTAGAGCTTAAATAAGCGGGCTGGCTGAGGAACAGTCATCTATAGACCGCGATATAAAACACACACACAAGGAGTGAGGGTAAAGACCGTCACTTGGTGACAAGTATAGAGAGAATACGACAAGACAAGCATTGTCCCGCCTTATGTAAACTTCGGGTTGTCCGATAAATTACACAAATGAACCCGTGGGAAACTGCCACAGTCAACTGTGGCAACATGAAAGAAGGAAGGAAGGAATAAGGACGATAACTGATCAGGAACTGCAATGATAAGTAGTCTAGCTTGACATGGAAGTCGCGAAAATTGACTGCCAAATGAAGTACGGCCAAATGTAAAACGGAACACAAAACACATTTGGCCAAGCCATCAATTTGAATGAAATGATGACAATAAAAAGGCTAACACGTCTAGCTGTGTCTACCAACGCGGTCCAAAAATTTAATAACTCGGACCAAGGAACCCTGATGCGTTCGGCTTTTTGTGAAAGATACGTCTCTAGTCTCTGTCCCGCCGCTAGCAATTTATTGCTATAACCATGACAAGCCAATTTGCTATTTATCTTATCTGCCACAAGAACATGTGGCAACTACCTGGTGTCGTTCCGAGTCGTGTAAAATCCGATCTTGCGTCTTCAAATACCGTAATTTCGAGAGCAAAGCAGGAGAAGTTTTCGCACGACAAGCTTGAAAATTAATGTGGTTCTGTTTACGCGCATGCGTACGAATCGGCTATTTAACTCAGCTAAAACGCAATAATGGGTTCTTCAGAGCGAGCAAACATTTCAATTGCTTTTATAATTAGGCAACGCATCATATTAGTGGTAATGAATAGCACCATGATTCCTTCGGGCTATATTGGTTCACGTCTCCGCAATTCGCTGGAGTGCTGCGTATTAACCTGTGATTGGTCGAGCCGACGTTGTTTAATTTACCTTTAGACAGATGTTCGGTGGGTTATTCGTTGTCAGTTTGTTAATTGCATTCCGTTTACTTGCAATTGTATTCGTAACAAATGACCCTTTCAAGTGATTCGGGACTTAAATAAATTGCCTGCCTGGAGAAGAATGGAAAGATCTATTTGGGTATTCCTTTTGCGACATCTGATCTGGGCTGCGTCGTTTTCGCGAATTTCTTGTCTGATATATCTAGATCTTATTTTCAACGGAATTGTCAGCAGGGAGCGCCATAAACAAGGAAAAATTTCATTACTTTCTCGCCACGTTCCCACTAACAAGTGCTTCCCCACAAAAAAGCCACAAGAGCTATAATTGCTAGGGCTCACGTGACTTAATTAAACTTCGAAGGCTAAAGCGTATCGGCTTAGTAATTACTGCAAGCGATACACGGGGTGTAGAGATGACTTAACTGCTGTCTTATTAAAAGAAGCAGCCAATCAGGGGCGGTTTCATCGTGCGCGTAATGGCAACATCTCTTAGTTGATGACAACTAATTGTGTCCTGGTCATTTAGGGTTTGAAGCTGATTTGATGTGGAATTGATTAGGCTTAATTCCCTGTCATATGATGAATGTTTTGAATAACGTACACTGTTACCCGAGTTGTTTTAACAAACAACGACCCCTGCCTAATTCGGACTCAGTGTCACAAAGGCTAACAGCGCGACCGCACGAGTAAAGGAAAGCCTGCTGAAATTTCCGCCGCAAAATAAAATGGACAACGCGAACACTAACAACGGTGAGTTCAAGCATTTTGTGCTCGGTTGAATTGAAACGTGTTCCTTCGACGGCGCGCAACCTAGAAATCGGAAAGGACGATTTTGCTTCCTTCTCGTGTTGTAAAGAACGCTGAGTTTACGATAAAGCGAGCGCAAACTGCCGCGCCGGTGTTTTTTTCCCACTTCTCTCTCGTTCTAATTTCGTGCTCGTATTCTTCGCTTCAGGTCGATGTCTTCAAGGGGGAATTCGAAGCTGCGGAGGATGCGGCGAAAAAATCTTGGATCGCTTTCTTCTGCTCGCTTTGGACCAGTATTGGCACGTTAATTGCCTAAAATGCTCCTGTTGTAATGTAAGATTGGGGGAAGTCGGTACGTCGTGCTACTCTAAAGGCGGAATGATCCTCTGTAAAACCGACTACGTAAAGTAAGCGAGCTTTCTTTTATTCATTTTCGTCTCTGCTCGATTTGTTATGTTATTGCTTCAAGTTAAGTTTGTTTTGGGGCTATTTTTATTTTGTGTGTGACAAGCTCATCATGTAATGATCTATTTTGTTCCTTTAAATTTGTCGTGATGAAGTTTGTGTATATTGACTGGTTTCAAGCCAGGCAATATATATATTTTTTGCTTTCCGCATCGAATGTTGACCATGTTTCGTCCTTTTCTTTCGGCAGTCACGTTTCCTCGTGTTTTGAAATTCCTTCTTAAGTGGCCTTTATCTTCTATTATATTTTTTTCTCTCTCCATTATTTTGTCTCAGTGTCACCAGTGGGATTTTGCATACATTTTAGGCAATGTAATATTTCCTCCATTATGAAAGTGCAATTAATAACATAGATTATAAAGGTTACAGAGAATGCCTGGTATTAGGAGTTCCAAATAACCTCAAAACTCATTAACGTGGTAATATTTCACCTACGAAAGGCGATTTACTTCATTTGTTCCTTAATTCGTAGTGCTGTGGCAAAATAGCGAAGACCCTCCGAAATTGGCACACAAAAGCCAGCCCATTTCACTTGACGTGTATTTTTCATTTTAATAAACAAGATTTTTAATATGCCATGCAAGGCGAGTTAACATGTCTACTGTATTAAAGGCGACAAATTGAATGGGCCCGTGAAGAACAATTTATCGCTATTCCAAATATTGGCTTTATACGCTTTTATCTCTAATTACTTAGAACATATTAAATCCTGCGTTATCAGATCCGCGCTGCGATCTCATTTGGCATTTGCTCTTATTGCTTTTCAGGTTGTATGGCTCCAGCGGAGCATGCGCGGTCTGCGCCAAGTTAATTCCCGCCACAGAGTTTGTCATGAAAGTTTTGGGAAAAGTTTACCACCTCGACTGCTTCAACTGCACGACATGTCACAACCAACTTGTCGCCGGTGATCGGTTTCACGTTGTAAACGGAAGGCTGTTCTGTGAGAATGATGACCCAAGACTACTAAAACAACAACTTCACGCTCCAAAACAAACGGTGAGAGAAACCCCTTTGATGGCTCAACCGTCTGTCAAAATATGACTTCAATAAATTTCATTCCACGAATAATACTTATTTGGTTTTAATATCTGCGACCTTTTTGCTTAAGCTAATATTAAGTCATCAATTTTTGACATTTCATTTAGCTATTTTCGTCAAAAGGAAACACGTTTTTAATTTTACCACTGTATTGTCGTATTGCTTTTTAGCGCGGTAATCATGTGAAAGTACACGGATATTCTGGCAATATAAACATTACGTCGCGCGCACTTATGTTTGGAGTTTTTGAAAGTTGAATTCTCGGACTGGGAAAAGGGTATTGTTTCGTAAAATTTACTCATCACGTCGGTCAAGCAATTTGCATCCATGAAAATAGTGCCTTAGATTAGAATCTATGTTTCGCCCTGAGGCTGAGAGATAAGACAAAGAGGGACACTTTTTAATACGAATTAATTAAGACTTTAAATTGGTTCTGCTGCCTTGCCGATAAGATATGGCAAAATATTCAACAAAAAGCGTTGATTAATACAACTGTTAAAACATCGCGAACAATGGCCGGAATTGCGAGAAGAAACTTCATCAATTCTATTTCGAATCTAAATGGGCTTAAGTAATTCTATGCCCAAGCACTCAAAAAACCTTCCTCGCACTTTACATGCACAGGAAATAATTAATGGACGTTTTAAGATCTTTTCCTTAGCGCTGCTTTTAGTCGAAATTGGACCCCAAATCGCTTCATAAATAATTTTCAGAAAACTGATCACTTTGAGCTTTTTCACAACTCGCTGGCCTGTCAGCAGTATTTGTCATTTCAATGTTAAAAGCTTTGTTCTATGCTTGCTGTGTGACGGGTAAAATAATACTGAGGACAACATTTCCCTGCCTAAACTGAAAAAAAAAGAAAGAATCGCAATCCATGATATTATGGTTATATAGCTTCACTTTAGCTTGATTAGATGCCGACAAAAGCGACGTCGAAAGTACGCGAATAAAGTGTTTTTCTTCCTAATTGCAAAAAGCAAAATTAATGATTCGAAACGGAACCAAACAGAAAATAAGTTGAAGCTGATTAGAAAACTAAAATACACTATCGTGTAATTGAGTAAAGAAAAAGCGAAAGAAGTAAATTATCCGACCTCACAAGCCCGACGCCGCCTTTCTACACGAAGTTTCCTCTTTTTCCCGGCGCTTATCTGCTATTAGAAAATGAAGAAAACCACAAAGCTCAAATTGAGCTCCTTTATTTATGAAAAAAGCTCGTATTTTCACGATAACGCACATTTTGGCTCCAACACAAAATTAAATTAAAATTCTCTTTGTGAAATGAGCAAAGTATAATTATTTCCTGTTTATTGCGCGGACGTCTTTGTAATAAATGTTTTAATTTAAAAATTTGTTGAATTAGACGAATTCTGGTTTTGCGGTTCTCCACGTTGGCAAGAAATTTTTCATGAAATTAAATTTTGGACTGTAGTCTATTTATTGTTCCTGTTCCACATCGTAGTAATCAGCAAAAATAGTGTGTTTGACGGCATTAAAATTTTAGCTTTCGTTTACCGATCTGCCCAATATAGCGTATCAAAATATATACAGAACAACGATTTTACAAACTTGTATTGTTTCTAGTCTGTGAGAAATATAATGAAACAAGGCGAAAAATAATATTCCGCGATTAGGGAACCAAAAACATTGACAGGTTGTCGACGCTATTTTCCACGAAATATAGTTTTCTTTCATCACTGACCTCATTAACTTTGACAAAATCTGAAACATAAAACTTGGATCAAACCGAATTCTTCCAGACTTTTCTTTGGGCTATTTTTGACTTGCTTTGTAATCGTAACACTTGCTTTCAGTGAGTTAAAAGCCACTGTTGATTGATATTATGTATTTTTATTTTTATTTTCCCTTAGGTATGTTAATGGATGCCGAGCGATTCGCAAGTGATTAACTTGGAAAAATAACAAAATTAGAAGGCTCTCCTCTAGCCCCGGATGTGGGAAAAGAAAAGTCTTGTTTGAAAATCCTGGTTCGTTTACACTTTGGAGTCTGAAATTGAAAGTTATACAAGGCACAGACTGTGGAACTTTTGAATGTGCCAATTGAAGCAATTCCCAAACCATGTGCTATTAGTATAGTGAATGTAGCTTTCGATGTTAAAATCAGACGAGCAACAGTTTTGCTAAACGAAACGTGCACTGTGTGCTGTCCGTCTGGACTTGCAATATGTTGTCGACGTTGAAAACTGACTTAACATATATTAAATTTTGGACGAATGAAAATTCATTTGAAAATGTTTAGTTTAGCACGAAATCAGCCTTACAAGAGTAAACTAAAAGTAGATTACGAACCAAAGCATCAGTTGTAGACAGAAGGAGCCACGACAGAGGACTTAATAACGAGAACTGAAATGACAAATTTAAAATCCTTCTCGAGAAGTTATATTTCAAAAAGAAAACAAAGAATCATTGACAGATATTCTGATTTCTAAATTAAACAATTTTAGTATTATACGTAGAATGTATTACTAAAACTTCAACAAAAAAGTATTAAACATCGGGAAAATGCATGGCTACAAACAAATGTAGATAAATGGTTAAAATATGTAAAGTTCTTTGAATAAAAGTGTAATTCTATACGCAGATTCGTTATCTTTTATTGTAATATGGGACAAAGGACCTATGTTTTTGGGATTAATAAAGGTCTGGGATTAATTATAAGGAACAATCCGTTTTCGTTTTGCCAAATGGAACGTGAAATAATGCTTCCTCGATTTAATCCATGACGAAAAGTCAAATTAAAAGTGGACAAAGTGTCGACATCCCATGCTGAAAAACAAATAAAATCAACCCAATGCATCACATAGAATTCCTTTTTGATGGATGTAACCGCTTGAAGGTTTAATTAATTTTGCCCAGGGACAAATGGCACATAGAAAGGACTGTTGGTCATGTTTTGTGTGATCATTAAGGCCGCGCTAATTAACTTTTGTAGTCATGTTGACATAATGTAAAGCAGCATGCATTCTACCTAATAATGTGTAATATCCCTCCCTGGTTGTGTCAATAAATATTCGTATCAACACCCCCAAAGCGTAATTAGATTTCACCACACAATCTGTGGTTTTAGAGTTCTCTAGATGGAACAGAGAGAGAGCATTGGCACAAAACTAGCTGTATCAAAACGTCAGGGAATGATTTGTAGTCGATTTGGAATAATTCGACTGCTGTACGAATTCTGGAACATGCCAGAAAATGTATCCGTTTGATACTTTACATAACTTTCATGTGTAACAGCAGGACTTCGCGGGATGAGAAATTTCATAAACTCGGCAAAAGAGAACAATGGAGTGTCTTAAGATATTACGTATCGTAAGAAGTTCCCAAGCAGCTGAGCCCACACAGGCAAACCTTTTCTTAGGTCTAATCTTTCAAAACCTTTCGACTGAACCCTGCTAACAATAGGTTCATTAGAAACACTATGAATGCACAATAAATACTCTTAACCAAAGTATGAAAAGCTGACAGGTTCCATTCACACTTGATGCCAAAAAGAGTCGACAGTTTTCTATTTTCTAGTTACGAGCCTCTAAGTCTAATCTACCGAGAGCACACACACCCTGGCAAATGCACTCATCCACTTCATTTTGCCATGGGAACTAACCCTTTTAAGTAACATCCAAAGCGAAAACCTCTTGGCCTTCCATTACCGCTCTGCTGAAGTATTGACTCGCATTTTTCAAGGTCCAGTTTCCTTTACC
The DNA here is from genome assembly GCF_042242905.1 of Orbicella faveolata. NCBI lineage: Eukaryota > Metazoa > Cnidaria > Anthozoa > Scleractinia > Merulinidae > Orbicella > Orbicella faveolata. The sequence goes on from NW_028301565.1 coordinate 1,974,304, forward strand.
GATATAAAAGGGAAAAAAAAGTGCAACTTCTAAACCATTCTCCTTGTCAAATTTTTTTACCAGCGGAAATGACAGGTATCTATTTCTTGCAAGCATATCGTTTCAAAGGGAAAAAAAAATATTATTTTTAACTTTGGGAGCAGAAAACGCATCCCGTATCGTTGTCACATGGACTTAAAGTGGATTCCCTGGTTGACAGGGGCTTCAACTGCGCCATTCCAATTTTTCCACAATTCAACATGTGCCCCCAAAATATGGCCGTTATGTTGTTCGATGTTCGTCATGTACACATACAAGAATTCACTCTTGATAGGAGGAGCAACCAGCTCTACGCGATTTGCTTAGTATGTAAGAGCTTATTACTGCGAACAATAGTGCAATGTAATTACCATTGACCCAAAAACACCACAGCCAGATCTCGGGTGGTCAAAATCGCTATCAGATACACAAAAGTTCAGTACACCCTGACATTAATGCAGTACAGCTGAAGTTCCGTGCTTTACTTCTGTTGGGTTCGTGGGAGACCACCCAGCAGTATTCCTGTCCTGTATTTTGCCCGTACCGTGTTTCAATCGCTCCAACCCAACGTTTTGGATTTCCACCTTATTCGGATATTATCTAAACGGATTCCTTAACTCGGTGCCCTTGCGGTCAGTCGTTACACTAGCTGAGTGCACGATGATTTAACTTAAACAACTCTGGGATTGACGTATCTATAAATGCCGAGTTAAGAAGGAAAATGGACCAATCCCCCAAAATTGCCCCTAGAGAACAAAATATGTCGAAGAGTGTTTCCAAAACGAAGGATCATTCAAAGAAATTTGAAATATTTCCTGTTTTCCTTTCCTTAATCGCATTTTAAGAAACATAGGCAATTTCGACTTAGTAATTTTAGGATAGATCAGTTTGCTGAAAATGTGTAGAATGAATAAGTGAAAATGTGTTGAAAATACCTGTCATGGACGGTGGAATGAGTGCAAAATACTGGCTCTTTGCTTCTGCATACTCAACATACTTCTGAAAAGGAATTCTCCTTTTAGGCAAACTACAACTCATTGCTGTTACAGATGCTAACTGTCCACAGACACTCATTCCAAATAGTTTAAAGGAATATATCTCAATCCCAATGCCTATTTGAGATTTTTTTTGCGTAGAAAATTGAGCATGATCATACAATAATCTAATTTCAGCCTCCTCTGTGTGTGGCTCTTTATCATGAGCTTCTGGTTCAAAATTATCCTTCGTGCATTGAAAATGATTGCATAACGATGAGGGTTTTGAAAACAAATTTGACCTGAAGGTTCAATTTTCGCAGTTTTTTTAAATCCTGCTAATTTTGGACATAGGGGCTCTTAAGCGCCCTTCTGGTATTACGTGTGACCATCCAGTGTAAAGCTACTGAGCAGTACTTTCAAGTGCTTCTGTTGATTATCCTGTGCAAGGTTGTTCTAGCTTTCAGAGTGTTGTTGGAATCTTAAAGTGAAACATTTCTCCTCAGTTTTTTCCAAATCCATTAACTATAGTTTATTTGACACTCGCATAGAATCGCCCAAAATAGCACGATCAGACTCGTGTAAGGTCGTCAATATGAACTTTCAGCTAAGATTGATATATTCTTAAGATATTGTTTACTTTGCTGTTGTTTCAGTTGACAAACAATGAAAGATGGACGTTCTAATCAGCCATCGTGTTAACTCTTGTCCTGCCAGAAGAAAATGACTCGTACCCTTGCTTTTATTATTTCTACAGCGAGCCTGAGGAAACGTGACTTTAACATTGCACTGTGCCCAGCTAGTTATCACTTTTGCGTTTCACGGAATTTTACCCAGTCATTAATGTAGTGATTAATCAAAACGAGATAACAGTTCCACAACTCATTTTGGGATATTGGTGATTTGGTTTTCCGGTGAAACCCATCTAGCACAATTAATTAGTGAAAATCTAGATTATAATCACGCAAACTGACTACCAAACCTTATTTATCGCAACATTTAGTTCGCCTTTCATGCGGAGAGGGTTCGTGATAAATAACTTCGACGATCTTGTTTGATCCAGTTAATCAGGAGATCTAACAATGGACACATTCGTGTGGCATGGCATTTTAGTTTGCTTTATTTGTTTTTTCACCAGAATCCGGCCACATAAGGCAGATTTCCGTCTTCGTGCAGTTGCCCTCTTGTCTCACCAATTCGATCATTATCATGGTATGCAGATGCACATAACAACAGCCACCTAATGACCCCACATGGCCTGCAGGAAAAGAGTCTTCGTGATAAAATATGAAATAATGAGTTATCTACAGTGGAATAACTTCATCTGGAAGTAATGAATGCGTCCAAATCAAGTTTTTATACGGAAATCTTACAACTTTGAGGCCGAGATACCCACATAGGGGTCTACAAAACCGAGGCACGTATAGCTGAGCATTTTCTCTTACAAATCTGTGTGGTGTAATTTTGCTTAAAAATTCCGCCTGCGACAGGCATAAGTTGAATTAGAGATAATCTTGACAAGAACTCTCTCTTTCTTGCCGGTATGATAAACAAAAACACATGTAACCAATCTTCGTTAATGGACTTAAGGGCTTTTAATCTATTTAGGTACCAAAATCGCTTAGGAAGATGCCTGAAACGAAACTGTGTGATCATGCACTAACTCACGACGCACTGATACAACAGGTACACACATTAACGAAGTCAAAGAAAGTTAACAGATTCTAAAATAAACTTGGATAACACTGAGGAACGCGACACGTATCAAATGAATGAGAGGACCAGTGGCATCTTTGGTGGAGCCTGCAGGGTTTCAAACATTAACCTGACACAGCACCATCCAGTTATCGTTCATACTTCAATTTGCTGCACAATAATCCTTGGACGATTTAAGAAAATCTATCGTAATTTGTTGGTTTTAGACGGAATACACTTGAGGATTTATCGCTTACGCCCTTCGTAAACGATCAAAGATTATTGGTATCCCAAATCACATTGGATTAGCCAAAAATTAGCTAGATAATCAAACAATCTTGCATGAAAATGTTGGAACTAGATAAAGCTTGAATTCTATCCAATACAATATTTTATTTCTTAGCACGTCCAGCCTACATAATGGTGCATAAAAACGCTCATACTAGTCTAATCGGAACCTGTCTTCAATTGTTTTCTTGGCAAACTACAAACGTTTAGATGATAAAAGCAATCTAAGAACTCTCAAAATTCGCGCCAGCTTGTTGCTAAATAATATGCAATACCTGCCAAGAAAGGTTTGTTAAACAACTCTCATTCTTCGAAGGCTCAGTGTGTAAATAAGAGTCCAAATATTACAGGCTAAATCTGCGTTACTGATCGATGAAAAAGAAAACCCCGCTACAAAATATTAGGACACTTCAAAGAAAGACTCAATAGTCAGACAAGAACTGCGATTGAAATGAATGTTTTGTACTTTTCAAATCATTATGACACCAATATCTTTGTCAACCAAGACGGGCCATAAAGCTTTAGTCGAAAACACGATACAAACAATAACATGTCGGAAACACACGGTGGCGATTGTTAGCACAGTTGGTTAAGATGCCACACCAGATCTAGCAAAGACGCCATGTTTTGACAAACGTTGGCGGCCATAAAACAGCAATTCTCTTTGCGACAAACATTCAGAACAGGTGTGTTGACAACGTACCAGCACTTAGTAAATATGCTCAAAATGAGTTAAATCTACATGTGAAAGTGTATCTCTTGCGGCTCACAAAGGAGTACAGTATTTAGCAAAATGACGAAAAGACTTGAACCTTTGTACTAATCTAGCATGAGAACAAGGTCATTTTTCGATTTTTTGTTTCTACGCTCTGTATGCGATAACTCTTTTGATGTACATCTGACGTTTGCAGAGCATGTTTCATATTTCACGTCATTGTTAGGGGCCATGTAGTGTGAAAAGACTTTCGATCCAAACGCAGGTACCTTCACGATATTATCTCGACTGAATTTTTGAAAAGCAAATTCTTTCGAATACCCTTCCCACCTCCCTGAAAATAAACAGCCAGATGATAAGGCGATCATTCGAACAAAAACAATTCCCGGACTTTTTGTTTTCCAATTTCAAAGTAATTAGAGCCAACTGTTAAACAATGAAGACAATATAACCTGCAAACATCAAAACAAATTCTGCAAGTTTATATGTAAGGAAATATAATCTAACATTCCGATCAAAAAGTCCCGACAGTATTTGTAAGCAGACATTGTTGGGCAATTTCACTTTTACTAATAAGGACTTACTTATAAAGAATGCCCTAGGTAACAATGACGGACGTAATCTCGACAACTTGTTACCCTGTTCTCAAAACTCAGAATCTATTTGTTTAAGGCTACCCTTAAGGTAATAAAATATCGTTGTTATTCAGTAAACGTGCCGCATAAAACAAAGCTCAAGACATTTAAAATCCCGACATCTTTTGAAAAAATAATCGAAATTAAATATTGACATGAACAGCAAAGAGCACGGTGTTTAAACCATTGCTCTGAAAGAAAGGAACATCTGAGACTTGCTCAAATAAACGAGCTTGTATTGGTTCAAGTGTTCCTTAAGTTTATACAAGAACTAAAGTTGACTCAGCCTCTCTTACAATAACTTCCTTAGACAATGTCTCGTTCCTCACAGCCCATTGTGAGCTCGTAGGTATGGAGTCGGTATCCTTCTAAGTCACAAAGATACCACTTTATAGTGAATAGTGAAATAACATTGCCGACATTAGGCATGGGGAATTTATCAAGAAATTTCAATCTATTCCATTATAAAAGAAAATTGTTTTGCAATGTTCTTTACAAATCTATAAACAATATGACCTGTAAACTGAACAAACAAGAGAACATGTCTTAAAAGAAACCTGTTTCAGTCTACGTATTCACTTAATATTCCTCTTAATCCAAAGATGCAGACAAGGGTTTCTTTTTAAAGTTTCCTCCTTTGTGATGGAAAGTGCGGTTTAATCAGAATTAAAATATCTTGATAAAAGTATCTTATTTCCTTTTTTGGCGAGAAAAACAAACAGTGTATATTTTGACAGGTTTAACGTTTCTACTTTTCCACGTCACTTTTAAAGTGTCCATAACGTTAATTTTACTTTTTTTTACTTTCTAGCCCAAATGTACGAATCACCAAAAATACTTCTCAGAAAAAAATGTTTTTCGAACATAACGCGATTTTTCGAAAAGTTACAATTCTCTATTTTTGCCGTAAACCCTCGCCGACCTGATTAAGAAGTACAGCGAGCTCCTATCTGGGTTGACATTTCACCATGCGTTGTGTTTTCAAAATCAAGGAAAGAGTGAGTGTCGTATCTTGCCCCTACAACGCATCTTTTTGGCATTTTCCCAGATTTACTGGACGTCAAGAAATTTCAACCTGTTTACTTGCAGTCTGAAGTCACGTGTTAATCTTAATCTTCGTCACAGTTCCTTTGTTACGGAGAACTGAGAGAAGACTAAGGTGGATAAGGAACTAAAATGCGGGAAAATTTGAAAGTTCTAACAAATTATATTTTAAAACACGTTTTATTCAAATAAAATTCTTTTAGAAGAAGCCTATTGAGCGAAGTATAGATTCAACTGAAAAAGTACAAAAAAATGGCATAAAACGTAAATATAGTAAAGCAAATCAGTCAATCAATCAATCAGTAAATAGGTCACGAGCACTTCAAGTCAAAAGCCTGAATTTCAAATCAAATTAGTAGACGGAAAAGCAACTAAATCACACAAATTTTAACCCGGTCCAAGTTCATATCTACGACTACGACTGTATCTCTCCTGAGTAACCAAGGTGACTGGCGTTTGAAACCAAAACTGATCATGTAACTGAATTTTATACAAAACTTTGTTTCTCTGAAGTTTATATAATATTATATAGTATTTTAGAAATATTTTGTCTGACTCAACACGAGTTCCCCATTCTTCGCCATACCACCCAGTCTCCTTCGCAGCCGTTATTAAGGTCGTCACGCAACGCTTCTCCCCAGAGAAGCGTTGCGTGACGATCCTAATGGTGTTTTTCTATCTTAGCAAACTACTATTTTCAGGTTTCCTTCAATTAAACGTAATTTTTACGTTGCCAAACTAATTCAAACTAACGTGACCGAGCTCCTTTTAAATGGCTCCCGCTCGATAAAGGAAAAATGTACGCTTTTAATTATGTTACTAACTTTGCTTTTATTTCTTCTGCAGAAAATAATTTGCATAGTCCAGAAAAAGGGCACTGGCTGTAAAAACCCGCAAAAACCTTTAAATACAAACCTCATTTAATTTGACAAGGGCTCAATAATTTCCCTGCCCGAACATAAAAAAACACAGTCTTCTTGACTTGTGACAACCCTGCTAAAGCTCTGTGGTGTATGAACATGAAACTTCGTAAATGTACGGTCTCAGAAGTGCACTCCCGGAAACACATGAAGAAGATTGACGATCACATGATACCACTAAAAAGGCCATAAATAAAGCAAAAAGAAACCACTCAGACACACAAACTAGCCAACTAACAAACGATCCATTTTGCGACGGCTAAAGCAGATATAATTTCCTTCAAGAGTTTTACAACACGACAAAATATTTGAACCAGCCAGAAATAATTACAAACCTTATATTACATACTTGTTTCTCAAAAGGGAGTATTAAAATCATTACTTATAAACCTATTAAATTTCTATACAATAATTAATTTTGGTACACCTGTTATTTAGTTAAGAGAGGCTACTTTCAATTTATAAAAAGCCTACAAAATATCAAGGCACTCATATAAATCTAACGTTTTACAAAGGTTCGATCCTTTCTTCTAAAAAAGCTAGTGTATAATGAAGTTTTCTCCCCCAGCGAAGCATAAAAAATGGGCCTTTCATTCACATGAACTACAATCGTATCAATTGGAATTGTTCTTATAAAACTTTAGCAATCCACGAGTTCTATAAATTATCATTGACCAATAGAGAAAATAAGAATAACAGTAACTACCCAGTCTTTCTTTTGAGTTCATCTACAGATTGGTCAAAGTATGGATCATTTCAATGTAGACGAAAGAAAGTACGTACATGTAAGCAGGAGTGACTTGCACCATAAACAAGGTTCTTCACAATTGGCCAAAAGTAACAATCCCGGGGTAACAATTTAGCTAAAGAACACTAAAAATGTCTCTAGCCCTAAGACCACTTGAGGTGCAGATCAATATGAACGAGTATGAAAAAGAGGTTTCAAAATAGTGCAGATCAACTGCGTAAGTAACCCCTAAGATAAGATAAGCACTGCAACACAGTGTTGAAGCTCTGACTTCCTACAGATTGCACTTTTAAATATCTCTGCTAGCATAAAGCATTAGTCTTTATCAGTATGTTCAAATTGACCCGTGTAACCGAAATACGTCTCTGAGTAGAATGTAAACCCCAAACTAGACCTAACAACGTTCCAAGACAATTTTTTTGCAATGCGAATTTCTGATATGAATTAAGTCTTTCAAATGTGACGGAAAACCCTTAATTTTGCAAATCACTCACCAATGTAATCATTACATTGCCTCAACAGAACCAGTTCAATAAACAGAAACTTAACAAAAATAACACATTTTTTCTACCTATCTATCACTGTCTACCTGACACATGAGATCACTGAATGGAACAAACAGATTTCTTTTTGCGTAAATCTGGTCGGCTTCTGCTTCGCGAGAGCTCTTTCACCGAAGTTGCCTAAAACACAAAAATTGGTCATAAATCTCTGTTAATAGAGCATCGATCGGTCATAGGTTCAAATCAAGTTGAAGCTTCAATTCCCCCCCCCCCCCCCCCTGCTTTTTGGTAGCTGCTTATTTTTCTACTGACTATCATAGTTATAAACTTAGTTATTCACACTAAGTCTTCAGCAACATTTAAAATTTATATTGCTTAACTTGGTTTAAAACTGTTATGTCCATAATTGCTCTTTAATGAGGTTGACTGACTTCAAGTTACCACATCACATGTAAATGAAACCAAAATTTGGAACTTACTTTAACCAAAGGCCTACGTAAAATTGCGTTTTCCACTTTGTTCTTAGGGAATTATTTATTATTACAATTCATAACGAAGGTGAATTAATCAACATGACACGAGCGTGGGACAAAGAAAAATTCTGAGTTCCCGACAGGAATCCTGTCGGGGACTCAGGATTTTTCTTTGTCCCACGCTCGTGTCATGTTGATTAATTCACCTTCACATTTCATTACCGAGCTTAAAATTCACCATCTTTATTAACTTATCACTACTCACAATGACTTCGATAGCGTTGATCCTAGCAGTATGTAGGACACTTGTCATATATGAACTCAGTTAAATGACCTTGCTCTCCATGAGTTCTCGTAGCTCAGGGGATAGAGCGCCCGCCCGGTGTTCGGGAGGTCATGGGTTCGATTCCTGTCGGGGACTCAGAATTTTTCTTTGTCCCACGCTCGTGTCATGTTGATTAATTCACCTTCACATTTCATTACCGAGCTTAAAATTCACCATCTTTATTAACTTATCAATTCATAACGACTTGTAAAAGTTGGCGTGAACTACTTGTTACTTCACTCGGGAAAGTTTACAGGAAAAATAAAACAACGAAACACACTCACTTTAGACAAGTTTGGCAAAGAAGCTGCAGAGCTAATCTGACGTAACTTCTGTTTTCGTATTTGACTCTCCATCTCTTTGCGGGTTTTCTGCAACACGAGATTACAAGTCACTTATGGTAAAACGAGCAACGCGTAGTCGAAATCTTGTCTCCGAAAGGGGATTGAGCCTGCGATTTTCGACTGGCGTTGCCAAGCAACATCACGTATCAGTATGGCGCTGTGCTGACGAGAAATCGCACTGGATCCAATAGGCCTGCGAGAGCTCGTGTTATATGTATCTGTCATTGAAGGAACGTCTTTCTCTCATTGTACATCTATCAACAGCCCAAGCAATTCTTACACGCATACAAGGTACAATGTATACTAGCCTGTGAACGCAGTTGTATTTCCGGCGGAACCACGTGACAGCCCGAAATACGTCTGTGTTCGCAGGCTAAATGTATACCAGATTGACTAACTTTCGTCAATCAGTATTTAGAGTTAACAGTAAAGCCCTTTATTACATGTTCAGTTAACAAGTAATAGAGGGATTTGGATTGCCTGAAACATCAACTTTGCTTACTTTTTTGACACTCGTATGACTACAACGTTAGGCACACCAAATTTACGTTAAACACGAAGAGAATAGAGCTGTCTACGCATATCAAGGCTTTTCTCAGACCGAACAGTCGGTGCCTACGTCTGAATCTCTGACGACGACCAAAACAACAGCAACAACAAACGAAAACAACAACAAAAACAAACACCACGACAAAAACAAACAGTAGTACACTACAACTTGCTGCACATGGAAATCCAACATAAAAACGTACTTTATCACCATGGGACATCAATAGAGTCACAATATCGTCATAGCGGTACCAGTGGGCCAGTTCAATTGCAGATTCACCGTTCTGAAAGACAACAGGAAAAAGAAGATCACAACTAATACATGTCTATTGTGAAGCTACATTTAAGAAAGCGAGACGATTCTGTTCAGTTGTATCTCGCAAGAATTGTGAAAAGGAAATAAACGCAACATATGCACATCCAGAGGAAGACAAATGAACTTAACTGCACCTCAGGCCTATGATGTCCCTATTCAGTAAGTGAAAGCTAGTCACTGATAGGAACACGCCAACCGCTAAATAATTTTTCATTTCTTTCTTCTTCAACGCAGGCACGCGGCAGTGGCGTTATCCAGCGGTTAGGAGCTAGAAACCCACGTACTTTTTTGTGTTGCTTACATTGTATATATCGCCGTCCTCACCTTTGTAAGAAGCGACACATTCGCACCAAACAGCAACAACACCTCTACTATTCTTCTCTTTCCTCTCATAGCTGCGTAATGAAGAGGAGTCCGGTGCTCCTGCAGGCAATAAGAAAAGTTATATAGACGCCAGGCAGCTGGTTTTCCTGTCTCGACGTTAAGTCAAATGCCTAACACAATGTTCAGATGGCTACCGACTTTGTTATTTTTTTACCACTACATATTTGCCTTACCACGTACACCATCTCGTGAACACGACCACCTCGTTATTACAGACACCGGCTGAATCATGTTTCCTTAACTCCGACCAACTCGGACAATGGAAAAAAAGACAGTCTTTGATAGATTGCTAGTTTTCCACATTTTTTTGCTTTTTTTTTTTTTGACGGGGGGCAGATGCCCCTGGCTTGTGACAAGCTCATGAAAGTTCCTTATTTAACTTAAACTGGCCAGTTACAACAAAACGCATGGTTTGACAGCAGAGTCCGAATTAAACTATCGTATACATACAAGTATCATGACTTCATTTTAAACGAATCAAAACCAGTATGACAGTTGTTGTTGTAACTTCATCTCTTCAAAAGCCATTGAAGTGTCACAGCGTATCTTTGCTAAGTGCAAGGCAAGGAGATTTCAACCCTAGTCACTTCTAGATCTCTGGTGTAACTGACTTCCCAGGGCTGACTGTGTGTGCATTTATTAACACAAAGTCCCAAGTTACCTCATCAGCTAAATTGACGTTAGCTCCGCCAGGAATAAGACGATGGACAATGGCATGCTGACCACTCACTGCTGCCTCGTGTAAAGCTGATTTGCCAAACTACAATTTTACATTGGATAAATCAGTACAGCATATATTGCCTTGTGATCTAATCAGCTTCTAAGCCCAGCTTTTCCAAATATACAGGTACGCAACTATTCCCGATGAGGATAAAATTAGAAATTCAGTCTTTCAACTCTTCTGTGAACTGAATAAGCATGGTGAATACGAGTACATGCAACTACACCTGCCAAATTGTCTTCTCTGTGCTTTTCGATCCTGGGAGTGTTCGAGATCCCAAAACGTATCAAAAGTATCAAAAGTTCTTTTCTCTACCGAAAATTCCAACACTGTACCCAGCCTCACAATGTGTTAGAAACTAACCTTTTCCTAAATCGGACTATATTTACGTGTACTTGCTTATTGAAAATGGTTCTCGTTCGCAACTGCTTCATGCGAATACTGTACTCAAGGTTTGTGTGATCAGTGTTAGACGGTGGTTGGTTTGTATGGGATGGAAGTTTCAGTCCCTCGTGCCTCAAATCCACACAGACTCGCTCATAAAACGCGATAGTTGTAATCAAAGACTGTAACACGGATTTCAGTAAAGATTGTAACTGTATAAAATGTCAATTACCCCATCCTGAAGATTAGTATCTGCCTCAGCACTTATTAAAGCTTCAACAATGCCAAGATGCCCCTCCCAGCTGGCAACCATCATAGCAGATTGACCAAACTGCAAATAAAATAATTGTGTACTTAAAGGATCCTTTAGGGAGTATACACATGTATGTAAATGTATCATGAATGATACACCAATATACAGCACTTCATGCATGCAAAGTTAGAAGTTTTTTTTCCTTTACATCCTTCAGACAACAAGGACTCTAAATGTACTGCACTGTACCTCATTTTGATGATTCACGTCAACTCCTTCTTCAATAAGTCTCCTGACGTCCTCCTCATCACCTGCTTTGGCGGCGATCATGAGTTCTTTGCAGAGCTCCATCTGAAATGCAGCAGTTCACGAGCTCCAGCTTAACAAAACTTGACACTACCATAATGGCATTTTTACTGCTTTTCATATTTTGCAATCATGAAATGCTATGATTAACACCATGATCAAATGATCTGCTAATTAACAGCGTAATTAATCAATTACAAGCAAATATAATGAAAATAATTTTGTCCAGGTGAATAGGCAGAGTGAATTTCCCCTTCAAGGGATTTGAACAAACATTTGATTGAATGTTGGTTACTTTACCGATACTTTAATCCTTACAAGATCTCCCCCCACCCCCATTCAGAAAACATTTCGTTTACAGTAATTGGGTATGTTTTCCATGACCTCCCTGATTTGGTTGGAGTTTTGTTGCTAACATAAAAAAAGTAATTTCTATGCAAAAACCTGTTTTTCCATTTCTTTATCCTCAGCTCCACGTATGCTCATTTGTAATTCTTCTCGACTAAGAAACATCTCTTTCTGCAATTGAACAATATAGAAAAACAGGATTGTTATACATGCAGTACATTTTCTTACATTTAGTGTACTCGATGAACAGCTTTTTTTAGTATCTTGGGTATCCATACACAATTTGTATCCACATAACTAGTAAGCGCAGTTCCACTATTGTTATTGTACAATGTCTAAAGGTACAGGTGTATGTGTACATGTACAATTGTACATGAATAAATGTATATTCTCAATACACAGTGGAAAGAGTCTAACATCAAAGATCCCCATGAGAAGCACCCAAACATGCATGCAAAAGCACATCCCAGGAATGCTAGGGAAAAACACTGAGGACATTATTTTTTCAAGCCTCCAGGCCCCAGTTGTTCCAAAAGGTGGATAATGCTATCTACCAGATAAATCGCTATCCAGAGGAAAAGTGTTAACAAAACAAACCACGCTATCCATTGGATGGTGATTTATTCAGTAGCTAACGTTATCCACATTTCAACCAACCTGGGCCAGGCCCTCTTGTTGGGTAGGTATGCTCATTTTGTTTGAAACAGGCCAGTCTTACATTTCTTCCACAATTCTGTGCAAAAGTACATGTACATCAAGAGAGCAAACAGAGTCTACTTTAACTGAGCATAACAATTTACACAGATATAGCTAATCTAAGGTCATTTAATATGTTTTTTTGTTCAAAACAAACTTAGTTTTAGCACAAAAAGAAAATTTAATTTTGCCATCTGAAATTTTCTGCAATACTGGCTGCAAATACACATATGCATGCAGATGCAGGTCAAATTACACACATAGGTAAGTTAACAGTTGCTACATGTAACTTTGAAAAATAGATGCATGTAGAAGCACTTACTTCTTTGTAGATTGAGCTTACGCTTGCAGCCGACAAGAGATGACTTTTGTAACAACGATCAAAAGTACCAGTATCTACAAGACAAACCAGTTAAGACTTAAACAATGGTATTATTACAATTTTCAAAGATTATAAGATGCAACGGTTACTTAACACAATTTAATTAATTTATCACATGACACTGTACATGTAGCATGCTAAGGGAAAAGGCCAAAACGTCCTGATAGAACTTGATTCTTCTTCATGCAATGCTTGCTGCAACAAAAACAGTGCTACACATATCCATTTCAGAATGTGTTATACTAGGCAACTTTTTGTCTTGAAACTTGCCTTGCAATTTGTCTTACAAAACAAATTGTGAGACAAGTCATAAGAAAAATTAACTATTTAAAGCAAATTAAAAGCACCTTTTATTTCCTAAATAAAAAACTGTCAAGAAAAAACCGGACTGTCAATCAGCTTTAAAGATGTTGGCTTAACTTAATCCATGTATTGTAATTTCAAGATGTCATCCTCTGGTCATTTCCCTGCTATGAGTGACCACAATTCCCACACTTTGTCAAAAAGAGCAACTACCGGCCATATACAAGTTAATGTACTACATGTAGTCACAACCCCTAAAATTGTCAAATCCTGTTTCCAGGGTTTTTCCTTCAGTTGTACAGTGAAAATAAATCAAAGTCAACAAAAAACAAAAAGAAGAACGGTTAAAATCACCTGTACTGACAGAGTCATCACTGAATTTTCCCTCTGACCTCCTTCCAGTTTTCTTGTAGTCTGGTGGTGCTCTGTATGGTGGTGGAACTTCGGCAAATCTTCTACCTGTGTCATCATGATCAGTAAACACACTGTCTGCATAATCTGATAAAATTTCACTCTCTGACTTTGTGAAGGTCGAGTGTTGCTGTTGGTACCCATTCAGAGATCTATCTGGTCTGTCTGGGTTGTGTCGGCTGTATTCATCGAAACAATAATCCGCTGATTTATTTTCAAAGCTATCACTTGGCATGGCCAATGTTTTGGGAGACTGCCTTAATTTGTTTGATTCCATACTTGAACTTTCCCAGCCATGCTGGGCTACACTGTGATAGTCTGTGGACACAATGAATGGCTGTTGTTTGGGTGTGTCAACAAGTCCAGTTTTCACCATGACTAGCTTGCATCCTGTTTGAGTTGGGTCACGGAAACTCAGCGGGGGAGTATATAGTGGAGTGCAAACACCACCATACATGTTCCTAGCAGAGTCATGTCTTGGAGTGGCTGTCTCTTCCTCCAGTGCCATCCTGTGTTGATAAAAATCCTCTTGTAGATACAGCTGCTGTGTGTTTCCAGGTTCTGGTTCAGGAATCATTGTTTTGTAGTAATCTTCTGCAGCAGTATCCTCATACCATGAAGAATAGCCATTCTCTGCTTGCCTAGATGGTGAGTGGCTTCCCTTTGCTGATCGCTCCTTGGTGTCAAAACCTGGCTGGCTCATATTTAAGGATGTCATTCCCACAGGTTTATAAATTTCATCATTTACAAATCTCACTGGTTGCTCCTTGGAGTTTGCACTTTTGTTCCCCATGTTGACTTGAAATGTGGCAGTTGAGGTATACAGTTTTTTGCCATCAGGTTTAGAAGTTGACCTTTCCAATGGAATTAAATTCTGCTTTGTTGAAGAGCTACCCTCTCCAACCTCAGCTTCTGCCATTCCAATAGATGATGTTTGAATTAAGCTTTGAGACTGCCATCCTTTGTCATTGTTGTAATTGTTGTCCTCTACAGAAAAGTCCATAACAGACACTTGTCTTTTGCCATTTTCACTTTGTGCTGCATATAATTCTGGGTTGTATAAAAATTGTTGATTTTGTAACTTATCTGTATCATTGTAATGAGGATGCTTCTTGGCTTCAGTGGGCTCTTTGAAAGAACGCAAACTTTGCCCATCTTCAGCTTGCTCAACAAAGTCACCCGGCATAGACTCATTAACAGATGAGAAGCTTGTGATTGACAGGTCATTGCCATAACCATTTTTTCCAGATTTCCTACCAAAGTAAACACCACTTATGCTTAACTGCTCCAGAGCAAGACAGACGTCATTCCTTCCCAAAGATGTGCGGACGTGTCTGCGTGTGCACAAAGGAACCAACACGTAGACCAGTAAATCTGTTCTACCAAATGAAACTCCCATGAATATACCTGTTTCATAGTCAGGATCACAAGAGACAATCTCTGGAACTCGGAAAAGTCTTTTTAGAGTCTGTAAAATTGCCTTCTTGTTCTCTGTGAACCAAGTAAAATGATTCTTGATCCGAATCCACAGAGGAAAATATCCACAAGCTGAAAACAATAAAAGAATTTAATCAAAATAAAATTATGTTTCTCCTAAGAAATTAAGTTTTTTAAGAAGAAAGAAGAGTTCACTACCTGATCCATTGTACATAACAAACATGTATAGTGTGCCCAGTGCATGCCCAGAAAAACCTTGCAGATTTGATCTTTGAACATCTTCAAAGGATTTCAACAGTTAAGGGCTTTCAAGGATCCTCAATGGACTTTTGAAGAACTTCAAGGGTCTTTCAAAGACTTTTGAAAGAACTTCAAGGATCTTGCAAAGATGTCAGCTAAAATCTAAAACAGATCCCTGTAAAGACCTTTGTTAAATCATGAAATTTTTTGTTTTGTTTTTTATCTGCTTTTGAAAGCCAAAATCGCATTACTTTGTTGACCAAAAATGTCCCAACTTTGGGAAAATTTTACCCACAAACCGATACAACAAGATAATAGCCACCATATTTATCTGTGCAAAACAGCTGACTGTTAGAACTGGGATGGGGTACGGGGGAAATGAAGGATGAAGGGAGACAAGATATTTAAGTACCAGAACAAGTGTAAGTGCATGTACAGCTTGGTGCAACCACAAGATTGAGTTTAAGAATATACATGCATGTATGTAGTTCTTATGTTTTAAGCAAACCTCAGCAGTGTCCAAAGAAAAATGTGTCTGATAGCCCAGGACAGGTGGATTTTGTGGTCAACCTGGTGAATTTATTGGGGGCATTAGCTGGAAAATGATTTTCTCTGCATTATAAGCACTAAGCTATAAGGAGACTAACATACACCATTCAAGAACTTCCCTAGTGTTTGCATACACATAGATCTGGATATTCTGACCCAAAACTGTTGGCTCTTTCTAAATATTATTTTCCTATTATTATTATCTTTTTCTTCACAAGATTAAAAGAATTGAAACATGATCACCTAGATGTGCAGGTACCATGCTGCCTTCCAATATTTAAGTGATTTAAGTGTACTTAGCTCGTTATACATAACAAAAAATTTAATAAATCAAACTACATTGAAATGATTTGATACAATATTGATCGGTATCGGAAGCATGATTTCATGCAAGTTTCAAGTGAGAGAATTTCATGGAATTTCCTTTTTTGTCTCCAGAATTCCCCCACTTCAAGGCAGGAAATGTTTTCATGACAGCTTAAATAACAAGGTCTCGTGCGGGCTTCAAAACGATTGTCACTACGTATAAAATGCAAATAATGTAAACAGTGGGGTACCTGTATAGCAACCTTTTCATGCAAAACGGTAGGAATTCTGCAAAGAGCCCCATGATTTACATGTAAGAACAGGTGATTTAAGGACATTTACCTGTAGCTTCACAGCTATAGAAACATATTTGCATAATACTGGACAAATAAAACGCTACGGTTCGAACGTAAACAAACCGGAATTTATGATGACGTACCTTGAAAAACTCGTGGATCCACAGGATTGTTACTAGCTTCCCATTCATTCAAAACTTCAAGGAGGTCATAACAATTTATCTTCTTTAAGAGTCGCTGTAGAACTCTTAAATTGTCTTCCCCGTAGTATAAATTCAGGACAGCTATTAAGGCCTCACCGTCTGTCACGGTCTTCAACGTGTCACTTCGAATAACATTCCGGAGAAATCCAACGATGTTATCTACTTCATCCAACCTCAGTTTACGAGCCACAAAATCTTTGATTTCTTGTAGAGGCTCAAAAACCAACTCTGAAAGTCTCTCTCTGTCATATCGAAGACCCTGAATATTGAATTCAAAATCGTCCGCAGCCATTTTCCGCTGAAAATGTGAAAGAAGTCCAAAATATTCCAATGCAATGGTCTCTTCAACGAATGGATTCGGTGGTTAGAAGCCCTAAAAAGCCACAGCTGACGCAAATTTAACGGATTGCAGTCTCTGTCATCAGCCTTTAAAAAACGGTGGCTTAAGCTTTAAGCTTAAGCTTCAAAAGTAATACTTTCTGGAGGAGTTGAATTTCCTTGTGACATTCACAAGACGGCTTTGCTTTCTTTGTCGCTGGAATTTTACGCCAACCTTTCTCGTTGTCACAATCACCGATAGGTAAACCAGATGTTATCGGCAATGTCCTGTCTGATTGGCTTTTAAGAACTATCCTTTGATAAATGTCAACGCTGTATTCCTTTCATGTGGCGGTCATGCAACACCGCAAAAAATACCGATTGCCCTTTGTGTCGCGTTGCGCTTCGTCGCTTACCAGACCGAAATCGTTTTAAATAAACTCGTTATATAAATTTTCCATGCGTGAAAACACAAAGAAACCACCCATGGGAGTTTAGTAACTAAAACAACAATGCACCGATGCGAAAGCCAGTGGGAATCCAAGCTGATGGCACAGTTTGAACGCGTTTTTCTCTTTAGATGACACCGTTTGACACTGTTGAAAGACACGACAATCCAACAGGAAGGAGCTAAATCCCTCGAAAGGTGAACTATGTTGACAAACTTATTTCCAGCCTGCAACGACTCACAAAGTCATTAGCTCGAGGTGATTCAATCACGTCTGCACTCTAAGTAACCAAAATAAACAACGCTTGTCTTGCTTTCTCGTCAGATAGAAATTTGCCACATCGCGCTGAAAGCTTTTCCAGGTCGAAGGAAACTGAACGCTAGAACCTAGTCTTCTTCTCTACGTTCTCAGCACTTGTCCCAGACTTGCGCGCCTGGTAGATTCCACTGCTTCAAACTGTTTTGACTCCAAGGTGGCTTTTGTAAAATGTCAGATATTTGTCCTTGTAACCTTAAAACTTCATCTTCTAAGGAAGATTTTATAGTTTTCCTGTGATGTATTTCTTTAGCTGGAATTCAGGAATGTCGCTGATTTCAAGACGAACTGAGAAGTCACTACTGTACATGTTGCACTGTTACACTGACTGTTAGTGCTAAGCTTTGAGTACAGGAACAAGTGGTTTTAATCCTATATACGTTGTACAAATTAGTTCTAGTACGTCAAATTATGTTCTCCTGCTGATAACCGCGTGTAAAAATGACTGCACATTTTCGAAGATCAGTAGAGACAGAGCAGGGAAATGGTAATGAGGCAATGACCCTCGTCGATTTAGAGAACGTGGAAGATGGTGGAGAAAATTGTGAAAGTGGTTTTGTTTCACCAACGGAGCTAACGAAGATCAATTTCCGATCACTGATTGGTCATACAGACGAGGTATGAAGTTAAAAATATAACAACATTACTGTTTAGTTTACTACCGTAGGATAGTGTTTTGTTGTTGTTGTTGTTGTTGTTGTTGTTTTTTAGGTAATTATGTATAAGATAACTGCAACCCACTAAAGCCTTTAAAATAAAAGTACATTATGTAATACATCATGATGTATCCACTTAACATGCATGTAGCATGCATGTTACATGTACATGTATGTTGATAAACGTTTAGAGAAAATGGAAGGGTCCAAGTAATGCTTGGGTGTTAAAAATGGAAGTTACACCTGGAAAATGTAGGTCTTTAATTACTCTCTTCTTAACAGGTGAATACATGTGCATTTTCTTCTGACTGGTCAAAAATTGTCACAGGAGGGGATGATATGCTGGTCAAGTTATGGGACACAAAGGCTGGTGAAGTGTTATTTACTTTAGACAGTCATGAAGGTAAGGAAGATTTTTTTTAATTATTTGCAGCCAAATATTTGGCATGGCCCAATTTCCCAACCCTTGTTGTTGTTGTTTTTTTTTTCACATTCTAACTCAGCCTTAGGCCTACATAGGCTGGAACTAAATGAAAATACAGTAAATGTTATGCATATGTTTTTTTATTTTATTTTATCTGGGAGAAATTCATCTATGCCAACTCTCTTGGAGAGTCCCCTGGATACATACCAAATCTCTTGCATGGGCCACCAAATTTCTTAGATATGAAGGGCAGTTCTTTATACATGTACATGTAGTAAATGTTTCACCCTTTTTTGGTCTATTTTCGGCATTTTTGTACAAATTATTTACCTCTTGTGGATGCACATTGGCCTTATGGTTAGTTCACTTACCTCCTGATCAAGAGGTCTGGGTTCAAACCCTAGCCTGATTGGTCTCGGACAGTCCCGGTGGCTCGCGGCCAGATTTTGATTATTTTAGGTTGGAATGTGAGCAACTTGCATCAAACCTTGAATTCAGTCTACCGTAAACTTGCAAAGGTATTAACCCTTGCTACTTTGGGAATTAGCAGCCTTTGGGGCTCTTTACTTTTGGAAGGTCGTTACTTTCAAGGGGTTGTTACTTTATGGGAGCAAAACGCGTTATATAAAATTGATACAACTGAGCTGACTTTTTACCATATAAAAGACAGAAATTCGTAAAAACAGCTCATAAAATATGAGATACAATTCTTTGTTCCAGTTTAAATCTATGTTGCCGCCACATGGGTGGGCTCTTTATGTCTAGACCATATTATTGTCAGTGGTCAACAGGAAAGCAAGTCAGATACCGTTGACCATTGAACCTTGGTCTCACTGTTTTCAGGGAGGGAGGTAGGGGTGGACTTGCTACTTTCAGAGGGCGACCGCAATTTTTTGAGGCTACTTTTGGGGTGTCGCTATTTTTTGGAAGATGGGTCATTACTTTCGGAAGTTTACGGTATTGTAGAATCACAATGTGCATTAATTGAAGTGAAGATAAATAAAGGGATATAATCATCAATAAGAATTAATAATGAACCAATTAATCATTAACAAATTATTAACGCCCAAGTCGCTTGTGGAGGGAAGGTGCCTACGAAGCCCGGGGGCTGCAACTGCAGTCACATCCCCAAGGTGCTAGAACACCCGACTGGCCTGCCCAACCCGCAACCAAGCCACGAGTCCCCCGCGCCAAGCGCCCTACAGGCACCTGTCATACTCAAGCCAGATGGCATTGGTGGAAAAAAAAAAAAGCTAAAAAGAGGGGGGGGATAGGGAGGGAACGTCGAGAACTGCTAAACTATAATTCAATCCACAATGCCACACTAACAGAGCGATGAACACACTGCGAGCTCATGGGATGACAACACATGTACTAACCAAAATACCGCTGGACAATGTCAGCCCCAGGGCTCTCAGGACCATATGACTGCTGCAAACGCTACAGAATGCACCAAATGCTAAAACAAATGCTAACAGATGGCCAAGGCACTATCAAACGCCTACAAAAAACGTTACTGACCAGACTAGCTCCTGGCCATAAACTATGTAAAATTTCATTGAACTATACCAAACGCTACAGAACGCACCAAACGCTAACCAAACGCTCACAGACAGCCAAGACACTAACAACCACCTATAAAAATGCTACTGACCAGACTAGCTCCTAGTCGTTAACTATGATAAATTCCATTTAACTATATTTATTTTGGAAAAGTGTATTTTACAAGTGTGTAAACTACTGGCACTTAATACTACTAAAATTGTTTAATCAGCATCAGGATTATAGTCATGCAATTATATATCTATTTACTTACAAGAAGATTGACTGGTGTAAAATTCTTTTGACCCAAAATATTACTTACTAGGTGCAATAAAATGTGTATGTTTTTCATCCGATGGGAAGTTGTTTGCCTCTGCTTCTTATGACCATACTGTTAGAGTTGTAAACAGCAGCACTGGAAAAGAAGTCTTCAATCTGGAAGGTAATAACATTTTGTCTGTAGTTGGAATCAGTACCATAATCAGCAGTTTAATGACTCATACACTGTACATGGTACATTTTGAAAACATTATCTAAATTTTCAAGCTTGTTCATGATCTGGCTCAATCTTCCCTATCTTTTTCAGTTCTTAGCCGATATGAAATCCTCTTACATAAGAGGATTAGACTATCACTTTTCATTGATATTCCCTTTGCCTTGGAGGTAACTTAACTACTTAAAAATGTTCTGCAGTGCATTTATTGTTTTGCCACATTTTCAAGTCTAAGGTTAATGCAGTTATTGTTTCCCAGACAAGTTAGAAACCAACAAACTACAGTGTACCTGTATTTCCTAACCACCAAAAGTCAATCACATAATCATTACAAAATTGAGCACTATCTCTTTGCCGCAAGACATATGAATGAATATATTCCTCAAAATTAACCAAAATGACAGATCTGTCAGTTTTGACACTTGTAAACATTTGTTCTGCCTTTTGCCAGGATTTGGGGCACTTTTGGAGTTTGGTAAGGCTTGACAAAATTTGGTATGATTGAAAACCACCATCTGCATTTGTAGAGAGATACACAACAATCAGTAAATAAGATCATTTACAATAAGATTATGTTATTTTTCAGGACACACGCACAGTGTTGAGACATGTTGTTTTTCTCCTGACTCAAGATACTTGTGTTCAGGATCTTGGGACACATCTGCAGTTGTTTGGAATTTAAAGGTGTAAATCAGTTTGTCGTAATAGTCATGGCCATAGTAGTGTATGACGTTTGCCGACTACAGACCACAGACTACAGACTGCAGAATTTTTAACTTATGTCATTTTCCCGTTTCCATTACCAATAGCTAACCATAAACTTGTAAGCTAACCTAAGCAGTATTCAGGCTAACCTGAGTGATGTTAAGGCTAACTGGAGTTCTATTTAGGCCTAAATGTAGTCTGAAGTCTGCAATAGTCGTAAATGTACACCGAGGCCATAGGCAGAAAAAAGTTATAAATGAGGCAATGTTATTTTTTTTGTTTATTTATTTATTTGGTGGTAGTCGTTTACATCCCCCTTCAAAAAAAGCAACAAAAACAGAAAAAAAAAATGACTCAGGCATGTGCCTCAGTTTGCTTGTCACTAGCTATGGAACTGAAAGTGTACCAGGTATTATTGTTCTAGGGCAACGGGCATTATTTCAATCTGTTGTTTGTTATATTGTTCTCTCAAAGGTTATCAGGCCATTCATGTGAGACCTTGTGATAGCTGCTACCCGAACCCAAATTGCACTGGTGGGGAGCCCTAGTAGAAACATGAATATCGGAGAATAGAACTTACAACTGTAGCAAGTTTGTTTCATACATGGAAGTTAATTAAGGTTAAATCTAACGGCCGTTGTAATAGAAGTATTCTCTTGGGCAGTTGAAAACTGATTCTGTTTGGAAGAAGATCATTCTGCATAATAAAGGATGCGAAAAGTTCTTACTTAATTCTTGACCTTGCTTTGGAATGCTGTGCTACATAAAACTGCTTAAACCCCTTTTGTATTTGCCTCCAGACTGGCACTGCTGCATTTGTTTTGGATGGCCATCGAAATGTTGTGCAGGCCTGTGCATTCTCTGTTGATAGCTCAACTGTGGTAAGTTACTGCCCTACAAAACAAACTGATGCATTATCATTATTTTATCTCACAGTGTAGTCACTTTGAGATCTATGTAGATTGCAATGATCGCTTACTGTTAGTCTTTGACAGACCCCTTATAATGCATGATGCAAATTTCTAAAGTCTTTTTTTTATGTCTTGTATTTAAATAGGCAACAGGTTCTTGGGACTGTACAGTTCGTTTGTGGCCTCTAACAGATGGCAAAATGAATGTCACATGTTTGAAAGGACACAAAAGTAACATTCATGCAGTAGCATTTTCTTCCAATTCATTACTGGTTAGTACAGTTTTTCCCCTGGTGCAAAAGTAATTATGAGATTATAAAGTTGATTCATAGACCCATAATTAACTTATGAATGAGAAAGTCAAATATTAAGTTTGCTAAATAATCAAAACTCCATGTATATCATATTACAAGTACTATTCTACTGTACATACTGTATGTTATATAATTTGCGCATACAAGAATGTCTCAACTTTTTGATGATTTGAGCCTGAAAATGTTTATCTTATTTTGTTACTATCAGTTAGTTCTTTAGTTATTTTTTGAACTCTGTTCTCTTCAAATCCAACTCTGGCTTTAGCACTGTTTCTTGATCATTTGTGGTTACATTTGTTTGTTCTTCCAGGCCTCAGCATCATGGGACAGTACCCTCCGACTTTGGGACACCCAGTCAGGAAATTTGTTGCATGTATTAGAGGGACACACTGGCTGGGTTCAGGTAAACCTAGTTTTAGTTCTCTTTTAGATTGACACAGGGTAATTAGAAAAGGGTCGAGCTACATGTAAGTCAAGTTGCAGCAGAGAACTAATTTGGTCCTGCTTCTCATTGGTTAATAAAGCAGCATCTCGCCAAGAGAACAGTAAGAGCCATTGGTTCTGTGGACATATAATGATTGCAATAAAGTGTGATTATTTCTTTGTTTCAGGCGTGTTCATTTTCAGCTGATGGAAAGCTTCTTGCATCCGCCTCTGATGATCAAACGGTATGAGTTCTTATGCAAGCCATTTGGTGATTGTTTTCTTTTTGGGCTTTTTCGGTAGTTTTTACATACAAAGTCAGAGCGCCTTGGTGTCTTTTCGTTTTGGATTAACTGTACTTTTCGAGGTATAACTAAACTTTTTTTCTGACAGCAACGGTTTTCATAATGTTTGATTATTTAGTGCGATGTTTTCTCCCAGTCGGGACTATTCGCTAATATTTGCAAAGTTTATAAGTTACATGTATTTTGGAACTTTAGAATTCTTGGCCAATGATTTGTACATGATATTTCATTTGTTCACTTGACCTATACATATATTTTGCTCATCTACATGTATGAGCATATTGCGAACTCGTAATGTGACCGGCTCCCAGTTGGCTTGATAGCTCAGTTGGTAGAACACTGCATCGGTATCACAGAGGCTCTTTTTATTGCAACTCCTTGAGTTGCTTTCAAAACTGCGATGGCCTCTTATGTCCATCATTTTACAAAGGCTGAAGTAGGAGTCTAGATAACTGTTATTTCTTTCTGTTTTTTTTTTTTTTTTCTTTTTTTTTTTTTTCTATTTCAGGTTCGTGTATGGGACACAGAAACTGCGAAGTGCATCAAGGAACTTGAGGTAACTAGAAAGTGATGTCCTACCTTCCACATTTGTACCATTGCTTATGCAAAATAAGATTACTTGTTTTTTCAGGCTTCAATTTTACAACTGCTTAAGTTGTGTCTATAGCTGCGATGATCAATCATATCTCCACATCGTTCAAATAGATGGTCTTTCATATATTCACTTGCAGTGCTTATGTATGTTCACATCTACTAGGCTTTAGCAAATCTTAGCACTCATCAGTCTCGCTTTGGCTATTGTTTATTTTACCCTCGCAGTGTCAGAAAGTAAAATTTAAATAGTCAAATGAGTATGACTATGAAAAAGTTTGGTTCTCGTCATCATCTACACTACAAATTAAAGTCTCTCGACTTTCAACTCTCTAATCGTTGTTTGGAATTGTCTTTGAACACTGTCTCTTGTGTGTGGAATATTACACAGAATATGAATTTCTAGCCAATCGTAGCGCTCGCAGACTCTATTCTCTTTACCAGTGTAAAATAAACTTTAATTGTGGTGGTATTTTTGTTATTCTTCAGTGCGATACAGATGAAATTCATACTTGCTGTTTCACTCCCAATGGCTCGGTATTCGCGTCTGGACCAGCAGAAGCCGAAACAACTATTTGTATTTATTAAATATAATGACGATATTGGACAATCTAAGTCTGGTTTAAGCCAACCTTAACACTTAATGACCGCCAGCTAAAGAGAACAGGAGGAGGTATCTTTGATAGCAGTTTAAGGCCACTAAGTAGTAATTAGTTAATCATTGTTTAAGACTGATTTTGGATAGTTCACTTCTTGAAAAAGTTATACTCACAAATGATACCACATCCTACATTCAACCAAACATCGAGCACAAAACTAAATCCGCAATTTTTTCCTTCTCTGAACCGTTTTCATAACTGTAATAGCTCCAGTTTTGTATGGTTAACTTAGACATGTAATTTACAAAGAACGTAGGCACAAGCAAGATCAAAATGTTTTGTACAATACAACAAAAAGATTTATTTAAAACCTGCACAGGTACGTTGCTGGTAAATAATTTATGTACAACATCACTCTTACTGTAGATACATTTACAATGTCGTAATTGATAAACAAATAAATAAAGTTAAGGAAATATTTACAATAATGGCAAATGAGCCTTCTAATTGCTTTCCTCCAGTCAGTGCTAGAGGAGGAATTCAATATTTGGGAGCTTGAGCTGAAGCCTGGCCACTTACTAGTCACGTGATAACTCGTGTTTCATTCCTCACAACTCGGCTTAGAGCAGTTTTCAACCGAGTGTCGTAAAACCAAAACCAAAGTAGTCGCTCAAGCCAATCACAAAGGACACAGACAATACAGTGAGCCAATCAAAACTCGAAGAAATTACACGTAGCTGACGCTAAGCGTGGGAAAACGTGTGCGAACGAGTCACGATTGGCTTTGATTTAACTTCTGATTGGATAAAAAATTGGCGCGAGTTTTTTAAGCCAATCGCGTAGCGTAGTCAGTGGAAAACCAATTAATTTTCGACTCTCAAACAAAAACCGCTCTAAAGTCAAGACAAGTGTCCCCTGATGCCAATATTCTATTTACACTGCGTTTCGAAATCCTCGAGTAATGAAAAACCCAAAGTATGAACAGGAAAGACTTGAAATCGTCCTATAAATTCCAGTCAACAGAAGCTATGCAAGTTATTCAACAATCCATCCTAGCTCCATTGCAAGGGGAATTAAGTGGTCATAAGAAACTGTTTCTAAGAAAGCCTAGACAAGTTAGCACTGTCTGAATGTCACTACGTGATCAGGGTACCCCAAAAAATAAAACGACAAATGACACTTTCGGGCATTACTGGCAGAACTGTATCTGTCTGCACTCTTACGGAAGCATGTATAAGGTTCCGCTTCCCGGCAAAGACTTAAAACACTCCGAGTCGGGAAGAAGGTCATTTTAACTAACACCTAGAAAATGGCGGGTCTTGTAGGAACACCCGTAGTGAGCAGGGAAGGGGAAAAGGTGCAATACACGTGCAAAAGAGCATCAATAACATTATTTCTGTAGTAGAGCAGCCTTTGACAGAAGAAATGTTTTGCAAGCCAACAAAGCATATCTCCCAGGAAATTTAAAAGCAGCCTCTTTTTCCCAGGCAACAAACATTCTTGCGGGAAACCTACTTTGCGGATTGCCTTCGTTGGGTGCTCTGTATTGTACTTTAGGTCAATCTAACGAATAATATGCGGCTCCTCCTTTCGCTTGAAGCAATCACTTAGCAACCTCATTAAGTAAAAGGTTTGATTCATTCGACCGTTACTTAAAATCGATCATTGCTCACATCCTCGTAAGCCAAATTTCCCTGAAAGAAACTGCCTCCTTGAGTGGTGGTATTCAAGGTTTTAATCACCATGGGATCAAACGAGAAAGCCACAGAAGCAGACGAGTGGGACCGGGTGCTGGGAGTGCCACTGCCTGGGGTATCTGGGAAGACAAAATTCCGATCATCAACAGGAGTGTTAATGTTTGAGAGTCCACTCTCAGTGTCGGCGTAGTAGCTGTTAGTTGGGCTCAGCTGACTGTAGACTGAAGGCTTGTGCATCATGGAGCGCAGCTCCTCCTCGCATAGTTCCAGGAGCTCGTGTACCGGCGGAAAGGTGGGAGGCATGAAACCAAAAGAGAACTTGGGGTCGTGCATAGAAGGCGAGACAGGCGCACTAGCCACCTTACGTATGCCCAGGAACGACCTGGGATCGAGTGATGCTGACTGATTGAAGGTGTCCATTTGTTGCGCAGCACTGAAAGTGGGAAGCCCTGTAACGAAATCAAGATTTCAACTTCAGCTAATGATCAAGATTTCGACCAAAAAATGAACATAAGTTAAGTAGATTGGGGGAACGTCAAACGTTTAGGATAGGTCCAAGGCAGACCATCCACTAACTTGAGCCAGCTTGGCCCAAAATGCCGGAGCAGGGCCTTACCGCGACCGAGAGACTAGAAGCATGTTATACCATCCAAAGAAATGGCAGATCAAGGGTATTTAAAAGGTTATAGCATAACTTCAAAAAGGCATTACCCAAAAGACATTTACTTTGTATAAAATATAATGTTCCAGTTTTGTTAAAAATTACTTAATGCGTGTATTGAAGCTATAAAAATAGCGGTGAGTGGTTGTGATGTCAAATTGAAAACATCTGGCAGACTTTTTCGCATTCTGTGGCTGCGTCTTAAATAAATTGCTAAAAATCAATTCATCAATTCGCTAATATCCTCATCCTGAAGTGCTAATAGGAAAGTTTGGCGTGCAAGTAAAGGTACTCAGTCATAACTTGGCACTGCTTGCGCTTTGTCCAAAGATGAGGCAAATCTGCCGTGATAGTGTCACTTTATTAATATTGAAAAGACATGATTGACCATCGCAATCCACCGTAGGAAAAAAATGGCGGCTGTACATTTGACCACAATACCTTGGTAACCTAACACAGCCTACAAGGTACAAAGAAAGCCAATATTTTACAATATTTGTCCCTGTACGAAGGACATTTTGTATGCTTGGTTTGAAGATTTTATAACTCTTCTGTACGTTTTTATGAACGTTGTTAAGGTTTTCGTGCGCTAAGAACTATGGGTAAATGTACCAGTCGCCATCTTTTTTCCTACGGAGGATTACACACACAACTTAGGCAGTTGTGAAATTAAAGCCTGAAAAAAATTCTGGCTGAATTGACTTTTTTTTTTCACGCTTTAATTTCACAACTGCCTGAGTTGTGTGCATAGCTGCGATGATCAGTCATGTCGTCATATCTTTCTGCGCAGTTCAAATGTATGATACTTCATTTATTCACTTGTATGAATGATGAAAAGTGAGCAAGTTTACAAAAGTAACACGCCCTTCACCTGAATAACTTAACGCGTCATCCTCAGAGCAGATCTTGTCGGAAACTTGAATCCCTGGAGAAGACGTAGCAGCAATTGCGGAGGACAAATCCAGGGACAGGCAACGCCTTTTAGCGAGTTTTTTCAAGTGGTTTGTCCAGGGATTCTTACCCTTCTCAGACTGGCGTCTCTCCTTTGCGCGACGATTCTGGAACCAGACTTGGACCACACGCATATCGAGCCCAGTCATTTTGGAGATTTTGAGGCGCTCGGCCAAGTCAGGTCGAGGGGTGGTGAGGTATACTGATTTCAGTATTTTAAGTTGTTGAGCTGTGATAAACGTGCGCGCTCGCTTGCCTTTGATTGAAGTCGATTCATTAGGAGATGAAGGGTTGGAGTCACCTGAAATGGTTGTATTCAAGAGTTTGATTGAAAATACCTAAATCAGCATAACCAACGCATGCATGAAAAATGTAATGTTGTTCTGGTGGAAAGTGATTGCAAGAAAATTACAACACTTGTTTGAAAGTTGTACGTTCAATGTAATTTCCGTTTTACTTAAAATATAACCCGATGGAATCACACCTACACCACTAAACGCTGAAGCCTAACACCATCGCAAATAAAAAAATGAAAGCAAACGTAAAACTGCACAAGTTGTTAGGGCTTAACCAGTTTTGCTCCTTAAGGATCCGGCAAATTTCGTCGGACTTTTCTCAGTCAATTCTCTGAGTCAATAATGCACTTATTCAATATTTTTCCAAACCCCATTCAGACAAACTGGCTGCATTTGAATAATAGGATTCTGTGGTAACCAAACTCTTCTACATTCAGACCAAAATCGTACAGATGCTATTGTAGCCTACGTTTCTTTAATTTTCCACCCCTTAACTTTCAGTTGCATGAATTGCGTCGATGCACGGGAAAAAAGTAATCATTTCAATCAATTTGGTGTATAAATATAACCTTGAAGTATTGTGTCAATTTACTAAAAACGACAAACAACTAATAACGCATATTCAAGACTCTAGGCTCTCCATAATGGTTCGATTTATACTACGGATTACCTAGACTACGAGTAGTCCCTCTTTCGCTTCGCGCGGCCATTTTTTCTCGCGGTTTTCTTTCGCGTCACGCTCGACGGACTAAGCGAAAGAGGGACTACTCGTAGTCTACGGATTACCCGTCATGACGAATCATTCGTCTTGTAAGTAAGCTAAAGACGGAGCATCTGTCCGAGACAAACCTGAGCAAAGGATGGTGAGTCGTCTGATAATTTTTGTGGGTATAAATACGATATAAATACGGGAAAACATACGGATCATCCATCCGAAGGAATTATCCTCGGTATAATTCGTCTGACAAGACGAGCTACTCACTGTATTGTGGTATTTTGTCTGGACGGTTGATCCGTCTGATTGACCTTATTTATGCACAGTCGAACCGCTTGCGGTTCCAGCCTCTGCCTCTGGAAAAAAAGGCTCGCACTCCCGGGGAGGACTTTAGGAAACCGATAAAGTAGCGGAAATCGAGGTCGCGAAATTTTCTGTCTGAAATTGGGGAAAGAAAAGAAAAAGGCGAAACGTGACTTCCGATTAACAGATTTCAGGATACATAGTAGTTTTTCAGGTGTTCCCTAATTGCTCTTCTTCCACCTTTGTCCTTTCATTCTGTTGAGCATTTCTGAACACTAATGATCTCTTTTGTTTCTCAGCGGTGTTTGCACCCGTGCTTTGCAGCTTTCATTGTCGTTTCTTGGATCTGAATTTTAGCAACTGTCTCTAATTTCCCCAAGCTCAAAAAAAAAACAAAGAAAACGCTAGATGTTTAAAACTGTTCCGTTTTGATTTGAGAGGAACACAAGATCTTGAAATAATTTCCTGGACGTGTATTTAACGGGGTAAATGCTAAAAAGAAACTATGAATGCGAACAGACAGTTTAAAACAAAGAAGCAGGTTGATCGTTAGGACTAAATTTCTTACAAGCATCGCCGCTTCGCTTTCACGCCATAGAATTTTTTGGAGCAAAACTAAACGCAGTATAATGAAACGAGAGCCACACGCAGAACATAGTGTACTCATTTAAACGAATTCATTTACTGAAAGAAGTAGAAAAGCCAAGAAATAAATATATAGAAATAAATATTTCCTCAGCCCGTCAGTTAAGTCTGCTTTTTCACGCAACCGTTTGCTATAAACATGATTTATTATGCAAAAAAATTAAATATTGTATCAATTTACTCCTAAGTCTACCTGAATATTTGCTTTCGTCAAGGTCCTGTTTGCAAATAATTCTTCCGTCTTCTAACAGATAAAACAGATCACCAGTGGAAAGCTGCCTCTTGCACGTCACGCAGGTAAAGCAGGTGATGTGGTACACTTTGTCGGCAATTTTGCGTACGCTCTGGTGAGGGGAGACACCTTCATGGCAAATCGAGCATCTCTTACCGTACCGCCTGGAAATAACAGACAGAAATTGCTGTAATTTTAGTTGCTGAAAATGATGCATCACTACTTCAGTATTGGCGAAAACGTTGCTGCAATTCAATATTAAAAGTGCTATACGGTTATGTTCGCCTGGCCTCCAGGTGTCTCTGAACGGCCCCACGGTTGAGAGTGAAAAATATTAATGACAATTGTACCAGACAAGCAGTATTGTGTGGGCTTGTTTCTGGCTTGGAGGCCAAAGATTTTTTTTTCCACTTTCTTTGATTATTCTTTTGATTATTTCTTGACTATTAAATTGCGGCCGGGGAGATCTTACTTAGTTTCATTTGATTATTTGACTGAGCTAAATGTCAGCGAAAGTATTTTTAAAATGAAAAGTGGGGCAGATGCAAATGGCTGTAATGTAATTGTCTAGTTAAAGAACCGACAAGAAGAAAAACCGTAACTATATCTGGAGTCTCGCATAATCTCAGCTGACTACAAGGCTGAAACATCTCGTATAACCAGTTGCAAATGTATATTGATTTATCGTCAAATTGATCATCGAGAACAAGATAAAACAACTAGAGAGAAAGAGCAGCAACAATATTCTTATTAAATGTGAATCTAAAGAGATCAAGATAAATCAGCTGCCTGTGGCAGGTGATTGTGTCATAGTAACCAAGTTTTATCGCCAAAACATTTTTTCAGATCTATACGATTTCAATATTACGTGCTGTATTAAAGGAGCTGCAGAGGATATGCTTCATTCATTCGAAAAATGGATCTGTTAATTACATTAAATACTGTCTCGAGAAAACAGCAAAGCTTTGCATGGAATCTAATAAATATTCCAGTGGAATGGACCGAAAAAAATACGCCTTGGAACTAGACATAATATTTAAGTACATTACAAACCAGTTCATTATGGTTGTCAATTTATTGTCGTCTTTGTTCCTTGTATTTTCGTACTTACCATGTGCGCATTTCAAAACAGTATACAAACAGTATATCGTTGTCTAAATCAGTGTAAACAACATCGTATTGTCCAAAAAATTGTACCCAAGAAAAAAAGTTCACATAAAAGTGGAAACAAAACGGAAAGGTTTGATTACTCGACTTTTAGTCCCAATAATAAGCACATTACTTTTCTTGCAGCTAGTTTACAATTTTAAGAGCCAAGTCATTGAAAATAATTGCTGTATACAACCGATTTTATGCATTTTATGATAAGCAATCTAAGAGATGTCTCGAGGGTTTCATTATAACTTAATTAGGTAACTTTCTCTATCAAATGAAATTTAAAACCTTGAATTTAATTCTAATTTAATTACTGTATCATTAAATACCTTCGTTTAGGGAAACGACGCTAGACCGCGATACAAAGTCATGGTTAGTTCGTTTGCAAATACAGTGTTATAGAATGGACAATCTGTTGAATTTAGAGCTCGAGAGCTCAAGTCCTTTTATCAGGAGCATTCAGAAATTCAAAGAAGTGCACCATTAAATAACTTCGTTTAGATTAACAACGCTAGACCGCAATACCAAATTATGATCTCGGTGCCAGCCATAAAACGTTCTACAAAATAGCAAAGTCTCCCCCTCCGAATAATTCAAAATTCAAAGAGCCGCACTGTAAGCTAGAGCCTTTGATAATTAATATTCGAAGTAAATTATTGCTCACCGGAAAAAATCAATCTTGCAGAGTATGTTCCCCTCGCGAAAGAAACACTTTCCTTCGTCGAGTGTCTCCCTGCAGTCGCAGCAACGCAAGCAATACACATGCCAGAGTTTGTCCAGTGCCTGGAGGAGGTACTTGTCCCTAATGTCTTCATTACAACCGCCGCACTTTGAGTAGAAACAGTTATCTGTACCTGTGGAAGAAAAACGGATCATGCAGTTCAAATCATTGATGCAGGTGGGTACCTTTGCAAATACACCCAAATTATGCACGTTACAGCGTGGACAATCTATTGAAATACTGAAAATGGCGAGGGCTCAAGCCCTTTCATCAGGAGCATTCAGAAAATCAAAATGAAGAAGAAAAAGAAAAAAAAACCATTGCCCGCCCCCTATCCCTTTCTTGTCCCCCTTAATTATCGTGTGTCTGAATGAGGTAGCGCGATTTGATTCCAAAGTTAACCGGCAGAGCTTTTTAAAAGCAAATAACTGGCACATAAAGTTTCTTCATGGAGAAGATAGATTCCAGACCAAAAAAGATGGTTCGCTTTCAGTTTTTCCAAACGCTTAGTTAATATTCTATCCTAACTAAATGAACTAATAAAGAACATCGTTAGACTTTTGCCTGTCCTAATCCAGGGCAGCCACTGTTGCTAAAGGCAAAAGGTTTAAAAATCAGCAACAGATTGTTTTTCGTGTGTAGCGAACCAAAAACTGTCGGAAACTTCGCCATCAAAGATGTGTATCACGAACGAGCCTGGTATCCATGCTTATGCGAGGAGACAATTTCAGTTACTCGTCGCGCCTTCGTTCAAAGTCTAATCAAATTAGCCCGTAACATGCTGAAAAAAAAAAAATCATGTTACAGTCGACTGCGAATCGGCGTCTTGGTCGAACTTAGTTATCAGTCATGGCATGGTGATGTTGTTGAAAGACGTATAAATTGCCTTTCAGAGTACTTGCCGACGCCTATTCGGGAATTTTTTTATTCAAAATATTTGTCAGTGTTTTCAAATGCTATCCAAATCGAAAATTATTTCATATTTTATAGGTTTGCTCTGCATGGGAGTATATGGTTTCAAAATAAAACTATTCGATCGCTAGAGCAAACTAGAATTGGTTGCAGGAATAGTAGCCTCTACTTGAGTGGGAACTGCACAAATTATAAAACGACATGGAATGGGAAAAATCCATATTACATACTTGTTTTGTTTTCAGCCATCGCCAGATTGAATTTGCAGTTCTTTCCACAGACGCTCGAAATATCCTTTGGATCCAACTCGAAAGCAAGAGACTAGATAATATTTACAGGAGACAATGAATAATACGTCATGGTCAGTAATTAGGGTTAATGAGAGCTTTGCGGATGTGCGTACAAAACATTTTCGCTGCCTTTCATCCTAGCTCATTGGGAATTAGGGCTCCTGTAAGTCATGTGACCCACCAGTTTTTGCTAATGGCGAAAATAGTCAAGAAATGTGAAGATAAGAAAAATTTATAAGAACTTTTCACTGAGTGTTGTTACTTTCTGAAAATTTGCCAGTTATCGCAATTAAAGTCGATAGCTCCATTGGCGATGCCCTTTTTTGTTTTTTTTTTTTGTTTTTTTTCTCGGCTTGTCCTTGTTTTGATGATGTTCGGACAGTCGTAAAGAACCCTGAATATTTTTAAGGTTCCCTGAACGTATGTAATTAATCCTAACTTGCGTCTATAGCACCTTAGTGCAAATGCGATAATTTTAACGGACGCATGCACCTTCAATCAACCTTTGAAAGTGACTGCACAACCACTGAAAAGTTTGGTCTGTGACCAAAACTAATCTGATGGCAATTAGAATTGCAATTAGAATTCCAGCCAAACCTTCCATTTTGGGACAATGAATAAACCCATCTTGTTCGGCAATAATCCGGTTAAAAACGTCCTCTCCGCGTTTTTTTTTTTTTTTTTTTTTTTTTTTTTTTTTTTTTTCGTTTTTGCTGCCTGCCTGCTCATTTCGCCTATATTAGCTATTGCGCGTAGACTCAGAGGGCCTGAAAGGATGTAAATTCAGTATGCGTTATCATCACACAGAAACTTGTAGGTTTTAGGCGTTTTCTATCAATTTGGGATATACAATACATGCTAGTTATGCAACGTTTTCGAGTGGTATCCCACAACTCGTTTGTATTTTCTCAGTATGCACACGATATTCAATGTGATACCACGCTCGCTCTGATTGGTCAATAGAGTTGCAAAGCCTATGTTCTTTTCTCGTGTTCTCTCAACACCCCGCGTGGTTTATTGCGCCGGTAAACCTATAGAAAGAGTGTTCTATCGCTTAAATATACAACGGCTTTCCTGTATTCTGATTGGCTGTATTTTTTTTTATGGCATGGTATAAATTATGTTATTCTGTGATTTTGGTGACCTGGTTAAAATGTTTAGTAAATTTGGTAGTTTTATTACTTTATGCTGGAAAATTACGCACCCTTTCCTGGCTGCAGTCTTGTAAATACTGGTAAATATACTGACTAGTTTAAAGCATCTGAGCACGTGTTTATACGAACAACGGACTTGATCGTTTTTGAAGGAGAATCTTAATTCTCCCAAATACTAGGCTCTGAGAAAAAAAAAATCGTAGAAAGGCAAGAAGACTTTGCATGTTGGCTTGAGGACGCTCAAATTAACTGGGTGGCGTTGACGCTTGCAAACACAAGAGTGCCACTTACAATCATTCTAAAAACACAAACATGTAAAAAAAAAAAAAAATACCGTTTTGGTTCCAGAATTTCTAATATCAAGGTCGGCCACTCTCTAAATTACTGCAGCAGCTGTTTTTTTCTTCCTTTTATTTTTGACGGCCATTGTGAAGACGCTGTGGATAATACAACAGGTCAGGGAAAGTGCGCACTACGTGGGTGATGTGAATAACCTAATCACTGGCCTGTTCAGTTGACGCGATCGCCATCGATTCTACCATGCAACCACAATCTTATGTTATTTTGCAAAAAAAAAAAAAAAAATGATTGTTATTATTTCGTCAAATTAACATTGTAGTCGAAGTAAAACTCGGATGAAACAGGATATAAGCTATATTTTTTTTATCTACTTTCCCTTGATAACTGATACGCTCTTTAAATAAGCTACCTACATTAGGCGCATATTCAAAAGTTAAGCCTACAGATTTGCGGTTCGTGGACCTTCTCAGTCTCTCCCATTCTCGTGTCATGGCTTGTTGCTTTTGAGATTATCATAACTTCACTAGGCATTAGTCGGCAAAATAAACAGCTTTGAGGTAAGGTACTTAACCCAATTTATCCTTGGGACCCGTGGAGGGTCTACCAACGCTGATTTCAAATGTTTTCTCGGAAAAACAGCATTCAAGCTGTAATTCTCAAACTTTGTGACTTGTTTATTTCTAAAAATATCATGAAACGTTTAGGTATGCCAATTAATTGGCACTTGTCTTGACTTCCCTACGCCAACCATTTTTCAAATGTTGTTTCATCCTGTTTTAGTTGGAATTTCAATTTAATTACGATTTTATCCCAATTCTTTGCATTTCTTGCATCCTTAGATTTTTTCTGATATTTTAGAGATATTCTGACTTATTTCAAAATTTTAAAATCAGTGATGGTGGATCCAAGATCGCAGACAATTAAAATATGAGGTTATTTTAGCGTTCCGCAACGTCATGACTGACACGTGGTTATCACATGGCTATCGAATGCTTAATCATAAAGCATTCGATAGATACAACAAAAAGCTATAAATACTTTTGGAGACACATGAAGATGGAGGAAGGGAAGGTGGGGGAAGGGCACAAATTAAAATGCCTAACTTAAGGCTCTCGAATGATAAAACCCTCCATAAGTTGTAATTTTAATCTTCCACCTCTCATCTCTTTACAGAACGTTCCTACTAACTGAATAAAAAAACAAGCGAAAAAAACGGTCCGCGAAAAGGGCGAGAAGTTATTTCTTTTGCCTGAGTTTTAAGCCCCACCTCCGCCCCATTCTTTGTAAAGTTCTAATAAGCTCAGCGGGGCTCCTGGACTTAAAAGTGGGATTTTATGGTATTTACTATAATTGGATAAGCAAAAAATAATTCAATGACGTGACAATGCCACGAAGTTAATTCTTTGCATGGGTATTAAGTGTCTTTCTTAATATGCCTGTTTAGCTGCATCTCGGCCCCCAGTTCGCGATGATTTATTTTCTACGAACTAAAAGATCTCGTCCATCCTGGAGATTTCCTTGGCTGGGGTAGGTACAAACCGTTAAAAAAAGTCTTAAGTACTAAATTTCTGGAAAGAGCTATACCTATGAAAAAGAGCATGAAAAGGAATTATCAACTGTAGTTTTGGAAAAGGTTAAAAAGGCCATTTCAAAGCCACGATAGAAGTTGCACGTGCAAGAAAGCGATTTAAGAAACTTTGCGCCGTATTGGAAGTCTGTTTGACATGAAATGATTATCAAGAATTTGTATGTGGTGATTACAAGAGCAGCAATTTGTTAGCCTCAGCATGATCAAACTGAGTTGCTGAGACGTTGGTTCTAATCCGGTTTACTTCTTAACATTCTTCGTCTCCCACCAATGCAGCATCGATTGCAGCATAACTTGAGTAAACGGACCCGTTAGTTTAATTAAACAATTTTCTTTGTTGACTTCGAACGCAGCCTCTGCCTTACTAACAGGATGAGAGATAAGCTTTGTTATATATAGCCCGTGTAGCACGCGGGATTCGCGAGCAAGTGATTTCCGTTGTTGTATTTCCGCGAGGAAACAGAATTTTATTTGCGCGAGAAAATGAAATGCGCGAGAGTGAATTAGCCTGTATTGATGGGATTCGCAGGCAATTCATTTTTGGTAGCGAATACGTCATTATATTTCCGCACGGAAATAAAAACTGAGTTATATCGTGGAGAAATTCGTGAGCGGCGAAGCCGACTCCTCACAAATCCCCTCACGGCTTCCCTGCTCGCGTTCCCGGCGTCTCCACCGCCGCGACAAAAACACTCACGTGGGAAATCCCTCCAGCTACGCGGGCTAATTGTATTGAAGTTTCTTAAAATTACAAAAAAATTACAAGTATCAAAAATTACAAGTATTTTCAACGTTGAGTTTATCATTTCGACTGTGAACAACAGTACCAGTCGCTGTCCTAGCCCTAGATTTCCGTCGAAGTTGCTATAAAGTTGCTCTGGTGGCTGTTCTCGGAGTACTCGTGAGTGTTTGCACAAATTCGTACTTGTTTCTGATTGCATTGGATAACAAGAAGGGAAATCTCTTCGATTAGGAAAATAAACAGGCTGAACGGGACTGATCCGCGTTTTAGATATGCGTTCTAACGTAGCTAAGCGTTTCGTTAAGTCATTCTTGTCACTTAGTAAGATATGATGTCAGGCTGCAGCTATGTAGTAATGTCCTGAAACGCTATAAAGGAAACTACCACTATCGTTGCGAAATTGCCTTCACAAGAGAACTGCAAGAGATCAAAATCGCTAAATTCAGAGTAATCCTGACAGAGAGAGTTAGTAGGTAAAAGGTCATGTTAAGGGTCAATGTCTAGTTCTCGTGCCGCACGTGAGATAGATTATTTAGCAAAATCTCATTCCCCGTCCTGACTCCCCCAACTTTCAACAAAAGGGAAAAAAACAAAAACAAACAAAAACAAAAAAAGAACAGAACAAAAAGTCACACAGACTATTTTTTTTTTTTTTTTTTCTTTTGTTTTTTTATCATTGTGTCTAGATATTCGGCATCTTGCAAGGAGAGCCTTTTCGTACGGTACATATGCTTTGTACCGAGTAAACGGATACAAAGCAAAGAAAGGTACAAAGGTAAAGGTACAAAAGTTTTTTCCGTCTCCTCTCCGCTTAAAAGAGAGATGAAAGAGGCTCTGCTCGCCAGGCAGATGCTCGGCAGCCGGGAGGTCAGTTTTTACAAAACTAGATACCCGGCAGTCTGAAATTCTTATATAGAGTTTCAACGGATTAACTCATTCAGACCTCCTTAGAACAGTTGATCTTTGTTCGGTTTAGAAATGTCAAGCTATTTCAAGTTTTGGTTTTGTAGCAGAGGACATTTTCGAGCTTGAGCATACTATAAAATCTCGAGTTTTCGACACTTCACGGGCGCTGTTGTTCAAAAAATAAGCCACCTGGCAGGGCTATTACGAACGATGTTCTTCTTAAATTTATATCTATTTTTAATTGGCCGTTGAATATCGAATAAGCTGCTTTATAGCTCTACAGCCAACAGTTCTAAGAACGTTGTATCTTGATACCTGGCAACAGGGAAGCGTTTTTTTTTTTTTTTATAAATGGATACCTGGCAGTCAGAAACTCTCAAAGAATTTCCACGGAATATCTAAACACATATAGTTCCACGGATATCTAGATAGACACAGTGTATTTAAAAACGATTGCAGTCACAACCTTTCAATTTTCTGTTTTATAGCATTTACGCCAAGAGCTAACTTTCAAAGGCCCATAGCGCGTGAATTGGACTTTGCCCTGTGGAATGAACTACAGTTTTGACCAAAACAATGGTCAATAGTGCTTTTTTACAGATTATATTTTGATATTACGTTATTTTGTTACATGCGAACACAAAAGTGCCTACAGATGGCGATTCAGCTTTTCTACAGAGACAAAACCCTGAAACCTTCTAAAATTTATCTATATTTTATCTATATTTTATCTATACTTGTTCTCCTTTTCTGACTGTAATGGCTCTGTCAATTCCAAGCCCGCCCATGCCTCCGGGCATTTGACGAGTATTTCGCAGGTTGGAGGTCCCCACCGTGGGGTACCCGAAGTAAAGAACGTACTTGTAAATTCTTTTGCTGAGATTTAACCCATTGAAAACTAGCTCGTGCCCCACCACCAGCCTCAAATCAATGTTGGTCATCCGCGTGCGAGAGAATCTACGCGAGAGCGAGTATGGTTTGGGTCGTTGGTTAAGTCAAAAGGAGCTGGAAGGTTTACTAGAAACCTTTGAAGGTAGGTCATTGACATTTTTATAAATAAAAACAGATCGTATTTTTGTTTACAGTGATAAGTCTTCTCTCAATGAGTTTTCTCTGCAACCATCGTCTTTGCGAGTTTGTTGTTGTCTTTGCGGAGATCGGTGTGCATTATTTTTGAAAATGTTTGAATCAAATTCTTATACGCTTTATAGAAAAAAAATGAGTACAGGAATAACAGTCATCATGATCAAACTTTAACAAGCTATTTACCAAATAGAATTTTTTGTCACATTATAATAGCGCTCACAAGTACACGGCAATATTGCTATGAAATATTGACGCTATCTCATGGATGAGGCATTTGCACTTTACTCAGGGCCCCACCGTGGGGGCTTTGTATGCACCAGCGTCTACCCGCTGCCCGGTGGGTCACTTGCAACCTTCCGAAAACAAAATGTCAAATGCCCGGAGGGAGTCACGGGTGGGCTTGGAATTGACAGAGACATAAAGAACTGTTGTTTTGGCTTTTACAACATATACTATGTGAAGAAAGGCTACTGTGTATTCCTTGAATTTTGCACACAGCTAGATGGGGTTAAATTCCGAAAAATCGTTTATTACAAGTGTTCAGGGTTTTCAAATGTTATATTTAGAGAAAATGTGACTATGTGCTTATTGAAAGCCACAGGAGAAAATATTTGGCTCGAGTTCTGAACGTAAGGACCCAGAACAGCGAGAGGCGTACGTCCTGACTGAGTTCCAAATATTTTCCCCACCAGCCTCACTCAGTCAATGAGCATTTTATCGTATGAACACTTTTGCTCTTTATTTGTGAGGAGCGTAGACTTTCTCTCTGTGCTTTTGGGGTAAGCTGCCAGTAACCGGCAGTAACTGAATAGTTCTGCATCGAACAGTTCGCTAGGATTGTAAAATTCGCTGTCATAATGTTCACTTTGATCATTTATTTCAAGAAATCAAAACTTTCAGAAACTAAATTCTTTCCGTAGTTGATTTTAACTCGCATCGATTATGAGAGGCCGTTCGCGTTTCTAGTAGGGCCGTCTGCAATTTTCCGGCCCTATCACTTCGATGCGTACGGCCCTCACACTGAACCTTTTTTTCTTAAGGTTTTCTGGGGAACTAGCGCGCGGGGTCGTGCTGCTCATATGATAAATCGTCATATTTAAGAGGCATACACAACCTGAAATACTTGATATAAAATAAGCTTTCTCGTAGATGGGGCCTAATTTTACCCTAGTCTCCAAGCCCCACCATGCGGTGTTTTGTATGCTCAGGCTCACCCTACCATGGGGCCTGTGCAACTTGCTGAGTTTTTATTGATAAATGTCTTGTGGGAAGGAGGGGGTTGGGGAGGGGTTGGTCAATGATCGCACTTTGATCCTTCGGAACCATTATACGGGTCTTATCTTCGTGTGCCTGTCAATGAAATAGAGTAAAGCAACTTGGAAAGCTGACATTTAGACAGTTCGCCCTTCTGCGATACACCCCCCCACCCCCTACCCCGCGCCCCCTCTTCCCTGTGTTATTGCTGGTTTTCAGTGTCACGCAATTCAAAATAGACCAAAATAAAGAATCTGGGAAATGAAAGAAGGTAAATATGCAAAGACTCTCGCCAAAATTCTGGTCACAGCAATTTTTCTTATGCGAGATACGCGGAGAAATTTTTTACCCAAAATTTATAGAGATTTGTATGGAGACGCCATGCTGGTGCCCATCCGTATGGGCACCAACATGGCGACCGGAAACTAACAGAAACATCTGTCAATGAGTTTTGCTACAAAGGCGTGAATTTATCCCTCGAGGAACTCTAAAACATTAAAATAATACTTTTTCTAAGACATGAACTGTTCAGATAGCCAAGTTCCCCGAAATAAGTCACTTTTTTAACCATCATGACAGCTCCCTAGGCCGTCATGTAAATGCCGCGTCACGTAAACGCTTAGAAATTCAAGCGTAGTGTATCACAAAACCAAGAACTCATTCGAAGGGAAAATTGGTATGAATATTAGTTTTCAGCTGCTCTTATACATCATTTAAGTAAAATCTCAGGAAGATCAATAGTTTTGTAGTTCGAATTTTAGTGACGTCATGTGAAAACCAGCTATTGGTACGAGTAGTGGAATTATTCCCTGCGAACATATGGAGTCCTGGACTATTGGTCACTATTCAGTAATGATTTCACGATAAAAGCCATCGGCAGTTACAGGCCTAGGACGATCATAAGCTAATCTTTATTGGAAATCGCTCTTATTATTCAGTTTAGTTTATCGTCCTCTCTGTCTCACGGTCTGACTAAGTCGGACGATTTTTTGGAGATACTGCTCCTATCTTCCGCGCTCCAGACTTGACAACGAAGTTCAACTATCCCACCGGTCGAAGTGAAGCGTGGCCGTGTATCGTATATAAATAAAGAAAAGGATAGATTTCTGATAAAAGTTGTTTTGTGTAAAGATATCAAGATAAGCTATTTACGATTGGAGTATCAATCCTGTGCAGTTTCAGCGTTACGTTAATTCATATTTTGTATGATTTGAAAGCATTCAAGCTATGCTGCTCTAGACGTTCTAGGCGAAAAAAAAAAAAAGAAGAAGAAATAAGACTAAGCAGAATCTTGCATGTATCCAAAATAGCGTGACCTTGCCCATTTCACGTTATCGGGTATCCTAATTATGTTTTTAATTCTAACCAACCGCGCGTACTTTGTATGGTTTTTATTAATATTTTTCCAATATGGGAGGCAGACATGCAATTAATCGCGCCAGTCGACTTCCGTGCTTTTTAATAAACTAACAAAAATAACAAACTGCCTGCGAGGACAAAATGAAATAGAGGTGTTATATCAAAAACTATACTTGCGGAAATTACATTGTTCTAAAGCGATGGAACTGTGAACCCAAACAAAAGATAACGTATTAGAAGGTAGAGAAAAGAATCTTTGGTATCATCAATCAATGATTTTCTGTTGACTTGCGGTTTCACGGGAAACAATTCTTTGACATTACAAAAAAATTCATACAAATGTTTTTATAAGTATGATTAATTTTTTTACTAAAAAGTATGCGTTTTCCTCCACTCCCCGCAGAGATTCAATAAGATAACGGTCTACTTCACTTGAATGTGTTTTTTGCCATTATTTGTTTTCAAACTTATAAACTGTAATAGAAACAGAGGCTTCAGGTTTCTGTTTTCGGCGAGTAAAAAGGATCGTGTTTAAAAGCGGATCAGCTGGTGCTAAAGTTTCTGAAAGCATTCTTCTGATTGAGGACCTATGTTTCTGCGTTTTTAATAGGTACTTTCCGCTTCCCCCTGGACTAGCTTTTTTAAAGATCTTTTTTTTTTTCTTTTTGTAATTACTAGAATACCTTGACCCGAGGGCAAAGAAGCCCGCGAACCAATGAAATATGAATAGCTTTCCAACACACTCATATGTAGTGTGTTTACTCGATTTGCATTTGAATGTTTGCTTTGACCGAGCGATAACGATTCAGAGCGACATTGAAGCTCAGAGTTCGTTTGACTTGACGCTGTGGACAAGTCTGGCGTTTCGCCGGGAGCAACAAACGTGAAGAATAAGCGAAAACAATGCTCTCCATACAAGTGTGTCACTAAAGTGCTATTATTTCCGATATTGAAAGTCACGCAGTGGATTCGAGAATTGTAGGTAAGTGGTTCAAGTGCGGTACTAAATGGTTTTGAAACCAATTGCATGCGATTGAAGGTTTTCAACGACCAAACAGCGATTTCTTTGTTCTAACAAAG
This sequence comes from Orbicella faveolata, assembly GCF_042242905.1. NCBI lineage: Eukaryota > Metazoa > Cnidaria > Anthozoa > Scleractinia > Merulinidae > Orbicella > Orbicella faveolata. Next base: position 2,017,162 of record NW_028301565.1, read on the forward strand.
AAAGGATCTGAATTTCCAATTATATTCGCCGACATTGAAATTCGCTCCACGACAAAATCTGACAATGCGCTCGCGGTCAGCGTCTAAAGTACTTTAACTACACTTGGGCAAAAATTTTCGGCGCTAACGTCGCGTCAGTAGGTTAGTTCTCCTCATATTCAACGGTGTGAAACTCTTGTCTATTTCAGTCTTCGTGTATTCGATGTCAGTCGATTTGACCGATCGATGCATACTGATGAACCCAAGGTTTGAATGATTGCCGGCCAAATCACTTCATTCGCTTTGTACTAGCAGCTTCCGAGTGACCTGTTAACTCTCTTATCAGACGTGATGTCGATCGCCTTGAGCGCTCAAAACGCTCAAGCGTCTCGACTGACATTCTTAGCTTTAAAACCTATAAAATAGGCAACAGGATTGTTTGTAGGAACAAAAGTAATACGACTTGTTTTGTATTCGCGGCAATCAAGGAGCCATGTCAAAGCTGCCACTTAATTAATTGTTTATTCATTGGCAAAAATTTTGTTTCGGTTTTTTTTTCTTTTCATCGAAGTTCCGTCAATTTTATTTGTTTATTTTCGTGACGACGAACATTAATTTTCTTTGAATTGAAAGCAGATTAGATAAAGAGCAACCAGTAACACAAGGTAAAAAGCTCAATGAACGGATCCCGACTCTTTTCGGCTAAGAGCTAGCGCTATTAAACTAGGAAAAAAGAAATTAAACTATTTTGCAGCTGACATTGAACTGACAGAGGAGAAGATCAGAACAAGTTAGACAACAAATTCATAACACACGAAAAACAAATTAAAGACAGAAAAGAATAAAAGATGACAGCCCTTGAACTGAGCTGACCGCTAGTAAACTCTTTAAAGTTTTCGTCTGTCGAAAATGTTGAAGGGGTACTGGGAAAGTGAACTGACCAGGTGTCGATTTTCTAAACCACCCTCAAAATGTGTTGAAGTTTTACAGAAAAATCCTGCCAATAGTTCCGATTTCTCGTAAGCTTTGACAAATCAGTTCAATTGTAACAGCTGCCTTATGTTTAAACTACGCACAGGAACTGAAATTAATCTTTTATGTACTGAGGCACACATATGGAATTCATCGAATTGCCCCACATAAAACATGATTGTTTTTCGGCGGGCGTAAATTAACTCAGGGAAACGCGTGAAATACTTTCTCTTAATGAAAATTCAAGATGCATGGGGTATACGGTAAAGAGTTGTTAATAAGAGCAGTTATATGGTAACGGCAAGGCAGGGTGCTCGCTTTGTAAGGAATACGTACACTTGATTATGCACGAGCTCTGCGGCCAATAGAAACGTTGCTCTTACGGCAAACATTTGTTTAAGTTCTTGTCGAACATGGCGCCGACTGTCTCCTCAAAACAGAATAAAACATGCTAAAGTCGACTGGATGTTTCTGGGTGGAGTTTAGAACTTTCTGGACAAAAAGGACAGGAGTATTTGGCGAACAGAAGTCTTTCGTCAATTTGGATAAAGCGATGGCAGAATTTAGCTACTGGAACTCCGAAGTTAGTTTTGCGTGAAAATTACTGCTTTGTGGGAGATAGAGATCTACAAAGGTGAGAATTGAATCTCCTACATGCGTCTGTAATTACCACTCAGTTTGAGGTATTTTTGACAAAAGCTTTACATCGGTAAGAGCCCTTGGAACCCAGTAGGGGCTAGAAATCCATCTTTGACACACTTCGATTTTTCAAGTAAGAGCTCCCTGTCCAAAGTCGGGCAGTCGACAGTAAACCAGCAGACTCATATTATACGCTCCAAATCCATTCTTTGTCCCGGCTGTTATTGTTCATGTATAAGCACATTTAAGAAAATCTGGTAAAGCAAAAAAGAAACAATCTTTATCTTGGTTTACATTACAATTTTAACATGTATCATTATAAAACATTACGTGAGTCATCAAGTGAAAAACTGTCTCAAACCCGGCTTTATTTTGTCACCATGCTTACTGATCTGAGCCACAACTTGAAAACTATTCAATCTTGACTCTTGTGGAATTCACATCACGAGCTTAAACGAACAAGCTAGAGTACTGAGCTAGAGAGTGCCTTTGCTGTTAACTGCATCAGAATAGTCCACTATTTATATGAGCCACGGCGGACAAGACATCATGGTTGCACAACAATGAGCCGAGTGTTCAAGGCCGACCATTTGGAAAAAATTGGGAAAGAAAGAAAGAAAGAAAGAAAGAAAGAAAGAAAGAAAGAAAGAAAGAAAGAAAGAAAGAAAGAAAGAAAGAAAGAAAGAAAGAAAGAAAAGAAAAGAAAAGAAAAGAAAAGAAACAAAATCTGCAATTGGCTGGGAAGTGCACGGGGCAGCTGAAATCGATCTAAACAAAAGAGAAAAAATTGAAAGTAAACGAAACAGTGACAAGAAGTGTTTTAATCATGCTATAATTTTTGATGGTTCTGTTTGATATTTTCTCCAATCGCGAAGCTTGTTTGATTTTTCCGAGTGCTCAGTTCGGGAAACTGGCACTTCATCAAACATGAAGAGGGAGAGAGTCCTGTTGAAATTGCTTTGGCCCCATTCATCACGGCCGGACAGAGTCAAAAGTCGTCAGAACACGCACACCGAAAAAAAAAAACAAAAGAAAAACAAAAACAAAGAATTTAGCAAGGGAAGGTTTGAATTTTAAAAGCTCAAGATTTTTTTCGAAGAGTCCTTCAGGTTTAGATATAGTGTTTCTAAAAGTATTATAATTTCGAGTGACATGGGGTGAAGTTGGTCAGTAAACAAAAATTACTAAAGAACAAACAAATAAACGAACAAACAAGCAGAAAAGAAAAAGATCTAAAAAAACAACAGCGAACGACCAAGCAAATTAAACAAACGAGTAAACAAAACCGAAAACAGACAAAATTACAGATATGCGATGCGTATCAAATTTTACCATTTATTTCATGAACTAATGATTGCAATGCATCCCATGGAAGATCATAGAATCAGTGCTACTTTTTTTCTCCTTTTCTTTTTCTTTTTCTTTTTTTTTTCTTTTTTTTCAGTTTCGCGTTCTTTGATTTTTACCATTTCGTTCATAACTGTTTCGTGCCCCACGCGTGCGCTATAAATTGGGCACTCGACGATCGCGGCGAGACACTCGCATAATTCTCCGCAAGTATTTTGTCATATTACATTAAACCGACAAATCTGGGCGACAAAGTATTGTAAACCTCTCAGGTGTTGTTTGGCGATGTGTCGTGTTCTCTCATTGGCAATTATCTATTATTATCGACAATGGATAATAATTAGCAATTAAATGAAGCCGGCTGACGTCACGCTTTGAAAGCCTTTCCTACTTGTGTTTACAGTTTTATGAAACATGTGCAATCACTTATGGAGAAACTGCGTGGCTTAGATTTCATTTCTGTTCTTGGTGGAAGCTCGCAAATATGTCAGAGGGTGTTTTGATGTCGTGACTTTGTCCACTGTTTCTCTGTGCGCACGAAACGGATAAAAGCGATGCGAAACACTGTATTGCGCTAAATGAATCGCACGTGTGGTGGAGAGCAAACCCGCTTATTGTCACAAATGTTATGCAGACTTAAAGCACTCTCAAAATTGATTTGGTGTTCTAAATCTCTTAACCTTGCTGTTAAACCTCTTGAAAACCGCAGAAATCCTTCCGTGGAGACGTTACGAATCGGCGATTAGCAACAAAGAACCCACAAAGGCTAAAAGAAAAGGTCTTCTTCGCCTCAAAGGCAGCGGCAAGGTCTGCTTCGCGCAACACAAACTGACTGTGATTTCACCTTCAAAACGTGATTTCGACGATGCTGTGCGAAAGGCTGTTGTTTCCTCTTTGGTTGGCGATTATTTGCTGCGTCGGAGGGTGGCAAGATTTTGGATCTGTAAGCCGTGTTCAGCCTTACGGGAGACCCTTGAAACTCAACAGCTTGAGAGACAGTTTACCAAATACTCAGCGTCGAGCGCGCCGGGAGTTGAGCCGACTGCGACCCCGGGGGAAGTACAGGTACAATCTTAAGCGGATAGCCATTCGAGATGCCAAGAATAGGAATGCCTTATGCCTAGGTAAGATTGATAAATGAGTTATGTTATTGTGGTGGATTTAGAGTTATTTATTTGAATTGCGCAGCTGACTCAGTACGTGCGCGCTTGCTGATCTTTCACCCGGGGTCGCATTTCAACTTTTGGATCGTTGAAAATGTCGATTGTGCATTTAATCCATTGGTTTCGGTCTTTTTTTTTTTTCTAGCATTGTTGCAATGAAAACCTCGCCTCTAGATAGTTTTGAGAACGTTTTAAAGTGAGAATGCCTCGAGGGACTGATTCTGTGTTTTTTGCGGCGGAGCAATAACAGAATATTGAATGGAAAAGTAAATTGTTTTGATCGTGAATGGCAAGTGCTTTGGGGACACCGTATCCGTGGTTTGACATCTACGCTAATGATAAAATGTATCACATTCATTGCGTGCGTTGGGTCGAGCCTATTCACAGGCATTAGCGAGCAATCTTGCGCATTCCCTGAACTAATTTGTAGATTTAACGCTTCAATGCCGTCGAGAATGTCAATCGCTTGGATTTCCAGATGACCTGTTTGTTATTTGTTAATTTATGCGTGTGCGGCGCAACTTTGAAGATGCGAAACATCCGTATGTTTTGTCTCGTTGTGCCTCGGTGTTTCTTTTCTTTAGAGGATTTGGCCAAACAATCACTTAATTTGTGCGTGGACGTATTACCAGATCACTCCTATTTCCGACACATCCTGTGTTTTCAAAACCCCATCGCCGCGAATGGCCATTGTCTCTGATTGTCTGTCGAGAAAGTTGCAAATTGTCGGAATTTGTGCTTTGATGGTTTTAAGCATTTTAAACTTGTGTTTTCAATTTGCGGCTATTTGGCTTAATGGATTTTTTACTGAACAGTCGTGTAAACAAGCTTATGTTATCATTGCAATTTTGCATATCAGTGTCTTGCCATTTGTGTGAAATTGCAGTTCAAGTGGAGAATTTTTTAGCCCCTTTTTGTGAGTAGGGCTGGTTAAATCGTTTATTACAGACAACCAGTCATTATTAAAACAGCTTGAAAAGTCGTGGATTTGTTTGTGGGTCATATATTCAAATCTGGAAATTCAGTCAGCTTTTTTGATGCCAGAAGGTTGCCAGACTGCTGACCGATGTTGACAAGATATTGCTGATTCAATTTACTTGCAATTATCAGGACATACTTGAAACCCTACAGCTAAATTAACAGCTTATAGTATGGTTGTGGTTGCGGCAAAATTATTAGCAGGATTAGCAAAATTTTGAAAGCAACAAAATGTTTTGCCTAATGTGATTTTTATTTTATTTTTTTCCCAGACACCTGTCTCCGTAGCATTAAATGATCCTTTGATGTAAAATTATACATGGACATTTGAGGCTGAAGGGAATTATCCGTTTTTACCACAACAATTTAAGGCTGTATAACAGGGACTTTATAATACTTCAGTATGTTTGAAACGCAAAATGACGAAATGATGAAATGGGACTACGAGTAAGAGCTAATATGGGGTATGGGTGTCTGTAAGGGTCAACCCTTATGAATACTGATAGCTAACCACTGTAGAGTCAGGGTATTTAGACTAACCTGAGCACTGTTAAGGCTAACTGGAGGGCTATTTAGGCTAACCATAAAGCCATTTTGCCATTTTGTGTTTCAAACACACCCACTTCAATATATGCAGAAAGTTTGTGAAAGTACAGTTTGTATACAGATACATATGGAATACTCCTTTTTTCGGGTAAATTTTGAGGTGCAAGTACATGAAAAGCCATTTGGATTGATAATAAGCCAGCTAATAATTTTTCTCTTGGCTACATCCCTGTGTATTGACCAGGTGAGTGTAATATCGACCATTGTTCATTTCAGATGGTTCAGAAGCTGTATTTTACCTGAGTCGTAGGCCAGATTCTAAGCACTGGGTTGTACAGTTGCAAGCAGGAGGGTCATGTGGGACATACGACTCGTGCCTAGATAGATCTAAAGGTCCCTTGGGCTCTTCGAAAAACTACAGTGATTTCCTTACAGGCACATTTGTAGCCTCTGATGACCCAGCTGAGAATCCTATGTTTTCTTCATGGAACAAAGTATTTGTGCCATATTGCAGGTACGGTGAATTAGAGAGACAGTCAGTGTAAAACACAGACTGACAAACTCACATGCAGACTGCAGACTTTTTGAGTGTACATGGTGTTATTTTCAATATCAAGTCCTGATCGTAGACAGGATTATTCAAACTAATAGCAGTGAAAGTTGGGTCTGCTAAATCTGCGAGCCAGCGAGCCATGCGAGCCACGGTGTGAGCCATGCGAGTCATGCAAGTCATGTGAGTCATGCGAGTCATGCGAGTCATGCAAGTCATGCGAGCCATTTTTGCGAGTATTTTTTTTTCAGTTGGTCTGGGAGGTCGTCGACTTTTCACCAAGAAACATAGATCTTGCGCCCGACTATCACTAAACTATCACGTTAAACCGTCCGCCCACCATCTTGGAAGCGGAAGTGACCCTGGGGATGAGTACAACCTCGCTCCCAGGGTACTCTCTCTTTCCCTGGGAAATTAATTTTAAATTTAGCTACAAAAGTGCTTACAATTGAAATATTCCCAAAAGAAAATCCTAATCTCGCTTCGGTTACCAGAACTATTGCTGGTGCGGCAAATATGAAAAATGCGCTAAACATCTGTACATCATGCCAAGTCTTGCGTCATAGTAATGGCTGCCCTGAGCGTGATGAATTTTTTTCTTTGTTTCACATTTTTGTTTTTTGGAGAAAATTTTGTCTATTCAAATCGCCCTGGATCCACAAAAAATAAAAACAATGCGTCAAAAATTTATTAAGGTCCAAGACTAAAGTAAAGAAAATTTTCTGAGAGAAACGTACGGCTCCACCGCCCCACCGCTACTCGAATTGGTAGGTGAATGGTATCCATTGGCACCTGTCATTCATTGATATCCACATTGAAAATCATTCAAGAAAAAAGAGAACAGTACTTCAGGGCAACTCCGTGTTATCAAAACTTTGTTGGTTGGCTGACTGCTGCATGTGGTCGTCTCTTCCCTTAGAATTTAATATTGCACGAATTTAATATTGCGATCTTATTCATTTTGTTCCATTGCTCTTTTTCTTGTTCTCATGTAAATATAAATGTAACAAATAAAAAATCTTAACACATGGCATGGCTTGCATGGCTCGCACTGGCTCGCCCTTTGGCTCGCATGGCTCGCTGGCTCACAGGTTTATAAAACTCGTGAAAGTCTGCACTCTGGTTAGCCTGAATATCACCCAGGTTAGCCTAAATGACACTCCATTTAGCCTGTTTACAGTAGCTCTCAATGATGGAAATGGTAACACATGTCTACAGTCTGCAGTCTGCATTTTCCCATCAGTCTTTTTTTATTTCCAGTCTGCAGTCTGCAGTCCACAGTCTAGGTTTTACACTGACTGATTAGAGTGCACGTGAGGCCAAGGGTGAGGAATAGCTCAAAATGATGATTACTCTGATATCAATGGTTCTTGTTGGTGTATGTATAAGGTAGAAGAATTAAATGTCTAAAGAATGGTCTTCCTGGTTTTTCAGTGGAGACGTGTTTGTTGGTAGAAAAGGAAAGGACAAGAATCCACACAACATGAATATGTTTGGACATTTTATAGTCAAAGCTGTATTTTTACAGCTCATTGAAGACTACAAGATAGACAGCTCAGACACCAAGGTACAGTTAGAGTTTTATAATAGTGATACAACTGCGATAATTTTCTTCCCGTGCTTTTCGTTTGCCTTTGGACTTGATCCACTGTTAACAGCTTGATTCATGATGCATGTACAAATGTACATTGGTAGCTAATGAAATATCCATGAGTGACTCAAAAGTAGTTATGTGTAACGCGGGTATGAGCTTATAATTATGTATACTCAACCCACATGTTGCTGTTAATTGTTTATATAACAGAGGAAATTGTAGTATTATTGTGATAGGTATAATAACAAAATTAAACCACACTCTCAGTTTGGACTGAATATACATGCATATCAGCTTAAAGTCCTGACAACTTTGTCAGTGGCAAATTCCAGACAGAAAATACTTACTTACGCAAAGTACATTGTAGCTATCCAGGATCCTACCACAAATTCTTATTTCTGTCAGGATCTTGGAGTGGGTGGCAGTTTTTCTGTTTGCATTCTGCCTGGGGAAAAAAATGCCAGTGATCCTGGCGAGAATCACTCAGAAAATGCAGCCCATGCTGTGATCCAACCAAGAAAAAAAATTCTTCTTGTTGAATCCTGAAAAGAATTCCATCGAGAAAGAAAATCTTGGAAAGAAAATCTCGTAAGTGTTTGTGACAAGAAACAATTCTTGCCTGGAAAGTAAATTCTTGCCTGGAAAGTCCTCAAAGAAGTTGTAAATTTTAAAACAAAAATCTTGTGGTAGTGAGTTATTCCTATAATGTGTTGAAAGAAGCTGCATATACTGCATGGCTGTCCATGGGAGCCCCCTGCCACTTAACCCTTTACCCCCTTAGGCGAACGGCAGTTTTTCCCAAATCGCCAAATAAAGACACTCAACCTGTGTACAATATGCCATTTGAAAGCCACTAATCAGCTTATTTAAGAATTGCCATCAGCAGCCTTGAAGGAGGTAGACATTTTGAGAGAAATTGCTTTAAAATGGGACAATAAACATTTTCAAAAATGTATCAATCTTCCACTATATTAGCTATACCCCTAAACTATAGCTTATTTAGCAGCTCTTAGTACATAGCTTGATATGAAACAAGTCTTGCATTCCATTTGCATCCCAAAAAAGGAACTAAAAACTTCTGGGGGTGGTCAACCATGTCTGGGATGGGAGGGGGTCAAAATTTTATGACTTCAATGAGTAGATCTTCACAAGACAATTTTCATGGCAAAAATTCATAGAAATCTATCAAATATTCACAAAGTTATGACCTTGTGTGCCAATTTGCACTCTTAGGGGGTAAAGGGTTAAATTGACAAAATTTATTCTGATCAGTTATTTGAAATTCTGCTTCAAAATATTGAATTAGGTAAGGGCCAATATTCTTTTACTGGGGTTCAAGCAAGCTGATAAGAGATTTATTATACAACTTTATTACTATAATGAAAAAGAATCAGCAGAATCGTTAACAAAACCATACTTTGCAAATTTAGGATGAGTAGTAAAGCAGTCTGATTAACTGAGGCTAGTTATTGGATGTTCTCATTAGACTTGCCATAAGGTAACATCATGAGTTTCAGGGTAGAATAGCTAAGCGAATGAAGCTAGCTGCGAGCGAGGTCTACTTGTCTCTTTTGAAGAGTTTTCATTTGTGTTTCGTGCCAGTGAGGAGTGGCAAGACTTGCAACTGGTGTGTCAGATTACCTTTGCGAATCTTTGACTTGAATTGAGGATGCAACTGTTGTTCTGAACAACCTCCTATGTTAGACTTTGAAATGTCACGGGAATTTAAAGTTCAAGACCTGATCTTTCATGAGGACCATGAGCAAAAGCAGCGGAACCATTTGCACCAAGACAACGACATTGCTATTGTAGATATTCTCTCAATTTAAACAATCAAAGCATGTGGAGCCAGCTCTAAAGTCAAGCTTTTTGGCGCAGAAACAAACTTATCTCTTCTATCTTGTGCTGTTAGTCATGCAATATAGTAATAGAATAACCCATTGCCTGTAAGGCTTCTTAATCGCTTTTAATTGTATTAAATTCAACTGCAAGTCACATTTCATTGACAGTGCTGTCCCCAAGGGATATTCATGGCATCTCTGATTGGTCGAAGCACAGTGACCCATTTTTGGATTGCTGAAATTGCCGGCAATCAAGTACATGTATGAAAAGTCCTTTGTCCAGTGGGTAATGAATAAACAAGGTGAAAGACTTCTCTGAGAGTCTATGCTTTAATCTGCTAAATACATGTGTAATAAAACAGGGGACATACATGTGGTACCACCGTATACAGGTATTGCATGCTGTTCTAAAAATGACTGGTACATTTCATGCCTGGTATGGCTGTGACTAACAAGGTAAGGCGAATGAAACATGGACTCTTTTCTCACATACCATTGATGTTCTTGGTCATGACTGTTCCCACAGATTCTGTTTGGTGGAGCATCTTCTGGTGGGCTGGGCATGTTGGCAAATATTGACTTTATTCAAGAGCTTGTAAAACATGCTGAGGTATGAAAGCAAAGTTATCTGATATTATTATATGGCTTGTGTTTGTAGCTGATATAACACAAGCTCTAATTGGCTAACGCTAAAGCAAAGCAAAAAGCCATATACTTGTAACAAACAACTTATTAACCTTGAACTTTAAACCTTTGAACCTTAAGAGCCTAGAACACTACTACAGGAAAAATGAATCTACAGTTAAGTCGGTCAGTCAGTCAGTCAGTCAGTCAGTCTGTCAGTCAATCAATCAGTCAATCAAGCAATCAATCAATCAATCAATCAATCAATCAATCAATTAATAGTAGCAAACAAAAAATCAGAAAAAATAAATAATAAATGAATGGAATGTATTGCTGTTATTAACTACTTATTAACTGAGAGGAGGTCTTTAGGGGAAAATCTCAAACTGGGACCTTGTTGTATTGACCAAGCAATAGCGAGGTCAATATGGCTAGGCAGAGGTTTGAGATTTTCCCATAAAGGCCTCCTCTTGGTTAATAGGTACTCAATAACAGCAATACAGTCAATTTTTTTCTGATTTTATGTTTGCTACTATTAATAGCTTGATTGATTGACTTAAATGAAGATTATTTTTTCCTGTACCATGTACTTAGTAGTGTTCTAGGCTCTCAGGTTATAGTGGTATAGAAAAAAAGATGCACGTGACTCCCTGTATATCATTGCCTATTATTTTCCTTTACATAGTAAATGGTTTGAACCCAGAAGTATCAGTAGTTCGTATAGTGTGATTGTCCGGGTGAAGGTAGTTCTGAAAAGAACTGTTGTTGGTGACTAACTTTTTGACAGCCTGAGCAGAAATCATCTTCAGGGTCAAGTGAACAGTGTTTTTCAGTCGATGTCGACTGACAAACACTATTCACTTGACTGTGAAGATGACTTCCGCTCATGTTGTCGAAACGTCAGTCACCAACAACAGTTCTTTTCAGAACTACCCTCACCCGGACGATCACACTGTATATGAACTATTTTTCTTTAATTTGAAAATTTATTGTGTCCATTAGTTGAGATAGATAGCTTTATCGAGTAACATCATTGTAGCCCTCGAAGTGGCTGAATTGTGACATGCTTTACAACTCCTTATTTAAGTTATATACTTTACAACTCGTCAATTATGCTATTAACTGAGCCATAAAACAGTTCCCATTCCATTGTTCGGTAAACAGGTGACAAAATTAAACTACAGAGGGTGGGGGAGACATTTAAAGCATTTGATACATCACTTTTAACCTCCCTTCCCTCTCTTCTCTAAAAGAAGAAAGAAATAAAAGAAAATCAAAAATGAAAACATCAGTGAGTAGTGAGACCTCATGTGGCTCCAGCATTGATCGTGTGAATTCTATTACAGATTCGAGGATATAACGATGGTGGATGGTTTACTTTGTATCCTAACTTTGGTGAAACAGCTAACGCAGGGCCGCCATATTTCTTTAAAGTATTAAGCTACGTAAGTACCGCATGGATGTCACATACATGTAACGGTTGATTTTAAAAAGGAACTACAGCAGAATTATAATTCTTTTGATCAATCGTTTAAACTGTTAAGCAATCCCTCTGTTGGAAAGTTGTAAATAAATGCTAATACCAGTTGCCTGCTTGAAGTCCAAGGTTGACATTCAGGCTAGGGCTCAGGGTGACATGATATGAAGAGAATTATAAATGACAAGTTTTTGTTCTTTAGCAGTTAAATGCAAGTTAAAGTTGACCAAGGCTCGTTTGTTTTGTAGATGTTTCATGAGTTGTGGGATGGATTTGTTGATGAATCATGTCGGGCAAACATGCCCAAGGCAGAAGCTTGTCTGTATGGAGAATTAGGTATCAAACCTCTCTTGTAAGCACTCTGATTTTCTTTTTGTGTACAACAGAAATTATTGGCTTACAGTACAATTCCCCTAGTTAGACCAAGGCCCCACAGGGTATTGTTGAAAGTGGGGTGGCGTAACCTTCAGAACTTTCCCCAAGGAGGAAAATCTTGAGGACAAGTAATTCGCAGAAATATTCGTAGAATTCCAAATGCCTGTAGCACTGATAGAACTGGGTGATTTGAAGGACATTATTTTTGCTCTTGTATACATGTACATAAATGCTTAGTGTAACTTCAAATGGGAGGTAGATCCCCCATTTTGGGCCACAAAAACGCTGAAAAACGGCAATATACTGCGGGTAGGGTAAATGCACGCTTTTCCTCAGTAATGATTTGATCATAAGCTTATGTTTTGCGACCATTCGCCATTCTACAGTCAGCTTGAATCCATAGAAGAAGAATGCAATTTTTCAGGCTTTACTCTGTTTTCCGAACAAAACAAACCAAAACATACTGTAGAAAAATACAAGCTTCAAGGTATGTCAGCTTAATGACCTTGCCTTATGGTTTCAGCTCGCTTAAATCAAGTCTGTCTGCCCACTGTAAGTCTGCATCTTACCTGGCCTGAATACCCATTCTGAAGATTCATTGTTTGCATAACTACTCAGTTTTTTAAAGCAGCTTTGATATCCCCTTAACTATGCAACAAACAATTCTAAACGCTCTTCGCGCCACGCAAAATTGCTTTCGTAGAATGCTTCTTCCTTTACCCTCCTTCGAATACGCTTCCCTTCGAGTAGAGATTTGGCGGGAAACGCAATCCGCGGGCGGGAATGGCGGGGAAAAAAAAAACCCGTTTACCACATTCGTCCTTAGGCCCTCGCCTTTCCTGACTGGTGATGTAAACAGTTCCGAAAATATTGCCATATCGTTTCCTTTTCGAAGAACAACGTTTACGTGTTGCGTTCCTTTTCTTGCATGCAGCCTTCCTAAATGTAAACTCTTTTCGCTCGATCGTGAATGTTTTTGTCAAGAAAACATGGTAAAAACCAGTGACACTTTCGGAAATACTTACATAACAAGTTAACCAAGTTAGACATTTCGAATTCGTCACATTTTGTGACTTTTTATACTCTAAATTAACAAAGGTTAACGCGTCTCCAGTTTGCTTGCGGTTAGCTCTACTCAAGTTTGCTTGCGGTTAGTTCCACCCCAATTTGCTTGCGGCTAGTTCCACTCGGATTTGCTTGCGGTTAGCTTTCAGTTTGTGGTTTGGGTGACACTGTTTTACATATAAATTTAATTTGGACTTGTATTACGTATAATTAAAAGCTTCGGGTGCTTGCAGCAAGCGCTCCGATGTTGTAATCAGTGGCGGAACCAGACTTTGAGCTAGCGGGGGTGGTGGTGGGGTTGCTTGCCGTGCCGGCTTTTCTTCCTTCTGCGATTTTTCTCTTTTTTTGTTACCCAAAATAAAGGGGAGGGGCCGGGCCCCGGGGCCCCTCCCCTAGATCCGCCTTTGGTAGTGCACGAATAAGTGAAAGTATCTAATCCTCTGACATATTCGCGGTGTCTGCATACCAAATTTCTTTCTTCCTCTTTACTTGAAGATTAAAAAAAAAAACAACAGCAACCAAGGGCGCGTTTCTTGAAGAAAATCCAAGATTGGATTCTTAAATCCGAAAACGGATTTTGCGTTTCTTTACTAAACAGATCAATCCAAGATCTCTCGGATCATGGTGCGTCAAAGGAACCGAAGAATCCACTCTGGGCAAGGGTTCTTCGGTTCCTTTGACGCACAACGATCCGAGAGATCTTGGATTGATCTGTTTAGTAAAGAATTCGGATTTAAGAATCCAATCTTGGATTTTCTTAAAGAAACGCACCCCAAGTGTCGAGTAACCTTCATGTAAAAATAAGTAAGTGTGAAAATTCGTTCCATTCATTGAGAACTAAAGTCTTCCGATCCTTTGCTTCCGTGTAGTTTTCAAACACCTGTCTGCCCCAGTGTACGTGTTTGTGGCCCAGTGGGACTCGTACCAATTACAAGAACTTGTCCATTCCAAATTTCCCACAATGAGACTTCCACCAGAACTACCGAGTGAAGCTGAATACCTGGGCAAGTTTGGGAAGAACACGCACAGGTCGCTGAGACGGGTAGGTAGTTACTTAGTTTGTTTCGGTTGGAGTGGGAAAATGAAAATGGGTTGCCTTGCCTTGGGTGTGAAGCGATGGTGATGTCTACCTTACCATCGCGCGTGCGTTTGCAGTGACCGTAGTCAGAGATAGGAAACTCCCGACCGCGCTAAGAACCAATCAGATAATGTAACATTCGTTACCGTGCCCTTTTGGGAAAAAGAGAAATGTAGATACGGTGTCGTTCGTCGTCTAAGTTGCCAAACGCTGACATCAGCCCAGCCCCAAAGACCGGCTATACACGAGGCAATCACTCGGGATCCTGGAGAAGACTCGACCCCAGCCTTTTCTCTCGTCAACCACATGTGTCACTAACTTTAATTTCTTGTCACGCTGTAGGTTATCAACAGCCAGAAGGATGGTGTTTTTTCACCCGCCTGTTTCATGCACGCATTCTCTAGCGACAATCTTACTAACACGGACCAGACATTGAGTTGTGAAATAGGAGGTAAGTTACGGACTGGGTAATAAGTAAAGCAACATCGTCAAGGCTGGCAAACCTACTACACATAATTGAATTAGCTACAGAAGTTGCTGATCTCGTTCATGCTACCTTTGGTAGTATGCTCTCCCAGTGTTTTGCCAGGTTCTCGAAATAAGCAGGGCTTACAAAGGACCGCAGTGAAAAGTAAAGAGTGCAGGTTGATAAAGCCAGTGTTTTAGCTAAGAACCCATCTCACGGGGTAGTTCTGTTCTGCTCCCCCTCTCCAACCCCTTATTTTGTATTGTAAGGGAAATAAAGCGACAGAATACGGAAACGGATATTTGATCGTCATTTCAAGGTCGCAGAGACTGGTAAAAGAGAAAGGTATTCTTTCTTTAATCATTCAACACTTTTCAACTCGTTGTAGGAAAGACACCGTACAAAGCCTTTTCAGAATGGTTTATCAGCAATGGCACACGTGGGACCTATGTAGAGGAGCCGCTGGACAAACCAGAATGCAACCCGTCTTGTTGTTCAAAGCTTTGCTTAAAGTGCCGCAAACCTAAACCCACTGTAGCATACGATGAAACCACAGATATCATTATTGGAAATAGTAAGTGGTCGTCGACTTAGAACAATTGCAGGCCATGTTCCTTTTCTTCAATGTTGGGTATTGTCGTACAACGGAAGCGTTTTTCGCTAGTTCTTGAGCGTAACCGAACACAGTCTGGTTGAGAAAATACCTACTACGTAACAAGTCGAAGGTTTACTCTCCAGGTGTACTGCCTGATTTTCTCGTTTTTCGTTGAACTGTTTCCTTTGATTGTCTTCTCTTTTTCTGTTTTTATCATGTAACAACGACACTTTATTGTACTGATTATCAACTTTGTCACGGAATGAAAACACTCTACATCGTCCTTCTAAACTTCTCGAAGATGTCTTCTGATAAAGAACTACCATTTCTTTTCTTTTCTTTTCTTTTCTTTTCTTTTCTTCAGTATAAGGAATATGTCCAGGTTCTTAGTTACACAGCTCAATTCAGTTTTTCCATCGATTACTTAATGGTCTTAGTTATTTTTCTCGCAACAACCGCCCATTTGACGATCTGGAATAAACAGACACTTCATGGGTAGCAGATATTCCAAGTTAATACTAAATACCTTTCTAACTGGTGTGTTTTACCTTTGATCTTAGGTGCAGTTCGTTGGCAGCAACCAACTCTCATAACATGGGCTTTGGCTTTTTTAGTTTACTTCTTCGTCTTCTGGAAAGACGTAGTTCTTTTGTAAGGCCCCATTATAAAGCCTGTTCCATGGAATTCTGAAGTTCCACGCAGGCCCATGGTGACCTGGGGCATTCTGCGACGAGATTTACGCTTTTGGCTGTTAAAAAATTGTGCTTTTAAGAATCTAACCCAGATTTGAGATATGATGCATTTGTATCTCGCCATAGTGGCCAGAAATGCTTATCCTCGATCGAGAATATAACTATACCAGATTAAAATCAACCAGTTACGAGTAGAAGTAGACGACCCTGTCCGTGATGAAGATCATCATCGCAGACACAAAAGTTAGCTTGAAAAAATCGGAATGCATACGTTACAGTTCTCCTAATATACTCGCGTTTTCTAAAACCTTTATCACGCATCACACTTAGTATTTCCAGTGATGTCACGCTGCTTTTGTTATTTTTCGCTCCAATTATTTTTGAATGACCTTCTAACGTTACTGCTGGATAATCCGGCACAGAGTTTATTTTTTATTAGGGTTATTGTTTTATATCATGTGCATAGAAATACTTCACATCAGTGTATATAATCGCAGTCTAGTCCTGTACTCAGATCTCCTCACTGCGCAGGAGGTCTGAGTACGAGACCAACGTCAACCAAGTTTAAATTTGCGATCAGGCGATTTTATTTGTCACGGAGATAGGACAGCCGCAAAAAAAAAAAAAAAAAGAAAAAAAGTAATGATAAGAACGCCAAGGTCTGATCGTAGGCACAGTTAATAGAGGGGGAAGGTTATGAGACCAACAACGTTCTTTGTTGTATGTTTTTTGTTCCATTTTTTGGGTGTAGCCGTGCACAAAACTCGATGGTTGTTCACTTCTGACCGAGGAACTAACCAATAGGAACGTTTTGGTTACATAATTCATATATAGTATATGAACGCAAAACACGGTCGTGGGCCTTCCGGCATAAATCTTTTTTTCTTTTTCTTTCTTCTTCTTCTTCTTTCTTTCTTTCTTTCTTTTTTTTTTTTTTTTTTTTTTTCAGCATAAATCTTGGTATCTTTGTTTCCCCCTATGTTTGCCGGGCCTCATGACAGTCCCTATCTATTAACTATGTCGCAGGTTAGAAATGTGTCACGCAATCTTTCCTCGTTGGAATGAAGTATTACGCACGCGTGGCAAGCGAGGAAGGCTCTGTGAGATGCTGAAGACGATGGAGTAGAAAAAAGAAGAGACAATTTTTATAAGGCCATGTAACTGCCTTAAAAAATCCTAAAACTGTATTAGGTGTATAGGAGATTTCCGCGTCATATTGATGCTTATTTCAACGAAATAAATTCATTGTAAAATAGAATTATTTACATGCTAGGAGCAGAGGTCATTAGTAAGTCTTTTGTTAATGAAAAATAAATGAGTAAAAATATACATAAAACTGTGCTTGCTTGCTCAAGATCCAGTTCATAAGATGACCGCATGCTTGGTAATCTAATACAAAGTTTCTGCAAATAATGGACGATTTGATCGATTGAGGCCTTGAGTCTTGAGCATTGCCTGACTATGTTGTAGATCGGCGGAAGCTTGGAATAAAAAACAGAAATACTGTAGCTCAAGGCTTCAATCGAATCGTTCATTTAATTAACATGCTACTGAAGGACAACCTGAAACGTTTTCTAGACTTAGTTTGGTAAATTGAATTCCTTTGCCTGTTTTCTTCGTTTCGGCCATAGACACGTCATAAAAAGAACTTGGCCAGCAACGCGATCAAGGTAGTTAGGGAGGCTGATAACCAAAAACAACCTATTACATTGCTTTATTGATAACAAGTAAATTATTGTCGATAGGCACGCCAAAACCTGCAACGTATTACGTAATCAGTGTAAAGAAAGTAAACCAGCGCACTACATATAACTGCACTACTATAGCAACCATCATCAATTATCATCATCCTGCTGCTGTCTTCTTCGCTTCCATGCACCAGTTCTTGACTCTGATTGGTTCTTTCTCCTGGTACCTCACGTGACCAGAGTTTGAGGCATGCAATATTGTGTACTGGGGCCTGTTTCTCGAAAGACCCGGTAAGTTATCGGGCCCGGTATTTGCGGGAGCTTTCGAGAAACAGGCCCCAGGACTGCTATTAACAACAGGGGCAACAATTTTCAGCGTTAGTGTACTAATCGTAAATGTTGTTCACGAATTATGGACAGTCGCATTGATAATACGACCCATTGGCCTTATCCTAGACTGTTCACAACCTCTCCATTTTTCAACGCACGCAAAAGAAAGAGCAAACGAAGTGATGGCGAGTCCGAAAGCACGAGAGGTGGGGGCGGGGTAGCAAGCCAAACGAAGAATCCTTTGAGGTGAAAATAGACCAGTCCACAGCAACATTGTTATTTTCTTTGAATGTTGAGCTTTAAGTGAGGTTCGCAGAGCTCGAGTTACCAAATAAAAACGGTCAACAGCAATTGCCGCCAAGATCGAAACTGACTAAAAGACTAGTAGAATATACGTGCCCGATACAAAGAACATATATGCAATATGACCCACAATTTCTTTTGAAGTCTTAACTACAATCTATCGTTGGTTCTGGAACATGTAGGGTGCAGTAAGTAGACTTCTACTATCAATGAAAGGCAAACCAGGTGATCAGAACATGCTTGCCAGTTAATATCAGATAATTGGTAGTGTTATTCATGGAGTTAACTGTTCGTATAATGTGAATGATTGCTGAGTTACCGAATAGAGACGCAAGGAATATTAGAAGTATATGACGTAGGCAAAATTTATCAGTCTTGCAAATGTATTTCACCAAAGGAAGTTTGTCTTGTTTTCTGCAGAGGATAAATATAAACGTAACATTACTTTCTATCTATCGACTTTTCCGAGTTGTTTACCCATAGAATATGGTGGTATACTGATTTTAATGAGTTTGTTCTCAAGGAAGGGGTGACCTCTTGTTTTCATCGTGAAGCGAACATTATCTCTGAACACTCACTATCGTTGATCCCCCATCTTGGATTTTAGGGGGTTTTTTTTTTGCAAAGCGCAAGTGAACCACCAAAATGGCTCAAAAATAGTCTTGAACCTCTTTTAAGAAATCCAAAGTTATCTAAAAAAAGAAAAATGTAAAAGGTACTACTATAAACAGGAAAATACAATACAAATTTCGATCAGTCGTGTTAGGTATTGCCAGCTGAACCATCTGTCCAGCTACCTTCGGTCTGAACATCAACGCAGACGCCAGGGACTTAGCTAGGGGGAGAGGGGGGGGGGTACTAGGGTGCCCGTGACCACCCATTTTGTAAGCCTTTTTAAAGCAAACAACCCGCAACAAGTGGCGAAGACGACATGACAATCGGGTGAGTACCCTCACTTTGACCCTGTGTGACCCCGTACGTCCCCCTTTGAAAACAAAAGCACGAGGGATGCTTTGGCTGACTTTCCTTAATGAATTAATTCATGGCTTGCGTGCTTAATCTGAACAAAACAAAGAGAAGCTTAAGAAAATTTCTGCAAAAAAATTCATTACGGATCATAACACTGGTTGCAGAATATTCATTTACATCAAAATCTTCTCTTTGTCAGGTTTCTCAATAATCTGCCGGACACGATTGATCGTCGCAGTTATGCACACAACTTAAGCTGTTGTGAAATTAAAGCCTGAAAAAAAAAAAAAAGAAAGAAAAATTAGGCTTGAACGGGATCCCATTCCCAAGTTCTTTTCGCTTTTAGTGCCTCGAATCTTCTACAGGTTTCTCTTTTTAATTACTTCTTGAAAGCAGATTTTCATCCCTCACACCACAGGTTGGACTCATAGTGCGCTTTCGCCTGGTACATCATTTAAACAATACACTCGCTATTTGCTGTATCAAAACATCTAAGAAATATGCAATAATTGTAATGTTGCTAGGTTTTTAGGTTTTTTTTGCCCACCTTTTCGTCGCCGCTTTAATGTATCATCTTTACCAGACCTCCAAAATAAAAGAGAATAACGCAACAATAATACCTTAAAGCTTGCGTGCAGTGCTGTGTATAACTTTTGTATAGCTGGCAATCTCTCTCCTCAGTTTGAGTACATTGAAAGCTTTTGGTTTACAGTGTGTGGCTTTCAATGTGGTCGGGAACTTCAGTGAAAAAAAGTGAGAGCAGGCCGGAGGGACTGCACTGTTTATTAATAGAGCGCAGCGTGTCGCGATCGTCTTTGAAAGAAGGAGTTTGGAAATGGAGCCAATGTTTGACAAAACTACACAACAGATCTGAATGGACGTTTTAAGTTGATCGTGCCTATCCCCTAAAACTGTTTCCAACTTTAAATCTTCCCGTTAATTTTAACTCTCTCCCGTACTTTACAGGTTGAGCGGTGCCTGGCAGCTGCAGATGTGTTTCTTACGACACCGAGAAGTAGATACCTTTTCCGGTTTTTCAGAAGAAAAGAAATGAAAAATATTATCTGACCTGCTATTTTCTAAAAATTTACCGGAAGGATCATAAGAGGGAAAATTTCATTGATACAAAATCAATTTATTTTTCGGCGCTAAAGGCAATTCGATAAAATCCTGTCTGGCTTTGATAACACCACAAAAAATATTTCGCGTCAAAATATTTCGCGGTGCGTGTAATTTGGTCTAGGGAATACAAATGGGAGAAGTTTTACATATATTTTATCGCTTTTATCAAATTACCGTCTAAAATTCGGATCAATTTGATAGAATTTTTTGCCTGGTTTTGATAACACCGGGATACATGTACCTCGAATATTTGGCATAACTTTTAGAGGTGAATTTAAGGAATAGGGCATTCTTACTAGTCGAAATACTATATTCCCCGCACCGGGTTGTAAATATTACTCTTCCAAGGTTGATTACTAAGCTTCGCCACTTCAATCTCGTCCCCGCGGTCTCCTTGGTTTTTTCTTTTTCTTTTTTCTTTCTTTTTTTTTTTTTTGACGGACGGGAGAATTGGGTCTTCTCCCGTCGAGTCGCCTTCTTCAAAATCGTCGAGACCGAGAAGAGCCTGGGGACCAGGTTGCGCCACCTTTGCCATATCCAGACAAGTAAACACGGTTGGACAGTTGTTAAATGACATTTTCGTTTATTCCAAAAACATCGCTCCAATTTTGGGATTTTAAAAGTATGGAGGACCTTAAAAAGCACTACCATAATCATTGGACCAAAAACGTTTCTAAGAACTAGTATTCAAGGCGTCCAAAAATCGTAAAATCAGTAGTTCGGTAGATGGCCAGGCATCACAAGCTGTGTCGACAGATCGAGTAAGCCATATTAATTTTTCGTAATATTGGAGTGACTCATTCTTAGGCGTTGAGTACAACTGTGAATGAAGTCAGACCTCAGACTCAGTAAATATTACAGCATGTTTACCTCGTCTTGATCTAGGTAAATATTTTCTAATGTTTACTGAGCCTAAAGCGATTGATTATTAAGTATTATCTTAACGACTAAAATAAATTGTGGCTTTCGTGATAACAAAAAATAATAACATTCTACAGTCGAACACTTTTCTCCGTAATAGGAAGGTACCTACATTATAGTGAAAATAATATGAATTCTGGTTTCTCTGGGACCAAGTGAACACTCTGTAATAAGGGAGGCAATTCATCTGAAAATAATACTCTCTTTTATACTTTTCTAATAACTAATATTAATTAGCATTCGTTGCTTTTTGTTGTTTTCCAACGATTTCAATGAGTGCTGCCAAATTGCCATCAGACATTATGGTAGATAAGAGTAAGTTCTGAACTCTTTCAGTATGAAAATTTTTAGGGTTTCGTGAGAACGTTCTCAGATTCATCGTATTAAAAGAAAAAGAAAAGAAAACCAACATTGAAATCGATGAAAGCGAAACTACAGTGATAGAATGGCATGCCATCATTTTGCATACGAAAGAGGGCGAACAGGTTCGAGGTGAGCATGCTGTGAGCATGTGAGAAGGCTAGATGACTAAAATACGGACCCACCGATGATAAAGCTGAGAAACACCGAACATAGTGAAGATAACAAAGGATGCTCCGCATATGTGGGGCCAGTGGCACCATATCCAACCAAATATCCTGAAGAAAGCACCCAATAGACCCTTTTCATAAATGGCTGCCAATTATAAATTCTTTTGTAAATATTAAAATTGGCCTGACTAACCTCGTTCTTGAGTTGATAATTCAAAAGAATTTTTACTCCCAAACAAGTTTAGTGAGGCTAATTTAAATATATACAAAAGAATTTTAAATTGGCAACCATTTATGAAAAGGGTCTATATGAAGAAATTTCCACCAATATATATATAATGAAACAGGCACCGAACACAGCGTGTAAGTACCAAGCATAACGAATTGACCGCCAAGTATACGATGAATTCACCAAGCACAATGTAAAGAACACCTCACATAATGAAAGGAGCAGCAAATATTATGCACTAATTAAGATATAAATGGCGCCAGCCTCGCCAGGTTAAACTTAACATTTGCGTCTGACTTACGTAGTTACATAAAACTGTAGATGCAAATTCTTACAACCTTTCAGAATCTATGGGAAAAAATACATGACTTATCTACTCTTATGCACTCTCATACAATGCAATACAGTACCTAACGATACTATTTATCAATTTCTCCAACGTAGGCGGGGTTTTTCAGAACTAATATACATCAATGTACAATTTATGAAAACTCATTAACATTACAACAGAGTATTAAAGCTAGTAAAACAAGAAGGTATTTGAAAAATGACAAGGTTGATAACCCTATAAATACTACAGCCGGTGTTAACATTGTTTATATTAACCGTCGGTGCAAACTATTAAATAAATGTTCTACAGTTGTCAAACCCATTTGCTACTGGAAGCATTTTATTGGAGCATGTTTGGTTGCTTAAGTACTTTGCAAATGGCTTAATTTATTTCCAGCCACAACAATTAAGGCCACCGAAATGTTTAACCAATGAAATCGTGGAGCACGTAAAGGCTTCGCGATAGTTAATCTTGAACGCAACAGATGTATTGAACTGGGGTGAAGGAAAAATGATCGAATCATCTGCTTCATTTTTTGCTGTTAATGTCCTGCTTTTCTAGCCGTTAAAATTGACCAGACACCTTTGGAAACAGGTAAGGGAAACTTATCGACGTCTACTTATTTGAATTTTTCATTTCAGTATTTTTCATTGCTGTAATCAGAATAATTCTACGTCGATGACAAATTTATTTTATTCTAGACGAGGGAAATTACTCCAGAAGCTTTTTGCTTTAAAAATAAGGTTTTAAGATGTTAAAATGTTGTCAGGACATTAGATGAACGGCGATTTATGATAGTATTCGGCAATTTAAAATTGTTAAACTTCCACTTGAACAAAATCATTAGTATTCGCATCACGGAGGCCCGCCATCTTGCTGTCCTTCCCTATGATCAGTTGTTTGATAACACGAGCGTTGACATTGAAAACGTCGAATGTAACTGGTTGTCATGCAAGTATCACCCTTTGAAAGTAAGTATTTGATCAGAGCAAATAGTAATCACTTTATCCTATCTTCAATCAGCCAAATTTCACGTATTTTCCCCAAATTTCTTTCATCGCTTTAGTAATAACAACAGGAAACGTTGCCTAATCGGCAAGATGAAATTGGGACGTTTAGACATTTTTAACTCGTGAATACGAGTGATAGAGTTTGGTAGAGATCGCGCTCGGTCGCTCTATCGCTAGATCGTTACGGACGGTCGATCGTTTCTGTAAACATACGGGCATTTCTGGCCTTGGTAGTGGAGATCGGTGGTAAGGAAACGAGATGGCGGCTTTTACAATCGACATCTTTGAGAGCTTTGAACTGAAATGTTGCTAAAACTCATGTGCGTGCATGCTTGTTTTCACGCAAGACGATTTTTAAGGCTTTTCTTCCACGAACCCTTTTAAATTTCCATACTGTCTTGCTTTCTTTCATGATCACATTACTTTTGTGGCTTTAATGTTTCAATTTTCGAAATTGAAACTTATCAACAAATACATGATGCCCGCTCATTTTTGAATATTGTCGCGTAGTAGAGTTGAATTCGATTACAAAGTTTCAATTCGAGACGTAAAGGATTAATCTAGAGGCATTTGTCCAGATCATACAGTTCGTCTGTTTTCCGTACTCAGAAATTTTAAAATTTTTCTGAAAAGAAGATAAGAGAACGTGTTCGATTTTGTAAAAATGGCTATAATAAGTAAAAGACAAAATACTCAAGTTAAGTCCTCTTTACAATGATATCAATCTTTATTGATATCAATCTCTGTTTAGTTATGTCGGTCCTATATTATGTCGACTTATTTCTGCTTTTGAGCTTCAAGCAATGCCGCTAGGCATAAAGCATTATACGAACCAAAATTATGTTACGTTAGGTCGTGTAATTTGCCATGTATGTCTTTATGAATACTCCCCTCTTAATAGGCCACGTTTGATATATCAACATTCTAACATGGCTCCGAGGCTTTCAGGACAAATGTCTATATTTATTCAAGTCTCTTTTGGGAAGTTGAAGGACAATTTTGTCCTGTATTTGGTATTTACGTTATTGTAATATAATGTATTTCTTTTAAGTTGTAATTGTGGGGTGTATTTACCTTTCAGAAATAAAATAAAATAAAATCGATTTCTTTTTATACAATGTAACAAAGCAATAATTTGACGTTTAGGAAATATTCGGATAGGAGGAAACTCAGAGCATGGAAACACCAACAAACGTCTCGGAGAAAGAAGGTACGAATAATAAAGGAAAAATAACTGGTAACTAATTATAAAATAATAAGAGTACAAAGTGAAATTACAAGACCGACATGTTTTGAACGCTCGATATAAATTAAATAAACCAGCAGGTGATAAACTGGTTTAAGTATGAAACTGGACTCGACTTAGTCATCCAATACTGATCGGCTTACTCAGTTGAGAAGTTTGTTTGCATTTAAAAATACTCGTCACTTCTTAGATGAATCGACATCAATCGTGCTTAATCTTAAGCCTCTGTTCCCAGAATCGCTTGTTGTCCCTTTGTGCAGCTCTAAAGCTTTTTGGGTAATAACAGCAGTGGCGAACGTGTAACAGTTTCTATTTGTATCTATTAAAAAAACGTTCAATCATCTGGTGTCTCCTACGATCGTTTTCCAAGTTCCTGAAATTATCCACCTGCTCTGAAGGACTTAATACTTTAATAGTACTTTAAAAACTCTACAAGTGAGCTCGTGAATGATAGTGCTATCGAGTAATATGAAGACACTTCTAAGTCCGCGATTTCAAACGAAATAAAATAGCTGAGATATTTTCCTTTTCTACTGTTATCAGGAAATGCTACAACTACTGCACTTTCCACCACAGAGTCGGCATTATACGCAAGTCTGGCGGCAGTTTATTTCATCATCATCTTTGCTTCCATGTTTGGCAACTCGGTCGTCATCCATATTATCCGGACGAGACACTTCCTGAAAAACGCGACAAACTATCTTATCCTCAACCAAGCATGCGCGGATTTGATCATAACATTTACTGTTATGCGAACCATGCTCAGTGACGAATTGTTCTACACGAAATGGTTTGGCGGAGACTGGGGTCAAATAACATGCAAGTTATTAGTGTGGGCGAAATTTCCAGCGCCATTTTGCTCTATTTGGAGCCTCACTGCTATAGCAGTGGATCGCTATTTTGCAGTAGTGCGTCCTCTGCATGTGTCCCCGATATCAAATCATATAAAATTGGTCATTTCTTTGATTTGGTTATGGTCACTCGCTTCCGCTGCGGGGATGGTCTCCATGGCAAAACTATGGCTCAATAACGTTAGTCAATACTATTGTGTTATCGATTTTTCCCATGTTGAGCTAACCACGATCAACGTAACAAGCCTGATCATTGAATTGCTGTTCAATTTTGCCGTGCCTGTTGTGGCCATGGCTGTCTTGTATTCAATCGTGTGTTGGCATTTATTGTCACGCCAAGTACCTGGTGAAGGCGCTAGTCAGGATCAAAGGCACGAAGAAGCCATGAAGACAGCCAAGAAAGTTACCCGGATGATGATTATTGTTGTCGTTTTGTTTGGCTTATGTTGGTTTCCTTTTTATATATTTGTTGGTTTAGATAGTTTACATAAGGTCGTTTTACCTTATGCTTCAGTGAAATTTGTCGTTTGGTTAGCAAACGCCTTCAGTGCAATCAATCCTTATATTTACTTGTCATTCAACGGTAGATTCAAAAAAGAGTTTGTGATCATCATTAGAAAATTTTGTAGGATTTGTAACTGTTGTTAAGCGAGTACTGAGAGGCCGTGCTTCAGTGTTAAAACCAGGATGTTTGGGTCTTCTGGCCTTAATTAAGAACTCCATCTTGTTATTCGAAGAGCATTAAAGCCATGGCGATGAATCTTGAAGGAATTTTAGCGTGCTAAAAAATGCTTCCCTTGAAGTCTGAAACATTGAATAATGGCGACGTATACCGTAGCAATGAGGTCGTTGGGTCCTATCTTGGATCTGCCATCTTGGAACAAATAATACACATTTCCAGGCCAAATCGATAGCTTTCTTAATTCATGAATTTTACTGCGCTTTTTACTTGTAAGTTTGTCTTAGTGAGAACAAAAGGTAGTCTAATGGTAACAACAGGGTTATCTTTGCTGCAAAACTATACCGCATGAAAATACAAATATATCTAAAGCCTGAATTATTGCAACCAGTACACGGTCTGTATTTAAACTAATCATAATGAAAAGAACATCTTAGTTAAATTAAAATTGAGATTGGACTAGGCAAACACTTTTAGATGCAACCTCGTTATAACTGCCACAGTGGGCCAACAGCAAGAAGCATTAACTGCATGCAAAAAACAAACGGAAATATTGGAACTGTTGTCAGGCCAGAAATAAAATAACTTTTCAATAATTTTCTTTTCATTCAATGCTTGTTGTTTTTCTACCCACCATACTGTCACCTCCTAAGCAAAATAGTGTAAACTAATAAAATTCAGAAGAATAAAATCTTACTGAGAGTATGCGTTTCCAAATTTTACGTTTATTTATTTAAGTTTTAAAATTTCAGTCGTTTGCCAATAACAACAATGCTTTTACCTCAAGCTCGGAAATTAAAAGGGGTCAGCGCATATCCAATTTAGGAAAGAGTATAAAAAATCCCTTCATGATTATGTTTCGCAAAACGAAGAATTGAGGGTTTTCGTTTTCCATTCCTCGTTATATGAATGATGGTTCATAGAACCTTGCAAACTGTTTGCGAAATAGTGGAATGGAAAATTGTTGCACATAACGTTCATAGCTTTATATGAATTGATTTTACTAGTTTTGTTTCTAATCTCCAGGAGGCATGCCATGGGTCGCTGGAGTATCACACATTCCTCTGACAATTTTGGATATATTTTCATATCTCTGGCGTCAGTATTCGGCAACTCATTCATCATCCACATTATACGAACAGATAACTCCATGTAGACCACTGTAAACTACTTGATTTTAAATCAAGCATGTGCTGATCTTTACTTTACTTTAATTCAATTCAATTTAATTTAATTAAAATGCTTGATATTGAATCCATGATATCGGCTCAAAGAGTGATGATCTTAAAAAAGTATCTAGGAGAGAGCAACAGCACTTGGAAAACTATTTTAGATGATTTCTTTTTTGGAAATATAGGTGGAAAACTCATCCTGTTCTGTGATTTTGAAACTAGTAAACTACCGGTTCATCTTCCAATATTCTACAAAGAGTGTCTAGAGGCATTTCGTAATTTAAAGAAATCCAAGGTAGCCACCTATGAGGATGTTGTAGACCAAATTATTTGGAATAATAGGAATATTGTGATACACGGAAAATCTCTTTTTGAAAAACATTTGTTTACTAAAGGAATTGTTAAAATTGGTGACTTGTTATCCGATACGGGTAAATTTCTTGAAAGCCCTAAAGTGTTGGAAGCGAATCTATCTCCAATCCAGTACTTCAAATTAATAGGAATTGTAGATGCCATACCAAAAGAATGGAGATTAATTATCAAAGAATCACATATTCAACATCAGCAACTATATCCTCAACAGCATTTGGATACAGTGTATATTTATATCGACGAAACCAAATCGGATCTGTTAAAAGCCTCTTCAAAACTTTTGTATAAAGGATTTAAAACAAAGAAACAAACTCCTCCAACCGCCAAAAGGAAGTTGAAGGGCAAATATCCAGAGGTTATAGAAGACTAGAAAAAAATTTATTCTTTACCATTCACTGTCACACTTGAAACAAAAATTAGAGAGTTCCAATATAAATTATTAAACGATATAATTTTCACAAATGAGAGGTTATTCCGTTTTAAAATGATTGAATCACCAATGTGCACCTTTTGTTTGAAAGAGGTCGAGTCCCTCGAACATTTGCTCTTTTATTGTGATACAACAAAAGACTTCTGGCGGGCTTTTTCTTCTTGGCTTTCAAACCAGAATGTATCTTTGGACACTTTGACATTTGAAAATATATTGTTTGGAGTGTTCAACAACAACGAAGACTTTATTATCCTGAATCACTTGATACTGCTAGGAAAGTTTTTTATTTATAAATGTAAATTAAATAAAATTAAACCAACATTAACAATATTTTTAGCAAAGACAAAAACCGTTTATTACATTGAAAAAAAAAATAGCTACCAAAAATAACCAACTTTATAAACATTACAAAAAGTGGGAAAAACTAATGCCATCTCTTAATAATAGTTGAGCTTAATTTGTAATTTCTCCTTCTCAGCATGTCACTAACTTACTTTCTTTTTTTTTTTTTTTTTTTTTTTTTTTTTTTCTGTATTTGGGTAGCTGCACTATTGTAAACAACGCATTGTATATTCTTTAGGTATAATTAGGCTACGATTAGTAATTATAATTTGTTGTATGTAATCTATTGTAGTTATGACGTATTGTAAGTATTGTAACTAGTGTTATGTCTTGTGTTGTATTGTATGTATTATAACCCAAAAAAAAAAAAAAAAAAAAAAAAAAAAAATTTAATTTAATTTAATTTGCTGGAGTTGATCAATGCCATCCATTATATCTCATTCAAGCAATTGTGGGTTGGAGGAATAGGAGGTTTGATCACTTGCAAATTACTTCAAGCAAGCTTTGTAGTTTTACCGGTCTTGTCAGTTTGGATCCTCGTAATCACTGCTTTTGAGAGATATTACGCTGTAATTTTACCTTTTGAATCGTCGCCAGTATCCCAGCTAGAATTTAACGAAAAACTTTGTGCTCCTGTGGGTTTGGTCTGTTGTTTCTTCTGTAGCTGTCCTTGTTAACGCTAACTTAGAAAAAAATCAAGGAATCGTATTACTGTGACGGACTGAAAGTTCTACCCTACTGGAAGGAATTCACTTTAGCCTTAATAGCTCTCAACGGTTTCCTGCCTCGTTTGATACTAGTAGTCCTATATACTGTAATATGTGTCAAAATGTGGTCGCGTGAGATACTGTGGTGTTGTACCGTTTAAGTGAAACCACCGCAAGTTAAACTCAACTCTGATTTATTGACTACATGCTCGCACCGACTACAAGGGGAGTCTGAACTCCTTTCTGACCGCGTGCTCGTATGATTGACAGATGTCACAACACTACAGATACCAGGAGATGGAACCATCCAAAATGGGGGACAAGCTGACGCCATCCAAACAGCGTGGAAGGTTACCCAAAAGATGATTGCTGTAGTCTGCGAACAGGCTCCCGGTGAGCCCGAACGAAGCGAGGGAGCCTGTAGACATCCTATTGATGCCGCCGTTCTATGATACCAGCTCCTGGTATCATGATATGATTGGTTAAATCGCTGATTGTTGACATCTTTGAGATAAACTTTCGACAGATATTTGTAAACTGCGGTTGACCGCCCTACACGACTCCTACGGTTCTCTTGTTATTTTCGGTCTCCCCACCTTTCTTTATTTCCCAAGTGATTCTAAAGGGTACTTTATGCTCTGTTATGAGAAGGAATTTTAAGTAGAGTGGAGCCGTTTGGCTGTGCTGTAGCAAATTCATTTAGAGGTAGGAATCTGCATGTCGTTTCACAAAATTTGACACCTCTATCATGTGCTTATAATTTCTTTAGACTCTTGACAAAGTTTGAAATATTCCGGGAACATGTTGCTTACTTGCACTCTATTTTAAGGCGCCGAGCTCGGCTGTTGGATTAGGTCAATTTAGCGAACTGTTTGCCAGTAAAGAAAATGTAGCTTCTTGACAGGTCTAATTACCGCATTGACTGATTTGTTACAGGCTAATCACCAAGGGCGGATAGGCACATCAAAAACGAAGTCTACAGGCTCCCCCGTCCCGTCCCGATCGCTTCACTTTCCAAATTCTTCAGTTCCGTGCTCGCCAAATTTTTTTTCCGTCCTTCCCGTGAGCCTGTTTGCAGGCTATGATTGCTGCTGTTGTTTTGTTTCTAGTTTGTTGGTTTCGTTTCCAAATATTTTGGATATTGCACATTTTTGGAGATATTCAAGTAAGATACAGCCTGGGTTTCTTCCTTATTTGGCTAACGGTTACCTACAGTGGACTTAATCCTTATGTTTATTTCATATTCAGTGCAAAATTTATAGTCAAAAGTTAAAGCGTTTCTTTGAACATTTTACTAGTGTTCTTCATTTTCGCTCCCAAAGTGTAGAGCCTCAGCAAATGTAATAAAAAACAGGTTAATCCTCTGGAAAGTATCCCTGATATAGGGTGGGGTGAGCTTGTGTAAATTGTAACACCAAACTCCTGAATACGGATATGCAGCCAAATACATTGTTTCTTGGTGTGAGATGCTGTTTAATTCCTTTCATTGCTAGAAATTGTATTTATGTATATGCGAGATAACATTACATTTGAAGAAATGAAGAATGTGTGTAATTTTTAATGAACTGTTCAATCATTCTACATGTGATAGAATGGAGTGATCCCTCGTACATCGATGAAAAGGCGAACTCTGCACTACGTCACGCACGCGTTTATTGATATCAGTTCGGATAATGACAGTAGCGAAACTAATCCATAAATACACTGTATTTAAGCTATAAGATTTAAAGTTGAGTTTGTTATACGCCAGTAAAACGTTTTTCATTCAACGCTTGAAAAATATATAAATTTCCCCTGGCGAAAAAAAAAGTGTCTTGTAACATTCACTTCCATCGTGTTTTATGAGGAATAAATTGCTGGATTTGGTTTCTATTTGGTTAAATTATTTGATTTCGTAAAGTGCCAAATGTAGTTCATTTTTATTAAAGTTGGCCAAGAAAACAGAAATAAATTGAACCTTTAAATGCCGCAGCTGCAAAACTCTATACAATGGACATGTCATTTTGCATGCACAACAGCAAAAATCCAATTCAGTCATCGACAAGCCAAACTGATGTCCTATCTTTCTTTACCTAACCCCGCAGTTCTAATCACACTTCATCTAGAAATCCATTACCTGAGCAGCCGTTAAATGGAAAGTGCATTTTGCATTTCCAAAGCTGAAACACGAAGATTAGAGGTTATTTTGTTTATTACTTCGGTTAGGAAATGCAACTTTCTGCATCCGATAAATGCTAGCTAAAAATTGTATTAACCGTGAACCCAACATAATTAAGCAGATAAGCAATCAGAATGAAATCCTATTGTCTTCACATTTGAAATAAACAACTCAAACAATAGCACTTGTCATTACTCGTGACATAAAAACGAAAAGGGACAAATCGGAACAACGCAGCAGAACTAAATGTGACAAGGAACATAGGTGGCGATAAGTACTAAGAAAATAATTGTAGGAAGCTATAACAAAAAAAGGAAATAATTCAGTCTTTATATGTACTGTGTACTGACGAATTCTTAGCTTAGATAATTCCTTTTTTCCAAGTCAAGTTGAGGGGTTCTTTAAGGAGTAAACAGCAACGACAACTACGAAAGCATCATTCTACAAAAAAGTTTAATAGTAAGATTAAACATGTTTATTAGTAGAAACACGGCACGAAAAATCGCCTTTACCGCGCGTCAAATGTGTTGTTAAAGGTTTTGTAAAGGTCGCCTTTGCACGCTTTTGACGATCTGTGACGCGAATCAAAGATCATCTGTGAATAAACCTTTACCGCCAAATCAAAGGCGTGAAAGGCCGTTTTTACTCACCTTTGAACGCCTGTGTTTTTAGGGTTAAAGGTGATCCTTTGATACGCCTTTGCGCACTGTCAAAGGCGGGTCAAAAGTGTAATCAAATTTGTCTGCGATTCGAGTCAAAGGTTTGCTAAAGACGTGGTCGAAGATGCCTGTGATGCAGGCCAAAGGTTTGTCAAAGGTACTCTGCGCGTTCCGCGCTCGCGCGTCTCGCCCGAACTTCTCGCTCGCGCTCCTCTTTCGCGCTGCGCGACCGTTGATCACGTTTCGCGCGATCCACATCTTATACGCTTTTTTCTGCTTGCTACACTAGCTTTGTAGCTCCGCATACGAAAGATGCTATTAGATTCGTACTCTTGATTTATGTCTGACAAGTTTTGAAGAATATATCAGCTTTAATAAAGTTATTTTGTACCAAACTATTGACAAATGTTAACGGAAAAGCGGCCCGGAAAGATCATTGCGCCTAATTTTAAGAAAATAAATATGTTCAACTTCATCTCAGTTTCAATTTTTTCCCCGTTTTTATCAAGAGTTAATACCTTCAAGTACCTTACATAAATGTTTTGGGCTTCAGGTTTCAAAAAGCCACGTTACAGGCTTGGTTTCAAACTACACGTAATGAGACTGATCATAAGGAAAACATTGTTCTGTCTATCGTGAAAACAACAGTCAACAAATCTTCCATGGTACAAAGTGCATTTATCTAACATTGAAGTACTACGGCTAAATTC
Source organism: Orbicella faveolata (assembly GCF_042242905.1). Classification (NCBI taxonomy): domain Eukaryota; kingdom Metazoa; phylum Cnidaria; class Anthozoa; order Scleractinia; family Merulinidae; genus Orbicella; species Orbicella faveolata. The sequence continues at coordinate 2,049,902 of NW_028301565.1, forward strand.
TCAGTTCCTTAAATTTACTAGACCAGACTAGACAATAGGGAAGACAACCGCAAAATTTCGGGAAAGATATAGCAAACTTCGCACAAAAGTCAACTAGTGTATAAGCGTCCTTTCCAGATGGCACGTACAGTCCGTTGCATGGAACTCCTTATGTTTTGGCAGTTCTCCTTTTCTGCTTCTTGCACTTTCTCATTCTTGCATTATAAGTGGAATGGAATACAGTGTTTTCCACTTCTTTCTCATCAAAGTGGTTAAACTGCCTTGTTGGGGGTCAATGCCAACTAAATCCCCATTATTTCTAGGGAAGACACATTTTGACAAAGTCTAAGGCGTTGACGAAATTAATCAACGCATCTTCACTGGATAAGTCCATCCTGTCGACCACTGCTTGTCCGCATTTGTCTAAACAGAAGCAAACAGACAAAAACGTTGTAAATGAATATTAAGGGTGAATCTTGGCATTCTATTCCTTAAAGTTTGCCTATAGTAGTTTTGCTAATATCACATTAATAAAACGTGACCAATCAGATCATTACTCCTCCTTCGAATAGTTTGTGCTTCTGTCAATAGTAGCCTTTTTTCTGTATTTCTCTCCACTCTACTCAGAGATTTGGTCACACAGGTATGTCATTAAGAGCCAGTTTAACAAGCTAATTTCACCAGCTGAACAAGGGTTATCCCCTGCAGCTAGAATTTCATAAGAGAACAAAGACTTGGGGTCATTTTAAAAGTGTACAGCTTGGCACAAATAAACAAAAAGCCTAGAGCCAGTTTACCAGTCCATCTGTCTGCCTGTCTCTTAAAGACATCTTACAGACCTCTTACGACAAAGATCTTTTATGGTTGCAGAATAGCAATCTAAAAATCAACAAATCTGACATAAACTGTGACAAGAAATGAGGAATTCACACACCTTTGGGAATATTGCTGTTCCTGTGTAATTTCCACAGATCTCTTCATGTTCAGTGGTGTAATCTTTTTCCTTATTTTCCTTGTAGATCATATGTGAAAAGGAGCATATAAACATATCAAAATAATTGCACATTTGATTAGTAAACAGTTAGCAACTACTTGTACACTTTTTTCCACTGAAAAAAATTCCTGAAATTAAATGATTTAACATGAGACATGCCTGCATGGAATCGCATGGCTCATTCATTGAAACAAAAATCCAGTCCAAGATGATGAATACAACCACTATGATTCCCAGTGCAGCTGCATCTCATAGAGGGAAATGGCTATTATCCAGTCAAATTTGCCAACAAAATTTTAAATTGAGTAAAAGCAAATAAATGTCTTTGTCAATATACTTTTACTAAGTTATTATCAAATCCTCTACGCCTTAAATTCTCTACTGATCCCATCAATAGTTATGAATTAATCATATTATTAATTTTGCTTGGAAAAATTTGGTTTGGAAACCTGATGGCCAAACCAAAACAGTCGATATTGCAGACAACCACTCAAAATTTAGATTCAAAAGTCAGCTTTTACCTGTCAAAAACCAACATTTCCTGAGACTGGTTTGCAACATTCTGCAACTTTGATTCATTTACCAAAAAGATTCCCACCCCTTGCATGTTTTCAATAACATTTTAATTACTTAATTTTCATCCAGGTGAGCCAGTTGATGTATTTGTCCCTTAAGAAAGACAACATTTCCTTACTTGCCCTTAAATGAACCAAAAAGAAACAACTTTTTTTTTTTTCACAGAGTGAGACTGTAATAAAAATGACCAATTAAAATAACATTAATAAGCTATAGCCAGGTTTTCAAAATCTATTTATATCCTTTCTTTACTGGAAAAAGATATTAAAAGTTGTGGCTGAAGAAATTATAAGATGGTCTATGCTACAAAATATAGAAATAACAAATGAATATTCCAGCCTTTTACTTACCAAAATGTTCTGATGTTTGCACACTTTGGAGCATTGCATGATTTAACTGCATCTGAGTTGACTATGAACTACAGAGTTGTATATTGTATCCTCTCCCAGAATTTATTCTGTTAATTTCTTCAGTTCTTCTAGCGTGGCTAGCTGAAGGATAAAAACAACATTCATAAGCAAATTTCCACTAGTCACATATTTATTGGCATTTAATTGTCTACTGCTCAAAAGATCAAGACATGAAACTCTAAAACTACTGGTATTGTCCAGAGAGGTCGCATAATAATATTATTATGGGGTCAGCTTTTTAATTTGCAACTAATGGCAAGTTTGATTTTTTATCAAACATTGTAACAATTTCACCTACTAACAGATAAGCTGGATTATGTGTACTAAAGGCATCCGTGGTCGAGTGTCGATTGATACCCTTGATCGATCCTCTAAATCGACTCTCTATCAACACCGGATCGATACTCAATCAACACTCCATTGACACCTCGGTTGACACTCAATCTACATTTCTATTACTCAGTTTTGCAAATGTCACAGGGTAGGTGCATTTGATCACCTGGTATGACACCATTCTTAGCCCTGGAGACAGTTCAAAATGTCAAATGCTGGCAGGTTCGGGGTGGGGTGGTTGGGCAGGAGATAGTGGAGTTCCAAATGACTGATCCATAAGCCTGATACAACAAAATTAATATCAAAACATATTTTTACTACAATTGCTATTGATCTCGCTATCTCAGTGGTCAAAATTTGTTGTGGACTCACTCAGCTGCGCTTCGTGAGTCCACAACATTTTGACCACTGTGATGGTGCGTATCATTGTCGATAAGAGTACAGACCACACTAAACCACATGCAATTTGTTAAATTCAACCCAGTGAAGTCATTTATCTACATTAATGAACAAACATCATCATAATTTCAACTGTGGCAACAAACAGAGCTTTTTTTCAATAGAATGGTAACTAGAGACAAAAGCAGAAACTTATCCATAGATTAAATTTTCAGAGTCAACAACTCTTTTAATGGTATAATGAATATGATAATTAAGTCAGGTCGTGATGGATTGTCATGCATGGCTGACTGAGTTTTTCCTTCAATGCAAATTTCCTTTATATTTACATGTACATGAGCTTTCTTTCAAGGGAATTGTTTAAGCTCAGAAATTACCAGAGGCATTGTGCACAACCATTTATACGTAAACAGAGTTAAGTTTAAGCTTAATTATTAAGTTACGTTTATTTCAAGCAATGATCATGCTAAAATCTATGCTATGACAGACACTTCAATTTAATGCACAAGACTTGACTGAGTGAGAAAAAAAAATTATCTTTGTCAACTTTTGTAAATAAGTATATGTGAATTGAAAATAAAGTTTGGTCTTTCTTAACGAAGAGCTTTGCCGATCAACTGTGATTCAGTCAAGTGCAATCAATCATCGACCAAATTGTTTTCACTGCCGAGGATCTGTCTTGCCATAAATATACGCAATTCACAGCTCTTTATGTAGCCATTGCTGTGTTTAATTTACTTTTTAAACTCCGTTATTCTCTGAACATTGAAAACAAATGAACGAAATTCAGAGACTTACCTTTTCCTGGTCCAAAACACAACGAAAATTTCACCAAAGCCGCCATAATGAAGCCAAATGAAGAAAAATGTCTGCTTTCCTCACAGCTGACTTCGTTGACCTTTATTCCGATTGGCCAGAAAAATGCGGGAAGCCGCTGGCAGCCGCGTTTTCCCGCTGTTTTCGAGTTGTTTCCTTGTGCCACCTCCAGGTCAAGTGAAAACTTTTTTATTAAAAAAATACACATTGACAAAAAAGCAAGCTTTTATTTTATCGTTAAAACAGCAAAAAAATACGAAAACGCAGGTTATTAGGGCGTTAAAAGCGGAGTCGCAAGATATGGCCATATTTGACCTCGCCTTTGACATGACATGACGTAGGATCAAAGTTGTACAAAGCCATGCCGCCTTTGAACGCCTTTGACATAAGAGATCAAAGGTATGCAAAGCCGTGGTGTCTTTGAACGCCTTTAACGCGCGTCAAAACTGTAGTCAAAGTTATTGACATGTTTGACCTCGCCTTTGGCAGGGATCAAATGTATGGCAAATCCATAAGATATTTGATTCCCCCTTTTACGTGGGTCAAAGGTGGAGTCAAAGTTAAGATCACATTTGCCCTCCTCTTTGTCATGGATCAAATGTATCGGCAAAGCCATGACATTTTTGACACACATTTGACGCGCGTCAAAGTTTGGATCAAAGCTATGATCATATTTGACTTCGACTTTGATCAGGATCAAATTTAGAGTAAATCCAATTTTTCGTGCCGTGAAAAAACATATGGGGGCTTTTCATACATTTGGGTGTAACAGTGGCAATATAATTAAAAATAGCTTTAAATATAATTCCGGTATAGGCATTAATGGAAAGTCTAATATCTGCATAAGTTTTTTGATTGCAAATCATATGTGAAGTTTCACGTACATAGTGAAGACATCAAGACTCCTGGGTGGCTGTGAAACAAAGGTCGAATCAATTTTTAATATAACATGAACAGCAGCATTGGTCTTGAGAAAGAAGGTACGGTATGTTATTTTGTTTAGCAAAACTACGCCTCTAAGTTACAGGATGTAAACCTCTTTGAATTTTAGAGGTAAACTGCACAGAGCTCAAGAAATAACAGCAGTTAATATTTCCGTTAGTGGATTAGAAAAGGAATACGTCCTAGACTAATGCAATATTATTATTGCAAAGTGAGACACTGGAAAGGCTAAATTCTTGGATTTAATTTGGATTTAATGTAACAATGAGGAACAACTGCCCATAGATTTTTAAAAGTTTTGATATACGTTTTTTCTCGGATGTGCGAAAACTTTCAGTAGCTGGTCATTCACCCATGATAATATTTTCATCTACGGACTGTTTGCCATGGATCGACGACCAGTGGGCTAAACTAATTAAATACGTACTATTTTCCCCTTCAATACTTCCAAACTGACTCAGAATTTGTCAAAACCGATAAATATTCTAAGTTAAAAACAATATTAAAAGCAGCAGGGCAATCCAAAATTTGAAAACCAGAGACCGTCAAAATATGGTTGTCATGGGAATATAAAGCTCCTTGAACAAACGTAGTAGGAAATAGTTATACCAATTAATTTCCAGATAAATTTTAGAGAGAGTGTCGTAAACCCAAGACCAAAGTAATCATTCTGACCGATTGCAAAAGACACACATAATTACTAGTGATAATTATCCATGATAATGACCTTCAATTACTGTTTCCCTGTAGCAAACACGACGGTCCTCGTTAAAGAAACACATTTCCAGCTCCTTTGGTTGCTTCATGTTGCCTACATAGCCACATTTCTTGCTTCTCTGTTCGGCAACTCAGTCATCATTCACATTATACGAACAGACAACTCCATGAAGACCACTTCCAACTATCTGATTTTGAACCAGGCATGTGCAGATCTTGTGATCACCTTAGCAGAGGGAATGAATGTCATTCATTACAGTTTGATGAACAATTTATGGTTAGGAGGGCTCCTTGGTTTGATCACTTGTAAGGTATTCCTTGCAGTTATATTCAGCTCCCACATGTTTTCACTTTGGGTCCTTACGAGGATTTGGGTCCTTGCGACGATTGCCGTTGAACGTTTCTACGCAGTAACGCGACCTCTCAGATCTTCACCCGTGTCTCAACATTTAAAGACAATAACTTTTCTTCTTTGGTCTTCTTGTCTTGCTACCCCTTCAAACTTCCTTCAGAATGCAAGCTTCAAAAAATTAAATGAGTCTTATTATTGTGACTTAGCAGATGTTCTGAAAGAGTTGACAACATTTAATATCGTCACTGGCGGTTTGCTGGCATTCCTGCCGTTTTTGAGTTATTTTTTTGTAAAAAAAATACCTCTTAGTCGGCGCGTCGGGGTATGTTATGGACGGGTTAATGGATGAGTGAGTGAGTGAGTGAGTGAGTGAGTGAGTGAGTGAGTGAGTGAGTGAGTGAGTGAGTGAGTGAGTGAGTGAGTGAGTGAGAGATGTATGGAGATGTATGTATGTCACACCAATCAGATTGGATCTACTATAAACAGCCAATAAAATTTCTTGTTGTAAAGGTAAATGGTATGCGAGAAGATCTGATCCCGATATAGTTTAGCACGGCCATATTTATTCTTCTATAAAAGAGGAGGAAGTATTCATATATTGGGCTTACTTCGACATTTTCTGTGGGTTAGGCTGAGGAGTTAAGTTATGAACGAGATCAGCCTTGAGTTTTGAAACAGTTCATGAGCTAGTAGTATGCGAATGGCACGAGATATTTTTATTTTTAGTTACAAAGGTAACTTGATACTTTTCTTTTTTACGAGGAGTAAATTCAATTAGAGGTCACGAATAGTCGCTTCTAGTTCTAAGGACACGTTTTAGAGGAGATGAGACTATTTCGATTTGAAACAGTTCTAATGTTTACAATAGTAAGTGCAGGTAACGATTGTTTTGTTCTTGTTGCATGCAAATATAACGAGATATTTTTATTTTTTAGTAACAAAGGGTAATTTGACACTCTTGTTTTTCACAAGGGAGTAAATTCAATCAGAGCTGACGAATTGTCACCACTTGTTCCCACGAGATGTTTGCTACCTTTAGTTACAAATGGTAACTCAACACTTTTCTTTTTTATATGGGAGTAAATTCAATTAGAGCTGACAAGTTATCGACTATTGTTCCCAGGATATTAAACGAAAAAGAAGCTTTCATTTCTGGATGGTTTTTACGTCTCTGCAGTAGCAGTTTAATATTTTTATTTGATGGGCATTTTAACATAAATACATACTTTATTGTTACTTCCCCAATGGGGCTTTTATGACATTTTATGACATTCTGTTAAAGGTAAAAAGTATCAAAACTGCTCAAATGTTCCTTGAAGACTGCGTGGCACCAAGTTAAAGTGCGATTTAATTAAATCAGACTTTCAACGTGTCAGAGAGGTTTTTTTTCTCTTTCTTTCAATTTTCGGTGAAGTATAGCGTTGTTGTGTTGTGTTGTGTAAAAAGGGTAAACTTACGACTTGTATAAAATGCGAAAAGTTCTCTTAACTTGAGTATTTTTGAGCAAAAAATACTCTTGGGGGTTGGAAGGGCTATGTGATCGGCGAGTGAGTTATGCATGTGCGCGTGTCACACAAATCACAGTGTGGGTTGCATCAAAGAACGAATCAAATTGCCTGTTAGAAAATAAGATAGTATCTACATTCATCCGGAGACGTGTCAGATTGCTGTAGTTTGTTCAGTCAAACATTTTATGGCTTACTATTTAGTTATCAATAATAAAGTGTATTATCGTTTGTCTCACGATGTAGTCACTTGAGATGTAGATCGCGACGTTTCGACTGCTTACTGCTAGTCTTCTTCAGGCGATAATGTCGACTGATTGCACGGTATCATTTATATCACAAAGGACGGCTGTGATTAGTGCATTTCGATCCTCCTATTGTTCCATTGTTCCGGCGAGTAGCTGGAACAATAGGAGGATCGAAATGCACCAATCACAGCCGTCCTTTGTGATATAAATGATACCGTGCAATCAGTCGACATTATCGCCTGAAGAAGACTAGCAGTAAGCAGTCGAAACGTCGCGATCTACATCTCAAGTGACTACATCGTGAGACAAACGATAATACACTTTATTATTGCATCTACTACGATGAATAACAACAACCTTTTCCTCGATATTTAGTTATCCTATCATTACCCATGTGACATCGTATGTACAGCATAAATTCCCAGTTTCTTTCTTGCTGTACATCGCAACCGAAAAAACTTGTCAAATTAACCCAACCATTACTGTAAACAGTTCCATGATTGCTCCTATCTCCGAGACTTCACACACACAAAAAAAACTCTTGCACGCCTTGCGTGCCTATGTTTGGTAATAGCAGCCCTTTACACAAAAGTGTGTCTCAAACGTTGGTCACGTCAAGTGCCAGGAGAGGGATACAGTCAGAATGCACAACAAGAGAGCTGTAAAAACGGCGAGAAGAGTTACCTTGATGATGATTGCTATTGTTGTTTTGTATATAGTGTGTTGGCTTCCTATGTTCAAATCAATTATCTTGAAGCATGTTAGTTATTGGCAGCTAAACGGAAGCTTCCTTTTATTTCTTCTTTGGTTAGTATCTACTTACAATGGACTCAACCCTTACGTTTACCTCACTTTTAATCAAAAATTTCGGAGTGGTTTTAACAAGTTATTAAGAAATTGCTGGGGAAGAATTAAAATTCGCAATATTGATGTACCTTCTTTACGATTCCAAAGCTTTGAACTTGAGCAAATAACGAATTGCTGAGGATAACGAACAGAAGTGATTTACCTGTATGGGTCAGGGTTACATTCTGCAACGCATGGTTCGCAGAAGTCTGACTGAAAAGTCAGAAGCAAAAAACAAGCCGTTATTTTCAGATGTTTGACATAACCTTACTTGAAAACAAACAACAACAACAACAAAAACAAACAAACAAACAAACAAAAACAAAATGTACTAAGCTGTCCTTTATTTGCAGTGTTTCCGTGACAAAATAATTCAATCTAGCATAGCTGGCTAATCAAAGCTCGCGCAATATTTAGATAGTTTTGTTAACAAATGTCATTGGTCCCATAATGTAACTTTTACCAGATCAAAGAATGTCCCTTCCTACTTGGAATATCAATCCCACATCTAATTTTATTATAGATAGTAACAACAACTTTATATGGCTGAAAAAGGGGAAGAGGATTACAAAGTACCCCAGTAAACTGATAAACAACGTGCTTAGTTTAGAATACATATATTAAACATTTCTCTTGAAAACAATAGTTATTATGATCATTGTTTTGTATTTATTATTTATTTGTTGGAGTTCCGATGAAACTATAATGAAAACCTTTAAAAAGTTTGGGAGCTAGCTAGAAAATTCTTTTAGTAGAAAATGTAATATAGAAATGTTGGTGCTCATTCCAGTAATAGCCGATGTAAGAATCTGGACTACAGTATTCATATTAAAATTATGAGAGACCTGGGAAAGCGTAGAAATCATTAGGAGTCGTCACACTGGGAGGGCAGAAAAAAAAAGAAAAACACAATTTTGATTGAAAAATATTTTGGTTCACTATGCTGGAACAATGAACAACTAGCGCATGGAACACCCGCTGACCGAGATGTCACGACACATTACGATTGGACGATGAAATGATGAAACGTCCTAGGGTTTTCACGTGGTATCAGCTCAAAAAAGAGTTTCTAATTAACAAAAATGTACTTCAGATGTTCAATAAATTGTGATTTAACGGATTTTGATCTCCATTTGACGGTTTCCCGAAGGAGCGTTATTCCTGAGCGCCATTTTCTCATCATTCTTTATGCCACCTCATTTCCTAGTTGATCCATTTATTTGTTTCAAGCTAGCCAAGATTTCGGAGAATACAAAATATTAATTTGTAAATTTTAAGATGTAATGCTTGAGAACTAGGCGGGGCGCTAGGTGGACATTTGAAGGTGATAAGTTATTTGGAAAGAATACAGGAAAGATGTGTTGACTGATCATAAGGAGTTTCGTTTGATTCGAGGTTTTTCAAATAAAAAATACATTCCCCCCCCCCCAAAAAAAAAAAACTGAACATGAAAGCAATATAAAGTAAACGATTTAGGAGCAAAGAGGTTTTCCTTTATTATATAGAAGACTGCCTACACCTTGAATTTAGCAATCTAATAACACACAGGTGAGACACACGCTGGCTGTTACCGCTTATAAAGTTTTCAATTAATAACTGCCGAACTTTGTGGCTTTTTGGAATAGGGTCACCAAGTTAGCAGCTCATCATGAAACGTTCTTAGATTACAGTTCATTTGTCATAGAGATAGTAAGCCAAAAATGAATTTGTGGTATCCACCAAACAGCAAAATCTCAACATGCAATGTACGATCAAAGAGAGCATCGGCCCCGGAAGGTGAGTAGGTATGTTGACTATAAGCAGAAATAAGCTCCTATTTAAAATGGAGTTTCACTTGTTATTTAATATGATACCACTTTCACTTCACAATTTCGTTGGTGCTGTCTCCTCAACTCTGTAAACAATATAGAGATTCGGTTTCTCCAGAGAGGGAATAATTACATGTTGAAATTGTGTCACAATATATTATATACTTATACTGAATCTACAAAGAAATCTGCAAAGAAAAAAAATACTTCGTACGCCATAGGCATTTCTAGTTCGTGCGAGATTGAATCGAGGGAGTATAATAATGTTTTCAAGACAAAAACTATATTATATTTGAAACGTTCGTACATACGGACTTACAAACGGACGTAAGGACAATCACCTGACAAACAAATTTGTTTAGCTCGATTGGTTCCCAAATTTTCTGAGGGTGTGGGGCTCCGCTTACGCACGTGCGCAAACATATGAAATAGTGTATATTAAAAACAAAAGTATTAATAGGAATAGAGCAAGCCATATTTATTTATGAAATAATTTACATTTTATCCCTAGGAAACACTAGAAATGCCTTTGAATAAATGCATTTTCAGTACCTTTGGCTGATGTACATTGCATACATGATTACATTTCTGGCCTCACTGTTTGGCAACTCAGTCATCATTCACATTACTCGAACAGATACCTCCATGAAGACCACTACCAACTATCTGATTTTGAACCAAGCATGCACTGACCTGGTGATCACCAGAGCAGAGATAATGACTGTTATTCATTACAGATTTATGGGCAAGATATGGCTTGGGGGACTCTTTGGTCTGATTACTTGCAAGATGTTTCAAGCTATCTTATTTGCTTCACAAGCCTTCTCAACCTGGATCCTTGCAGCTATCGCTGTCGATCGCTTTTATGCAGTAACCAGACCCTTCAGATTGTCACCTATATCTCAAAGTAGATAAGTTTGCTTCTGTGGGCTTGGTCTTTTGCTTTGTCAATAACATTTGTTATTGGGAGAGGAAGGTTCAAAATCCACCAATCTTTTTACTGTAATGTCACGAGCGAATGGACTACCCCTCCGTCTTTAACTCATTTTCTTGCTTTTACACTGGATGTTTTCCTACCGCTTATAATTATTGGTGTTCTTTACACGATTGTTTGCCTCAAACTTTGGTCACGTGAGGTGCCAATCAGAATGAAGTATAAGCCAAAACCGTGAAAATAGCAAGAAACGTTACAATAATGAGCAGGGATGGCACAGTGGTGAGAGCGCTCGCCTCCCACCAGTGTCAGTACCGGGTTCGATTCCCGGAACCGGCTTCATATGTGGGTTGAGTTTGTTGTTGGTTCTCTACTTTGCTCCGAGAGGTTTTTCTCCGGGTACACCGGCTTTCCCTTCTCCTCAAAAACCAACATTTCCAAATTCGATTTCAATTCGTTCCGGGTATGCACGGGCATTTCTGAACGAGTTCTTGACAACTCCCTGGTATTCCGTGGGTAATGATGTTCGTTATTGTGGTTTTGTATGTTCTTTGTAGGTTCCCAATGTTTGTATCATTTTTTTTTTATTTTTTTATTTTTTTAATTTCGTCGTACTTATTCTGCTTTGTTTGGTTATCGTTTTTCTACAGTGGTTTCAATCCTTACATTTATCTCGTCTTTAGTTAAATTTTCGCAACCGCTTTCGAAGAATCTTCAGAAGTTGTTTGATTAAAATTGTTTGATTAAAATTAATAGTTAATAATAGGAAAGTAAGTCTAGTGCAAGCAACTTCTCCTGCTCTTAATGGGAACCCGTCTCGTTACATACTAATACTTGCATCCTCTTGTACCTATGGTCGCTATTAGCTAACACACCATCCCAATTATTATCGAATGATTTCCAAACCTTTTTCATCTGTGGTCTTCTTCGTACTTGCAAAACGACGGGAACTTTTCCGACGACACATGGAAGAGATAAGCTTAAATCTTTAGTTCAGAAACGCAGACCGCTCAAAGCAGTCGGTCGACACATTAAGCGTGTGATAATCGCACAACGCCACAACTGTCAGCCGAATTTTAATGCAATTTTATTCTCGTGATAACGTGTTGACAGCCATTAATTAGAAATGATTAATAAAAGGAAACATTTTTCGTTGATAACTTTGCTTGCAATCAATCATTTTTGTCGGACCTATTTTACATGAAAGAGCTTCAAAAGGTCTATCTGAAAAAGCCAAAAACAAACTTTTAAAAGAATGGTAAATTCGGGGTTATAATGATACCTTAATATTTATAAGATAATAGATGAGAACATGTACAAACCAACAAATCATGCAAACGTGAGAAATTTAGTCAAGGATTGTGTTTTCCCATGCGCAATTCAACTCTTTGCATTTAAATTTACTGTTAAGGCTTAGCCAAAAGTTAAAGTACACAAAATTCACACTATATTGCAATGTATTGGAATATGTTGCAGATGCAACAGGCGCCGGTGACAAAGCATGTGCAACGTAAAAGCTATGAGCAACAATGTTGCAATATGTCACACTGAAATGTTGCGTGCGTTTCATGGGGTGTTTATGCTTTAGTCTTATCTAAAAATAAGATAAACACAATTAGCAGTCTTTTCTATTTGTAAAACTAACAATTGCAGTCTTGTACAGTGGAATACATGCAATTGAAATTCAAAGGAACACATTTTTTCATTATCGAAAGAACGAAAACGAAAGTAAAAAGGTCAAGTTTACTACCAGTCGGCATGAAAATCTTTGTTGCAGATGTCGAGAAAATAAATTTTGCACCCGAACAAGCACGTAGCACAGTAAGTAAGGTTGTGGTTTTCTTTAAACAATTTTCCTGAATTATACGAAATGATGATACTATTATTATCTTAAGGCCTCACATCAGCCAGTTGATGTAAATAATGCTTACTAATAAAACCAATGATTTTTTTTTTCTGGAAGATCTAACTTCCAAAGAAGTGAACAGAATAGACCCGCAGGAGAGAGACTAAAGACATTCCCCAGCACCCTTATATGGTAGGCAACTTTGTTACTGTTCTTTTTTTTTCTGGAGTCGGACCCTACAAATTAAATTGTTTTTCTTATTGTAGAACCAGTTTTGGCATGACCATGTCAAATAAATGTGTGAAAATATTTCAATATATGTATTATAAGAAGAATTCAATACCAATAATATCGAACCCAAAAGCACACATTTCTCAGTTCGTGTAAGCCAAGCATTTATCGTAATGATAATATAATGTCAAGTTTAGTCTAGCTTACTACCGAACTATCATCAAGTTAGCATCCAATGTACAAAACATGGATATAAAAAAGGCTCAAAAATTATTTCGTATACTGAGGAGTTACGGATACTAAAGTCTGTGTTGGGCCAAGTGTTCCATATTAGACTTTATCTCGGCTTCAGAAACATGGCGCAACTAGGAGAATTTCTCCACCTCCTCTCCTCCCCATTAGGGGGGAAGCTATTCTACCGCAAGGCTACCCCCAGCATTAAATACATCAGTACAAAAATACACCGAAGGCGAAGAGGTAAGGAGAGTCTGTTGTTGAGAACAGTGAATAGCGATTATTCTTCTTTAAAATAAATCCAAATTTGGACAAAAGAAAAATACAAAATATGGTTGTTGTGGAAACATCAGTTTCGAGAGCAGAAACATAACAAAACCAAATTTTCCTAGAAATTAAAATTTCATATACAGTCGCAAAATTTGACTGACTTTAAACTATTGAAGTCTGCGATGATATTTTCCATAACAAAGACCGGAATGAGAGTAACGTACCGATAATGTAACATAACCTATATGTTGTATTTGTTTAGACAAATTCCACGTATTTTCCCCAAATTTCTTTCATCGATTGAGTTGTATCAACTCAAGGATGTCAGTGTTAATTAAAAAGTTTAATTATAGATCATTCTATCATTTTCCTATTGGCAAGCACATTGATTTTGCTTTCCACTGGCCCATTTGTGAATTGGTCTTTGTTATATTATATTTGGTTGCCTTACAACCTTGCTAAAAGTTAAGTTTGAAACGGAAATTATTTCTTCGTACAGTCACTAGCAATTATGATGATGATGATGATGATGATGATGATGATAATGACAATGATTACAGTAATAATGGTGATAATAATAGGACTTGCGTGGCGAAAATTCAACATGCGCTTTCAAAAAATATTAATAAAAAATAAACAGTTAATAAAAGGAAATAAGACAAAGTACAAATGCCTTTTAGCTAATTAATTAACTAACTAATCAATTAATGAAAATCTAATTTAAAAATTTTAGTATATCGAAGGACGTTCGCTATTTGACGTTCGCTATCTGTCCCTCCTCTGAAAATGTGGTTAGTCGGCGAGGATTGCCTGCCTTCAAGGTTGGCATTAGTAATACCGGTAACACAGGGACCCAATGTTTGCTGCTAGAAGGTGGAAAATCAGTATTTGTCTGACGTTCTAATTAACGGAAGCGCTTGTTTTTATCGGGAGACATACATCATGTAACTCGCTAGAACTTTAAATGAAAACTGTCATTTTGTTTGTTTGATAACCCAGTTAATACAAATCATTAAGGTAAAAAGGGTGCCAAAGTCATCAACTTTAAATTTGAATATTCGCGTCTCACTCACGTAGGCTAGGAAACGAAAAATGTATTACTAATTTCAGCAATGCAACTGTACATGGATATCCATACAACCTTTCAGAATTTTTTTGAAGAAAACTACACTCTTACAACTATAGCCGGTGAAGCCCGTCAGTTTTTTACGGCTGTCAAACGTATCTGCCACCCGTGGAACATTGAAAGCTATGTTTACCGTTGAAAGCATGTTATTGGAGGATGTTTCGTTGCTCAAGCACTTTGCAAATGGCTTAGTTTATACCGGCTATAACAATTGTTCAGCCAATCAAAATTTTGGGGCATATAAAGATTCCCGTATTTAATTTAAGTCGGCCCCTGCATAATCTTGAACAAAATTTGTTTTGAACTGGCGCGGATGGAAAGTGATCGATTTCTTCTTTTTATGAAATGGCATGTCAATGAATAGCTTTTGAACGGCGTTGATATTCACTAAACACCTTTGAAAAAGGTAAGGGAAACCGGCCTCTCGACAGCCAGCTTCTTGAATTTTTTCATCTGTTATTGCTGCTTGCCCAGAATCCGTTCGGTACTGCAGGCGTTAGTGACAAATTTATTTTATCCTACACAAGGGGATATAATTAGAACGTTAGTTGAATATGGTTAAAACATTACTTAGACATAAAAGGACATAAAATGTTTTTCTTTAACTTATCCTTGAATAAAATCATTAATATTTGTCTCACTCAGATGAGGCACCTTGCTATCCTTCTATATCAATTAATTGATAACACGAGTGTTAATATTTAATCAGGCTTCCTGTAAGAATTAGTAATCACTATATGTTATATTCGTACAGTCAATTTTCACGTAATTTCCCCAAATTTCTTTCGTCGGTTTAGTTGTAACAGCACGAGACGTCAGTATTAATTGACAAAATGTAATTATAGATCATTCTATAATTTTTCTGTTGGCGAACACATTAATTTTGCTTTCCACTGACCCATAATTGGTCTTTGTTATATTATATTTGGTCACCTTGGAACCTTGCTAAAAATTAAGCGTGAAACGAATATTAATTATTTTTAAAGTCACAAGCTATTAAATGTCACAATTATAATGCGCCGTAAAAGTTTTGAGGTATATATGTGAGAAATTGACAGATGTTTTCAAAAACGATCGAAGTACAGAATTTACTAGTTTTATGGAGTTTTCGTAAAACGAGGACCGGATGGCGGACCGGATGGCGGACCGGATGGCGGACCGGATGGCGGACCGGTGGAGCGGATGACAGAACGCGGATGCATGGAAAATTGCGCATGACAAAATGCGCTGGGAAGGAAATTAACTTAAGAAGTTTTCTTGCGCTGTTACATGTAGTTGCAGACAAATCAGTCGATTTTATGAAATTTATTTACTTTAAACGATACTCAGTATTCGGTATTTACATTAATGTGATAACTTGCCTTTCATTTAATATCTTATTGTTTAATACATATGTAGCTCTCATAAATTACAGAATCTGTCAATATAACAGAATAATAATTTCGGTGTTTAGGAAATATTGGCCTAGACGAAAACTTAGAACATGGAAACACCAACAAACGTGTCGTGGAAGACGGAGACAGAAGGTGCGACTAAAAAAGAAAAATCCTGGTACTAATTATAAAAGAACAAGGGTTCAACTGAAAATACAAGAAAGACAGATTTTGAATGTTAAATATAAATTTAATAGACCAGTTATTGGTAAGATGGTCTGGCCATGGGTGAGAAACTGGACGAGGCTTAGTCATCCAATGCCTGCTGACTCTGTTGAGAAGTTTGTTTGCATTTAAAACTTGTCATATCTGTTGTCCTCATATGGCAACAGAGACGAATATGTTTCTTCACTGTGTCTGTTTAAACTCTTTCAGTCCTCTCGTCTCTGCTACGATTGATTTCCAAGTTTTCCTTAACCAGCTATTTACTCAATTATATTCAAATTAATGAGTAAGGTAAACGTGTCTGCATACGAGCCAAGTGACCCATCAGGCCGGAGCTTATCCCGGTTTCTGTAGCATGAAGCGACTAGGAGTATTTCTACTCCCCCTGGATGCTAGTCCATCGCAGGGTTACCCCCAGCATTAAGTTCGCCGGTACCCATTTATACACCTGGGCGGAGAGAGGCACTGTGAGAGTAAAGTTTCTTGCCCAAGAACACAACACAATGTCCCCGGCCTGGGCTCGAACCCGGACCGCTCGATCCGGAGACGAGCGCACTAACCATGAGGCCACCATTAACAAGTACTTATAGATTAATTATTTAGTATTAAAGTCTTTATTTAAGGTGGCTCGAAACAGTTTCCAGCACTTTCCAAGATTTTAATTTTGATGGGTCATAATGACCACTCTTTAGCACTTGATGCTACAATCATGACATAAATAAAAACTGTCCACGTATTGGTTAATATGTTGTTTTGCCGATATGGCTCTGTCTCACAAGGACTGGGAACTACCGAATGCACGAATTTGATTGGCTGAAATCGATACTGAAAGCGGTCTAGGTTTCCCATCTAGACCGATTACTTTTTGCGATGAAAAAGTTGTAACTAAAATACTAAAATACAAAAATATTGACTATTTTCTTCTAATAATACTAGTGGAGATGCCAGAAAGCCTGATGAGAAAAAAAGAGTAAAGAGGACGAACAAGCTTTGGCAGATTTAAGTTCAGCTCATCGCCGTTCGCAAGCAAAATGTCAGCTAGTACAAACCAGTTACATTAAACGAACTAATTTTTCTTGTTTGCCATATAATAAACATCTTATTAACCGAGCTTAGTCGGTCTGTATGGGAGAATCTTGACCTCGGTCGTGTATACAGACCTTACTGCCTTCGGTCTGTACTCACGACCTCGGTCCAGATTCTCCCATATAGATCTCCTGCTCGGTTAATAAGAGCTAAATTACTTTTGTGACACAATATGTTACTGCTAAAACTGTGTGACCTGCTAAAACAAACTAATTCAAAAACAAATTTTGATTAGAAGGATAAGACGCAACTTTTGGCAAAGTTTTTAAAAAGTTATGTATTCGGGGTTCAGTGCCACACAAAATTTACGAATATTAAAGTACCGACTTTGAATTATAAGCACTTTGACCTTAAATTAAGGGTGCTTTTTGGTTTACACGAGAGCTCATAATTGATCGTGCAGCAGAGATATTTTCCTTTTCTACTGTTATCAGGAAATGCTACAACTACTGCACTTTCCACCACAGAGTCGGCATTATACGCAAGTCTGGCGGCAGTTTATTTCGTCATCATCTTTGCTTCCATATTTGGCAACTCGGTCATCATCCATATCATCCGGACGAGGCACTTTCTTAAAAACGCAAAAAATTACCTTATCTTCAACCAAGCATGCGCAGATTTGATCATAACATTTTCCGTTATGTGTACCATGCTGAGTGACGAATTGTTTTTCACGAAGTGGTTCGGGGGAGACTGGGGCCTAATAACTTGCGGGTTATTAGTGTGGGCGAAATTTCCAGCGCCATTTTGCTCTATTTGGAGCCTCACTGCTATAGCAGTTGATCGCTATTTTGCAGTGGTGCGTCCTCTGCATGTGTCCCCGATATCAAATCATATAAAATTGGCCATTTCTTTGATTTGGTTATGGTCACTCGCTTCAGCTGCAGGGATGGTCTCCATGGCAAAGCTATGGCTCGTCAGCGGTAGTCGATACTATTGTGTTATCGACTTTTCCCGTGTTGAGCTAACCACGATCAACGTAATAAGCCTGATCATTGAATTGCTGTTCAATTTTGCCGTGCCTGTTGTGGCCATGGCCGTGTTATATTCATTCGTGTGCTGGTATTTATTGTCACATGAAGTGCCTGGTGAAGGCGCCAGTCAGGATCAAAGGCACGAAGAAGCCATGAAGACAGCCAAGAAAGTTACCCGGATGATGATTATTGTTGTCGTTTTGTTTGGCTTATGTTGGTTTCCTTTTTATATATTTGTTGGTTTAGATAGTTTACATAAGGTCGTTCTACCTTATGCTGCGGTGAAATTTGTTGTTTGGTTAGCAAACGCATTCAGTGCAATCAATCCTTATATTTACTTGTCATTCAACAGTAGATTTAGAAAAGAGTTTGTGATCATCATGAGGAAATTTTGTAAGATTTGTAATTGTTGTTAAGCAACTTACTGTGGGGATGCTTAAACGTTAAGACTAGCCTGTTTTGGTCTTCTGACTTTTAACAATGTCCTCTTGTAACACAAAGAGCCATGGTGATGAAACTTGGATGATTTATCCCATTCCCTAGTCGGGAATGGGATGAAAAGAAAGCGATGGATGAGAGAGGAGGGGAGAACATGTAGATAAAGGATTGAAGCCTCCGTTCAGCCCCCTTGTAATTAACCTGTCATTAATCTGTCGATGTCAAATTTCCGCGTGGAAATTCGAGGAAAAATAAGCTCTTTTCTCCAGCTTTTTGTAAAGGGAGCGGGTTCCTATAGCCGGTTTTTGTAAAAACGTAAAACCAATTTATTTGTGGTGCTAAAAGAGTAAGGTTCTGTCATTAAAAGGGCTGGCAAATCTAAATAACAAAAGCATTGTTTTTTAAATAAAAATATCCCCTGTCGACCTTGAAATTAATAAGAATCATCACACGCGAGATGCGAAAAGGCTTCCCTGTTACACGGCGAGATGCACGCAACTTTGAATTGGACAGTGCACCATTAAACAGGTGAGTATATACCTAGCATGAACATGTCAACGAGTGGAGGTTGAGTCATAGTACAGTATCGTGATGTTTTTCAGTTTTTCAGAAGTTATGAAGAATGTAGTGACCATGTTTCGCATTATAACTAAAATTAAACAAATTGTGACAAAAGGGACAATATCACAGAGTACGTGCAGTGTACCTTGTCGATCATTATTTGAATGACACTTTATTACCTTGCTTTAATGATTTTTTTTCACTCGAATGGAATATTTCAAACAAATTCTATAAACAATACGAAGGCTTTCTTAACCAAGATCTTACTGATCACCTCAGATACGAGCGACTCGCGTGTTGTATATAGCGAGTCATTTTGTGAGTACAAAATTTCAATTACAAACCGACGAATAATTGATTAAAATAAACAATATTATTTTGTTTGCAGATGTTGAACGTTTGATAACTGTGAAATTCTAAACAGTTTCCTTATTAGAATTTCCGTAGATAGTAAAATAATATGTTGTTCTTACTTGTTCTATGAGGTTGATATTGTTGGGAAAAAAAAAAGAAAAAGCAAAGGAGGGCCCTCATCCGTAGAGGGCTTCCAAATGATATGGGTTTTTTGTTTGTTTGCATATAAAAGGGCCTATGAGCTGGAAGGGGGCCTTACAACCTGATTTTTACGATGTATTTTGACAGCAAAAAAATAGCTTGTAATCTTCAAAGGATCTATTTGATGGTAATCTCGTTAGGAAATAAAGTGGAGGAAGGCTTACATCCGTATGGGCCTCAGAACTGAAATTGTTTGGTTTTTTGTTTGTTTGTTTGTCTGTATAATTGTAGGGGAGGCCTGTAAACCGGAAGGGGGCCTTATAGCTTCATCACAGGATCTATGTTTCTGCGTAGTCAAAAATTCAACATTTGTTTGATTGTAGACCAAATGTTAGTGATCCAGTAAGTTAAAGATGAACTCGTCGTATCTGTCGAACAACGGTAGCCTCAACGTGCAATGCGTGATCAATGGCAGTGATAGTCTTCACAAAGAAGGTATTTAAATATTTAGGGAAAATACGCTTGTAAATTAAAGGACCATGATCTTTTACCCAGTCCAATTCAATAGTAACTCACTGGAAAAATAGCGAGCTACCATCCGTAACGAAAAAGCAATTTATTGCGTAAGTTTTATGATGATTTTAGGAAAAAATTGACGGTGTTGATTTCTCAAAGAATTTTCAGAGCGAAATACTCTTCTTCCATCATGTCACCCTGCGTGACATGCAAGTAAACACTACATAACAGTGAAATTCTCTTTGATTATTCCCTTCAATATATAGCGATTTTTAAAGAAAATTATTAATACAAAAATATAAGAAATATTTGTAGGCCTTTTTAAATAAAATGTTGAAACAACAGTTGCAATCTATCTTGAGTATGAGGCATGTAAAATGACTATGTAATATCCACTAGGTGCTACAAACTGTTTGCCACTCATCCCAATTCCATAAACAATATTAAACGAATTATAGGTATTAAGATATTTAAATCAGTTCACGAGAAGATATGTATTTTTTTATTTCACTGTAGGAAACACAACAACTGGATGCGGAGAAATGCGCCCCCCATTGCATTCGCTGGTGTTTGTTGGCTTTTCCACGGTATTTTTGGCATCACTGTTCGGCAACTCAGTCATCATTCACATTATAAGAACAGACAACTCAATGAGGACCACTACCAACTACTTGATCATCAATCAAGCATGTGCTGATCTGCTGATATCATTCGCAGAAATAACGGGTGTTTTTTATTACAGTTCAACCGGTAGTGTATGGATTGGAGGAATTTTGGGTTTAATTTTTTGCAAGATGTTTGTAGCGATCCAATTCATTTCACCCAACTTTTCAGTTTGGATCCTTGGGATCATCGCCCTTGATCGCTTCTATGCAGTAACTCGACCATTGCGATTGTCACCTATATCTCAACATTTTAAAAAAATAATTTTCTCTTGTTGGGCGTGGTCAATTGCCTTCTCCTCAAATTACCTTGTGAAACAAACCTTCAAAAATGTTAAAGGATATTATTACTGTGATGTAACGACGTTATTTGATGATTGGAATACATTTAACAATATTTCTTTAACTTTGAACGTTTTTCTGCCTCTTTCACTGATGGCAGTTCTTTACACAATTGTGTGCCTCAGACTTTGGTCTCGTGAAGTACCAGGTGAAGGAAACAATCAGAATGAAGAACAAGCAGCAGCTCTGAAATTGGCGAGAAAAGTTACCCTGATGATGATTATCGTTGTGGTTTTATATGTGATATGTTGGCTCCCTGTGTATATGTCAGTCCTTTTGCGTTTTGTTGATAGGGTTCAAGTAACTGACAGTTTGTTTCTGTTAACCAATTTCTTAACGCTTTGCTACACTGGGATAAATCCTTACGTTTATCTCACATTTAGTCAGAATTTTCGAAGCAGGTTCAGGGAGTTGTTCAAAAAATTTTGTAGAAAATTAAAGATATCAAATGTTATTGACTCTTTTCGGTCACAAAGCGTAGAGCTGGAACAAATATAAACGAGCGGTCATTTTGTTTTTTAACAACGAAAACCTAGGCCTGCCTTACGGAGGACTATTACGATAACTGACAGAAATGAACGAAATGATAATAAATATTAAGGTCAGAAAAGAAATATCATATAAAACGTCTCAAACTAAAACATATTAATATAGCATGTAATAATACATGTAGGCTTGAGCAGTTTAAGTGAAGAACAGATATGATTAATATTTAATTTAGAATATAAGTCCAGGTGTGCCCTTTTCAGTTAATATCATGTATGAAACAAAGCAATACGCTATATATTATTGAAAAGGGTTTTTGAGACAAATGCAATGTAAAACGTTCTCTGTCGGCCACTTTCTTTATTTCTCTCGTGTTTTGAATGACCGCCGTGTTTTATCATGATAAAATAACTGGCTTTAGTTTCCCTTTATAAAAGTTGTCTTTAGTGGTTTTAAAAATACAAAGAGAAGTTAATTTTAATTAAAGTAGGTTGTAATGTAAACAGTAATTGAAGTGCTATGCAAGGGACAATCTATATTTATATCTTAAAATTTAAATACACACACAAAACCCAATTCAACAAGCTGAGTCATCTAGGAACCAAATGAAGTTCGATCTTTCTCCCAATTTTAATGATAAATGATCTCAAATCTATTACTTGCCTAGGCTTTAAATGTAGAATACATTTTGCGTGTTAGGACATGAAATTGGCAGTCTGGTGCCAAGAAATACAATCTGTCAAACATTGGATTTATTTTCTGATGTTAATATGAACCCGATATAATTAATACGAAGGTTGACTCCAAACAAGCCAAGGGGAACCCTTTAACTGCCATAACTGGGGTGGAATACAAACCATGTGGGATATCTAATTATGATTTCTACACTGGATATCATAACTTATGGTTGTATGATATTGTTTACCCTGGATTGAATATTACCCTTGCCTTTTAAAAAAGAAGGGCGAGAGGAAAATAAAAAAAAAAAAAAGAAAGAAAGATCTTCCTTAACACCAAATAATGTTATTTATTTTAATTTTTAATAACATGGTGCATGGTACTTTGACGGTTGAAAAGAAAAAGTTTTTTTATGGGATATTGATGTTGAAAGAAACATCAATATCCCATGAAAAACATTTTTCTATTCCTTTGTAGGTTTCTTGGAACACTTGACGTTCTTAAAATAATAACAACAAATCATTATTTTTTTAATTAAAAAAGGGAAACTCGATGTAATTAAAATTAAGCGTGCAGAGAAATCAATCAAAATGAAACAAAGCAAACTTCATTGATGAAGTATTTGAATCAATCTATTGAACCTGTAAGGTTCTATTCAAAGAGCGATCTCTTTTTCATGACAAGATAAAACCGGAATTAAAAGAGACGATGCAGCATAACTCAGCATAGCTGCAAAGAAGACTGGACTAAATAAACGTCGA
Source organism: Orbicella faveolata (assembly GCF_042242905.1). Lineage (NCBI taxonomy): Eukaryota > Metazoa > Cnidaria > Anthozoa > Scleractinia > Merulinidae > Orbicella > Orbicella faveolata. The sequence continues at coordinate 2,073,065 of NW_028301565.1, forward strand.
GGGTCAATTTTGTGAGTTGAAATGTATAACCTATTTATTCCCATTAACTGGCCACCACTATCAACGGCCTTGGCCACCCTTTGGTTGTCCCGATCAGGGCTTTCTATTGTCGTTCAGCCCTATTGAGCGACCACAGAAAATCTAATACACTTAGATTGGCTTTGTTTTGGAAAAGACGATAACAGATAAGAGTCTAGAATAGAAATTGATGGCTGATAGAACCATTCAAACACGTTAATTTTGATTGTCTTAACGTGATTACACGATAACCTGAAAGTAAATGTAAATGTAAAACTGTAAATCTTATCTATAGTGGTCATGCACTTAGCTATACAAGCACTAAGCTTAGCTAGTTTACAGGCATGCCACTGAAACAAAGGAAGCAAATATTTCGATTAAACGTGACATAGTTAAAAATTCCAACTGGCAGGAGGCAGACCAGTTGGCTATTTACAAAGCGTGACCGAGGATTTGAGCTCGGGACTACCGAGAAACAAATCCCGCTAGTGGCAGGGTTGAGGCCTTGAACCAGGAACCTGCGGATTACAACACCAGCACCCTAAACCACTCGGCCAAGCTGCCTCCGTAACACCTTTAAAATACATTCAAAGCAAACGAACTCCTATTAACTGGCCAATCCCTAGTAATCGGCCATCTCCCATTTTCCCGAGGGCGGCCGCGTTATAGGGGTTCGACTGTATGCTTTTTTTGATTAAGAAAAAATAATTCATCTAAATGACGTTGGGTGATACACTCACAGTCGCAGTTCCTTGCCGTTATCAGAACAGCTCTAGAGTAATAATTTTTCGTTTCAAAGGCAAACCTCAATGACAGATGTTTCTGTTACTTTACGGCCTTCATGTTGGTGTCCCTCGGAAGGGCACCAACATGGCGTCTCCAAACAAAGCTCTATAAATTTGCGTGAAATTTTTTTCCAACTAACGCACCAATGAAAAACTGCACAGACCTAAATCTTGGCGAGGTGGTTCATATATTAATCATCTATCATATCCCAGATTCTTGACTCAATTTATTGAATGGTTACGATATATCTATTTTTGGTGGCGTGCTGAGTGCAGAGCAGCCATATTGCGCACGTAACATCTACAATCTTGGGTACACTCATTAGGTATGGCTTGTTAAAAGGTTAATTACAGATAAGTTGACAGCTATCCGTTTCGAAAATACAGTATTACTATTTAAGAATGCATCAATTTTCTTCTAGGTGAACGCTTGAATGTTTTGATTTGTGAGACTGGTATACGTGATGAGCGACACAACATGGACCCTTGAAAGTATTTTCATAAGGTAATCTTTGATCTTTGAGGTCTGATTTCATAGTCTAATTGACAGGCCACCGAACAAACTGACTGAGCTAATTGATCAAACGTTTTCACTGATTAGGTCACTGGACACATCATGGCAGATCAAGATAGGAAGGCTGCTTTACCCTTTTTTTTTGAGAAAGACTCAACAGCAGGGCCTTACACGACTTCCAGATAGCCTCAAATTGAACTACTGAGTTGTTCTGTCCCGAGAACAGACTATTTCTTAACAACTGTTGTCTTGTGCGCCAACTACCTTGGCGCTACATTTATGCATAGGACAACGTCACATAATGAACAATCTTCGATCCGAAGATATGCTGGACCTTGAGCTCTGCTGGATATCTACTTACCAAAGATCCTTCACGCATCGCCGAGCGACAACTTGTCGGAACTATTTACCCAGTAATTACAGTCAACGAATAACTTAGATAAAATTATATCAAAGCATCTTTGAATCCCTTCATGGGCGTCTCTTTTTAACGTATTTTCTCAAATTCTCGTCTATATCTCTGGCAAGTGCATTCTTTATAATTCAGTTTTATTTACTTGTAGGTTTTACCTCCTATTAATGTATATATTTGGATGTCGCTTTTTCAACTTAATTTTAATTGAACCAGTTTTAGGTTTAGCAGGTGTTGTGGCTAAAAACCCTTTTCAGGGAGTCTTGATAAATGTGTTTAAATATCTGTAACTCAGTCTCTTGTGTGAAGGAGGTTTACGACCCCAGTCGCAACCTTTCATTGATTACGCGTGAAGAAAAGGACTGATGTGGACTTACAGTATAAATCGAATCAATCTTTTGTGGTTCCTAATATCTGGCAAAGGTAATAGAGCCAAAAAACCAATAAAGTGTTTTGACCACTCGTATAACTCTTTCCTGGATGGAAGATTGGGGTATAAAAAAACAGTTGCGACAGCTCCAAAGGTATGGTAGAGGTAGCCAGTAAATAGCTTAAGGGTGCTTTTCTTTTTCTGGGACATTTTTCATTTATTGAGATTCTTGGATTACCCTGGAATTCCACAAGATGCAATCGTGTCACTCACCAAACAAAGACTTTAAAGCATTCGCCTTGAACTTGAGAAATGTCGGTAAGTTTGATTATTAACTTTACACAAGATCATTAGCTTCCTTCGCTCAAACGGAAACGCTGGGTCGAAACTTCATAAAAATAATCACAACAATTTTAGCTATTAAAGAATAATATTTAATTCCTCTGATTTAAAAGCGGTGCAATTGGTCGTATTGCATAAAACATTTGACTGTCCTCTTGTTCATAAAATCATGACAATAAATGTATGAAAACAGCTTATAATATTTCGAGGCAATATTTCAAGGCAAAAAGGGAATGTGATCACAAAATGAAAGAGAAATCTTTGATCCGTGTGAACTCCCGGTGGGCGTGAGCACATGACATCATGGCCAATTCACGGTTGACCAAACAAACTGAGCTAATGCCATTAGAATTGACATTATTTTCAGTTTGGTGGCCGGCGATATAAACACTTTGTTCTAAAAAATTTTTTAATACAGGCATTAAAAGAGCAAAAAAAGTTACCCGGATAATGATTGCTATAATTGTGGTATTATATGTTTTTGGCTGGTTTCCTCTGGATATATATTTCTTATTACATTTTGGAAGTTATTGGGGCATGAATACCAGCATCTATTTTTTCGTAAATTGGTTGACAACCGCTTATAGTGCACTCAACCCTTGTATTTACCTAGTATTTAATCAATTGTTTCGCAATAATTTTAAAGACTTTAGGACGATGCTTTAGGGAAATCACGATAAGACAGGTCGTTCTTCCCAGTAGTCGATCCCGGAGCGTAGAGTTAGAACAAATATAACACAAATAGATGCACGAGGAGCACGCAATCGTGTTGAGTAGGAAGAGAGAAAATAAAAGAATGAAAAGAATGAATACTTTGGCTTTGTCCTCTGTTGTCATCTCTAATAGCGACCTTAAAGGGGAAACCGCTATGCATATAGCAACACTCTAGCGCTAAACTCGTACCTAAGCCTTTTCGCGCTGTGCAAATTTTTGTGCATAGCGGGCCAGATTCGGCGTTATATTTTCAATGTGAAGAATTGCCATAACCATTAACTGTGGCATTGTTTCCCATGGCGCAATAGCAGTCACAACAGCCCCTTAATCGCCTGAGCGAGAAACGTGCATCCACTAAATCTTTCTTTGATCGCTGATCTGAAAATAGGTGCACGTCACTCAGCGGCAGTGCGAAATGACAAACCTTAGCTTCACACCTTTCTTCGATAATGTTAACTTAAAAATAGAGATAAAAATTATCCTGGTCAGCACGCTTAGCTAAGAGCTACAGTTTCCAGGTGCACCTCGAAATAACAAGATAATAAAAGAAAAGTAATTCACGGGAAGTGTAAAAATATATTGTAAGTTTTAAAGCTGATCACGAATCGAAATAGTGATTGTCTCACTTTTTAGTCAAGCTAAGTCTAAAATGATGATGATGACGATGGCGATGACGATGACGATGACGATGACGATGACGATGACGATGACGATGACGATGACGATGACGATGACGATGACGATGATGATGACGATGATGACGATGAGTAATTAATCCCCAAAAAATGTCCGTGAAATTTGTTCTCACTTCCAAAACTATACAGAAGTTTTCGATTCATACCAAAAGTTATACTGGTCAATTGAAGAATTACAGATTATACGGACCATCTGCAGAACCAATCAAAACGCAAATCAAATACATGTAGCTGACGCATAGCGCGGGAAGAAGGTGTGCGAGCGAGTGAGCATGGTTTTGGTTTTACTTCTGATTAGGTGACAAAGTGGCGAACGTCTTTTCAGCCAATCGATTGGTGGGGTAGTGCAAAATCAAAGAAAATGAGAATTGGTGTTCTAATGAAATTGAACCAGCATTAAAAGATCAGGAAAAGTATACCTGAAGTGAAATAAAAATTAACTTTATGTTCGGTTTAGTAGGACTAAAAATAACCGGTACACTTTGTCCTTGTTTGTTTTGACTTTGTCTCCTGGAAAATGACCCTACCGTATAGAAGGGAGAATATAGTGTCTTCAATTCCTCTTATTGTTTGTCATTCTTATTTTTTAATATGAACGGGAGAGTACAGAGTACATTAAAAACACATCAAAACATGTGAACTTAGTCATGTTGACTTAAGTCAAAGATTGCGTTTGTTCAACTCTTTTTATAAGACATAGCCAAAAGCACACAACGTTTACTCTATATTGCAATATGTTTTATGATACAACAGGGTGGCAAAGCGTGAGCAAAAAAATTGTGCTCAAAATGTTGCAATATGTTGCGTTGAAATTTTGCCTGCGTTTCACCAACCCATTATGTTGTAGTCACATCTTAAATCAACAAAAGAAAAAACACAATGGGCAGTCTGTCTGTTTGTAGAAATTAACAGTTGCGGTCTTGTACAGTTCAAATAAATGAAATTGAAAACACCTGTTTAGTTATCCGGAAAACGAAAATAAACAAAGTAGGAAAGTTGACCACCGGTCGCCATGAAAATCTTTGTTGTCGATGTTGAGAAGATAAACGTCGAACCGAACAAGAAAATAACATAGTAAGTAAAGTTGTGATATACTTTGAACGATTTTCTTGAATTATACGAAATTGCGTTGGCTACATTATCTTTAAACCTCACATCAGCAACTTGGAATATCTGTACTGGTTACTAACGGAACCAATGATTCTTTTTTTTCCTGAAATATCTCACTGACAAGATTACAACTGCGGTAGAGGGACCTAAAACATCCCTACTACATCGTTATTTGGTAGGTAGCTATGTTATTTTTCTTTTTTGCAGAATTGACACTTTACAAGCGAGTTGCAAGGTTTTCCTAACCTAAGTACCAGTTTTAATATGAATTTTTCTATAAAATGTGTGAAAATATATTCCATGCATGTATCATCAGAATGAGAAAAAAAATGATAACAAAATGAGAGATTTTTAAAAGACTTTCTCTTGTGCTTAAAGAACGATTACCGAAGGAAACCGAACGCGAAACAGTAAATCCCAAATTCAACTTTGGCCATTTCAACTCAGTGTAAGCTGTTCAAAACAAAGTTAATATATATTTAACTGAATATATTTTCTTTTTTTCTTATTGTTCAAGGTAAGGGTAGAAGGTTATTAAAATAAGGCAACACAGACTTTGTGGAAATAGTCATGCGGCAAGCTTATTAAAAAAATTCAATTAAAGCTTTTTATTTGAACTTCTGATGCCACTGTTTGTACTGATATCCTCCTATAGGCGACAACTAGTGCAGTAGATAAGCAAATACCACAATATACCCTTGTCCTGCAGGTTTCGTTTGTCTTATCATCAATCAAATTTGAGCAGCCAAGCGACGACAACCTGTCGCGGAAGGAGAGGCATCTGACCATGAGAATCTAATTGGCAGATCTTTGAACGACCACACGAGTAATTTACATTTTGATTGTTAATTAAAACAACCGAGAGTAAAGTAGTTTATTTCTCGCATTACCGTGCGGTGAATTTGCCGTTTACGCCGACATATTTACGAGAGATATTTTGTCTTCCTATACTATGTCTGTGACCGTATATCAGTTCATTAACCAAGTGTTGTAGTGAGGTCTCTTACCAGAGATTCACAATATTGCACCGATGTTAAGAAGTCACACATCTCAGCATGGTTTCTGGTCAGGATTTTGTCTTTTGAAATTTGAAACCTCTGAATTTAAAACTTTGTTCACTATAGGCCCTTTTCTACACCGAAATGAAACTGAAACCATTGCAAATTATAAAATGTCCTAGAAAATGGCGTGGAACGTTCTAAAAACCAAACAACATGCCCGTGACAATGTCAACGCCTCTGGGCAAAATCATTTTCAGCCTATGAAATGATGTGTAAAGTAATTGATCATTAGTACTTTTCGATGGAGCTGACATATATTCTTTTTAATCTTATCTTAATTTTCAAGCACAAAAAGGTGTAATAAAAAATTTCATTGAACTTAAGCTTGTTGAAGGAGACCTTACATCTTATGTTACGTTACGTAATCTAATGCCTTAGTCAGTATCAGGTTTCGATTACCCGAGGCAACCCTCCCCCTCAGGCATCTTTAACGTGTTTTTATATGAGAAAAAAGTTGTCCCTGTTGGCCGAGTCAAAGCTTGTCCTGCGTGATTATTTATAAACAATTATTGGATGAAGTTTTTGTGATATCCGGAATGATCAAGGTCGAGGTAAGTGTAATCAGCCGAAGCCGAAGGCTGAGGCTGATAACACTCACCGAGACCTTGATTGTTTCGGATGTCACAAAAACCGAATCTAATAATTGTTTTATTATACTCTGTTTTAAAGAAAATAACGACAAACGCATTATCGCATCGAACACAGTTTATTTTCGACAAGCCATGTTCTTACTTCGCTGTCCGTGAACTTGACATTGGTCTTGGAATTGCGTGCGCAACGCACGGATTTTTCACTAATCTGCTAGCAAATTAGTGAATAATCTGTAGGTTGCACTGTTTCCCAGAATTATCTGTAGGCTTTTAGCCAATGAGAAGACAGATGGTGACTACAGTGCATAATGATAATCCTTATTAGACATTCATCTCGCAGTTATCTCTCTTTCTTTGAGTTTCCTTAAGTCATTCGATTACTGTGGGCTCCCTTGGATTAATTTTGAAAATCATGAAGTATAAATCTCTGAATTTAGGCATTATAGGGTGTTTGGAAGGTCGTGGATTGCTTGAGTACTTCTTTTTTTATTCAAACTTCGTTTTACCAATCTGATACCTATTTTTCATATAATAGATCCTTTTTAGCAAAAAGTAAGATGTTCAATATTCAACGTGTTGTTAACGAAAGCCTTGATGTTCACACTGAAGGTAATTAGATTCAGTTTCAAGCACATATTCAGTATTGTATTCATTTTTTCAAACATTCTTCCTTTAAAGGTATTTATACAGAAAGAATGCCACGCAATCAGTTTCCATTTCTCCTGCAACATGTTTATCTCTGACTGCAAATTAATGCCAGAGTCCAGGGCCGGGTTGTTCGAAAGCAGGTTAACGCTAACCGAGGATTAAAAGTTAACCGATGTATTGCTCACGTTTTGCATGTGTAGTTTGAGCTTAGCCAAGCTCAAAACTGAAAGACAAACATTATAAACAGAAAACCTCACCGAGAAGTTACAAAACTGAAATCAAAATTTTTTTTAATCCTGGGTTAGCTTAATCGAGCTTTGAACAGTCGGGCCCAGTATATCATTTTTTCTGCATATACTTGACTAGCCCATGAAACATGCATTAGCTAACACGTGACCAAACGGAAACAATTTTATTTAGTAAACCAATTGTGCAGTTCAATCTTTATCCAACACATACATCTATTTTTATCACCAGGAAACGTTACGGAAGTCCTCGGAGAAACACACATCCTGATTACGTCGCTAATTTACCTTGCCTACGGTGCCATATTTACTGCGTCACTGTTTGGCAACTCAGTCATCATTCACATTATACGAACAGATAACTCCATGAAGAACACTACCAACTATCTGATTTTAAACCAAGCGTGCGCCGATATTGTGTTTACATTCGCAGAGTTAACCAGCTTTATTGTCCGCACTAATTCTTTAGGGAGCCAATGGTTTGGGGGACTTCTTGGTTTAGTTACATGCAAGTTGTTTCTGGAGATCTTAGTGATTCCACCCGTATTTTCAAACTGGATCCTTGTAGCGATTGCTGTGGAACGATTTTGCGCAGTAACTCGACCTCTAATATCTTCACCTGTATCCCAACATTTAAAGAAAACAATTTTGGTATTATGGGTTTGGGCTATTGTTTCTTCGACAAACGTCCTTGTTAAAGGAGAAGTTGTCAAAACAAAGCATTATTATTACTGTGATTTCTCATCAGAGTGGATAAATTCTCATTTAATTTTAGCCGCTGTTAACATTGCCCTACCTCTGTTTGTAGTAGCAGCTCTGTACACAATTGTATGTCACAAGTTATGGTCACGTGAGGTGCCAGGAGAAGGTCCCAATCAGAATGAAGGACAGGCCGAAGCTATAAATACAGCGAGAAAAGTTACCCGGATGATGATCACAATTGTAGTCTTGTACGTAATGTGTTGGTTTCCTTTCGATGTTTTATTTGCTTTGAATGTCGGGGGTTTTGTGGAAATCAGTCCAAACTTACACATATTTCTTATTTGGCTAACGATCTCTTACAGTGGCATTAATCCTTACATTTATCTCACATTTAGTCAAAAGTTTCGAAATCATTTTAGACATATCTTTAGGAATTTCTTCAGGAGAATCAAGATCCATAATTTTCTTCATTATCGATCCCAAAGCCTAGACTTGGAGCAATTATGAAAACAAAAAATTAATGCTAAATAAGTATATTCTTGAGTAACTCATACCTCTGTAGACCCGTTTTTGTTTTAGGTGTTTGCCTCCCTAGAGATATCAACAAGATGGCAACCTCGGGCTGCTTGACCTTCTTGGGTCTGTCTTCTCGGGTTTTTCGACAAGGGATAGATCCCACTTTTTCTGTCCTGATTAGGCTGTTTCATTTATATAGCGTGTCTTTAATTACAAATTGATGAGGTGGATGCTTCGTGTCAATCCTAAGCAGATGATTGACTGACTACCAAATTGTAAATCACTTTACACGTGAACGTGTCGAAAAGCTGGGAGGCTTGCATCTCTTGGGGCACCAGGACACTTAGCACGTGGACGTACTTGCGAAAACTAATTAGTTCTTCCACAACCTCTGACTGATTATCTTAAGAGACGTTTTTCGTACAGCGGAGCTCAGTTGTGGAACAACTTACCTACAGACCTAAGACAAACATCTTCACTGACCGATTTCAAGTCTAAATTAAGTCGCCACAGTTTTAAGTAATATCTTAATTTTAAGTAAATTTTTAGACAAGGCCTCCATGAAAAGCAGTTTTTTTTTCTATTTGAATTGTTGTTATTAATTTTTATTGTAGGTAGGTAGATGGGTAGATACATGTCCAGTAACTTAATTGACTGATGAAAGAAAAAAAAAACGTGTATAAATAAAGTTATCTTATTTTATCATATCTTATCTTATCATGCAGACTTGAATCCCCCCACCCACCCCGCCCCCTCTCCTTCCGCGGTACAAGGATTGGAGGGCGGAGTGTGCGGGTTGGTTGAACCCCGTTGAAACCCCTGGGATTTCGTTGTTATAAGACATATGTAAATTACTTTTCCATTAAATAGATATTGCTCAGCTTGCTCTTCAGGATGACATATTTCTTGTTGGTCATGACGTAATATAAGGTTGCATGATGTCACGAAGTTCACCACATTGGATTCACCTCCTTGGATTTAGATATTTCCTCAGAAAGTCAGAAAATAACGTAAATTGATGGGAAATTATCCAATTCAATATGATACTAGAATGTAAAAAGGTACTAGTTCGGCAATGTTGCTCAAGAAAACTGGAAAAAAAAAACCAAGAATTCTGTCCGTCAAAATGACATATGAAAATCTCCGTGAGAGATGAATGAACAGCTACTGGAGGCTTCAGCAGCACAGAGCTGAGTATAAACAAAATCTCTCCGGAGGGGGGATGGGGGGATGGGTGTAATCCATAACACAATGAACCGGCTAGGGCTGGGATCTGGAGACCAGCAGACTAATAATTAATCATTACTATATAACAGGTCTACTAATAGATTGGAAATCCATGTTAAGGTTAGTTGACACCGTGAAAACAAGGCATCCGCTAACCATTACATATGGAGGCCTCAGGTTTAGAACACAAGTTTTTTTGAAGTTGACCGCTGATCAAGTGTTGATTTTCGACTGAATCGCGGACCCAGGCCAGGTGACCTTGTTGTAATCAAAGCCGGTTTGTTCGAACGGCGGTTAACGCTAACCCAAGTTTAAAAGTTGACCCAATTATAAACTTTGTCTTGGAATAAAAATGTTTTACTGCTTATGTTTGTTGAGTTTGAGATTATTCAAACTCAAGACAGAAGACGAAAAAATGTAAACAAAAAACCTCACAAAAACCTCGCAATTAATCGGGCTGTTTGTTAGTTTAATCGGGCTTTGAACAACCCGGCTTAGGAGCTCCGCTTTTAGGCTTGGTCACCGAAGGTTTTCTAAGCGCAAGCTCTTGTGGAGCCGAGAGGCCGGTCTGTGATTCAAAGCCACACTGACCTCAATGTTTGTTCCCCTAAAGCTCAAAGTTGAAACATTTTGCTCCAGCCTACTGGATAAAGCAACAAAAATTCAAACAACCGAACCGATCTGAGAGTGGAAACGGGAGAGATGCCTTACTATTCTCACTGCATACATAATTAGCGCATCGCGGAAGTTGATATAATCCCTCAAATTCCACCATGCTTTTATGCCCCAGGGCGGCCATGATGCTTTGCGGTCTCTTCGTTTAAATTACCGGGTTTTGCCTTTAGTGATCATTGTCATTTTGCCGGCGTTCCGATGGAGGAAGGTTTTGTTGCTGCGCGTACTACCGTCAACCGGCAGCAGCCTTCTTCCTTGATGGGCAAACTCCCTGTTTGGCCAGCTCCTATTGAGATTCCAGAAGAACCGGCGGCCGTTGAACCGCCTCCAGTGATTGCGGCCGAGGTATTTTCTCTTTTATTGTATATGTTTTCGGGTTTTTCTGGCTTTTTTCGTCTCTTCGTTCTCTTTGCCTGTTCTCATTATTATTTACCGGTTTTCGCTGCTGTAGGCTAGCCTAGGTATATTTGTCGTTCTATATTTTGCTTTCCCTGTGTTATGTTTCCCGCTTTGCAGGCCGCTTTTTTTACGCTATTAGTTACCGCTATGTAGCGAAGGGTATTTGTTATTGCTGGAAGTTTCCGCTTTTTAAGCGATGCGTTACTGCTATGTAGCGAGGAATATTTGTTATTGCTGGAAGTTTCCGCTCTTTAAGTGATGAGTTACCGCTATGTACGCGAGGAATATTTGTTATTGCTGAAAGTTTCCGCTTTTTAAGCAATGAGTTACCGCTATGTAGCGAAGAAAATTTCTTATCGCTGAAAGTTTCCGCTTTTTAAGCGATGAGTTAGCGCTATGTAGCAAGGAATATTTGTTATTGCTGAAAGTTTCCGCTTTTTAAGCGATGAGATGGAATATTTGTTAGTTTGTTTCTTTATTGCTGGAAGTTTCCGCTCTTTAAGCGATGTGATACCGCTATGTAGCGAGGAATATTTGTTTTTATTGTTTCGTGCTTGTTGGGGCTTTCCGCTTTGTAAGCGAAGATCAGTTACCGCGCTTGATTGCGAGGAATATCTGTTGTTAGATTAGTTTTTGCAAATATTTTCTGTTTTGTTCCTGTCGTTTTTTTGTTTTTTTAAACCTTCCCATCTTTGATCCTAGGGGGACCTTCTGTGTGTCTCTATTCTGGGCCTGGTTCGGATTCTGGGGTCAACGAGGGGTTGGTTTCCCTGTCAAATCTCGATGCATCGTTTCAGTTTCGTTCACGTTTTTCTTTGCTCCGTTTTTGGCGAGTCATTCCCTCTTTTCGCCTGTCGGAACATGGAGGTTCAGGACTCGCACATGCGGTCAACTGAACTTGTTCCTGTCTGCTCTTTGTCACAGGGAAGCCAACCCTTCATTGGCCTCCTGGCTTTTGTCGGATATTGTGCATTTTCTGGCTTGTTATAGTTTTTCTGTTGTGGGTCTTCTCGAGATAGTTGTGGTTGGTGTTCGGGTAAAGCGATTTTTCATCCCATTTAGGGGGGAAATTCTAAGGGAAATCCTGTCATACGCAGTCGCTTACCGCCATCATAATGTGGGTCAAGAACTGTGCTGTTTGCACACAGTTTTTTGATTTCATCAGCGATACCATTGCTCAGCGGGGTCCTCTGGAGTTTCAGTGGTTTGAGGCGAGTCTCCGCCCCACGTAGTTCCATTACAGTCGAACCGTCAAAGCCTTTTTTTCTTAATTTGTGGATCAGGGATCTTCCGGTTAAATTGGATCACCTGTCAGATATCCTCAGGTATGTCTTGCCTGGGCATCTCCAGACAATAGTTTACGATGAAAGTTGTTATCATCATGTCCGACTCCATCCATTGTCAGATAATGTTTTGGGGAGAGCTCGGGTGGGAAATTTTTCCGTGTTTCGTAAGCTGTCTCTTGTTTGGAGGTGGGGGAGGGGGGAGAGTGAGTGCCTTCATCAACCACAATCTCGGTCTTGTCGTTTCGCATGCCGCCCTATCACTATATTTGCGCTGGCTGTGATGTTTGACAGCTTCTTTCTACTCTGGCGCGTTCTGTTTCTCTTCCAAGTGCACAGAGAGCAGAGGCTTCGACTTGCATTGCGTGTTACTTTTGATAGAAGCTGGCAAGTCGAAGTGTGTCCCTTCCACAGTCAATTGTTTTTGAGGCTTCCGGTGCGATTTTTGCGCCAGTTTTCTCTCATTCACCAGGATAAGAAGACCAAGTTTGGGATTTTGAGGGAAAGCATTTTATCATCTTTTCAGGTCAATTTTGAGACTCTGCAGTGTTTCATGGGAAAGGTCGTGTCCTTTAGTTCAGACATCCCTGGTGGCATGCTTTATGCTTGTTAACTCTTTAACGCTGTATCCCAGCTTGCGCGTTTTTCCAAGATAGCCGATAAAGTTCAGGGAAAACGCCGCTCGGATATAGTGATCTTTGATAACGTTTTAGTTTACTTTTTTCCTCATTAACAAAAGAATTTGCCCCGAGACTGCATCAGGCTAGACACGATTTGACGCACACATTCAAAGAGCTTGTGAATTAGTGAATGGTGCAGTGTTTGGCTCTTTCAATTTTATATTCGAATATTTCTGGGTGTCAAAGCGCGAACGAATTATACATTCTTTGTAAAGTTTGAATTGTTAAACCTGCGTGGCACAAAAAGTATTTAATACATCGGGCTTAATTTTTTTTGGGACAGTCAATCGTGCTGTGTCCTTTCAATATTCAGAACTTATATTTTTGTAGTGGCTCCATCAGAAACTGCATCGCTTATGGTAATGAGACGAGTTTCTCTTATTGGCGTTTCTTAGGCGATTGGCCGGATGGCCTTCCTTGGAGGTCAGGGTGTATAGCCGCCCTGTTTTTCGATATCTCTAAACGCTCGTGAGGGCGGTGTTGTCCTCAAAAAGGGAAAAGCCGGACGGAGTCCAGAGTTTATTAACTAGATACTTCGGATGACAACAACTCTCCCGAAGCTAAGAGTTTGCTGCTTTCCCTGCTTGCTCCCAGGAATCATATCTGTGATTTTAGGGTTTATGTTAAAACTGATAATCGAACCCTCGAAGCTTCCTTGGAGAATTTGGGCCGCAAGAAATCCTTTGTCAACAAATCCGTTAAGGAGGTTTTACTGTGTAGCCGTCAATTAATGAATGAGTTGCCAGTAATCGGATACCCGTGTTTGCGCAAAGAACTCTGGGATCGTCAGGGGGTAAACATTGCAAGTCGCTAGAAGGAAATGTATGGCGAAAAGTTGTTTCGACGCCCAAAAACATGGTTTTGGGGAGAGATCAACGCTTTTTCGCCGTTGTTTTATCGCAAATGGATTTTGGCAATGTTGATACATGGAAAATTCAAGTTTTTGTTTGAATAACCGTGAAATAAGTGACAAAATTTACTGATAAACTCCCTTTTGCTTGCGTGAGGGTTATTGTGAAATACATTGAAGAATACATTGAAAATTTCAGTACACGCCTGATCTCGAGAGGCTACCCGGAGCAAATGGTAGAGAAGACCCTCCGAGAAGTTAAATATAAAGACAGAAAAGAAGCTCTAAAACAGAAATCGAAAATTGCAGAAGGAACCACTACCCTTAGTGTCGGGCAATTTCACTCAACCGTCAATGCCAAACTTTGGAAAGCATAAGTAATCACGCACAAATAGCAATTTTAAATACAAATACTCAGAGATATATTCAAGGAGCCACCCTTGATCTGTTATAGAAAAGAAAACTCACTGAAATACGTGCTTGTAAAAGCAAAACAAAGGCTTTGAGAAACACAGTAGCCGCACAGCATGAGTTGCGCGGACTCATTTGTCGTTAAATCAACCCCAGACAGTACAATGATCGCCACCGGGCTTATTTCCAGTATTGTTTGTATGACTGAGCTTTCAAAAAAGCTAAAAGTAGCCTGTACACAACTTAAAAGGCTTTACTGGGTTATTTCCTCTCGATTTATACCTAATTAATTTTGTAATATTTTCAGACCATTACGCGATGTAAATTTCACAATAAACCTCACCCAAGCAACGGAGTTTATCGGTAGATTTTGTCACATATTTCACGGTTATTCAAACAAAAACTTACATATTTCACTATCAACATTGCCCAAATCCATTCGCGATAAAAACGACGGCCAAAAACCGTTAATCTCTCTCAAAAATCGTTTTCTTGTACCTCGAAACAACTTTTCGCCATACATTTCCTTCTAGCGACTAGCAGTGTTTGCCCCCCGACGATACCCGAGTTCTTTGCGCAAACACGGGTATCCGATTACTGGCAACTCATTCATTGAATTTTTGCCATTCATATCATTACGTCCCTTCTCACGGCAATCCAACAGACAAGCCGTCGCGGGCGTGTTTTGTCCTCGACTGCGTGCTGTCGGAGGGATCTTTGGATTTGGTGGGGTACGGTTTCGGTCCTTATTCATTTGATCTCATGTCAGACCGTTCTGCCCAGATACGCTCTCATTATTCTCCTTGGCCCACTCTGGCCTCCCAAGGGGTTAACGCCTTTGTACAACCCATTACGTTGGGGCAAAACATTTATGGTTCACCGCCCTTTGTTTTAGTCGGGGCACTCTTATGATATTGTGGGGATCAGAATTCTCGAGGGGCCCTTACTCAGGTAGTTCGGGGCTTGGGTCTAAGGAGTTTTTGGTGGGCTCCCCTTGGGTCTGTAGCAGTGGATTGTCCTTTGCTCGGCAGGAAAGGCGACGGAACCGTGTTGATTTCCCCTTCTCACTCTGCGTTTGTTTAATCGGCGCGTAACCTACAATAGGTTTCCTCGTTTGTTATGATCTTTTTCAAGGTTCCGCGGCCTTGGAAACCCGCCGTCGCCGCGGTTCGTGTCAACAGGGAGTTTTAGCAAACCGCGACGGCGACGAGAGTGTCACCAAACAGAACAATTAATTAGCAGAACAATGGCTGCCCACGTGAGTTTTGAATTTTGGTACATTTCTTTGCCGTCCTCCGCAAAACAACAACGTGAAATGACTAAATTCTACGTATTTTGGAGAACACGAACCGCAATGGTTAATTTTTCGTATCTTCTTTTGGAATTGAACGCTGTTGGTGCATGTTTAGCCTGAGCAAGTTTTTAGACCAATACGCGTACTGAACTGATTTACACAGTTGCGACATTCGAAGGTAAAATATTAATTCATTTTTTACAAGGCGTCGTCCCCGCCGTCGCCGCCGTCATTGCTAAAACTCCCTAATAATACATCCCAATGATGCGAATGCACATTTTGGCAGGCATGTTTAGTGGCCACCGCGCCTGTAATACCCGCTTTCCCCAAGGACGAGATCCTGTTGCTTATTAAAGGCGTAATACGCTTCTAAAACTAAAGTATTCTTTTGGCTGCACGCTTTGTCAGCTTCAGAAGTTGGCTCTGGAGGAGACATTTTCCACGTTCCTCGCGTCGGTTACCCCGCCTGAGAGAGAGAGAGAGTATTTCGTCTCGTACAGCGGATGACGTTATCAAATTCGTCATTCATAAAAATAAATTAGGGCAAACAAGGGTTCACGCCTCAGCGTGCTCCGGAATGATTTACAAGTCTCCCTGCCGTTTGGCCGTTGTTACTATAGACGTCCGTGCTCGGCTAGCTCAGGTCCATCTTTATGACCTCGGGCGTCTCGATCACGCCAACCAAGCAAGCAGGTCTGGCTGTTTCTTCGTCGCAAGCAGTGTCATCGTCTTTTGTTAAGTTTCAGAAATTAGTTTGCTTTTTTACGGGAAAAGATAATCGTTTGGCAATCGCTGTCGACAGTTAATAAATATGTTTTAGTTCGAGATGCTGAGCTTTTTGTCATTGATTTCTTTACGGGCGACAATAGAGCGTCAGATTTGGGTTGGCTTTTGGCTAGCCAGGTTTTGAAATTAGAGGATCGTTAAGGCTACCTGCTACGATTAACCCTCACTAAAACTTTATTCAAGGGTCCTCCCTCCGTTTGCTTTTAATTCCCAGTCAACTAGATAACTTGTTACCTTTCCTGTGTGTGATTCACTTAGGGCCCGCTTAGCTTCAGATGTTTCTCTAGGGCGTCTGACCGCACTAGGGATGCTAGTTCCATAACCTTTTAATTTTTTGGTTCAGCCATAATTAACCGGCTTCGGAGATATCTCGCACAGTGGATATCCAGGTGTGTTTGTTTAATGCTTTGAGATTGTTGGGTTGTTCTCAACAAGATATTGCGCAGTACATAGGGTGCTCCCGTATGTCTGAAACGTCTTCATCTCTCGCGAGCTTGGAGGGCGTTTGTCCTGGGCAGTCAACTCGATCAGGACCCCAATCTCCCACCTTGAAAATCTCCGGCCTGCTTGTAAATTTGAATGACATTTATTTCACTTTGTTATCGTTGCTCTTAGCTCTCTTATCAGCTCTCGTCTCCCGGTTAGGGTTGTCAATTTATAATACTATGCGTTTAAGAATAAAGAGATTTCTGAGTAATGGGAGGAGAGGGTGGATTAAAGTCAAATTTCGTGTGTTCTTGTCTGATTAATATTTTGTATATTTCCGGACGTTTTTCAGGGGCATTGGTGGAGATGTAGAGTGGTGTCATGGAAAGGAGTGGACTCCTCCCACAACTTAGTCTACCGCGATGTGGTAATGGGTATACAGTGACGATATATATATGTTATTTGCCGGCTTAGGGTCGGTCCGTATAGTGAAAACTGTGACCGAGGTCTTGAAAATGCTGCCCGAGGTCACAGTTTTTCACTATACGGACCGACCCTAAGCTGGCAAATAACATGTTGTAAATTAGGTTTACAGATTACAGATTACAGATTCCAAATGGGTTTATTTACGTAAGTCTTGTCATTGAATCGGCTTGAGCGCCGTCTACTAACGATTTGTAAAAAATCTCGGCAACGAGCGAATAACTCAGATAGTAGACAAAGAAAGATGTATCAAAGAACAGATTTTTTTCGAACTACTTTATGTTAGTTGCATTTCCTTCACCAGTTAAGTTCCCCCAATTTTTTTTTGTGGTGTGAAATTTCGTGCGAAGTTTGAAGTTTTACTACAAAAACAATTTCTGTCAGAGCCACATGAAATTCTACCGTAAATTGAATAGTAGAAAGCGAGGCAATTCGTTAAGTGTATTCCACAGAAATTCTCCTAAATGCAGCAACGATCAGAGAGGTAAACTCGACTGGAATTGACTCAAATGTTACGGCGAGAGAAACACAGAGGGTTCCCAATAGGTTTGGCGGGATGCGGGATTTGGCTTTTCTTCGCCGTGATATTTGGGATTTGAGCTGAAAACAGGGGCGGGAAGCGGAAATTACAATTACGAGTGGGAGCGGGATTTCATGTTTTTATGGGGTTGGGATGCGGGATTCGCAAGGGGAACAGAGCGGGATACGGGATTTCAATTCCTACGTGACCTCATAAATTGTTATTGACCAGTGCAAAAACCACAAGCTGGCAGAAACGAACTTTTGTGCGTATAGCTGTGTCAGGTTTCAAGTAATGAATAGCAATTAACGGCTCTGTACCCTCTCAGGTTCTGTTAAACGTATCCATTATCGCTTGACTACGTTAGTATCATGAGACTGTATGAGATCTTTGAGTCCTATTGCGATCATTTGTGTAGCCTGCGTAGCTTGGCGCTTTTTAAGCGGCGAAGTCGCACTATAACGAGCGCCAAAGCTGCGTTAAAAAAAAAAAAATGCTTAAACCGCCAAGCTACGCGGCCTATCATTTGCGTTGACCCCTGACATCAATGGCATCTGTCCATTCCGACATTGTCGATATTTGGGTCTGTAATCCCCCTGATCCTTTCTCCTTTTTCTAGTCTTTCCACCTTTTCCGGAGCGCATGGCTTGTTTTGGCCAGGATGGCCTCACCGAATGGCGGTAATAGTGATTTCCCGAACGAAGTATGGGGCATTACGAATTCCGTCACCATATATTACGAAAAGGATGTTCAACAGGAATGCCTTCATTCGGAAAGAAAAGTTCTGAGCCCAGATTTCAAGAAAAGTGAAGACGCTGAAAGCTTTAAAAGAAACTGTCAAGTGCGTTTATGGGCCATCTCTTGAATATGGAAATCAGTCAGTCAGTCCTTCACTGATACGTGAACAAAAGAAAACAAAACAATAAACCGTTTACAGAAAGAGACGTTAGAATCATTTGTGCTTACTTATCTGCTACCCATTGAATTCTTTTTTGATATTTTATGCGATATCTATTTTTAAAAAGTTTCTGTGTTAATAATTAAACTAATTATTAATGTAACAAATTAATCATTAACGCAGAAACGTCTTTGTAAAGTAGGCGAGATCGGGATTTCCAGGCTAAAAAGAGCGGGATGGCGGGATTAACAGGAAAACATGGGCGGGAAATCGGGATCTGAGAGCCCTATTGTGGACCCTCAACACAGGATTAGGCGCCATTACAGCGCCAAGTTACAGCGCCAAGTTACAAACAACCAAGCAAACGCTAACTTTTAGGAGCGAAATTTAGGCGGCGAAGAAAAAATCCGGCCCTTGGGTCGTATCGTAAAACGCTGGACCGGTTACGTGCATATGCAGATGCTTGAGAAAAAATAAATCACGATATTGCCTTCATTTCATCTTTATTTCAACTATTTATAACGGCACTAGTGATATGAACGCACAATTAAGAAATTATCTTCAAGTGTCCACTGGGATCACCTTAGTCAGGCATATATTTTTTTCTTTTTTCAAGCCAGATAAAGTTATCTTGAAGTTCTTTTTCACAGTCTAGTATCTTTAAGCGTCTAGTTTTGCATTGGCCAAGCATATACTATAACAGGAATACAAGCACAAGTTTCTTCGTATCTCCGAGTCACTCTGTTCCTAAACAGTGAAAAGGACAAAAAGCCAAACGTTAGAGAGAGACCTTCGTAAATCGACACTATTTATTTGACATGAACAATTTTCTACAATTTTCTGCAGGGAGTAAGTGATAAAATATTCCTACATACTTGAAGGAGTGTTCGCGTTCCTCATCTTTTTTGTTTGTTTGTTTGTTTGTTTGTTTGTTTTTTTTAGTATTTCTTGATCATTTATAAGCCAATTGACTAGTCTTATCCTCGAGATTGTTTCTAAATATTAGTAATAAGCATAAACAACAATGAAGTATTCAAGACGAATGCTTCTTCTCACTGGCAAAAGTGAAGATGAACACCTGAATAGGCTTGCTGTCGTTAAATTTGCAATCAAAAAGGCGAGGGTGTGAAGCCAAATATAAGGGAAGAAGAGAGTTGAACACAAGGCATAGCACAGTCACTTTGCTCACTAACCTGCCGCTGGGGTTTGCCGTTGTCTATCGATAAAGATTCTGAGTTGGTATCCACAACCTGATCACGTATCTAAAACAATAAGCAACTCGGAAATTGTACTCGTGGCATAAGAGAAGCTCAAAAGAAGCTGTCATTGTTCATAGACTATAAAAATGAACCAGATTACTACATGATTTTAATTTACCTGCTTCATCCACTTTTTCTTTGACGAGTTTAACGGTACAAAGCCTCCTGCCAACAACGAAGACAGAAGCAGCAGAAAAATGCAGAAGGCAGCAGTTTGCTTCATCTTGATGCTTTAGCCGATAAATTGATCTGAAGATGTGAGATGACTCGGGGTGTATATAATTGTTGCATGGGCCAGCTGTACGGGAAACTTCACAATTTCAATTCTTTCACATGAATTATTTATTTCATTCAAATGTCCGCCTACATAGTGATATCACTATAGCAATATAAATGGTTTAACTGTCTTGTAAGCAGTTGCTGTAAGTTGTTTTTTCTGGGTGTATATCTTATTGAATGTTTCCTTTCTATTCATAGTTCTTCGTGGGTGTTCAGGATTCTTTCGTAGTCTATTTTATCAAGACATTTTGCTTTCCGACGTCATACATAATTTCACTTTTGATTACCATAAACAGGTAAATGTGAAAAGGGAAAATATTAGGCTCTTAAAATACATGCATGGAAACATTTTAAAATGGTATTAATGAAGCCAACTGGTCATTACTCAATTTTATACCGGGACAACGTTGACAGCTAAAAGAGATTAAAGCATTAATAAATCTTTTCTCATTGCTTGTTTCGAGATATATGTCTTCAAATGTGGCAGATATACTTTATATTTTTGGCTTCTTTCAAACTTTCGGGTTCTCAAAGAATGACTCAGTAATATACTGCCTTTTTGCCTCACAAATTTGATTTTTTTTTTTTCCCTTAGCTGCTACAATCTTTTCAATGCGTGGCTTTCGTGACAAGCTAAGCTTTGTGCTACCGATTTTATTCATGAAACAGTAATGAGAAAAATAGCAGAGAAAATCAATGAGAACATAAAAGGGACAAAGTGGTTATACCGCCTCGGGTGCATCAGCTTAGCAGGTGCATTCATAATCTCAGAGACAAAAAGCAACTAGAAGATTGCTTCCGCGAACATTTAAAAGACGAGAATGTCGTAAAACTTCAAAACAAACATCCTTTAATTCGGCTCCTTTGCACTCCGTTGAATCAACCCATTCTACTTGTTTTATTAGTTAGTTAATTTTTCATGTATCCTGGCTATCTTGCTTTCTTCAACAAGCCTCCATACTATTACAAAAACACCCACATAACCCGCGATCCTCCATGTAAGGGTAAAGCTGGAATTATCAGCTCTTCCAAATTGGCTACGAATGAGTAATTTAACTTAATCAACTTTATGGTAAACGAAGCCCGTAAAGAGAGAACATAAAGGTTCAGAAAATAGGTTATTTTTATTTATTATAAACTCGACATTAAGTTTTGAAATGCAAGTAAACGTCATTATCAGTGAATAAAGGTAAATTAAGTCTTATTTATGTATGTTAAACATTCAGTACAGTTTCTAAAAATGAGATATATGTATTATCCAGCTATCGATATCTTTCCAGCTATATATCAGGAACATCTTAACATTGAATGATTTTGGAATAGTTTACGTGAGTACTAGTTTAATGTGAAAAGCTTAATTGGCACTAAAAAGCCATTAAACAATTACCTTATTGCTCACTTGCATTTAAGACAACTTTTAATACAGAAGGAAGCATTGTTGAATTTACCATGCTTCAACTTAAACTCCTTGTACCGAATAATCTATTGAAACTAAAGATCCCCTTCTCCATGTATCTCCAAAAGTGTTAAAGGTACAGAAATGAAGCTTTTACGGCATGCAAAGTATCCAGAAATGTTCATTTTAGTAATATTTTAGTTTATAGAATTTTCGTTTTAAGTCACGATTAATTATGACGTCATCTAACCCCAAAATGACCTCACAACTTTATGTTTTAGGCCCACGGATCCACCATCTTTTACGCTAAAGATTTAAAATTTAAAACTGATTTCAAAACATTAAGGGTGCAAAAACCTTTTAAAAGAAAGATTTAGTCAGACAATGGTACTAACGAAATGAACTAGATACTTAAGGTGAAAATTAAATTAATTAAAAATTAAAGCATATATATGCTTAAATTTGCCGGGCGTGCACATTAACCGAGAACGGAGGCGTTAAAGGAGCTCAGTCACGCTATTTTAGCCACTTTCAAAATAGCCTATAAATTGAAGAAAACATGCCATATTTTACTAAGATAGAAAAACACTAAAGAGATAATAAAACATCAAGGAACAAGGGTGGTCAAGAATGGAGAAGATTGACACAGATTAGAAACGACGAATTAGAAAATCTAGGCTGAACTTTTCAGAATGCACAAACCATGACATAGCTCCTTTAATCTAGCAGGACATATTTTAAAGACCATTGCATTTAGTACTTTCTGACTTAGCTTGTTTGGTCCTCGATGGGGAATATGGAAATCATTCTTGAGAAATGCCTGACAAATTAATCTTGCCCGAAATAAGGGGAACTGAAAGCGAAGAAAAAAGAAAGCTAGAGTCAGTTAAGTTGTAACTTGGTCAGTTCCTATTTTTTGCCGTTGCCAAGGGAGTAACAAACGTCCTTATCATAACCATGGCACTTGAAATTGCTTCACTGGTATTGTCAAACAATTAATTTCCTACATCAGACACTGAGATGCCGAAAAGAAAGCACAATATCCTAGAAAACCATCATGAGGGGCTGCTTTTCGGTTGAGATTAAAGTACACAAAAACCATGCTTTTATGTTTCAGCTGGTTAAATCATATGAGTAATTAAATCTCTCGTTGCCAGAGCGGCAGTTGTCTGCCTAAAAGCAAATTAACCCACACGAAACATAACTATTGATTAATTAACCAGCTGAGCGCAGACGTTACGAAATTATTAATAATAATAACTTTATTTACGTGTCAATGGGATTTAGCATTGCTGCTAATTGGGGACACCTAAAAGAGTTACGATCATCAGGACTATGTATAAATTGAATTTTTAAACATTATGATTATTTACAAGATAAAAGCCTATCTATCAAAAAAAATTAATCATAATCATAATCATAATCATAATCATAATCATAATCATAATCATAATCATAATCATAATCATAATCATAATCATAATCATAATCATAATCATAATCATAATCATAATCATAATCATAATCATAATCATAATCATAATCATAATCATAATCATAATCATAATCATAATCATAATCATAAAAATACAAAATTGGTGTCCTTTGCAGCCACCCAAGATCATGCACAAGAAAATTCACTAGTCTAGACAAACGAACATTTTCCTGGGCAACCCAAAAGCCATGGAACACCCTTAGCTTCCTTCTCTAAGTGAAGTACGAAAATCAAACTTTTTAATTAGGTCTTTTAAAATCTAAACTGAAAGCCTGTTTATACAGAATTGAATTCCATTTTTTGGGATTTCATTAGTTTTTAATCAGTGAACTAATCAATTAAGTAACTATTTTTAACCTGAAAGCCAAGTTTCAAGTAAGTGTTCAGGTATTAAATAAGGCGGTAAGTCTTGCTGTGAGGCTTAACTATTTTGTAGAAAATGCGTCGTATAAATTCACTTTAATCACTATTTCTTATAATATAATTCGCTACATATCGAAAACTTTCTACACATACTTATTTAAATCTGTTCTAACTCCACGCTTTAGGAACGAAAAGAAAGAACATTGTGCACTTTGATTTTACAAAAGCAATTCCTAAACAAATCTTTAAACCCAATTCGAAACTTTTTACTAAATGCGACATAAATATAAGGATTCAGTCCACTGAAAGAGACTGTCAACCAAACAAGAAATAGGTATAAACTATAATTAATTTCCACATAACCCCAAAACACTAAAATGATGTACACATCTAGAGGGATCCAGCACAAAACATATAAAACCACAATGGCAATCATCATCATTGTAACTTTTTTGGCTGTTTTTATGGCTTCAACCTGTCCACGATTTTGAATGGCGCCTTCCCCTGGTACCTTACGCAGCCACAGTTTGTGACATACAATGATGTAAAGAACTGTTATTATGAAAAGAGGTAACAAAATATTTAAAGCCGTTCCTAAAATGAACCACCTTGGAATTTCAAGGTAACAATTATAATGTTCTTCGATTTGTACCACCTTTGCGTTAACAAGATATTCTGTCGACGAGACAACGGACCAAGCCCACAATAAAAGAATAGTTTTCTTCAAATGTTGAAACATAGGCGACGATTTTAAAGGCCGAAAAACTGCATAGAATCGTTCAAAAGCAATCGTTACCAGGATCCAGATTGAAAACACCGGTGCTATAAACATGCTCACTTGAAAGATCTTGCAAGTAATCACGCCCAAAAGTCCCCCAAACCATAGACTCCCCACACGATCAAAAGGGAGCAATATGCTGATCAACTCTACTATCGTTATGAAAAGATCAGCACACGCTTGTTTCAAAATGAGATAATTGGTAGCTGTTTTCATGGAGTTATCTTTTTGTATTATGTGAATAATAACTGAGTTGCCGAATAATGACGCCAGAAATATAATGATGCACGCCGAATATGTCAACCAAATGAACTGGAGCTCTGTGTTTCCAAGGACCCTTGTAAGGTTTCCTGGAAAAAAAGTGGATTTATTTGTCAGATATTGATACTCTTGTATGCATTAATTTAAGTCATCGTCTTTCTTTGCATATTCTAAATTATTTTTTCCCAAGACTGCACGGTAACGAATCCTGCAACCTGATTGGTTCGTGCGGTCCGCATTTTCCTATCTCTGACCACGGTCACGGTAACGGCGGGAAACAACGCGGGTGAAATTGCCGTGCTGGTCAACTAGCGGTAATCGTCAACCTTTGCCATTTTTTACCCTTCCATCGACGATTAAGTAACTAAGTTTATATCTGTTCACTTTTAAATGGCAAGGAAAGTCATTGTAAGTAAATTCAATTGAGTGTTTTGAAGTTGCGAGTGTTTGTTTGGTCGTTTGTAGCTCAGTGCTGTAATGGCGCGTAATTCTGTCTTTCCTTTGCCGCGCAATTTTAAGCAAGTAAAGTCCTGCAGTTGCAGTCGAGTTTACCTGACCTCTCTGATCGTTGCTATATTTAAAAGAATTTCTGTGGAATACACTTCACGAATTTCCTCGCTTTTTGCTACTCAATTTACGGTAAAAAAAAGTCTGATTTCGAGTGATTCGCAACGACTGATAGAAATTGTTTTTCTTGGTACAACTTAAAACTTTGCAAGAAATTCCACACCGGAAAAACAAATTTGGAGAAACTTAACTGGTGAACAAGATGCAACTAACATAAAGTAGTACGAAATAAATCTGTCCTTTACTACCTCTTTCATTGTCTAATGTCTGAGTTACTCGCTCGTTCATTCGTTAGATCTTTTACGAATGGTTTGTAGACGGCACGTAAGCCAATTCAATGACAAAGTTGCGTAAACATACCCACTTGTAAGCCAATTTACCGCAGGAAAAAAAATAGATATGTATTTATAAATATGTTATTTGCCGGCTTAGGGTCGGTCCGTGTAGTGAAAAAACTGAGACCTCAGGCTTGAAAACGCAAGACCTCGGTCACAGTTTTTCACTATACGGACCTCCCAGCCGGCAAATGAATGTATAGCGTACCACACCCAAAAAGCACATTGAAACTTACCACTATTCATGGACAAAAATTACTTTTTGTTGGTTGGCTAGTGGTCAGCGACAAAAACAGCTGTTGTATCAGTTTCAACTAACAACATTGTCTCCCACCAAACTTAACTCATCTATAAGAGAAGAAAAGTGCCCATGAAAGTGAGTCTAATTACCTTTGTTGTGAAGATCAAAGCTGCCATTAACACTGCTGTTGCCTAGAAACGTACCGTTCATCCTAAAAGCGTGATCTTTGTTGCCTGTTTATGGAAATAAAACAACGATTGAATCCTTAACCTTTACGGCCGCAAGTCGCCACAATGAAACCGACGAAAAGTTACTTCATACTGTTTCGTTTGATTGGAAGCACAGAGAGAAACCGGCAGAAATCGAAGCTATCTACTGAAGACGCTAATCAATCCATGCTACCTGTGTAATGTAAAAAGAAGGAAATAATTTTGATTCTAAGCAACTAGCCAGATCGTCTGAAAATCGCACCCACCATACTGCACTACCAAATTCGTTACCTCAAAACTGTTGAAAATTTTGAGATGTGAGGTCGTTTAGGTACGATATGACGTCATGATTGACACGTGATTATCTCTTGGTTAGAGCACACGTCTCCGGACCGAGAGATCCGGGTTCGAGCCCTGGCCGGGGACATCGTGTTGTGTTCTTGGGCAAAACACTTTACTCTCACTGTGCCTCTCTCCACCCAGGTGTATAAATAGGTCCCGGCGAATTTAATGCTGGGGGTAACCGTGCGATGGACTAGCGTCTCATCCAGGGAGGAGTAGAAATACTCCCAGTCGATTCATGCTACAGAAACCGGGATAAGCTCAGGCCTGATGGGCCATGAGGCTTGTATGCAGTTTTTACCTCCTTTTTCCCTTGCTGATACTTTTTGAGATACCTGAAGTAGGGACGATTCGAGGGGACGGGGAGGGGCTTTTCGCAAAGTCAAAATAAATTTCACTAGGGGTTCATACTATCACAATAGACCAAGTTCGTATTCTCGGTATTCGACTAGAACAAGCTTGCAATGAAGGCTCGTGCGGGCGGATATCATTAAAAAGGGATAAATTTCATTTGCATTTGGAAAGACTCACCGCATTAGCCTCAGTTGCAAGCTAGTTCCAGTCTAATGCCGAGAATACGAATATGGTCTATTCCGCAACGAACAGTTTAGGTCACCAAGCGGTGTTTGGGTTAAAGACGCTAAAAGCTACAGATAAAGGTGTTTTTAAAAGGCTCAATTGTTGTTATCATGGTAACCTATTATGCCATGGACGGAGCTGAAATATAGTTACAATAATATTGCAATAAAGTAGAATTATATCAATTATGTAAATTTAACAAATCGAATGTGGTTTAGCGTGGTCTGTACTCTTATCGACAACGATACGCGTCATCACAATGGTAAAAGTGTTCTGGACTCACGAGGCGCAGCCGAGTGAGTCCACAACAAATTTTGACCACTGTGATGACGCGTATCGTTGTCGATAAGAGTACAGACCACGCTAAACCACATTTCGATTTGTTTTTTCCACAATATCAATGTCGAAGAAAATGGTTCTTTTCAAAGCGCGAACTTAAAATGACACATTGTATGACACATTCACGCGGGCAGCGTTGTCTGGACACTTATCGAGAACGGCAAATTAGCCTATCAGGTTGCGAGATTAGCAGCAATTGTGGTAAAACAATCTCCCTTCTTACCAAGATTGAGTCTTATCTTTCAGAAAACTCAAGTTCTTTCCAAAGAGAGGTTTCCTCCCCTAACTGGCAGCAGTTTATAAAAGGCTGCATATCAAATCCAATTTAGTTTCTTAAACGACTCATTTGGTTTATATTGCTGGAGTTTATTGGAACATTCATCACACGCTTGGTTGATTCATGGTCACGGGCCAAAGGCTAGAAGTTGCCCAGCGGGCATCAATTAAACAATGGTCGCAAGTCATCCTACTAACCAGAGGCCACTTTGTCTTGACATTTACGTTTTTAAATGTTTATTAACATAACAAAAACTGCGAAGATACACAGCTGAGTCTCTAAAAGGGCCTTTTCATGCCGAATTCGAACATCCAAAACATTGTAGTGTTAGATTGTGTTCTATTGGGATCAACCGTTTCTGGTTCGATGGGTTGGTTGGGTCTTTTCGTGTTCTATTGGGGAAAAACCGTTTTTGATTGGTTTGGTTGATCAACTTTTTCAACCGGCCTCAAACCAGGTTGAAACGGTTGAATTTTTTTCGCGGGCTATTCCCAGGAGTTACCTCGTTTCAACCGAAAACGGTTGAAAAAGTGTTCTACTGAGAAACGTCAACCGTATCATTCGAAACTGGTTCCGGTTGAAACAGCTGATCCCAATAGAACACGACCTTGGTAATTTTCAATTATTTTTAAATTCAAGTCATTTTAAGCGTTTTAGGCAGTTGTTGCAAATAACAATAAAACATTAGCTAGCCGCGCTTGAAGCCTCTGTTTTTGGATTTCACATTTTTTTAAAACTTGAACATGATCTCAGAGAGATCGAAAAGTCGTTTTTTTATAGCTAATCCTAAAATGTGTTTTGAAATAACTGCTCATTGGGATTCCAGATATTCACATATATTACGTAATACTTATGTCAGTACTTTCTGTATAGCTAGTTTGATTCTAATTCTTGATTTCGAAAGTGGGCGGCTTTCTTTCCTACAAAATTTCGATGGAAAGCAAACTCGCACTTACGCACTTACGCACTTACCAAGACATCGATTATTAATCATCCTCAAATTATTGGACAAACGAGCTTCCAATTCTCCCTTTACATTTAATTTATTGCAACTTTAACGGTGTTAACCCCTGACTCCAAAAACCGCGGAAAGGTCTATTGAAACTGGTCGTAATGGGCACAGGATAAAACTTATTCATTGTTCGCCAGTTGACAGCAGCGGATCTAATGTTGCCTTTTTAACTTATTCAACCTGATGGGCGAGGACTTGGAGGCTAGCTGTCACTATTGAGATTTTCGTCTTCTCATACTCTCCTCAATAACTAGCTTAAAAATCTCATAATTATACGTGATAAATCGAGAGGTGGTTGTTTAACTGGCTGCACCTCTTGCAAAGAACATTTTTACAGTCCTTACCTCAGGATAAAAACTCAATTACGCCCCTGTCTTGAGCAGTAAGCACGTACTTAAACTGCAACTGATATAATTATATCCCTCGAGAGTGGCAAACCAATTTATGATGAACATCAACACTTCACTTTGAATAAATAACATCTGTCATTGCCCCATAGAGCGATAGTTATTGACGCCATAGTAAACATTTTTCCTCATTAACGCACCACTTTGCGTAGAGAAGATATATACCTAGAACAAACGGACGACAAAGATTAGAAGAGCTTGTGAAACTTAGTAATTAGTGACATTTTTTGGCACTTTGGGTGTCATATCCAAGGAGAAATTGAATTTCAAAAACTAGTGCCAATGAGCACAAGCACTAATGAACCCATACCTTCTTTGCAATATTTTAATTTTTTAAACATTGGTTACGGAATATGTCATTAATGTGCATCCAGATCACCAGTTGACTCCTTCTGCTTAGTTCTTGTTGCCCAGTAACAGATTACAATTAAGAAGAGCCAAGGACAGAAATATTGTTTGCTTCGGTCTCCTGACCTAATTTTGTTATATTTTATCAAAGATTTGAAATGTTTCTGGTATTAGTTTCCATTTCTTTCAGTTGGCACAGCCTTAAGTTACTTAGATGTGTTGAAAAAATAGAAAACAAATTGTTCTGAAAACAGTGAGGAACGTCAACTGTGAGTGTATTACTTAACGTCATTTGATGCTTTCTTTACTTTTAATAAAAAAAAGCAGGCAACCCTTATTAAGCATCCAACCCTTATTAAGCATCCACCCTCGGGGAACTGGGAGTTGGTTGCTTAGTAGCGGTTGGTCTCTTAACAGGAGTTCGTGTGCTTTGAATAATTTTCACTGTCAGTCAACATGTAATCACGTCAGGATAATCTTTTGTTTCGATCATTTTTTGTTTTGTTTTGTTTGCTTTTGTTTTGTTTTGTTTTGTTTTACTTTCTATTGAAACAGGTCTTATGCATAATTGCGTCATACGCTTAAAATTCTCCTCCAAGCACCATAAGCGAGAAATTTTCGCAACCTCTTGGTACTTTCGTGTTGTTTTCTCAGGGCTATTCTTTTCATTCTTTTCATTTTTGCTTTGGTAATTTGCTCATGACACATTCACAAGTTGCATTTTTAAAGTAAGGACTCATGCTTAGACTGGTGGTTAAATGTGCTAGTCTTACGTCAATATGTGCAAGGGCTATTCTTATGATTTTATTTATTGGGCTATAAATTCACAAAAAATACACGGTTTATGATCGTTTTCATGGTCCGTATAGCACCCGGGTACAGGACAAAATTTAATACGGGGAGGCTCCGCCCGGAGGTTCAACCCCTTACCCTAGTGTACACTATTTTGTCAGCGAAGGTATCCCTTTTCTGCAATATTTCGTGAATAAATCGCCAAAAAATGAAGTCTTCTTTTCATTTGCATGTAGTGCGTAATATATTAAATGATACAGCCATAAGGTGCGTCTGTTCGAAATATTTTAATAAAAGGCCCGTTTAGATTAAGTAGATGAAAGATTTGCCTACCCTTTCATATTTTATTTCTGATTTCCATTCTCTATTCAAGGCTATGTATATATTTTAGATACAGCTACCAGTGTCAAACGTGGTCATCATCATTATCATCATCATCATCATCATCATCATCATCGCTATCGTCATCATTAAATTAGACAATTTCCCACGATCTTATCTCAAAGTCTATAATTATTATTCTCCGAAAACCAGGTCCATATAACAGGACTACAAACTGTCAGTAAAGATATGGAAACCGTTCTTGAAAGGAACCAGCCAAAATCTGTTACAATAATGTCACAAACAAATTCATCGAGAACGTTTTTTCGTTGTTAAGTCGGTGTTATATTATTTATATTTGTTCTAGCTCTACGCTTTGAGACCGGAAAGAAATTACGTTTACAACCCTAAATGATCTCCCCAGGCATTTTTTGAATATCTTTTTAAACCTTGTGCGAAAATTCTGGCTAAACCCAATATAAATATAGGGATTAATTCCGCTATAGCAAAGGGCTAAAAAGTTAATGAATAAACCAAGCAAGGTTTGTTTAAGTTGCACGATGCCAGTAAAGCTCAAAATAACTGATATATACAAAGGAAACCAACACAGCACATATAGAACCACAACAAAAATCATCATCCCGGTAACTTTTCTTGCTATTTTCAAAGCTTCTGCTTGTTCTTCATTCTGATTGGCTCCTTCTCCTGGCACTCTCCGTGACCAAAGTTTGAGGCACACAATGGTGTAAAGAACTCCTATTACAAAAAGAGGCAGGACGACGTTCAAAGAAACTGCAATAATGTTAACTGTAGTCCATTCATCTGTTGAATCGCAATAATACGACCCTTTGACTTTTTTAAAGTTTTCTTTAGGAAGGAATGAAGTGGAGAAAGCAACCGACCACGCCCATAGAAACAAGATTATTTTCTTCAAATGTTGTGATATAGGTGACGACCTCAAAGGCCGAGCTACAGCATAAAATCGATCAAAAGCAATAGCTGTCAGGATCCAAACTGAGAAGTTGAGAGGACTAAAGAAGGTCACGATAAAAAGCTTGCAAGTAGCCAGGCCTACAATTCCACCAGTCCACAACCTGCCAGTAAAACTGAAATGAATCGCATCTATTAGCTCTGTAAACGATATCAACAGATCAGAACATGCTTGGTTTAATATCAGATAGTTGGTTGTGGTCTTCATGGAATTATTTGTTCGTATAATGTGAATAATGACTGAGTTGCCGAATAGTGACGCTAGAAATACAGTGACTTGGGCAACCACCACCAGCCAAAGGACTGCAGATTGAAAGTGTGTTTCTCCATGTACGCCACTTGAGTTTTCTAAAGGCAAAATAGGAAGCTATTCTCGTGAATTGAAAAACAAACAAACAAAACAAAACAAAACAAAACAAAACATCTTAAATTATTTATAAACATAATCTCATAGCAACTGCCGACATGTTATGTATGGGCTGGGGAGTAACATCATATCAAGCCAACGAGTGAGCGGTTGTTAGTGCCAACTGCCCATATCATATAATCATTTCAGATTCCAGTTATTCAAGAGTGAATCCACCGATTTGCTTCATTATGTACTTTAGTTCTATTTGAAAAAAAAGACCTCCACTTCTTCGTTGAGTTTTACATATACATTATTGAAAAATCCTACACGAACGGAACTGAGATCAATCAAAGGGAAACAGAATAAGCAGTGTTTTATTATATGGGTTGTTAAAGCTTCGGTTGTTGAATTTTATTTTGTTCTCGCAAAACATGTTTTTTACCAACTTATCAGTGTTGCCCAGGATGACATAATGGAAAGATGAAGGGCATGTGTCATCAAAAGAAATATCATATTGGGAGTTCAAACGTTTTTCTCATCAAAAGAAATATCATATGCGGAGTTCAAACTTTTCACATGAATTGAAAAGTGTCTGAGTTATAAGTTAGATAACTTTTACTTATACTGAATCAACTTTGAACTTCCAAGATGATAGATCTTTGTAGTTTAGAGGGGGAATAAATAAACTGGATAATGCAAAAGGTATTACGTGTTATAACTTGCAATCTAAGAAATACTAATACCTTCACTCTGGAGACCGCCACTGTTGTCGATCGTACATTGCACGCTGAAGCTGCCGCTGTTTCGCAGACACGATGAGTTCATCTTTACTAGTGAAGTTCCTGGTTCACTCAGATATGATCTGCAGCGGCAAGACTGTTAGATTCTGATTAATGAAATTATTCTTTTGTTTATTTCTTTAACTTTTCCCATGTTCCCCAGGAAATACCTAAATAATTAATTTTGTTTAGCTAAAAATAAAGCGAAACTTTTTCAAAAGCTGTAAATTTTAATTAACATGCAAATTTATATAAAAGAAAATCTTTATTACAAATTACAATTTAGAGTTGTTTCCTTTGTCCTAGGATTTGATGAAAAGTTTTCTTGTTATATAATTGATCACCTTTATCTTTACAGCTATAACATAACAACACAGCACATATCTTCGCTTTTACTTCGGTTTGAAGAAGAGAAAGTTCGCACTGATAAATATATTTTCATTCGTAATATGCAGCGTTAGCAAAAAGTGAACCATGCCATGTTTTTAATAACGAAGCTTAATTACTATTTTATGTCGGTTTTAGAAATTTAATTATGGCTACTTTTAGGAACTCGTGAGGTTGGAAATTTCCAAAACAACGTTCGTTTATTATTATTAGTTTGCTATGGAGAAATTAACATCACCTGAATGATTCGACATCTACCCATGTTTAGGTGTTGTTACAAGTAATTCATTTTCACGTCGAGAGTGGAGTAAAGACTGTTTCTTGACTAAAATATTATAGCTGGAACTTTCTGCATATTCTCACTTGTTAAATTAACTGGCGGATTCAAAGTAGAGAAGCTTGGTTTTCCGTATTACATGGAGGGTACTAAGTTCTCGTTTCCATCGTGATCATTCTTTGTTTTGGGGGAAAATGGATGGGGAAAATATTTATTTACAAAAATATTTATATACAACAGTTACTTTTGTTATTTGGATTTGCCAACCTTTTCTTTATTAACACAAGAACTTTCAGGCAACACTTAACTGCTGAGCTCATTAACAAGACTAGGCACAGTTTTCTTTTCTCTATTTTTCAGAAATAATTTATTCCCATTGAGGACCACCTGGCAAGCATCTTGAAACTCCACGTCCTTGCATGTTAAAATTTACCTTGGATTTTTCCCTAATGAGCAAAAGTAATATGGTGAAACAGACCAGTTGAACTAAATCTATTAATACATAAAAAATACACATATATTAATCTCTCAGACAGAATATATCGGAGTGTGTGACATCCGTGCTAGTAGTAATAATTTCAGTTGGGTTTTATTTATAACTGCATGTGTTTTTCCATGGTCGACATATGAAACAAAATGTTACGTTGAACATGCTGGTGTTTGAAAAGTCGAAATACTGTGAGTTTTTATTGATTTCATTAGTAACTTTGTGACAGAGCTCATCACTTCGTCCAGTTTGATACCGTCGCTCTCTTTACTTTGATTGACATGTGATTCTGTTTGGATAAAAACAAAAATTATGCATAATGAATCCAAAGCGATTATGTTTGCTCTCACCGCTGAAATACATCAATACAGAAATCGGAAAACCTCTCACTGTTTTCAAAAAGCAAGGCTCATGGTTTTGATTCCTTTTTAACTACTTAACTTGGATTCACTCATGCTTCTTTAAGTGGTTTTAGGTATTTTCATTTAGTTCAGTAGTTTCCTTCCTTCCTGAATTCGTGGGTCAATTTATAGGTTTTTGGAATCCAAAGCACAAAAAAGCAAAAAGCATAACCGAAAAAAAAGAAAGAAACCGGATCAGAAGTTTAATTCTTTGTTTCTCTTAGGTCTACAACCTCACAGAAAATGTCTTTTCTGTTTATTTGTTCTAACGCGTAAGAAGTTAATATTTGTCGGTTCAATTTAATCCCATTCAAACCGGCATTCTGGGACCGGGCCACCTCTCAGTTAATAACATGAAGGAATCTCGCTAATATTCTTTCAACGTTAACTTGTGACTTTTTGTCTTGCTTTTTTTTTAGTGATTTCGTGAGATTGGACGACTTCGGACGCACAGGGAGGGGAGCGTGATGTGACGATGATATGGTGAAAAAGAATATATTGGAAATACATGTACCACTTTGGAAAATAAGCTAAATTCTCTTTCATCCCTTACCCCTTTCCCCACAATTGTTCTGGTTCAGTTGTGTGCCTATATGGTATAGTAAAGGTAATGGGTTGGGAACATTAACAATATTTTTTTACTTTTGTCTGGTTGCATGGGAGCAAAGAATTTTAGTGATGTGAGCAAGTTTTCGGATCCCGTTCAAAATGTTTGCGCAGTGTTTCCCCCCTTGTTAATTTATGAATAAAGGAAAGATAATTGTTTGCCAAGTGCGAAGGGCTAGGTACGAGGTTAGAGCTATATTGTTTTGCAGGGATTTCCAGCACTGGTGGGTAGAGATTTTCCTTGTAAGTAAGAGATGGCACCAGGAGGCAAAAAGTTTCTGGTAAACTACTGATTTTTTTCATTTCTTTTTTAATTCACTCTCACCCTTCTCAACTAGATTATAGGTTTTTTCACAATTACATTTGCCCGTCAATTTGAACGCGAAGGACTCTCAAAGGCAGAACGTGCAGATTACCAATTGAACCTCTTCCTAAACAATTTTGAAATATCCTCTTAAATCCACTGCGAAAGTTTTGACTAAACATGAGGTATACGTAGGGATTAAGTGCACTATAAGCAACTGTTAACCAAATAAGGACTAAGAGAAAGCTTCCGTTTACACGAAAATTACTAAGTAAGAGCTGCAAAACTCCTACTGCAAACAAAGGAAACCAACACAGTGTATACAAAACTACAACAGCGATCATCATTAAGGTAACTTTTCTCGCCGTTTTTACAGCTTCAGCCTGTTGTGCATTCTGATTGGATCCCTCTCCTGGCACTTCACGTGACCAGAGTTTAAGGCACACAACTGTGTACATAACTAATATTATCGCAAGAGGCAACGGCACGTCCAGAGAAATCGCGAGAATCTCTAATATTGTCAAGTTTTGTAGAGCTTCGGCTAAATTGCAGTAGTGAGACTCCTTTATTATTTGGAAGTTTTCTTTCTCAATAACAGGTAGAGAGGTAATAAGGCACGACACACACAGAACGAAAATTACTTTTTTCCAATGTTTTGAGACAGGTGAGGATCTGAAAGGTCGTGCTACGGCATAAAAGCGTTCAATAGCAAGAGTTGTAAGGATCCAAACTGAAAAGATAGGAGGAAAAATTAAGATTACAAGGAATAGCTTGCAAGTGACCAGACCGAAGAGTCCTCCAAACCACAGCTTGTTCAAGGAACCGTAATGAATAACATCCATCATCTCTGCTATGGTGATTACAAGATCAGCACATGCTTGGCTCAAAATCAGATAGTTGGTAGTGTTCTTCATGGAGTTATCTGATCGTATAATGTGAATGATGACTGAGTTGCCGAATAGTGACGCCAGGACTAGAATGAAGTACGCGACATACAGCAGCCAAAGGAGCTGGAAATCTCCAGAAACGCTTGTAGTGTTTACTAGAGAGGAGAAAATGTAATTTATTGTCATGGGACAACTAATTGTCGTGGAGTTCGAGCATTAAAACTAGTAAAATAGTCAACATTCCCTAGCACACAAACACTCAAATGAATAGTATTTTCTCATCTACTTTGAAACCTTTTTTCTAAGATTGTTTGGGTACCGTCATAAAACTGATGACGTAGCACTGACGTTACTGGTTCACGTCTCGTCCGAGGTAAAAATAGTTGAGGTAAACAAGTGAAACGTTTTTAAAATATTTAATCGTTTATAGTTATGTTTCAGAGACTATACGATGCCAGAGCGTAACTCTAAAATTGGTTTTACAGGGTTATAAGTATAAGTATAGTTTTAACTGAATCACAACATATATATACCATCTTTCTGAAGATCACTACTGCTGTTCGTCATGTATTGCAGGTTGGCGCTATAGTTGCTTTCCAGATACGACGAGTTCATCTCAGTTCTTTACACTGTAGGTGAAACTTTGCATATGGCCTACGATCAAAGCAATTAGAGAATCTTAAGACATCTAGACTGGTATACAACGATAGCGTTGAAAACTATTCGTACAACGAAATTATTGTCACAGAGTATTGTTGCCGATTTTGACTCCCTAAAACCTGACTAAGCCATTTAACGTTACTAAATGAAAATTATTTAGGTCTCAATGATTAGAGTGTTCTGTTTTTTTTTACCTGGAATGTTATGTAAGGCGATGATTTCCTAAATTTTTAACTTGGTGACCGTGGGGGAACCTACGTGTAGAAATACACGTGTTACACCTAATATTGCTTGGATCTAGCAAACCATAATGATTTCTGAACCGTTAAAACTCAAAGCTTTCTAGCTGTCAGGTATTGGACTTTTTTACTCATTCCTTTTCTTGATCACGTTCACTTAGTTTGGAAATAAGAACTATAAATATCCCACTAGTCAGTACGCATGGCATGTGTGGCTAGATTGATTGTTTGAGTTTTTTCCTATTTAGTGAATATGTATAGCTTGTATTTCAGCTTACAAATGTAATCCTCGAAGTTTCTTAGTCCAGACTTCTTGGCAGCTATCGCCGCTTTTAATCCGTGTTTCCACTGAAATATACACAGAGTTACTCCCAATGCTGCTTTGTTTCTTTTAATTCCGGTTTTATCTTTTCATGGTAGAGAGATCTCCCTGTGAAGAGAGTCTTACGGGTCTAAAAGATTGATTCAAATATTTCATTAATGAAGTTTATTTGCTTTCATTTCTATAGCTTTCTCTGCAAGCTAAATTTAATTGCATCGAGTTTCCCTTTTTCTAATTAAAAAAATAATCTGTAATTATCATTGTAAGAACGTCAAGTGTTCCAAGGAACCTATAAAATAGAAAACGTTTTTCATGGGATATTGATGTTTCTTCCATAACCGTCAAAGTGCCATACACAGTGTTATTAAAAATTAAAATAAATAACATTATTTGGTACTGAGGAAGATCTTTCTTTTTTTCATTTTCTTCTCGCCTTTCTCTTTATAAAAGGCAAAGGTAACGTTCAACCCGGAGTAAACAATATCATTCAGCCACTAGTTATGATATACAGTATATATATATTATAACTAGGTATCCGACATGGTTTGTATTTCACCCCAGCTATGGCAGTTAAAGGGCTCCCCTTGACTTGTTTGCAGTCAACCTTCGCATTTATTATATCGAGTTCATATTAACATCAGAAAATAAATCCAATGTTTGACAGATTGTATTAATGCTTTTTGTGGCACCAGACTATTGTATATTCTGCAAGTAAAAGATTTGAGATCATATATAATTAAAACTGGAAGAAAGATCGAACGTCACTTGGTTCCCAGCTAACTCAGCTGGTTGAATTGGGTTTTGTGTGTGTATTCAAATAATAAAAAAATAGATTGTTCCTTGTATAGCACTTTAATTACTGTTTACATTGCAACTTACTTTAATTAAAATGAACGTGGCTCTGCATTTTTAAAACCACCGAAAACAACTTTTATAAAGGGAAGCCAAAGCCAGTTATTTTATCATCACAAAACACGGCAGTCATTTAAAACACGAGAGAAATAAAGAAAGTGGCCGACGGAGAACGTTTTATATTGCATTTGTCTCCAGCTTCGAATACAAATAAAATTTGGGAGAGAGACTTATAGAAGCATCTCAGAGAAATAATTTCCTTACTTAACCGCGAATCACTTTGACTGAATAAAGCAGGTCAATCTTTTTTGCTGCCTTTGACTTGCCACGAACATTTTCAGGTAGAAAGTCGACGTAACCATATATAATTACTTGCTATTTGTTTTCGTTCGCAAAACCAATAGAAACAGTCACCTGCATTTTTGAAAGATCCCGCTCCCTCGAAGGAAAAACCTAGAGAAGGCGAAAGCTCAACCTTATGCTTTTTTTAAATACACTCTTTTAAATGACCAATCTGAACAACAGAAAAGAGCAAGTGTTCCTCCAAAATCTACAAACCTTCACGTTGACTATATATTTAATATGTCTTAGTCTGAGGTTTTTAAAGTAATATTGCATTTAAACTCCCTCATCAAAATTATACATATAAGTTTGCAGCTACCGTGTAAGCCATACTTCCTAACTTGCATTTGACAATATTGTACGATCCTGACCTCAATATCTATTATTAATTTGTTCATTTCTGTCGGTTGTTATAATAGTCAACCCGAAGGCAGGTGGAGTAGAGTAGGTAGGTAGGTAGGTAGGTAGGTAGGTAGGTTGCCTTTATATATATACGACATGTATGAAAGCTGGAAGCTTGTGGGCTCGTGTTCAATACATTACTTCTAGATATTAAATAAAAATAAAATGCAGCTTTACAACATATAGGTTGTAAAAGAGTTTAAAAACAAAAGGGTAGGAAGCTGGTACGTTTATGGTACATACATGAATTTATTGAAGCTCCTCCGTAGGGGCTTTTCAACCAGAATGTAAAACAATTGTCATAAATAAATTACCTTACAATATTATAAAAATCAACATGGACATAAAAATAGAATAGGATAAATTGAACTAAAAATTTATATACAACCGGAATAAAAATAAATAAATTTAAAAAAATCTCAAAGTTCCTTGAATAGTTTCATTAAATTCTTTTTAATCAGTTAATCACCGTTAGATGCAAGGAATCGTTCCGAACTAAGTTCTCGTTGTTAAACACAAAATGGCTCCGTGTTTAGATTTGTTCCAGCTCTACACTTTGTGACCGAAAAGAGATAACATTTGATATCCTCAACCTTCCACAAAATTTTCTGAACAACTTCCTGAACCCATTTCTAAAATTCTGTCTAAATGTAAGATAAACGTAAGGATTTATCCCACTGTAGCAAAGCGTTAAGAAATTGTTAAACAAAAACAAGCTGTTAGTTACTTTAACCCTATCAACAAAACACAAAAGGACTGAGATATACACAGGGAGCCAACATATCACATATAAAACCACAACGATAATCATCATCCGGGTAACTTTTCTCGCCATTTTCAAAGCTGATGCTTGTTGTTCATTCTGATTGTTTCCTTCACCTGGTACTTCGCGTGACCAAAGTTTGAGGCAGACAATTGTGTAAAGAACTGTGATCATTGAAAGAGGCAGAAAAAAGTCAAAAGTAATAGAAATAGTGTTAAATGTATTCCAATCATCAAATAAAGTCGTTACATCACAGCAATAAGATCCTTTAACATTTTTGAAGGTTGCTTTTACAAGGAAGTTCGAAGAGAAGGCAATTGACCACGCCCAAAACGAGAACAATATTTTCTTTAAATGTCGAGATATAGGTGACAATCGGAATGGTCGAGCTACTGCATAGAAGCGATCAAGGGCGATGATTCCTAGGATCCAAACTGAAAAATTGGGTGATATGAATAGGATCGCTATAAAAATCTTGCAAGAAATTAAACCCAAAGTTCCTCCTATCCATACACTGCCGGTTGAACTGTAATAAAAAAACACCCGTTATCTCTGCGAATAATATCAGCAGGTCAGCACATGCTTGATTGATTATCAGGTAGTTGGTAGTGGTCCTCGTGGAGTTATCTGTTGTTATGATGTGAATGATGACTGAGTTACCGAACAGAGACGCCAAAAATACCGTGGAAAAGCCAACAAACACCAGCGGATGCAATAGGAGACGCGTTTCTCCGAACACGGTTGTTGTGTTTCCTTCAGTGAAATAAAAAAGCAAGTTATACTCATGAATTAAAATTAAATATCTTAATGACATATAGTAGAAGTATGACAGTGACTGCGTTTTATTTTGTTCATGGAGTTGGGTTGTAACGTCACACTGGAAGACAGTCTGTAACACCTAGTAGATATTACGTAATCATTTTACATTCTACATATTCAACATAAAATGCAACTTTTGTTTCAACATCTAAAAAAAAACTTACCACTATTTGTTACTTTTTCGCTATCTATGGAAGGGAATAATCGAGGAATATTTCACTGTTATGCGGTGTTTGCTTGCATGTCACCCAGAGCGACATGATGGAAGAAGAGTATGTCATAAACAAAAGAACTATTATTTTCAAACTAAAAACGTTTATACTTTGAAAATTATTTCAGAAATCAACCCAGTCAATTTTTCCTTAAATCATCATAAAACGTGAGCAATAAATTGCTGTTTCCGGAAGGAAGATCACCCTTTTTACGGGGAGTTACTACTGATCTGGACTAGGTTTATGGTCATGAGTACTTAAATTTACAAGCGTGCGTACACTTTACGTTTAAGATGAAATATCTTCTTGGTGAAGACTACTACTGCTATTGATCACGTATTGCTTGTTGAAGCTACCGTTGTTCGACAGATACGACGAGTTCATCTTCAGCCTACTGGTTCACTAACATTTGATCTGCAATCAAACAAATGTTGAACGTTTTTTACTTGGCTGACTACGTTGTAAAAGCATAGTAAAACATAGATTATAAGACCCCCTTCCAGCCTATAGGCCCTAGTATAATTATGCAAAGAAACAAAACACAACCGAAATACCTATTTCTGTTATAAACTCTCTACGGATGCGAGATCTCCACTTTTTTTGCTTTTTTTGCTTTTAATTACAAAAGATGTCGTAAAAATCAGGTCATAAGGCCCCCTCCACGCTTATAGGCCCTTTAGTATGCAAACAAACAAAAACAACCAGAATGCTTTTTTAGTTATAAGCCCCCAAAGGATGTGAACCCTCTTTTACTTTTCCTTTATTTCCTAAAAAGATCACCCTCACAGAATAAGTGACAATATATTTCATTTTACTATCTACGGAAAGTTTTGTAAAGAAACTGTTTAGAATTTCAAAGATATTAAAAGTTCAACATCAAAAACAAAATAGCATTGTTTATTTTATTTCATCAATTATTCGTCAGTTTGTAATTGAAAGTTTGCACTTACAGAAACGCTATGACTCGCTATATACAACACATGCGTCAGTCACATACGCGACCAGCAAGGTCACACTGAAACAGGTGTTGTCTTGGTTTAGAAAGCCTTCGTATTGTTTACGGACTTTGTTTGAAATATTCCAAATGAACCCTTGTCAAACAAAACCATTTCATCAGAGTAGTCAAGTGCCATTCAAATAATGATTGAGGTACACAATATGTAATATGTATTATTGCCCATTTTTTAAAAATTGTTTTAGTTATGATGTGAAACATGGTCAGTACATTCGAGGAACTTTACTGTCACTTACCAAACGTTCTCTTCATAACTTTTGAAAATCTGATAAACATCACGATATGCTGTGATTCAGTCTCCACTCGTCGACACGTTCATGCTATGTATATTTTCTCCCGTTTGATAGTTTACTGTCCAATTCAAAGTCGTGTGCATCTTTCCGTGCAACAGGGAGGCCTTTTCGCTTCTCGCGTTTGATGATTCTTTATTAATTTCAAGGTCGACAGGGGATATTTCTATTACAAACATTGCTTTTGTTATTTAAATTTGCCAGCCTTATTTAATAAAAATAACCTTTTCTTGACGGTTCTCTGCTTGGTACAGTAATAAAAACAGTTGACGCTATGTTTGCTTTATTGCTTTAAGATATGTTACCGCTACTAAGAGCCATCCGTTAAATCGTCTTTCTTGGTCCATAGGCTTCTATCGTAAAGTTTAACTTAGGCTTTTCCCTACCAAAATTAAGTGAAATGTACTAGGCCACTAATTTACAAATTTTTCCATTGATTTTTCTCCAATCCGAAACATATTAAATGCATCTGACGTACAAGTAATAGAGTTGTCAGTTTTGAGTTAAAATTGGATTCTCTCGCATTTCCTGTTCACCGCCAAAATAATGTCCACTTTACAGCCTTTGAATAGTCGATTTATTGTGGGTTTTTTATTCACTCCAACTGTGACAGTTGCAGGGTTCAGCATTTGACTGTTTGCTAGGCCGATTCATTTTAATTAAAATTTAGTATTTCTCTTTGAATAAATACAGCAGAATTGAAAAAAAAAAAAGCATAATGAAATCAAGTACAAGTTCAATTCATATTGTACGCAGCGTATAAGAAGCCGTTATTTTGGTCACCACCTAAAAGGTACTGGGGAGGTGCGTTGAGATATTAAAGCATGCAACTTTTTAATTTACATGTTCAACATGGCTAGCGGCATTGATCACGGGCGCGTGCGCCCTACTCGACGAAAGACGCAACATAGCGGCCATACTCCAGCTCTAGCAAATGCAGCGTTGGTTTATAGCGTTCATCTTTGATATTGGACATCCGTGTTATGGTCAATTAACACCTGTCAAAACAAGGTATCAGCTGACCAGTATCACGTGACCAAAATGCGGGCTTAAGTTTAGAGCTCATCAAAGTCACGTGTTGACTGCTGGCCAAGTACTAGTTTTTCGATTGGATCGCGAGTTCAACCCAGGTTCACTTGTTGTAATCAGGGCCGGGATTTTCGAAAGTCGGTTAACGCTAACCCAGGAATTCGAATAAAAGTTAACTGAAGAATAAATATATTCTTGTGTAAAAATGTTATCCACTGCTTATGTTTTGTGTCAGTTTTAGGCCATTCAAATTCAAAAGAAATGGCCAAACAATATGAACAGGAAACCTCTCCGTAAAGTTACATAACTCAAATCAAATTCTCGCTTATCCTGGGTTAGCTAATTTGGGCTTTGAACAACCTGGTCCAGGAGCTCCGCTTTTAGGCCGAGCTAAATCTATATATTAAGCAAAATAAGATAATCGAGTATCCTATAGTTTTGCCAGAAACCAGAGTTTAATTTGTGCATATTTCGTGCATCGAATAGTAAGTACACTCCCTGTACGTTTTCTATATGTAAGATCTATTTGAGACTATTCATGAATTTTTTCCAAGAAGGACATGATGCGTTTGACCGAATTTAAAAGAGTTGGGGAGAACTTAGTTAAGTAAAAAGTTCATCATTGCGCAACAATGAATGTGGCCAAAGAATATTTTGCCTGTTTAAAAACCAGTAAACTTTTTCTATCAGTCAGTTCCCGACAATCGATACAAGAGAATAGTTGTTCAAGTTAGTTACAAGTTATGCTAGTAATAGCAATTTCA
Source organism: Orbicella faveolata (assembly GCF_042242905.1). NCBI lineage: Eukaryota > Metazoa > Cnidaria > Anthozoa > Scleractinia > Merulinidae > Orbicella > Orbicella faveolata. The sequence continues at coordinate 2,116,495 of NW_028301565.1, forward strand.
TAAATTTTAAAACTGTATTGGAAATTATATAGAGCACTTATTTTCCGAAGGTCTGTTTCCAGCGCGATTACCACCCCTCTAAGATGTAAATATGTTGGCAGTTTTTTCACGCTATATTCTAAACCAAATAGAAGATGGCGTTCCAATATTTTTTAAGAAAATAAAGCACTTTTGACCTCACACGTGCGTATTTCCTTAGAGAACATGGAAGCCCATCTCTACTGGACAAGTATTTGGTATTAACAACCATCAAATATTTTCGCTTGCGCACGATTGGGCTAAACGCGTCACGTGACTGAATATGCCCCATCTAAAACTGGGGTGTATCCGAGTGTTATTCCCCAGTTTTCAAAAAGGTGCGGGTTGCAAAAAATATTTGAAGGATAAGAAACACAATAGCCTTCATTTGGCGCAAAAAATATGCTCGGATATTTGTTCTTGAACATAATCTTTTCCTCGAAGCTGCGCTCTTGGAAAACTTTTCAATTCTCGAGACTGATAATGTCAGCGGTCAAATATCCGAGCATATTTTCGCGCCAAGTGGAGCTCATTGTTTATATATCTACAATTTGATTATTTCACGTTATGTTGGTCTTAGAGATCGACAGCGTTTGTTCGTTTGTTCATTCTTACGTTCGATTACCATTCCTTCCTGTGGTATTACTCGTTACATGTACAGTTAAAGACATAATGCTTAAAATAAAGTACATATATATTAAGCAGAGGTCTTAGTCTATTTATATTTGTTCCAGCTCTACGCTTTGGGACCGAAAAGGTATCACATTCGCAACGTTAATTTTAATCAAACAACTTCTGGAGATGTTTTTAAAGCAATTGCGAAAATTTTTACTAAATATGAGATAAATGTAAGGATTGAATCCGCTGTAGAAAAGCGTTAACCAAGCAAAGAATAACAAAAAACTATCTTCCAGTTCGACATAATTAACAAAATTCAAAAGAATTGATATAAACATCGGGAACCAACAGAGAACATACAAAACTACAATAACGACCATCATTATTGTAACGTTTCTTGCTATTTTTAAGGCTTCGGCTTGCTGTTCATTCTGATTGGGTCCCTCTCCTGGCACCTCACGTGACCAAAGTTTGAGGCATACAATCGTGTAAAGAACGGCAATCATTATAAGAGGCAGGAAAACACCCAATGTAAAAGCAAGAAGGTGAGTTGAAGTCCATTTGCTCGTGACATTACAGTTAAAAGATTGGTGGATTTGTTTGAAGCTTCCACTGCCAATGACAAACGTTATTGAAAAAGCAAAAGACCAAGCCCAAAGAAGCAAAATTATCTTCTTGAAATTTTGAGATATAGGTGACAATCTGAAGGGTCTGGTTACTGCATAAAAGCGATCGACAGCGATAGCTGCAAGGATCCAGGTTGAGAAGGCTGGTGAAGCAAATAAGATGGCTTGAAACATCTTGCAAGTAATCAGACCAAAGAGTCCCCCAAACCATATCTTGCCCATAAAACTGTAATGAATAACAGTCATTATCTCTGCTATGGTGATCACCAGGTCATTGCATGCCTGGTTCAAAATCAGATAGTTGGTAGTGGTCTTCATGGAGTTATCTTTTCGTATAATGTGAATGATGACTGAGTTGCCGAACAGTGACGCCAGAAATGCAATGATGTATACGATGCATATCAGCCAAAGGTACTGAAAATGCATTTGGTCAAAGGCATTTGTAGTGTTTCCTAGGAATAAATGTAAATTATTTCATAAATAAATATGGCTTGCTCTATTACTATTAGTACTTTTATTTTTAATACACTATTTCTGTGTGTGCAAACGTGCTTGAGCGAAGCCCCACACCTCCGAAAATGTGGGAACCAATCGAGGCTAAAAAAGTTTGTCTGTCAGGTGATTGTCCTTACGTCCGTTTGTAGGTCCGTATGTACGAACGTTTCAAATCTAATATATTTTTTTCTCTTTGAAACATTGTTATATTCTCTCGATTCAATCTCGCCCGAACTACAAACGTCTTTGACGTTTAAAGTATGTTTTCTTTTTTTTTAATACAGTTTAAGTATATAAAATATTGTGACACAATTTCAACATGTAATTATTCCCAACGACATTGAGAAGTGTAAATGTTATGGTAGAAAATAATAAGTTAAACTCCATTTTAAATAGAAGCTTAGTCCTGCTTATAGTCAACATACCTACTTTCCCGAGGTCGATATTCTCTTTGATCGTGCATTGTATGTTGAAACTTTGGCTGTTTGGCGGATACGACAAATTCATCTTTAGCTTACTATTTCTATGACAAATGATCTGTAATCTAAGAACATTTTATGATGAGCTGCTAAATTGGTGACTCTATTCTAAAAAGGCATGAAGTCTGGCAACTATTAATTAAATCTTTATAGACGGTAACAGTCAGTGTGTCTCACCTGTGTATTATTAGATTGCTAAATTCAGGGTGTAGGCAGTCTTCTGTATAATAAAGAAAAACCTCTTTACTCCTAAATCGTTTACCTTATATTGCTTTCATATTCAATTTTGTTGTTGTTGTTGTTATTCTTTTTCTTTTTCGGTCGAGGGAACATATGATTTATTTGAAATTAATGTTTGCCAACCCTCGAAACAAACGACACCCCGTATGATCAGTCAACACATCCTTCCTGTATTCTTTCCAAATAACGTCTCACCTTCAAATGTCCGCCTGACTAGCGCCCCGCCTAGTTCCAAAGCATTACATTTATCTTATGTTTGTCTTCGAAATCTAAAAAATATAATGTACTTGGCAATCAAAACTTGTACATAGTCTTTGGAAAGTCACTTCTCAGTTATTGCTTTTGAATCATTTTAGCTGAAGCAGGTATGGGGTTCAACTTGTAAATGTTTCTTAGCGGAGTTCATTTTAATTAAGCCAAGTTTCATTTGGAGTTTTAAAGCCAAATAATTAAAAAAAAGTGTCAATAAAATATTAATACACGTAATAAAGTCAAAGCTTTTGTTTTACTTGCATAAAGAGCAATACGATTTTACAGCACAATAGAAATCTACAAAGCAACAGCCATACATAGGAAAGTGATATTTTTACGTTCCTCACTGATCTCTAATACTAGAACCATTGTTTTATATCATTCCATCTAAGACTTTTAAATTTCGAATTTAAAAAGATTTGGTATACAAGGCAGTAACAACCCTCTCTGAAATATTCCATCGTCCAATCAGAAAGTGTTTAGGCTACAGAAACGCGCAGCTCGTGTAACACTGGGTGCCGACACAAAAGCGAACAGTGTGAAACTTTTTAAACAATTAGGTTGGGTTCCATTTTACCATGAAGCGAAAATAAATAAGTCAATATTGGTATATAAACGGATCTTAGGGGAGTGCCCATCTTATCTTAGCCAAATGCTTATTAGAAATGCAGACGTGAACGGAAAAACGAGCAGGCATGGTCAATTAAACCTTGTCTGCCTCCGATTCAAACGGGAGTCTGAGGGTGGAAGGTCTTTCTCAGTATCGACTAGCCGCCTATAGAATATGACACATGCCCAAATCAAGAACCAACCTAACCTTACAAGCTTCAAAAATCCATTTTTAAACATTTTATGGACAGTTATAAGGAATTGGACCATTTTACAACGTAAATTTTTAATTTTTCAATTTTCTTGCTTTAATTGTTAGACTTGATCCCATGCTTTGCTTTTTCGTATTTTAGTGTATTTCATATCTCAGTTTTTTTATATAATCGTTACATATTTGAGAATCAGTTTCTATATTTTTAATTCTTGACACGTCATCTCTTTTATTCTATAAATACTTATATGAGGGCCACTGGTTTTTCAGTTATTACTGTTGTGTGCTACCCTCAATAAATAAAGTTGATTATTATGTGTTCCATACGCTTTTGTCTATTGGTCCAACACAGTGAGCCAGAATATTTTTCAATCAAAGAGGTTTTTTTTTTTTTTTTCTGCGTCCCATTCGAGTCCCAATGATTTCTTCGCTGTCCCAGGTCTCTCATAATTTTGATATGAACACTGTAGTCTAGATTCCTACATCGGCTATTACTGGACGGAGGACTTCTCCAACCTTTCCATATTAAATTGTCTAATAGCATTGTTTATTTTATTTCATCAATTATTCGTCAGTTTGTAATTGAAAGTTTGCACTTACAGAAACGCTATGACTCGCTATATACAAAACATGCGTCAGTCACATACGCGACCAGCAAGGTCACACTGAAACAGGTGTTGTCTTGGTTTAGAAAGCCTTCGTATTGTTTACGGACTTTGTTTGAAATATTCCAAATGAACCCTTGTCAAACAAAACCATTTTATCAGAGTAGTCAAGTGCCATTCAAATAATGATTGAGGTACACAATATGTAATATGTATTATTGCCCATTTTTTAAAAATTGTTTTAGTTATGATGTGAAACATGGTCAGTACATTCGAGGAACTTTACTGTCACTTACCAAACGTTCTCGTCATAACTTTTGAAAATCTGATAAACATCACGATATGCTGTGATTCAGTCTCCACTCGTCGACACGTTCATGCTATGTATATTTTCTCCCGTTTGATAGTTTACTGTCCAATTCAAAGTCGTGTGCATCTTTCCGTGCAACAGGGAGGCCTTTTCGCTTCTCGCGTTTGATGATTCTTTATTAATTTCAAGGTCGACAGGGGATATTTCTATTACAAACATTGCTTTTGTTATTTAAATTTGCCAGCCTTATTTAATAAAAATAACCTTTTCTTGACGGTTCTCTGCTTGGTACAGTAATAAAAACAGTTGACGCTATGTTTGCTTTATTGCTTTAAGATATGTTACCGCTACTAAGAGCCATCCGTTAAATCGTCTTTCTTGGTCCATAGGCTTCTATCGTAAAGTTTAACTTAGGCTTTTCCCTACCAAAATTAAGTGAAATGTACTAGGCCACTAATTTACAAATTTTTCCATTGATTTTTCTCCAATCCGAAACATATTAAATGCATCTGACATACAAGTAATAGAGTTGTCAGTTTTGAGTTAAAATTGGATTCTCTCGCATTTCCTGTTCACCGCCAAAATAATGTCCACTTTACAGCCTTTGAATAGTCGATTTATTGTGGGTTTTTTATTCACTCCAACTGTGACAGTTGCAGGGTTCAGCATTTGACTGTTTGCTAGGCCGATTCATTTTAATTAAAATTTAGTATTTCTCTTTGAATAAATACAGCAGAATTGAAAAAAAAAAAAGCATAATGAAATCAAGTACAAGTTCAATTCATATTGTACGCAGCGTATAAGAAGCCGTTATTTTGGTCACCACCTAAAAGGTACTGGGGAGGTGCGTTGAGATATTAAAGCATGCAACTTTTTAATTTACATGTTCAACATGGCTAGCGGCATTGATCACGGGCGCGTGCGCCCTACTCGACGAAAGACGCAACATAGCGGCCATACTCCAGCTCTAGCAAATGCAGCGTTGGTTTATAGCGTTCATCTTTGATATTGGACATCCGTGTTATGGTCAATTAACACCTGTCAAAACAAGGTATCAGCTGACCAGTATCACGTGACCAAAATGCGGGCTTAAGTTTAGAGCTCATCAAAGTCACGTGTTGACTGCTGGCCAAGTACTAGTTTTTCGATTGGATCGCGAGTTCAACCCAGGTTCACTTGTTGTAATCAGGGCCGGGATTTTCGAAAGTCGGTTAACGCTAACCCAGGAATTCGAATAAAAGTTAACTGAAGAATAAATATATTCTTGTGTAAAAATGTTATCCACTGCTTATGTTTTGTGTCAGTTTTAGGCCATTCAAATTCAAAAGAAATGGCCAAACAATATGAACAGGAAACCTCTCCGTAAAGTTACATAACTCAAATCAAATTCTCGCTTATCCTGGGTTAGCTAATTTGGGCTTTGAACAACCTGGTCCAGGAGCTCCGCTTTTAGGCCGAGCTAAATCTATATATTAAGCAAAATAAGATAATCGAGTATCCTATAGTTTTGCCAGAAACCAGAGTTTAATTTGTGCATATTTCGTGCATCGAATAGTAAGTACACTCCCTGTACGTTTTCTATATGTAAGATCTATTTGAGACTATTCATGAATTTTTTCCAAGAAGGACATGATGCGTTTGACCGAATTTAAAAGAGTTGGGGAGAACTTAGTTAAGTAAAAAGTTCATCATTGCGCAACAATGAATGTGGCCAAAGAATATTTTGCCTGTTTAAAAACCAGTAAACTTTTTCTATCAGTCAGTTCCCGACAATCGATACAAGAGAATAGTTGTTCAAGTTAGTTACAAGTTATGCTAGTAATAGCAATTTCATAAATTTTAAAACTGTATTGGAAATTATATAGAGCACTTATTTTCCGAAGGTCTGTTTCCAGCGCGATTACCACCCCTCTAAGATGTAAATATGTTGGCAGTTTTTTCATGCTATATTCTAAACCAAATAGAAGATGGCGTTCCAATATTTTTTAAGAAAATAAAGCACTTTTGACCTCACACGTGCGTATTTCCTTAGAGAACATGGAAGCCCATCTCTACTGGACAAGTATTTGGTATTAACAACCATCAAATATTTTCGCTTGCGCACGATTGGGCTAAACGCGTCACGTGACTGAATATGCCCCATCTAAAACTGGGGTGTATCCGAGTGTTATTCCCCAGTTTTCAAAAAGGTGCGGGTTGCAAAAAATATTTGAAGGATAAGAAACACAATAGCCTTCATTTGGCGCAAAAAATATGCTCGGATATTTGTTCTTGAACATAATCTTTTCCTCGAAGCTGCGCTCTTGGAAAACTTTTCAATTCTCGAGACTGATAATGTCAGCGGTCAAATATCCGAGCATATTTTCGCGCCAAGTGGAGCTCATTGTTTATATATCTACAATTTGATTATTTCACGTTATGTTGGTCTTAGAGATCGACAGCGTTTGTTCGTTTGTTCATTCTTACGTTCGATTACCATTCCTTCCTGTGGTATTACTCGTTACATGTACAGTTAAAGACATAATGCTTAAAATAAAGTACATATATATTAAGCAGAGGTCTTAGTCTATTTATATTTGTTCCAGCTCTACGCTTTGGGACCGAAAAGGTATCACATTCGCAACGTTAATTTTAATCAAACAACTTCTGGAGATGTTTTTAAAGCAATTGCGAAAATTTTTACTAAATATGAGATAAATGTAAGGATTGAATCCGCTGTAGAAAAGCGTTAACCAAGCAAAGAATAACAAAAAACTATCTTCCAGTTCGACATAATTAACAAAATTCAAAAGAATTGATATAAACATCGGGAACCAACAGAGAACATACAAAACTACAATAACGACCATCATTATTGTAACGTTTCTTGCTATTTTTAAGGCTTCGGCTTGCTGTTCATTCTGATTGGGTCCCTCTCCTGGCACCTCACGTGACCAAAGTTTGAGGCATACAATCGTGTAAAGAACGGCAATCATTATAAGAGGCAGGAAAACACCCAATGTAAAAGCAAGAAGGTGAGTTGAAGTCCATTTGCTCGTGACATTACAGTTAAAAGATTGGTGGATTTGTTTGAAGCTTCCACTGCCAATGACAAACGTTATTGAAAAAGCAAAAGACCAAGCCCAAAGAAGCAAAATTATCTTCTTGAAATTTTGAGATATAGGTGACAATCTGAAGGGTCTGGTTACTGCATAAAAGCGATCGACAGCGATAGCTGCAAGGATCCAGGTTGAGAAGGCTGGTGAAGCAAATAAGATGGCTTGAAACATCTTGCAAGTAATCAGACCAAAGAGTCCCCCAAACCATATCTTGCCCATAAAACTGTAATGAATAACAGTCATTATCTCTGCTATGGTGATCACCAGGTCATTGCATGCCTGGTTCAAAATCAGATAGTTGGTAGTGGTCTTCATGGAGTTATCTTTTCGTATAATGTGAATGATGACTGAGTTGCCGAACAGTGACGCCAGAAATGCAATGATGTATACGATGCATATCAGCCAAAGGTACTGAAAATGCATTTGGTCAAAGGCATTTGTAGTGTTTCCTAGGAATAAATGTAAATTATTTCATAAATAAATATGGCTTGCTCTATTACTATTAGTACTTTTATTTTTAATACACTATTTCTGTGTGTGCAAACGTGCTTGAGCGAAGCCCCACACCTCCGAAAATGTGGGAACCAATCGAGGCTAAAAAAGTTTGTCTGTCAGGTGATTGTCCTTACGTCCGTTTGTAGGTCCGTATGTACGAACGTTTCAAATCTAATATATTTTTTTCTCTTTGAAACATTGTTATATTCTCTCGATTCAATCTCGCCCGAACTACAAACGTCTTTGACGTTTAAAGTATGTTTTCTTTTTTTTTAATACAGTTTAAGTATATAAAATATTGTGACACAATTTCAACATGTAATTATTCCCAACGACATTGAGAAGTGTAAATGTTATGGTAGAAAATAATAAGTTAAACTCCATTTTAAATAGAAGCTTAGTCCTGCTTATAGTCAACATACCTACTTTCCCGAGGTCGATATTCTCTTTGATCGTGCATTGTATGTTGAAACTTTGGCTGTTTGGCGGATACGACAAATTCATCTTTAGCTTACTATTTCTATGACAAATGATCTGTAATCTAAGAACATTTTATGATGAGCTGCTAAATTGGTGACTCTATTCTAAAAAGGCATGAAGTCTGGCAACTATTAATTAAATCTTTATAGACGGTAACAGTCAGTGTGTCTCACCTGTGTATTATTAGATTGCTAAATTCAGGGTGTAGGCAGTCTTCTGTATAATAAAGAAAAACCTCTTTACTCCTAAATCGTTTACCTTATATTGCTTTCATATTCAATTTTGTTGTTGTTGTTGTTATTCTTTTTCTTTTTCGGTCGAGGGAACATATGATTTATTTGAAATTAATGTTTGCCAACCCTCGAAACAAACGACACCCCGTATGATCAGTCAACACATCCTTCCTGTATTCTTTCCAAATAACGTCTCACCTTCAAATGTCCGCCTGACTAGCGCCCCGCCTAGTTCCAAAGCATTACATTTATCTTATGTTTGTCTTCGAAATCTAAAAAATATAATGTACTTGGCAATCAAAACTTGTACATAGTCTTTGGAAAGTCACTTCTCAGTTATTGCTTTTGAATCATTTTAGCTGAAGCAGGTATGGGGTTCAACTTGTAAATGTTTCTTAGCGGAGTTCATTTTAATTAAGCCAAGTTTCATTTGGAGTTTTAAAGCCAAATAATTAAAAAAAAGTGTCAATAAAATATTAATACACGTAATAAAGTCAAAGCTTTTGTTTTACTTGCATAAAGAGCAATACGATTTTACAGCACAATAGAAATCTACAAAGCAACAGCCATACATAGGAAAGTGATATTTTTACGTTCCTCACTGATCTCTAATACTAGAACCATTGTTTTATATCATTCCATCTAAGACTTTTAAATTTCGAATTTAAAAAGATTTGGTATACAAGGCAGTAACAACCCTCTCTGAAATATTCCATCGTCCAATCAGAAAGTGTTTAGGCTACAGAAACGCGCAGCTCGTGTAATACTGGGTGCCGACACAAAAGCGAACAGTGTGAAACTTTTTAAACAATTAGGTTGGGTTCCATTTTACCATGAAGCGAAAATAAATAAGTCAATATTGGTATATAAACGGATCTTAGGGGAGTGCCCATCTTATCTTAGCCAAATGCTTATTAGAAATGCAGACGTGAACGGAAAAACGAGCAGGCATGGTCAATTAAACCTTGTCTGCCTCCGATTCAAACGGGAGTCTGAGGGTGGAAGGTCTTTCTCAGTATCGACTAGCCGCCTATAGAATATGACACATGCCCAAATCAAGAACCAACCTAACCTTACAAGCTTCAAAAATCCATTTTTAAACATTTTATGGACAGTTATAAGGAATTGGACCATTTTACAACGTAAATTTTTAATTTTTCAATTTTCTTGCTTTAATTGTTAGACTTGATCCCATGCTTTGCTTTTTCGTATTTTAGTGTATTTCATATCTCAGTTTTTTTATATAATCGTTACATATTTGAGAATCAGTTTCTATATTTTTAATTCTTGACACGTCATCTCTTTTATTCTATAAATACTTATATGAGGGCCACTGGTTTTTCAGTTATTACTGTTGTGTGCTACCCTCAATAAATAAAGTTGATTATTATGTGTTCCATACGCTTTTGTCTATTGGTCCAACACAGTGAGCCAGAATATTTTTCAATCAAAGAGGTTTTTTTTTTTTTTTTCTGCGTCCCATTCGAGTCCCAATGATTTCTTCGCTGTCCCAGGTCTCTCATAATTTTGATATGAACACTGTAGTCTAGATTCCTACATCGGCTATTACTGGACGGAGGACTTCTCCAACCTTTCCATATTAAATTGTCTAATAGCATTGTTTATTTTATTTCATCAATTATTCGTCAGTTTGTAATTGAAAGTTTGCACTTACAGAAACGCTATGACTCGCTATATACAAAACATGCGTCAGTCACATACGCGACCAGCAAGGTCACACTGAAACAGGTGTTGTCTTGGTTTAGAAAGCCTTCGTATTGTTTACGGACTTTGTTTGAAATATTCCAAATGAACCCTTGTCAAACAAAACCATTTTATCAGAGTAGTCAAGTGCCATTCAAATAATGATTGAGGTACACAATATGTAATATGTATTATTGCCCATTTTTTAAAAATTGTTTTAGTTATGATGTGAAACATGGTCAGTACATTCGAGGAACTTTACTGTCACTTACCAAACGTTCTCGTCATAACTTTTGAAAATCTGATAAACATCACGATATGCTGTGATTCAGTCTCCACTCGTCGACACGTTCATGCTATGTATATTTTCTCCCGTTTGATAGTTTACTGTCCAATTCAAAGTCGTGTGCATCTTTCCGTGCAACAGGGAGGCCTTTTCGCTTCTCGCGTTTGATGATTCTTTATTAATTTCAAGGTCGACAGGGGATATTTCTATTACAAACATTGCTTTTGTTATTTAAATTTGCCAGCCTTATTTAATAAAAATAACCTTTTCTTGACGGTTCTCTGCTTGGTACAGTAATAAAAACAGTTGACGCTATGTTTGCTTTATTGCTTTAAGATATGTTACCGCTACTAAGAGCCATCCGTTAAATCGTCTTTCTTGGTCCATAGGCTTCTATCGTAAAGTTTAACTTAGGCTTTTCCCTACCAAAATTAAGTGAAATGTACTAGGCCACTAATTTACAAATTTTTCCATTGATTTTTCTCCAATCCGAAACATATTAAATGCATCTGACGTACAAGTAATAGAGTTGTCAGTTTTGAGTTAAAATTGGATTCTCTCGCATTTCCTGTTCACCGCCAAAATAATGTCCACTTTACAGCCTTTGAATAGTCGATTTATTGTGGGTTTTTTATTCACTCCAACTGTGACAGTTGCAGGGTTCAGCATTTGACTGTTTGCTAGGCCGATTCATTTTAATTAAAATTTAGTATTTCTCTTTGAATAAATACAGCAGAATTGAAAAAAAAAAAAGCATAATGAAATCAAGTACAAGTTCAATTCATATTGTACGCAGCGTATAAGAAGCCGTTATTTTGGTCACCACCTAAAAGGTACTGGGGAGGTGCGTTGAGATATTAAAGCATGCAACTTTTTAATTTACATGTTCAACATGGCTAGCGGCATTGATCACGGGCGCGTGCGCCCTACTCGACGAAAGACGCAACATAGCGGCCATACTCCAGCTCTAGCAAATGCAGCGTTGGTTTATAGCGTTCATCTTTGATATTGGACATCCGTGTTATGGTCAATTAACACCTGTCAAAACAAGGTATCAGCTGACCAGTATCACGTGACCAAAATGCGGGCTTAAGTTTAGAGCTCATCAAAGTCACGTGTTGACTGCTGGCCAAGTACTAGTTTTTCGATTGGATCGCGAGTTCAACCCAGGTTCACTTGTTGTAATCAGGGCCGGGATTTTCGAAAGTCGGTTAACGCTAACCCAGGAATTCGAATAAAAGTTAACTGAAGAATAAATATATTCTTGTGTAAAAATGTTATCCACTGCTTATGTTTTGTGTCAGTTTTAGGCCATTCAAATTCAAAAGAAATGGCCAAACAATATGAACAGGAAACCTCTCCGTAAAGTTACATAACTCAAATCAAATTCTCGCTTATCCTGGGTTAGCTAATTTGGGCTTTGAACAACCTGGTCCAGGAGCTCCGCTTTTAGGCCGAGCTAAATCTATATATTAAGCAAAATAAGATAATCGAGTATCCTATAGTTTTGCCAGAAACCAGAGTTTAATTTGTGCATATTTCGTGCATCGAATAGTAAGTACACTCCCTGTACGTTTTCTATATGTAAGATCTATTTGAGACTATTCATGAATTTTTTCCAAGAAGGACATGATGCGTTTGACCGAATTTAAAAGAGTTGGGGAGAACTTAGTTAAGTAAAAAGTTCATCATTGCGCAACAATGAATGTGGCCAAAGAATATTTTGCCTGTTTAAAAACCAGTAAACTTTTTCTATCAGTCAGTTCCCGACAATCGATACAAGAGAATAGTTGTTCAAGTTAGTTACAAGTTATGCTAGTAATAGCAATTTCATAAATTTTAAAACTGTATTGGAAATTATATAGAGCACTTATTTTCCGAAGGTCTGTTTCCAGCGCGATTACCACCCCTCTAAGATGTAAATATGTTGGCAGTTTTTTCATGCTATATTCTAAACCAAATAGAAGATGGCGTTCCAATATTTTTTAAGAAAATAAAGCACTTTTGACCTCACACGTGCGTATTTCCTTAGAGAACATGGAAGCCCATCTCTACTGGACAAGTATTTGGTATTAACAACCATCAAATATTTTCGCTTGCGCACGATTGGGCTAAACGCGTCACGTGACTGAATATGCCCCATCTAAAACTGGGGTGTATCCGAGTGTTATTCCCCAGTTTTCAAAAAGGTGCGGGTTGCAAAAAATATTTGAAGGATAAGAAACACAATAGCCTTCATTTGGCGCAAAAAATATGCTCGGATATTTGTTCTTGAACATAATCTTTTCCTCGAAGCTGCGCTCTTGGAAAACTTTTCAATTCTCGAGACTGATAATGTCAGCGGTCAAATATCCGAGCATATTTTCGCGCCAAGTGGAGCTCATTGTTTATATATCTACAATTTGATTATTTCACGTTATGTTGGTCTTAGAGATCGACAGCGTTTGTTCGTTTGTTCATTCTTACGTTCGATTACCATTCCTTCCTGTGGTATTACTCGTTACATGTACAGTTAAAGACATAATGCTTAAAATAAAGTACATATATATTAAGCAGAGGTCTTAGTCTATTTATATTTGTTCCAGCTCTACGCTTTGGGACCGAAAAGGTATCACATTCGCAACGTTAATTTTAATCAAACAACTTCTGGAGATGTTTTTAAAGCAATTGCGAAAATTTTTACTAAATATGAGATAAATGTAAGGATTGAATCCGCTGTAGAAAAGCGTTAACCAAGCAAAGAATAACAAAAAACTATCTTCCAGTTCGACATAATTAACAAAATTCAAAAGAATTGATATAAACATCGGGAACCAACAGAGAACATACAAAACTACAATAACGACCATCATTATTGTAACGTTTCTTGCTATTTTTAAGGCTTCGGCTTGCTGTTCATTCTGATTGGGTCCCTCTCCTGGCACCTCACGTGACCAAAGTTTGAGGCATACAATCGTGTAAAGAACGGCAATCATTATAAGAGGCAGGAAAACACCCAATGTAAAAGCAAGAAGGTGAGTTGAAGTCCATTTGCTCGTGACATTACAGTTAAAAGATTGGTGGATTTGTTTGAAGCTTCCACTGCCAATGACAAACGTTATTGAAAAAGCAAAAGACCAAGCCCAAAGAAGCAAAATTATCTTCTTGAAATTTTGAGATATAGGTGACAATCTGAAGGGTCTGGTTACTGCATAAAAGCGATCGACAGCGATAGCTGCAAGGATCCAGGTTGAGAAGGCTGGTGAAGCAAATAAGATGGCTTGAAACATCTTGCAAGTAATCAGACCAAAGAGTCCCCCAAACCATATCTTGCCCATAAAACTGTAATGAATAACAGTCATTATCTCTGCTATGGTGATCACCAGGTCATTGCATGCCTGGTTCAAAATCAGATAGTTGGTAGTGGTCTTCATGGAGTTATCTTTTCGTATAATGTGAATGATGACTGAGTTGCCGAACAGTGACGCCAGAAATGCAATGATGTATACGATGCATATCAGCCAAAGGTACTGAAAATGCATTTGGTCAAAGGCATTTGTAGTGTTTCCTAGGAATAAATGTAAATTATTTCATAAATAAATATGGCTTGCTCTATTACTATTAGTACTTTTATTTTTAATACACTATTTCTGTGTGTGCAAACGTGCTTGAGCGAAGCCCCACACCTCCGAAAATGTGGGAACCAATCGAGGCTAAAAAAGTTTGTCTGTCAGGTGATTGTCCTTACGTCCGTTTGTAGGTCCGTATGTACGAACGTTTCAAATCTAATATATTTTTTTCTCTTTGAAACATTGTTATATTCTCTCGATTCAATCTCGCCCGAACTACAAACGTCTTTGACGTTTAAAGTATGTTTTCTTTTTTTTTAATACAGTTTAAGTATATAAAATATTGTGACACAATTTCAACATGTAATTATTCCCAACGACATTGAGAAGTGTAAATGTTATGGTAGAAAATAATAAGTTAAACTCCATTTTAAATAGAAGCTTAGTCCTGCTTATAGTCAACATACCTACTTTCCCGAGGTCGATATTCTCTTTGATCGTGCATTGTATGTTGAAACTTTGGCTGTTTGGCGGATACGACAAATTCATCTTTAGCTTACTATTTCTATGACAAATGATCTGTAATCTAAGAACATTTTATGATGAGCTGCTAAATTGGTGACTCTATTCTAAAAAGGCATGAAGTCTGGCAACTATTAATTAAATCTTTATAGACGGTAACAGTCAGTGTGTCTCACCTGTGTATTATTAGATTGCTAAATTCAGGGTGTAGGCAGTCTTCTGTATAATAAAGAAAAACCTCTTTACTCCTAAATCGTTTACCTTATATTGCTTTCATATTCAATTTTGTTGTTGTTGTTGTTATTCTTTTTCTTTTTCGGTCGAGGGAACATATGATTTATTTGAAATTAATGTTTGCCAACCCTCGAAACAAACGACACCCCGTATGATCAGTCAACACATCCTTCCTGTATTCTTTCCAAATAACGTCTCACCTTCAAATGTCCGCCTGACTAGCGCCCCGCCTAGTTCCAAAGCATTACATTTATCTTATGTTTGTCTTCGAAATCTAAAAAATATAATGTACTTGGCAATCAAAACTTGTACATAGTCTTTGGAAAGTCACTTCTCAGTTATTGCTTTTGAATCATTTTAGCTGAAGCAGGTATGGGGTTCAACTTGTAAATGTTTCTTAGCGGAGTTCATTTTAATTAAGCCAAGTTTCATTTGGAGTTTTAAAGCCAAATAATTAAAAAAAAGTGTCAATAAAATATTAATACACGTAATAAAGTCAAAGCTTTTGTTTTACTTGCATAAAGAGCAATACGATTTTACAGCACAATAGAAATCTACAAAGCAACAGCCATACATAGGAAAGTGATATTTTTACGTTCCTCACTGATCTCTAATACTAGAACCATTGTTTTATATCATTCCATCTAAGACTTTTAAATTTCGAATTTAAAAAGATTTGGTATACAAGGCAGTAACAACCCTCTCTGAAATATTCCATCGTCCAATCAGAAAGTGTTTAGGCTACAGAAACGCGCAGCTCGTGTAATACTGGGTGCCGACACAAAAGCGAACAGTGTGAAACTTTTTAAACAATTAGGTTGGGTTCCATTTTACCATGAAGCGAAAATAAATAAGTCAATATTGGTATATAAACGGATCTTAGGGGAGTGCCCATCTTATCTTAGCCAAATGCTTATTAGAAATGCAGACGTGAACGGAAAAACGAGCAGGCATGGTCAATTAAACCTTGTCTGCCTCCGATTCAAACGGGAGTCTGAGGGTGGAAGGTCTTTCTCAGTATCGACTAGCCGCCTATAGAATATGACACATGCCCAAATCAAGAACCAACCTAACCTTACAAGCTTCAAAAATCCATTTTTAAACATTTTATGGACAGTTATAAGGAATTGGACCATTTTACAACGTAAATTTTTAATTTTTCAATTTTCTTGCTTTAATTGTTAGACTTGATCCCATGCTTTGCTTTTTCGTATTTTAGTGTATTTCATATCTCAGTTTTTTTATATAATCGTTGCATATTTGAGAATCAGTTTCTATATTTTTAATTCTTGACACGTCATCTTTTTTATTCTATAAATACTTATATGAGGGCCACTGGTTTTTCAGTTATTACTGTTGTGTGCTACCCTCAATAAATAAAGTTGATTATTATGTGTTCCATACGCTTTTGTCTATTGGTCCAACACAGTGAGCCAGAATATTTTTCAATCAAAGAGGTTTTTTTTTTTTTTTTCTGCGTCCCATTCGAGTCCCAATGATTTCTTCGCTGTCCCAGGTCTCTCATAATTTTGATATGAACACTGTAGTCTAGATTCCTACATCGGCTATTACTGGACGGAGGACTTCTCCAACCTTTCCATATTAAATTGTCTACTAAACGAATTTTCTAGCTAACTCCCCACAATTTTTAAAGGTTTATCAGTTCACTGGGGCACTTTATAATCGTCTTCTTCTTTTTGAGCCATGCAAGGTTGCTGTTGCTACCTACAGCAATTTATGAATTCAATATGGGATTGATATTCCAAGTAAGAAAACGTTGATTAATGAAAGGACATTCTTCGATCTGGGAAAAGTTTTGCTTATTTACATTATGGGACGAATGACATTTGTTGACAACACTACCTAAATATTGCGCGCACCTTTATTGGCCACCTAGATTGTATTATTGTGTAACGAAAACACGGCAATTGCATTGAAGGAAAGCTTTGCATATTTTCTATTCGCTCTTTTTTGTTGTTATTGTTATTGTTGTTGTTGTTTTTGTTGTTGTTGTTGCTCTTTTTGTTTTGTTTTTAAGTAAGGTTATGTCAAACATCTGAAAATAACAGTTTGTATTTTGCTTCTGACTTTTCAGTCTGACTTCCACGCAGCATACCCTGCAAAATGTAACCCTGGCCCATATGCATGCAGGTAAATAACTTCCGTTCGTTATCCTTAGCAAGAAACACAGACAAACTAAAATGAATGTTTCTTTTTATCCTATCACATATGCTCAAGTTCAAAGCTTTGGAATCGCAAAGAAACAACGTTAAGATTGCGAATTTTAATTTTTCTCCGGCAATTCCTAAATAACTTATGGAAACCATTCCCAAATTTTTGATTAAACGTGAGATAAACGTAAGGGTTAAAACCGCTGTAAGTAGATATTAACCAAAGAACAAATAAAAGGAGGCTTCCGTTTAGCTCCAAATAGTTTATATACTCCAGAATAACTGATATGAACAAAGGAAGCCAACACACTATATAAAAAACAGTAACAACGATCATCATCAAGGTAACTTTTCTTGCCGTTTTTACGGCTTCAACTTGTTGTGCATTCTGACTGGATCCCTCTCCTGGAACTTGACGTGACCAAAGTGTGAGACACACTTTTGCGTAAAGGGCTGCTATTACCAAAAAAGGCAGGAATGCCAGCAAACCACCGGTGATGATATTAATAATTGTCCACTCTTGTAGAACATCTGTCAAGTCACAGTAATAACAGTCATTTAATTTTTTGAAGCTTGCATTCTGAAGGAAGTTTAAAGGAGTAGCAAGGCACGTAGCCCAAAGAAGAAAAATTATTTTCTTTAAATGTTGAGACACGGGTGAAGATCTCAAAGGTCGCGTTACTGCATAAAAACGTTCAACGGCAATCGTTGCAAGGACCCAAAGTGAAAACATGTGGAAGCTGAATATAACTGCAAGGAATACCTTGCAAGTGATCAAACCAAGGAGCCCTCCTAACCATGAGTTGTTCATCAAACTGTAATGAATGACATTCATTCCCTCTGCTAAGGTGATCATAAGATCTGCACATGCTTGATTCAAAATCAGATAGTTGGTAGTGGTCTTCATGGAGTTATCTGTTCGTATTATGTGAATGATGACTGAGTTGCCGAACAGAGACGCAAGAAATGTGGCAATGTAAGCAACATGCAGCAACCAAAGCAGCTGGAAGTGTGTTTCTTTAACGAAGATTGTCGTGTTTACTAGAGAGAAACATAAATTGAAGTTTATTGTCATGGATAATTATCGCTTGTAATGATATGACTATACTGAATTGTTTAGATGACACACTGTGAAGCAGTCTAACTTTAAGCATGTCACTACCAGTTGCCGTACGTATATCTGTGCTGCTTCCTCTTCAACACGTTCAGTATTGAATTTGAATGCGCGACTATACTGATAATGAAAGAAATACCTTAAGCTTTCTCTACAAGATAAGACAGTTGTGACGACATCTAGTCTATTAAGAGTTAGTGCCAAGAGAAAACCAGGCAGAAACAGGCAGGAGGTGATATAGCTTAAATCACCGATTTCGCTCAAACTTGGCGCAACGTTTGGGTCCGGTGAGTAAACGATTATGGCAAAAAAAGTACGCAGGTCAAAATATTTTGTTCCCTTCAAGCTAGGGGGTACAAAAAAATGGCCATTTGGCACTAATTTATGCATATTTAATAAGCTGTCTTTGGTTTGGTATTTCTACAACAAGAAAAGCCATGTGAAAATGAAATCCACTGTATCATGTTCTACAATCATTAATCTCAAAGCAAAGATATTTATTTGAACTAGGAAATTTTATTTCTCTCTGTTGTTCCATCTTAAGTAAGGTTCATCGTAGTGCTGTTAATAGCCTTTAATTGATAGCAAATATCTGCAATGGGCAAATTGTGACAACAATCACCTAAGTTCTCAAAAACGCCATAAAATGTATGGGAACTTCAATATGTTTTTTTTCTGTGCTAGCTTTCTTCATGGGACTTTACGATTTATGGCCATTTCGTGAACATCCTCTTAAACACTAAAGCCCGTTTTTCTGTCTGAACCTAAGTCGAAAACAACAAGAAATATGTAGCTAAGCATTTTGCTATCTGTTACAAGAAACCATTTGGCGTTAAGCTGCACTTGAGACACTTCGTTTCTTTCAAATAGTTTTCTCACGATATCGATATAAATACTGCAGCAGAAGATTCAACTCACAGGTTTCCTCACCTAACGCTTTCAGGCGCAAAATACAATGGAAGCAGAAAGATGACCACCACATGCATGGGGAGGTTGGGGGGGAGGGGGGGGGGCGCTGACTTCACCAACTTTGAACGATTGTGTCTACGAGCGTTTAGCAACAAACCTTGAAGAACTTGATTTTTGTTAGAGTGTTTCTCACTTAATTTTCGAAAACCAATCGGTTTCCCATTACTACGCTACACGATTGGCTCCGAAACCTGGCGACAAATTTTCATCCAATAAGAAGTAATACTATCCAAGACCTATCGTGACGCACTTGCAAATGTTTTCCCGCGCTTCGCGTACTTCTTACTTCGAAAATTTAGTGGTTTCCTGGATTTTCTGTGTTCTTTTTGATTGGTTAGAGTGATTAGTTTGGTTTCGGTTTTACGACACTCACTCCAAAATTTACCTGGGAAACGAATTAGTATCACTATTTTCTACTATATTGGTTCAAGGAGCATCCGGTTTATGTTCCCACGACAACTGTATTTTGACAGTTTTCAAATATTTTATTGGCCTCTTTTCATTGATTCTTTTTTTTTTTTTTTTTACTTTCCCTTTTTTTTTTTTACTTTTCTTTTTCTTTTTTTTTTTTTTTACTTTTTTTTACTCTACTTGATTAAGATAGAATTATTCACCTGTTTTGACCATTTTGAGCCAGTTTAGAAGTAATGAACAAAGAGTTAGTGTGTAAAATATTCGTATATGAAGTTGTTATCAGGGGTGAATCAGTAGCTGCTGAAGGTTTTGTCATACCCCAGCAAAACGACGATTGTTTGTATGAAAACCAAATTGAATCCGACACCGATTAGTTTTTCCAGTGTCTTACTAAGCAGTAGTTATATTGCATCAGGTCTTGGATGTATTCTTTTTCTAATCCCTTATCAGAAATATTAAACTATTTATATGTCTAACAGAGTATGTTGTGCCTGAGTTCCATGTAGTTTACCGGTAGGGTTAAATTTTCTTATGTTAGGGCTCACGTCCCGTAACGTAGTTTTGCTAAATAGATAGCATGTTGATATCATACCTTCTTTCTCCAAAATGCTGCTGTTCATGATATATTGAACATTTATTCTACTGTTGTTCCCCAGGAAGGTGGAGTTCATCTCGAGTTTATCTCCTTACAGTGTACGTGAAACTTCACACATGATTTTCAAATCCACTAACAGAGGGCACTTATTAGACTTCCGTCTTTCCTATTTTTAATTAAATTGTCACCGTAACACCCATATGCATGAAAAGACCCCGTCCAGTTTATCTACAAATTAAAATATTTAATAATTTTTTTTATAAAATTGTATTTTCGCCGTTCCCATTGCTCGATTGATTCTTAAAAGGTTCACTTGACTTTATATGAAAAAATTGAATTATCCTAGCTAAACAATATTTCTATTTGTCTTTACGCAGTACACAAGACACAAGACAAGACATTTTTTTTCCCGTACATATCACCACTTAATATGTTCCTTATCGCTTAAATACGCCTTTAGTTCTACTGCATTGTTTTAATTTGTTTTATCTCAGTTTGTCCTATTTCGTGAAAAGTCAATTGTTACGTCAAGAGTGTTTAAGAAGTCTTATTGTTTTACTTACTTATTTCAAAGGTGGGTTTTCATTTCGATTACTTTTCGGCAAACTTAATTTTAATCATATGTTGGGTTCATTTTAACAACTTTCAACCAGCATTGATTAGATGCAGAACATCGCATTTCCTCTCCTCTATTTTTTTTCCCCACAGTTTGTGCGAATACAAAACGTTTATTCAGGTAATTTTTAGAGTGAAGTGTGATAAGATTTTACTTGAAAGGTGGGTTTTCATTTCGATTACTTTTCTGCAAACTTAAGGTTACTTCAAACTTTAGCGGGGCTACATTGGTCGATTTTTTTTGGTCAAGAAAATTAAAGTCCGCGAAGCTCAAGTTTCATTACTGTGAACTTTAGGGGTTCTGTTATTTCATTGGCTCGCGGCTTTTTAAGTTGACACATTCCTCTGTGAAGGCGTGATATGTTTATAAATCTTTAGAAGGCGAAAACTCAGACTCGTTTTTCGAGAGAATCCCTTCTCTTTCAATGAATTAATAGAGTATGCAGATTTGACGGTTTTCCATGAAATTTGGTCAGAACATTCACTGATAGATATGGAACAAAAGAGTGTCGGCGAATTCCTTTATTTTAAATACTTTCCTCGTGGCGGCCTTTAACGCAACAGGTTAGGCGAATTTTTCGATAGTCGAAGTTGACAGATCTATGAAAAGATAATAGGAATAAAAGAAAATGCTGACACGTTTTTGGAGATTGAGGCTTTGTGATAAACACTGCACAGTTATTTTGCAGAACGATCGCATTTGATACCCGATTAATTCGCTGGAACGTCAGTCAGTCATTTTGGAGTTGACGGCCTCTGCCGCCTCTGGAAAAACAAAATCCAAAACAAAACGTAATTTTATCGAATTTTACATTTTATAACCTTTCTGTTGATGTATAGTTTGTGGCGGTTCCCTTGAAAACAGCGCGCGTACGAATTTTTTTTCTGGAGGACACTCGCGAAGGTTTGAAGTAACCTTAATTTTAATTATATGTTGGGTTCATTTTAACAACTTTTAACCAGCATTGATTAGATGCACAACATCGCATTTCCTCTCCTCTATTTTTTTCCCACAGTTTTTGCAAATACAAAACGTCTATTCAGATAATTTTTAGAGTGAAGTGTGATAAGAACTGCGAGGTTAGACAAAGAAAAATGGGACATCTGGCCCGTCGATGATTGAATTGGATTTTGCTGTTGTGCATACAATATGACATGTCTATTGTAAAGAGTTTCCCAACTGAGTCGTTTAAAGTCTAAATTTATTTGTGTTTTCTTCGCCGACTTTAATTAAAATAAACTACCTTTTTCATTTTTGGAAATCCAACAATTTAGCATAATATACGCCAAAACTTCCGTTTCGACATTTTAAAAAAATAAAATCATTTATAATAAAGTTTCCATATAACGCGCGCTCTGAATGGCTGAAACAGCGTGCTTTATCAGAGAACAGAGTACGGGTTGATGACGGTAAGTTGGCTTCCAAATTTTTGCTTCGGAATTTTGACAAATTTGACCCAAATTAAACATCCCCTGTGACTCAGACAAACGCACTGGAAGCGAGCTATTTTTCTGCAGTGAATATGGCTCACAGATACCATTGTTAGCAACAGTAGTGTTAAAACTGTACTAAAATAACAAGTTTTGCTAGATTCCCGCCAACAAAACATGTACAGCTGTAGCGAAATACACAAATTCTCAACCTAAACAGTGCTTCGATAAAGACATTAATTTTGTTACGAAGGCAGAAATTATACTAAGAAGTAAAACAACGACAGAAAACAACTGAACTGTCTCTGTTTATGATGAGAAGCTTTATTTTTGTAAATTTACAATTAAAAATGCTCATTTGCTCAAACAACACTTACATGCAGTGTAGTAACGCTCGTTCTCCGGTCATCTCAGCGAAGTAAACCGACGAGTGGTCAGTGCAAAACTTGCTGTGATATTCTCTTCTGTGCTCGAAGTAGAACCAGTGGGAGCCGTTAAGTCTTTCTAACTTTTACGCTAGTTCGGGCAATCTTGCTGCATGCGGCTACAAGCCGCAAATAACTGTAGCTCCTTTCAAATTCAACCCGGCATTTCGCATTTTCATCCACAAGCTTTGAGCTCCGCGTTTCGTAATTTCCACTAGAAAAGTGCTCGTTTTCATGGGCCACAATACGGCCGGATTCCTCTGGACTATAAACCTTTACCTGCCTTGAGATCCGTATTTAAAAATTAACTTAAAAGCGAACTTTGAAGGCATCGTTCTTCTCTCCAAGGCCGCTCAAACTTCTCGAAACTAAAAGCTTAGCTAAAGTCCATTTTGTGATTGACAGCTGTCGCTTCGTTAGCCAATCAAATTATTTGAACAATTCTAACAAGGATTGTGATTGGCTTATTTTAGCGTGCTTTATCAGAGAACAGTGCACGGCTGACGCCACTTTTGCTCGTTTGGAAAATAAAGTTTGGTTTGAAAATTCAGCCGAATGCGTGGGGAAATTATCTGATTCTTTATCATAAAACAAATAAAGAAGCCTCGACTGTGCTCTGTTCTGTTGTAAAGCACTTAGGAAGCAGTAGAGCACTCAAGAAGTAGGGAAAAACACTCGACTACGTCTCGTGTTTTCCCCTACTATTCTTTCGTGCTCTACCGCTTCCTGCGTGCTTTACAACAGAACAGAGCACAGTCGGGGCTTCTTTATTTGTTAAATATATTTTGCATACATTGAGCGGTCTAAAACGTTTTTGTTGGCGGAAAACAAACTCAACTTAAATTCGCTCAAATAAGTTTATTTATGGATATTTTCGCTGCTGTCATTGTCAAAACTAATAAAAGTAAAGAGCGTGCACCTGAAATTGTGCAGAGTTCGCCTTTACGTAGATCTACGAGAAATCACTCCATTCGACCACAAAGAGAATAATTAAATGGTTCACTAAGAATGTCTTACATTCACTAATTCTTTTAATGCAACTTTGTCTTATATATACAATTTCTAATACTAAAAAATTTACTATGATCTAGCATCAGGAAACAATGTATTTGGCTACATATCCGTATATGATGATTTGGCAATTACAATGTGCACAAACGCGCCCTACATTAATGATACCTTATAGAAAATTAAGCTGTTTTATATTAGATTTGCTGAAGCTCTACACTTTGAGATCGATAATGAAGAACACTATTAAAATTTCCAAAAAAGCGCTTGAACTTTTTCCTGAACTTTGCACTGAAGATGAAATAAACATAAGGATTAAGTCCACTGTAGACAACCGTTAGCCAGAGAAGGAAGAAACCTAAGTTGTAGTTTATTTGCACATGTCCAAAACTTTCCAATATCGATGATATTTGCATAGGAAGCCAAGAAACTAGGAACAAAGCGACAACAGCAATCATCGTCCGGGTAACCTTCCACGCTGTTTTGATGGCGTCAGCTTGTCCTTGATTCGGATTGTTTCCATCTCCCGGTATCTCTCGAGACCACATTTTGACACATATTACAGCATATATAACTCCTATTATTAAAAGAGGCAGCAACCTATTGAGAGCTAAAACGATCATATTATATTTCTTCCAGAAGGGTGGAACATTCAAGACGAAACAGTAATGTGATTCCTTGATTTTTACGCTGGCGCTAACAAGGATGCCCGTGGAAGAAATAATGGACCAAACCCACAGCAGCACAATGGTTTTCTTTAAATTCTGGAATAGGGGCAACAATTTTAAAGGACGAATTATTGCGTAATAGCGCTCAAAAGCAATGATTACAAGGATCCAAATTGAAAAGAAGGGTAAAATTACAAAGCTGGCTTTAAATAATTTGCAAGTGATCAAACCTCCTATTCCTCCAGACCACAGGTAGTCGAATGAGGTATAATGGATGGCATTCATAAATTCTAGCCAAGTAATTTAGAGATCAGCACATGCTTGATTTAAAATCAAGTAGTTTACAGTGGTCTTCATGGAGTTGTCTGTTCGTATAACGTGGATGATGAATGAGTTGCCGAATAGTGACGCCAGAGATATGATAATGTATCCAAAATATATCAGGAAAATGTGTGATACTCCAGCGACCGTCCATGGCATGTCTCCTGGAGATTAGAAATAAAAAGACGAAAATTAATACGTACATATAAACCGATGTAGGCTTGGCTAAAGACTTCATTCATAATTTGCATAGGTTAAGGAGTCATCATCTATGCAATGAGGAATGAAAAATGCATACCCTCAGTACTCAGTCCAGTTTTGCAAAATACAACATCCAAATGGTTTCTATTGCTAAAATAAAAGCAATGTTGTTATTGCCGGGCAACAGGCTAAAATGTTAGGTATTGAACGTTTTGAGTGGTAGATACAGCTACGTTATTTTCTAGAAATGCTATCGTATATTGTCGTTTTAATTCCTTATAAATGCATCTTCTTATATGGAACGTTTCGGGTACACATACAAACTGAATATGTGATATAAATAACTTTAAGTGTAGCATTACCTCTGAATTCATCGCTGTTGTTTGTAATTCTATTGGTGTTGAAACTACCACTGCTTGTCGCTTGCGTCAAGTTCATTTCATCGGTGAGTTCTCCTCTACCTGTAGTCCGTTGGCAAGCACCCTTTTGGGGATTTTCCACGGTTTTTTTTTTCCATAAAATTTTAGCTAAGCAAATAAACCAAAAAACAATTATTTTTGACTGAAAAGACCTCTAGTGTAAGATTAACTTACAAGACAATTAACTTCATAAACCTACACTGGGGCGAATGAATGAAGTTCAGATGAGATCTTGTTAAGCACCTGACGGTATGGTGGGGTACAAGAATAACAAGCGTTGAATTAAAAGTAAATTACTCAAAAGCTTTTACTTCTGGCTTGACCATATTTCCAATACTTCCGTTCCCCCTTGTAGTTTT
Source organism: Orbicella faveolata (assembly GCF_042242905.1). Classification (NCBI taxonomy): domain Eukaryota; kingdom Metazoa; phylum Cnidaria; class Anthozoa; order Scleractinia; family Merulinidae; genus Orbicella; species Orbicella faveolata. Next base: position 2,142,268 of record NW_028301565.1, read on the forward strand.
TTTTTTTCCCCATTCTGTTTTCTTTTTCTTTTTCTTTTTCTTTTTCTTTTTCTTTTTCTTTTTCTTTTTCTTTTTCTTTTTCTTTTTCTTTTTCTTTTTCTTTTTCTTTTTCTTTTTCTTTTTCTTTTTTTTTTTTTTGCATATATTTACTGCTATTGTTGTGATGCTGGCCCGCTGTCAGTGACAGTTGTTATTGCGTTGTGTTTAAAGCTTATGATTGGTATAAATACAAACGGTGCATTGGTTGGGATAATTCAGAATTCTTACTCTAAATATATTCGTATTTTCAGGAGATATAGTATCAATATTTACAACAGACTTATGCATCAAAGATAAACACTGTTGTTACTATTGGCGTACTTTTTACTTCACACTATAACTAACTTACAAGTAAAAAGCAATGTAAAAAATCCCTGAATATCATTTAACGACTTATATTACACAAGCCTAGCGCCTGTCAATTACCTACCATGAAACTTGTTGATAACAAGATATCGCTTCAAGCGATTTCTTCTTTTTTCATAGCGCGGTCAAACTATCCGTTAAATAACTTAGAAATCTACGCTTCTGGTACATTTTTGTGTACTTCGATCAAAAGCTAGGCTAACAAGTAAAAAAAAATCTTCGAAGGGTTAAGTATTTTGTGTAATATGCTAATTGCCTGTTATTTGCTAGCGCCACTGCTTCTGACTCGATAATGTCTGTTTGGATGCAAATGAGCTGTTTAACAGATTCTTGGACATTATGAGAGGAGCTTAAATAACTTTTCTCCAGCAGTCACTCTTCCAGATATGCCAAGATAATTCCCCTCCATGAGACGAAAACGGCCCAGTTAAAATTGAGACACTTTGTCTCATCATGTCTCATCAAAATCTAAGTCTTGGAAAGTGCTGGAAACTGTTTTGAGCCACCTTATGTTGGTCTAACATCTTAAAAATAGATGTACATGTTTTATAAAACAAATAACCGTTGCTACAGGCGTTGCTATGTTAAAATATAGCAAGATCTATTAATTTAAACGTAAATCAAGGAGTAACTAGAGAAGCGGTCAGAGATGTTGAATTTCGAAAAATTGTTTCATGGAGAAAAATTTATATCTGAAAGTTTAAGACCGCCTTAAATAGAGTAAGTGCTTAATCAATTTGCATACAACTGAATAAATTGCTCGTTAAGTAAAACTTTGATATCAATAGACCAATTTCGATATATTAAAATTCAGCCTAAAACAATAGACGTCAGGACGAGGTTCTGGGGAATAAATACAGAGTTTGTGGGCTTTATTCCCCAGAGCCTCGTGCTGAGGTATATTGGTTCAGGCTGAATTTTAATATATCGAAATTGGTCTATTGTAGGACACCCACGAGGGTGGAAAGTAATCTTAACCAAGGGGTAGCAGAACACTGTATCAAAAATAACGTAATCATTTAAATTCATGTGAAATAAATGTACTGTTATTTACCGCAGTCTAGCCGTGCGTAAATTGAGCGAAAGCAAAAAAAAATAGAGGAAGGAGGGGGTGGTTATTTTTTTTGCCCTCGTTCCAAGATAAAATTATTTACCGGTTTTGACCATTTTGAGCCAGTTTAGAAGTAATGAACAAAAAAAAAGTGCGTAAAATATTCGTTTATGAAGTTGTTAGCAGGGGTGAATCAGTAGCTGCTGAAGGTTTTCTCACCCCCCAGCAGAACGACAATTGTTTGTATGAAATCCAAATTGAATCCGAAACCGATGAGTTTTTCCAGTGTCTTACTAAGTAATAGTTATATTGCATCAGGTCTAGGATGTATTCTTTTTCTAATCCCTTATCAGAAGTATTAAACTATTTATATCTCTAAGAGAGTATGTTGTGCTTGAGTTCCATGTAGTTTACCGGTAGAGTTAAAATTACCTTATGTTACGGTTCACGTCCCGTAACGTAGTTTTGCTAAATAGATAGCATCCTGATAACATACCTTCTTTCTCAAAAATGCTGCTGTTCATGATATATTGAAAATTTATTCTACTGTTGTTTCCCAGGAAGGTGGAGTCCATCTCGAGTTTATCTCGGCCTTACAGTGTACGTGAAACTTACACGCATGATTTTCAAATCCATTAATAGAAAGCAGTTATTAGACTTTCGTCTTTCCTATTTTTAATTAAATTGTCACCGTAACATCCAAATGCATGGAAAGACCCCTTCCAGTTTATCTACAAATTAAAATATTTAATAATTTTTTTTCTAAAATAATATTTTCGCAGTTCCCATTGCTCGATTGATTCCTAAAAGGTTCACTTAATTTTATTTGGAAAAATTGAATTATCCTAGCTAAACAATATTTCTATTTGTCTTTACACAGTACACCAGACACAGGACAAGAAACTTGTCTTTTTCCGGTACATATCGCCACTTAATATGTTCCTTGTCGCTGAAATGAACCTTTATTTTTGCTGCATTGTTTTAATTTGTTTTATCTCAATTTGTCCTATTTCGTGAAGAGTCAATTGTTACATCAAGAGTGTTTAAGAAGTCTTATTGTTTTACTTACTTATTTCAAAGGTTGGTTTTCATTTCGATTACTTTTCGGCAAATTTAAATTTAATTATATGTTGGGTTCGTTTTAACAACTTTTAACCAGCAGTGATTAGATGTAGAATATCGCATTTCCTCTCCTCTATTTTTTTCCCACAGTTTTTGCAAATACAAAACGTCTATTCAGGTAATTTTTGGAATGAAGTGTGATAAGAACTGCGAGGTTAGACAAAGAAAAATGGGACATCTGGCTCGTCAATGATTGAATTGGATTTTGCTGCTGTGCACACAATATGTTATGTCCATTGTATAGAGTTTCCCAACTGAGTCGTTTAAAGTCTAAATTTATTTGTGTTTTCTTCGCCGACTTTAATTAAAATAAACTACCTTTTTCATTTGTGGAAATCAAATAATTTAGCAAAATATACGCCAAAACTTCCGTTTCGACATTTTAAAAAAATAAAATCATATATATTTTGCATATATTGAGTCTAAAACGTTTTTGTTGGCGGAAAACAAACTCAACTTAAATTCGCTCAAATAAGTTTAGTTATGGATATTTTCGCTGCTGTCATTGTCAAAACTAGTAAAAGTAAAGAGCGTGCACCTGAAATTGTGCAGAGTTCGCCTTTACGTAGATCTACGAGAGATCACTCCATTCGACCGCAAATAGAATAATTAAATGGTTCACTAAGAATGTCTTACATTTACTAATTCTTTTAATGCAACTTTGTCTTATATAATACAATTTTTAATACTAAAAAATTTACTATGATCTAACATTAGGAAACAATGTATTTGGCTGCATATCCGTATATGATGATTTGGCAATTACAATTTGCACAAGCTCGCCCTACATCAATGATAACTTTTACAGAATTTAGCTGTTTTATTTTAGATTTGCTGAAGCTCTACACTTTGAGATCGATAATGAAGAACACTGTTAAAATTTCCAAAAACGCGCTTTAACGTTTTCCTGAACTTTGCACTGAAGATGAAATAAACATAGGGATTAAGTCCACTGTAGACAACCGTTAGCCAGAGAAGGAAGAAACCTAAGTTGTGGTCTATTTGCACATGTCCAAAACTTTGCAATGTCGATGATATTTGCATAGGAAGCCAAGAAACCAGGAACAAAACGACAACAGCAATCATCATCCGGGTAACCTTCCACGCTGTTTTGATGGCGTCAGCTTGTCCTTGATTCGGATTGTTTCCATCTCCCGGTATCTCTCGAGACCACATTTTGACACATATTACAGTATATATAACTGCTATTATTAAAAGAGGCAGCAAACTATTGAGAGCTAAAACGATCATATTGTATTTCTCCCAGAAGGGTGACGCACTCAATACGAAACAGTAATGTGATTCCTTGATTTTTACCAAGTTGGCGCTAACAAGGATGCCCGTGGAAAAAAGAGTGGACCAAACCCACAGCAACACAATGGTTTTCTTTAAATTCTGGAATAGGGGCAACAATTTTAAAGGACGAATTACTGCGTAATAGCGCTCAAAAGCAATGATTACAAGGATCCAAATTGAAAAGAAGGGTAAAATTACAAAGCTGGCTTTAAATAATTTGCAAGTGATCAAACCTCCTATTCCTCCAAACCACAGGTAGTGGAATGAGGTATAATGGATGGCGTTCATAAATTCTAGCAAAGTAAATAAGAGATCAGCACATGCTTGATTTAAAATCAAGTAATTTACAGTGGTCTTCATGGAGTTGTCTGTTCGTATAACGTGGATGATGAATGAGTTGCCGAATAGTGACGCCAGAGATATGATAATGTATCCAAAATATATCAGGAAAATGTGTGATACTCCAGCGACCGTCCATGGCATGTCTCCTGGAGATTAGAAATAAAAAGACGAAAATTAATACGTACATATAAACCGATGTAGGCTTGGCTAAAGACTTCATTCATAATTTGCATAGGTTAAGGAGTCATCATCTATGCAATGAGGAATGAAAAATGCATACCCTCAGTACTCAGTCCAGTTTTGCAAAATACAACATCCAAATGGTTTCTATTGCTAAAATAAAAGCAATGTTGTTATTGCCGGGCAACAGGCTAAAATGTTAGGTATTGAACGTTTTGAGTGGTAGATACAGCTACGTTATTTTCTAGAAATGCTATCGTATATTGTCGTTTTAATTCCTTATAAATGCATCTTCTTATATGGAACGTTTCGGGTACACATACAAACTGAATATGTGATATAAATAACTTTAAGTGTAGCATTACCTCTGAATTCATCGCTGTTGTTTGTAATTCTATTGGTGTTGAAACTACCACTGCTTGTCGCTTGCGTCAAGTTCATTTCATCGGTGAGTTCTCCTCTACCTGTAGTCCGTTGGCAAGCACCCTTTTGGGGATTTTCCACGGTTTTTTTTTTCCATAAAATTTTAGCTAAGCAAATAAACCAAAAAACAATTATTTTTGACTGAAAAGACCTCTAGTGTAAGATTAACTTACAAGACAATTAACTTCATAAACCTACACTGGGGCGAATGAATGAAGTTCAGATGAGATCTTGTTAAGCACCTGACGGTATGGTGGGGTACAAGAATAACAAGCGTTGAATTAAAAGTAAATTACTCAAAAGCTTTTACTTCTGGCTTGACCATATTTCCAATACTTCCGTTCCCCCTTGTAGTTTTTTTTTTCCCCCATTCTGTTTTCTTTTTCTTTTTCTTTTTCTTTTTCTTTTTCTTTTTCTTTTTCTTTTTCTTTTTCTTTTTCTTTTTCTTTTTCTTTTTCTTTTTCTTTTTCTTTTTCTTTTTCTTTTTTTTTTTTTTGCATATATTTACTGCTATTGTTGTGATGCTGGCCCGCTGTCAGTGACAGTTGTTATTGCGTTGTGTTTAAAGCTTATGATTGGTATAAATACAAACGGTGCATTGGTTGGGATAATTCAGAATTCTTACTCTAAATATATTCGTATTTTCAGGAGATATAGTATCAATATTTACAACAGACTTATGCATCAAAGATAAACACTGTTGTTACTATTGGCGTACTTTTTACTTCACACTATAACTAACTTACAAGTAAAAAGCAATGTAAAAAATCCCTGAATATCATTTAACGACTTATATTACACAAGCCTAGCGCCTGTCAATTACCTACCATGAAACTTGTTGATAACAAGATATCGCTTCAAGCGATTTCTTCTTTTTTCATAGCGCGGTCAAACTATCCGTTAAATAACTTAGAAATCTACGCTTCTGGTACATTTTTGTGTACTTCGATCAAAAGCTAGGCTAACAAGTAAAAAAAAATCTTCGAAGGGTTAAATATTTTATGTAATATGCTAATTGCCTGTTATTTGCTAGCGCCACTGCTTCTGACTCGATAATGTCTGTTTGGATGCAAATGAGCTGTTTAACAGATTCTTGGACATTATGAGAGGAGCTTAAATAACTTTTCTCCAGCAGTCACTCTTCCAGATATGCCAAGATAATTCCCTTCCATGAGACGAAAACGGCCCAGTTAAAATTGAGACACTTTATCTCATCATGTCTCATCAAAATCTAAGTCTTGGAAAGTGCTGGAAACTGTTTTGAGCCACCTTATGTTGGTCTAACATCTTAAAAATAGATGTACATGTTTTATAAAACAAATAACCGTTGCTACAGGCGTTGCTATGTTAAAATATAGCAAGATCTATTAATTTAAACGTAAATCAAGGAGTAACTAGAGAAGCGGTCAGAGATGTTGAATTTCGAAAAATTGTTTCATGGAGAAGAATTTATATCTGAAGGTTTAAGACCGCCTTAAGTGGAGTAAGTGCTTAATCAATTTGCATACCACTGAATCAATAGCTCCTTAAGTAAAACTTTGATATTAATAGACCAATTTCGATATATTAAAATTCAGCCTAAAACAATAGACGTCAGGACGAGGTTCTGGGGAATAAATACAGAGTTTGTGGGCTTTATTCCCCAGAGCCTCGTGCTGAGGTATATTGGTTCAGGCTGAATTTTAATATATCGAAATTGGTCTATTGTAGGACACCCACGAGGGTGGAAAGTAATCTTAACCAAGGGGTAGCAGAACACTGTATCAAAAATAACGTAATCATTTAAATTCATGTGAAATAAATGTACTGTTATTTACCGCAGTCTAACCGTGCGTAAATTGAGCGAAAGCAAAAAAAATCGACGAAGCAGGGGGTGGTTAGTTTTTTTTGCCCTCGCTCCAATTTACGCGCGGCCAGAATGTGGAAAAGCTCTTCATACGGGAACGCATGCCATGCTACGCAGCCTACCTTCGTTTCTGTTCAAATCACTTCGAAACGGCTCAAAACGACCCAGGAACACAGGTAAATAACAGTACATTTATTTTACATGAATGTAAATGATTACGTTATTTCTGATACAGTGTTCTGATGGGTGTCCTTCGGGGAAAAAAACTCGTATAAGCGCCAGTTTCAATACAGCCCTAACAAACTATGTATCAGAAGAAAGCTTAATAAATGAAGTTTACGATAAACATACAATTAAAGCGAGGTTTTATTTTAAGAACTTCAGGAGCCGGTAAGGGGTGAAACGAACGATGGTTCTTCTAGTGAATTTGTCGGTTATCAGATGCTGTAACACGAGCAAAATGACTGCACAGTCTTATTAACAAGGCATCAATCAACAAACGCATATCAGGCTTTTGCGATATTCTGATTAGTTGTCTAGATATTCGCATCTAAAGTTGGAGTAGCTAAAAATATACAAGATGTGTTGCCTAAGTGGACGCCACAGGAAAAACAAGTTCAATATCAAAATTTCTCGACACATATTTGCCACTGCTGTCATTAACCAACAAAATTTACAAGTTGTACAGTAGGACAACAAGCGACTCTGCAAACGGAGGCTTAAGATGAAGGGATGACGGATGTCGTTTTCTTCCATCCATCTGGGACATGACGAGAAGTCCCAAATGCAAACAAACTTCTCACCTGTGTCAGCAGGTATTGGGTGACTTAGTGAAGTGAAGAAGAAGGAAAGAGGGGGTGAATTGAGTTTTGAGTTTTGTAAATTGTTATGTTTTTTTTTTTTTTGCCTGGGGAGTTAAGATAGAAAGTTGCAAATGTCCTTAAAGTAGCCATGGCACTTGGAAATGCTTCATTCCGGTATTGTCAAACAATCAATTTACAACATCAGCCAGATGCCGAAAAGAAAGCAAAGTGCTCTAGACAACCTTCATAGAAGGCCGCTTTTCGGTTGAGATTTAAGTACAGAAAAATCATGCTTGGGTCTTTTTATCTGGTTTATTTATATTGGGAATTTAAGCTCTGTTGCCAGAACAGCAGGTGTTTGTCTAAGAGCAAATTAACCCACACGAAACATAACTTTTGATTGAAGGCCCTGGCTAAATATTTTAACCAACTTTTAACTGAATTTCTTGCGACGTTGAAAATGTAAGGTGGGTCAAAAAATACACTGAATAATAATAATAATAATAAATAAGGCAATCCACATGACCATGTAAAGACGCCGTAACACTTGATGGCAGCTAATCTTGTGACGCAATGTGTGCTCAGTCAATTGATTTACAAGTAGAATTAGAAGCAAAGATTTCGAGCCAGTACCATCCGCAACCGTCATGGTTTGAAAAATCCAAATTAGTCAATTTCGTGCAAAATATTGCCTGAAATTCTTAGACGCTTTTTCGCTTCATGAAATCGCATATTATTAAGCCTAATGGAACATTTTTTTATTTCCTAGCTAGAATTAAATCTCCTGGAGACAAAAACTTCCTTTTAAATTATTTACACAAGCAAATTAGAGTAATAGGTTCACTGAATTCATTTCCGAAAGAATCTTGAGCTTAAGTAAATTTTTTGTAAGCCGTATGACATAAAACCAAGGCGACATAAATAAAGGTTAGTCTTCAACCTTAAAGAGCAAAATGCTGCTCGAGATGTGTTAGTTGAAACAATGTAAAGCAAGATCACAGACATGAGGGGGGGACTCTTTCTGATACTTGTTGTTAGAACAAGGTGTAAGCTTTTCAGAATCAGGCAAGTGGCCAATTGTTGAAGTAAGGACCAAGGTGAGTTCATCTGAGTTTGTAAGGTGGAAAATGCGGTTATTTTATAACCAAGAGCTGAGTAGCGTAGCCGGGTAACTCTTTGACTCTCTAGGCTGGTCAAACACGCGGAGACATCAATGACTAAAAGTCTGTGTCCAAGACTTACGCTTTTTTATTCAGATCCGAGCCTAAGATTTCGTCAACGCAAAGCAAAAGCGATTCATTGTATTTGGTGCTTTGTAAAGGTTTTTATCTCGCGCTTACAAGAAAATTCGCATCGATTTAGTAACAACACTGTCTGGATGTTTCGCTCAGTTTCCAGCCTTGGGTGGAAACTGAGCCTATCTGAATCTCTTAGTTATGATAACGCGTAACACAATGGCTAAAACTGTGGAAATACAAAATATTGGAGACTTCATGATCATCTGAGTGTAAAAAACTTTTACACTTGCAGGCGAAAACTCAGAGATTTCCTGGAACGCCCAGTTTTTGTCCTGACTAGCGTATAGACATAATCGATCAGTTAAGGTCATTTTATTACGGTGAAAAAATATATATATGTTTCAGCAACTTTAAAGATAGCTACTGCCGGCTGAATGGCCAAATCCCATGTATTCAAGAAAGAAAATCATCCAGGTTTTAATTTTTTTCTAAAATTTATGCCTGGTAGCTGTCAGTACTTACTTGCAAAGATGTCGGTGAAGCTAATCGTTTTAGCAGGGGAAAAAACAACCAGTCGGAAATAAAACTAGCATCAATAAAAGACAATCGTAAGCCAATGTAGCTCAAGGACAACATTGCTGCTTTTCTTCTGAAGTCCACTTAATTTCTCAGAAACGTTTGTCCACATTTCAAGAGTGCGGCTGTATTTAATCAAGATGCGGTAGACATATTCCCTGACAGCTTCGATAGAAATGACGCCACCATTCCGAACAGCCGCTATCTTGAATCCGCCAGCTTAGATTCATTTAGGGCTTTACGATTGTTACAAAAAGTTGGAATACCTCCGACAATTGCTCAAAAATGATCAAAACCGATAAAGAAAGCTCAAATAAGCAAGCATGTAAGAGTTACTATAAGAAGTGAAAGCATTTTCATTAAAAACAGAAACTTAAATTCAAAATTTGCAAAAGTTTGTCATAATATGGTTGCCATGGAAACCTCAAGATCCTTCACCGATCACATGGTGCTGAATATGGCTTTTAGTTACTTGACGGCTATTTGTCCTTGCCTTTTTGCCCGCCGTATTTACCCGCTCCTATGATCTGAGTTTAGTCAATGAGGATCTTGTCTCCCCTTAGAAGGGATGAAAAACAAAGCAGGATAAGGAAAAAGAACTTGAATAAACAAATCATCGAAATTATACATCGATTAGCATGAAAACTACGAATGTTCCGTCATTCAATGTTATTATCAAGTTGCCCCTTGCTGGTAGCTATGAAGCAAAGGGTTGGAACTTGAAAAAATGTGTTAAATTCAATTTCAGATTTCTCCATTAGCCGCGCCTCTGAGCTATTTTGGATCCTTAGCCTTATAACAGGAGCTACGTAACTATTTCTGTTATGTTCTAAGAAAGATATGTTACATCAAGTTTTGTTTGATATCTTTTCTTTGTCACGTTTCATGAATTATGGAGACTCCCACCAACTTCATTGACAACTTGTAAAATTATGGTATTATTTAAAGCTACCTCTCACATTGACGAAAAGGAAAATAGGAAAATATTTTGAATTGGTCACATTTGGTAGGGATGATGAAAATTAAGAGTGAATACAGGCCTTATTTTTAATTGTTCTCCTTCAAATTATTTTTAAACTACTCCTGGCTTCCGAAACCCCAGAAAGGTCTTAAGATAGCCACCCTGGCAAAATTACATGAAACTGAGCCAAGTGGCTTTTAAAAACAGCCCGGCTACGAAGGAAGTAGCATTATCTGCGAGAGTACAAGATACCATATCCAAAATTAATCTGAAAAATAATGCGGAACAAATGGTTTTCCACGTTTGAGTCCCACCTTGGAGTCCCACGTAAAATACGTGTTGCTGTTGCCCACATAAAGCGATTTTCAATCGAGTGTCGAAAGTAATCAGGCAATTACATTGATTTTGGTTTTGATTTTGGTTTTACTAAGGTTTGAGATTGACGGAGTAGTTTAATTAGTAAGTAATTGGTTTGGTTTTGGTTTTACGGCACTCAATTGAAACCTGCTCTAAGGGATTAATTCTATAACTGACTTACAGGCCTAAGGAGTTTGTCTTGAAACGCAACCAAATATGATTTACACCCAAAACTCCCATGTTGCTAAAAACTAACATCCCTATATCAATTCCAGGGAAACACACTACTCGTCTATTAACATTAGCGTCAATGATTACTGTTGCATTACCCGCTCTATGCATAGCCTATATCCTTCTCATATTGACGTCATTGGCAAGCAACTCTGTGCTCATTCACATCATACGTACAAGACAATTCTTGAAGACAGCAACCAGTCATCTCATACTCAATCAAGCTTGTGCAGACTTGATTGCAACGCTGACAAGCATGCCCGCCATGTTTAGTGATTCCCTATTTCACAGAGAGTGGTTTGGTGGAAAGGAAGGCCTGGTGACTTGTAAGTTCGCAGTGTGGGTGTTTTTTCTGCCAACGTTTTGTTCCGTATCGACCCTGACAGCAATTGCCATTGACCGATATTTTGGGGTAACTCGGCCCTTGCAGTCTTCTCCGATATCACTTCATATCCGGCTTGTTGGGATTGTGGATCTGGGCGATTGGGTCAGCGGCTGGAATGAAAATTATGGCAAAAATAGTGTTCCTCGAAGGACATTTTATCTGCCTCATTGATTATTCACACGTTGCGATGAATGCATGGAACGTAACGGCACTGTGTTTACTGCTTCTTAACTTTCTTGTACCTCTTCTGGCCATGACTGTGCTATATTCAATCGTGAGTGTCCGTTTATGGTCACGTGATCCACCAGGGGAAGGAACCAATCGCGACCAAAGACAAATAGAAGTGATGAAGACAGCTAAAAAAGTTTCCCAGATGATGATTGCTGTTGGGGTTTTGTTTGGTTTGTGTTGGTGTCCATTTCATGTTTTTGTTGGTTTATATTGCTTGCATAAGATTAGTTTGCCGTACCCTGCACTTAAGTTTATAGTTTGGTTGTCAAACGCTTACAGTGCAGTAAATCCGTTTGTTTACTTTTATTTCAACAGTAATTTTAAGCAGGAGATAAAGGTCATATTTGGAAAATGTTGCAGATGGCCGAAGTGCTGAACATAGAGAGCATGCTTTTAGCAATTTTGTTGTCAAATTCCTTAGTTCGTGTGTCTTATTGAAGTATCAAAAAGTCAAAGTTAAACGCAATTTTACAGGCATAGCTTTTGCATATGCTTGTCCTATCCAGTTGTCCTTTTTTTCACTCAACGAGAGATTGAGTGAATTAATTGAGTGAGTGAATGACTGGCCGTCCGACTGACTGTTTGATTGATGGATGGATGGATGATGGACGGACGGACGGACGGACGGACTGACTGACTGACTGACTGACTGACTGACTGGCTGGCTGACTGACTGACTGACTGACTGACTGGCTGGCTGGCTGGCTAGCTGGCTGACTGACTGACTGACTGACTGACTGGCTGGCTGGCTGGCTGGCTGGCTGACTGACTGACTGACTGATTGACTGACTGACTGACTGACCGGCTGGCTGGCTAGCTGGCAAGAAACCAATCGTTCTACTTTTCTTTATGCTTGCTTTAGTAGGCTTTATTTAACTAATTAGTCTTTATGGTAGTCATATGGGTAGAAAATATCATGAAAGTCAGTCTTAAATAAAAGTGTAGCAGCTGTTGACTCCAACACTTAGCTTAACTCCATGCCGTTGATTTGTCTCATTTCAAAATTCTAATTAGTTAGTGATCGAATCACAGCACGGTTTGAGGCTGAGACTGAGCAACGGAGACTTGATCTTTCGAGTTGTTCTCCCTTTTTCCCTCGCTACATGTAAGTTACGATTACTAAATCGTCGTTGATTTCGTTCTTTATTATTTATCTTCAACATTTGGCTATGTACTAATTAGGTTAACTAGGTTAGCTTTGCGCCGTATTTAAACCTTATTTCATAATTTTTAGCGTCAATTTTAGTATGCAATTCAATTAAGCTAGTTTTGGGCCGCACTTAAATTTTAAGTTTCACTACTTAATTTTCTTAGAATGTTTAACATTGGAGAATATTCTTTGTATGGGAATTTAGTTTCCCCCAATTATTCTCCAGTCATGTACTTTTTGTAATTTCTGTGATTTATTTACTTGTGCTAGCATGACAAAGTATTATTAAACTTAAACTTAAACTTAATTAATTCAGTGAGCCCAATTTTCACTGAGATTTTAATTTAGGCAATATCACATTCACATCGGTTTGAGGTACAAACTTTAAGAAAGAATGATCATGCACGAGGCGATTATCAAAGTTCGCAGGTTAGAGGATGGTCGAAAGGTTTAAAAAAAGTCGTTCAATTGGGCGGCTAGAATGATCCCGCTTCTGATCATGGCCGGGTGTATTAGTTTCTCGTCAGGTCATTATATTTTGGGTATAATTCACATTTCTTGTTAAGAGGTGCACACTTGTCAGCAGATACTACGCTAGAAAAACATTAATTTAAGTAAGAGGGATTTCCTTGTATGAGCTGTTCACTCGTTATTAAACTTATATAGTTTTATTTATTTTATATATTGTTTGTGTAATTATTTATCTATAGGCACAAAAAATCCAATAATCCAAGTCTTGATAATTTTTATGCTTTCTTTCATATATTTTTGTTTTTCTCAGGTTTTTTTGTCTTGGTTCATTTATTCTTACTCTAACCTACTCTGGTAGGCCTTAGAATACTGAGGTGAAGTCCCTGGAGGTGTTTTGGTTAATTACTAAATTCTAATCAGTTAGTAATCGAATCACTGCACTGACTGACTGTCCAAAATCCATCCAAGCGCGAATGGGTGATCCCCCCTTCTAACTTGCTGTTAACTAACTTAATTGTTAAGGCATTAGTCTTGTTAAGATGGGTCAATGCCAATCCGCTTTTAGTTCCCAGATAGGAACGCTATTGCAGGGATTGTATGCGCAAATCACACATACTTGTTAATTTCTCAGCTAATTCTGTTCCAAACCGAATACAAATTTGAAGTTTTAATACCAGCCGTACAGGGATACTTTTTACCAAATATCTGATCAAAGGTCTGATATCCGAATTACTCAGATCAAAGGTTTGATATCTGAATTACGTAATTATTTAATTATTGTATTTTATTTTACTTTTTACCTTTTGTTGTAATAACACACTTCTTAATGATGGCAAAATGTCTTGAACAGTTTAGTAAACCTCACTATCAGAGAACCCATCAATCGCGTCTTATTTACACTGTATGTTAAATATATTCACAACAGTGTGAAAACTTAGATATATCAACATTAGACATATTATCCGGCAATCGATATATTTCCAGCTACATCTTTCACTGATTCAACAGGAACAACTCGACATTGAAGGATTTTATAACAAGTTACGTTAGTAAAATGTGAATTCTCGGGTCGGTAGTGACTTGCAATGGAGGCTCATGCGGGACAATATCATTGAAAAGAGATATATTTTATTTACATTTGAAAAGACTCCCCGCATTATAGAGTAAGAAGCATCGTTCAATACACCATATTTGTATTCTCGGCCGGTAGTGGACTGGAACTAGCTTGCAATGGAGGCTCGTGCGGGGGAATATCATCAAAAAGAGATAAATGCTATTTACATTTGAAAAGACTCCGCGCATTAGCCTCAGTTGCAAGCCAGTTCCAGTCCAATACCGAGAAAACTATGGTCTATTCACGTCGCTTCAATGTAATCTTCTTATGCCGAATGATTTATTTTTATTTAAGACTACAATAAACTGGCCCCCTTGCCCATGTATCCTCAAAGAGGTCCGTAAAATAGACATTTTATGTGCCAATCATGACGCCATGTTCCTGCAAAACGATCTTATAACTTTTAACTGTATTTTTCCTTGGATCCTCGATCTTGAAATTTAAGACTGAATTTTTTAGGAATGCCAAAAAAATTCCAAAATTGAAAAATTTAAGGGTGCAAAAACTGTCAAGAAAAGGTTTGGCGAATCGCTTTTTCAAACAATTATACAAAATAAAATAACTCTTTACTAAAGACAGAAATACTTTTTCTTCATCTCTTTGGCTGATCTTTCGCGGAATCGCTCAGACAAAGCAAACTATTGTTAAATTAATGGCGCGCACGGAGTAAGCATTAATCTATCAGCTCATATTTTAAGAAGCCACTGTAATAAATACATTCATGATTTAGCTTGTTTTGTTCATGATGAGAAGTATTATTGGTATCATTCCTGAGAAATCGCCGAGAAATCTTGCCCAAAATGCAAGGGAATTGAAAGGAAACAAAGAGTGAGTTAAGTTGTAATTTGGCGAGTTCTTGTTTTTTGCGTTGCCTAGGGAGTTAAAAAAAGAAAAGTACAAATGTCCTTAAGATATCCATGTCATTGAAATTTCTTTACTGGTAACGTATTGACAAACAATCAATTTCCTACATCAGACAGATGTCGAAGTGAAAGCTAATGGTTCCACACAACCTTCATGGGAGGCTGCTTTTAGGTTGAGTGCAATGTGCACAAAATGAAAGCAATGTTTGGTTTTCGCTTTCTTAGCTGGTTAAATTATATCGGTAAATTAATCTCTATTGTCAGAGCAGCAGGTGTCTGCCTAAAAGCAAATTAACCCACACGAAACATAACTACTGATTAAAGATTCTGGCTGAATTTCAACCAACCTTAACCGATTTGCTTGCAACGATTAAAATTTAAGGTAAGTCAAACGTAGGGGGAATACTAACGACGCATGAGGCAGTTTTTATTTCCATGTAAAGTAACCGTAACACGTAATGATAACTACTCTTGTGACGACGCAGTGAATGTGTTAAGTCTGTTCACGAGTAAAACTAGATTAGAATCAATACGATCAGGCGAGGTAAGTTTTATTCAAGGGAGAAAGTTTTCAGCTATTTTCGCTTCTGCTAACCAAAAAGATTTGTGTTCTTCTTCTTCTTCAAAATTTAGCTCCAAAAATTTTGTATATCTATCGACCTGAAAAGGTTTACGGAGAGTCAAACAAATGAATTTTTCCCAACAAGTAGAAATGTTTTTAATGATTTTGTCGGTGGCCAAAAAAACATCCTTGATCATATCACTATCATTTAATGTTAATATTCGTATTCATTTCGCAAGAGTGATATCCCCTTTTATGTTAATTCAAAGACAGATTTTTTTGTACCACTAAAATAAGGAATGTGAAGTTTTCTTTTGTCACTGTGATCTAACAATGTTGTCGTTCGGTTTTTAAGGAAATTTACAATTTGATCTGGAATAGGGTATGATTTGGGAATGATTATAACGTGAACCCCTCAAAGTGCAATGTTTACATAAATCTTAAATTAATATCACTTTATCAAACAGACAGATAACATGGCCGCAATGTACGTGCTATGTGCTATATTACCAACGTGACAATGTGAATAATTTTATCAAATTGATGTTCGGATGCCCTGCACACCGCACGTACTTTTCGTCAGGATGTTGAAAATCTACACGAACACATTGCGTGTGAAATATTGCAAATTCTTAGACGTTTTTTCGCTTTATGGAATCGCACATTATTAAGCTAGATGGAACAATCGTTGTTTCTCCCAGCTCAAAATCTCCTGGAAACGAAAAGCTTTCTTTTTAATTATTTAAGCAACTTAATTAGAGTATGACCGACGTGATGTATTAATATGTTCCAGTGAAGTTACTTCCGAAAGGATCTTGAACGTAAGTAAAATGATGTGAGCCTTATGACATAAAACCATACGGCACCCTAAATTAAGGTTAGTCGCTGATCTCAGAAAGCAATTAGCTGCAAGACGCGCATTAATTAATAGATGTAAGTTCACAGACAACACAGTTAGAGAGAGGACGGTTTATGATAATATTTGTTAGCGAAAGGTGAACTTTTCAGAATCAGTAAGCGGCCGATTGTCGAAGAAAGAGCCAAGGTGAGTTCATTTAAGTTTATGAGGCAGAAGACGCGAAGGAGCTGAATAGTGTAGCCGGGTAACTCCTTGGCTCTCCAGGCGTGTCAAACATGCAGATAGATCAGTGTCTAAGACCTATGCTTTTTTTAATTAAATCCGAGTCTAAGACTTCCTCAACACAAAGCCAAAGGGGCGTCAATGTATTTGGCTATTCGTCAGGGAGTTTAATCCTGCATTTACTACAAAATACGTATCGGTTTAACTTATATAGCAACGCAGGCTGGGTCTCTCATCTGAGGTACGACAACGCACAAAATTCTAAAGGTTAGTGGATTTATCATTCCGCGCGTGCGAAACGTTTGCACTCAGCGAATACTGGATTCCCTGTAACGTGCAATTTGTGTTCTGTGTGTTTCCTTCTTCCTAGCGTATAAATATAATGGATCAACGAAGGTCATTTATCACCATGATAAAATTTTATTTTTTATAGGAACCTTGCTGATAGATCCGCTTACTAACCATGTATTCAGAAAAATCATTCACGTTTCCTTTTAAAATTAAATCCATAGGTTGCATTTAACATTCTTTCATTTTCATAATGACAAACCAACGTGTGGTTTGGAAGCCTTGCTCACATTTTATAATTTGGACCAACGTTTTTAGCTTTCTTCTAAAATTTACATCTGCTGTTTATACCCGTGAGTTAGCATCAATGTCTTTAACAGCTGTCGCTGAAGTAGAGGTTTCATAACAATCATGCAATTGCAAATAGAACTAGCATAAACAAGACAGAAACGCAAACCTCGTGCAAGACTAAATTGCAGTTCGTCTGCCTAAGTCCACTTTCTCAGAAAAATTTGTCGACCTCTCAAGCCAGGGTTCGACTATTTTAACCAACTGCAAAATGCCGCATTCCCTAACATGTTCGTTTGAGTTGACGCCATCATTTCTGAACAGCCACCATCTTAGATCCGCCATCTTGATTTGTCGATTTTTACAAAACGTTCGAAAGTCGCGAAAAGATGGCTCAAATATCGTCAAACCCACAACGACAGTACAAAATAAGTAAAAAAAAAAAAAAAAAATGAAAGTTACTACAAGCGAGATTCTATTTCAAAAGAAAAAAACAAAATAAAATATTTCAATAACATGACCGTCAAAATATAATAACCCTGAAAACAGTAAGATCCTTGACCGATTTTTATTCATATTTTTACAGTTGATGTGATATCTCACGATTTTTGCCGTCTTAACTAAGTATAGATGTAGATAACATGTCATACCAAATGGTTCCCAGATAAATTTTAGGAAAACTCGCGAATTTGGAGTTCGGTGCTCTAATGTTTTTGAAGTTAAAAGCCTTCGAGGTTGAAAACATTAAAAACAACAAAATCCAACATTTGAATAACATGCCTCTCAAAATATGGTTGCCGCTGAAACACCGGCATCCTGGATCCAAAACATGTCATACCAAATCATTCTCAGATAACAAACTCGCAAATTTGGACTTCATTGGCCTAATGCTTCTAAAGTTATAAGTTTTCGAAGTTAGTGCTGCCTCAAAAGCTCCAGTCGCCGGTCTGAATAGCGTGCATAATGACTTGAGGATTATTTGTCAGTTCGACTTCTTGCTAGCCTTATTAAGGCTGGAGTACCTACGATCTAAGTACAGTCAATGAGAATCTCGTCTCCGTGAAAAAGCGGTGAAAAAAAATTAATCATCGAAATTATACGGCGGTCTGTTTGAATGTCATTGTGATCTTAAAGATTACGAACCTTCCGTCCTCGCGGTTATGTCTGCTTCGGCTATCTGTTTCGTTTTGGCTTGATTGTTTTTCCTATCTAGTTTGATTTTATTGCAATTACTTTAATTAATTTAGGGTTAATGAATATCCAACTAATTTTTCAAATTTCATTTAAATCTATTCAACAGTATCTGTGAATCTAATGTTTTAAAGGGCTTGAACTCGATCTCCATAAGTGTCAGATTGTTGTACCATCAGCACCCCTTTTACCCGTTTGAATCCCTTGCCTTAATTATAAAAACGGCAACATAAATCCCCGTTTCTTGCAAGTGAGATTTTTAACGTCAGATTTTGTATGTTTTTTTTCTAGTAAGGATTTATGAATTATGGAGATTCCGACCAACATCACCGAGGACTTGGACAATCAAGGTACTCATCTTACGTTCCTTTGCATTTTGTTCAAAAAGAAGGCAGACAAAAGATTTTGAATTGGTCACCTCTGAGAGAGAGTGGAAAGTTGGAGAGTTAGTCCCCCATATATGCCGTATTTCTATGTTAATCCATTCGAAGTTGTTTTAGACCACTTCTTTCTTACGAAATTATAAAAGGGTCTTGAAATAGCCAGCCCTGTGAGGCAAATTATATCGTTTTCGTCCTTCACAAAAACATCCAAGCGATGCTTGTACATGTGGTAACATTAGTCACAGGATGTCAGGATACCATATTCAAAAATAACTTCAGAGGGATTAACTTGAGAATAATCTCAATATGAGAGATTAAATATAATCACCCTTCATCTCCTCTTGCCAACTTTATTATCTCAATTGGCCAGTGTGCTTCAGTTATCTGTTTTGGGCTTTTTCTTTCTTTCATGATCTTCAAAGCATGTAGTTGAAAGAGTCACCAGTGGGTGAGGGAAGTGGGTGTGCTTATGTACACATTGGACGTTTTCCATTGGCATTACGATGAAATAGAAGGGATTGTACTTTACACCATAAACTCTCATATCACTAAACACCTGCTCGTATCTCTATATTAATTTTAGGCAACAGCACTACCCGATCCTTAACGTTAACGTCACGGCTAACAGTGGAAATGGGCATTCTATACATAGGCTACCTCCTTCTCATATTGACGTCATTGGTAGGCAACTCTCTGCTCATTCATATCATACGCACGAAACACTTTTTGAAGACAGCAACCAATCGTCTTATACTCAATCAAGCATGTGCAGACTTGATTGCCACGTTGACCAGCATGACAGCCATGTTTAGTGATTCCCTCTTTTTCAAAGAGTGGTTTGGTGGAATGAACGGCCTGGTGACCTGTAGGGTCGCTGTGTGGGTATATTTTTTGCCACCGTTTTGTTCCGTATGGACCCTGACAGCAATTACCATTGACCGATATTTTGGGGTAGCTCGGCCCTTGCAGTCTTCTCCGATAACACGTCATATCCGGCTTGTTATTATGGGATTGTGGATCTGGGCAATTGGGTCAGCGGCTGGAATGGAAGTTATGACACACTTAGCGTTCATCGGCAGACATGTTTTCTGCGTAATTGATTATTCGCACGTTACGATGAATGCAGGGAACATAACAGCGCTGTGTTTACTGCTTCTTAACTTTCTTTTACCTCTTCTGGCCATGACTGTCCTATACTCGATCGTGTCTTACCGTTTATGGTCACGTAATCCACCAGGGGAAGGAACCAATCACGACCAAAGACAAGTAGAAGTGATGAAGACAGCCAAGAAAGTTTCCCGGATGATGATTGTTGTTGTGGTTTTGTTTGTTTTGTGTTGGTGTCCATTTCATGTTTTTGTTGGTTTGTATAGCTTACATAAGATCAGTTTGCCGTATCCTGCACTTAAGTTTGTTGTTTGGTTGTCAAACGCTTACAGTGCAGTAAATCCGTTAATTTACTTTTCTTTTAACAGTAATTTTAAGCTGGAGTTAAAGGTACTATTTGGAAAATGTTGCAAGAAGCCGAAGTGCTGCACATAGCATTCTTACACAGATCTACGTATGTTTTTTTCCTTGGTTCAATTCCTTGATTCGTATGCCTTATTTAAGTATTAAAAATCAAACTTAAACGACATTTCACAGTCATATGTCGTTGCGTTCAGTCGAGAAAGCAAGAAGGGTAGTGTTAACTCTGAATTACAAATGCTTACCAAATCTAGTTGTCCAACCTTTAAACTCCACGATTAACTCATTGACTGACCGAATGACGGATTGATTGATTGATTAATTGATTGATTGATTGGTCGTACGGACGGTGGGCATAGGCTTTTCGAATACTTTGAGATATAGAAACACATGAAAGTTTATTAATTTGTTTTCCTAATCAATTTTTTAGTACATCATTCTACGAGCGATCAATACTTTCTGTAAGTAGTTTGGAATAAATAAATCTATTTGCTGGGCTTTGAAAGAATCAAACTAGAGCTTTTAAATCCTAAAACTATGCAATTACGTAATATCCTTTCTTAGTTGACCTCGTATCAAATAAAATCTAGTAAAAGATGACATGGACAAAATAAAAAATCATAGATAAATATTAAATACACAAATATGTTTCGGAAATACTTATTATAAATAAACCCTATGGCAAAAACTGTAATACTACAACGCTTATTGCACAATGAAATTCCATCCAAATAGGTCTGACATGTCAAGGTACTAACTGGTAAAACACAAATTAAGAAAGAGACATTTCATCGCAAATATTCACTAGACCTCTAAGAAACCTTGCTCCTCAAATCGCCAATATAACTGAAATGACCTGTTCAAATAAGTAGACCCAAGTAAATCTAATCTATTCTACAATTTCCTTCCGCTAAGAAAGAACACGCTAAATTAAACTTGAACTAAAACTTCACATCATTCGATAGAAACGAAGAACCTACCACGCGCTTTTAACGAAGTAAGGTGCGAGAAGACAGACTGTATATTTTGATAATCAAAATGAATAATGCTATTTTTTTCTGTCATCTAAAAGAGGAAAAAAACATTTCTCTGTGTTCCTATCCAGCTGTAGAGGCAGTCGTGAAAGTTTGGGAGAACTCAAATAAATGGTGGCAACACTCACTATTAAAAAACTGACTCGATATACCTAACGTATAAGTACCTCAATCGCCTTTTTCCCAAGACAAGCGTATTTTCACCGAGTAAGATCTGACTATTTTAAATTGTGTTCTATCAAGAAACCTGTTGTTTGACAGACACTGAACTGAAAAATGGTGAGTTTCGGGAAAAAAAAAAACCCGATTAATTCTGAAATAAGAGAAACTTTAAAATCATCCATTCAGTGACCAAGAATAAGTTTTAACGCCCTCTGGACTATAGCAATAGAGTTATCCTGCTGAAGGAATATCAGTCCCTTGATAGTCTTTGAATTTGGAATTTGGATGGTATCCACAACTACACAGTACACGTTAGCAGTAATATCCAATCAAACACTCCACTCCACGAAAGTACATGTACGTGGTATCCAGCTTAAAGGAGCTACGTCACGGTTTGCACCATCTTAAAAAGTTAAGCCTAAATTTTTCAAGTTCGTCGTTTGTAATCCTTATTATTTTTCTCCACCCTTTAACCATCGTTGTTCCTTTATGGTTTAAAATTTTCTCTTTGGTGTTTTTCTATCCTAGTAAAGTATTGTTATCAGGTTTCCTTTAATTTAAAGGTAATTTTGTACGTGGCCAAAATAACCCAAAATACCTCGACTAAACTCCTTTAAGCGGCAAGAAAATGATTAACGCTTAAAAGTTAGAACATCAATACGGTGGAATCGTAGGCGTTGGAACTCGAAAACGAGCTATGCCTCTCCCCAGGTTCATTCGGGGACTCGTTACCCAGAAGACCGTTTAGAACTTCATCAAAATCATTGATGGTATTTTCTGCTTCTTTGTCATTTTCAATCTCCTTCACTTCCATGATAACGGCTTCCTCTTCCGATTTGTCCACGACTCCATAAGGCTCATTAGGAAAAGACGATCGGGAAATTGTTGGCGCGACGTCGAGAAGTTTCGGTTGTTCCTCGGGAGGAGCTTCATCGATGGTAGATCCAAACGTTGGAGGTGGGGCAGGGGTGAAATCGGGAACCGGTGTGGTACCAGCGTCGATCTCCTCCAGTTTGGTATAAGGCTCGTCGTACAAACTGTCCTGAGAACCCAACGAGATCTTTTTATTCCGGAGCGTGAACGGAGAAGGTGATCTCGGGACAGGATCTTGAATGGGCAGCTCTTCGTTATCGTTAGCCTGTGGAAGCTGGAGATTCCAGTCGATTAAATCCTCACTTTTGACTGGCTCGGTCGCTTCGCTGCTGTTCAGGTCAGACACCGTGATCGTGTCGCTTGAGAAGGTGCTTTCTCCAACGCTCTTGGCATCGTGTTTTTCAGCTGCTGGGTGTGAGTCCTCGGGCTCAGCTTCGGCGTTGCTAAATGAACACAAAAATGGAATGAAATGGAAAACAATACATTTCAGAACAAAAAGATTAATTATTCAATGAGAATCAATTTGTTGATTCAAATGATCATACAGCTATTGTCTTGTCTGAGAAGATTGTTTTTCTTTATCTAGTTAACAAAAAATAATAAAATAAACAAGTGAGAAATCATGTCAATTTTAAACAAAACGCAGGTAGAGAACATTATTTTCCGACACAAAACTTTCATAGCCATCGACCTGTCTGTTGCATGTAAGCCATGACCTCTTAGGCTCTTTATTTGGGGGAAAAGCGCAGCATGTACTCGTGGATGGTGGTTGCGTAGGGCTTCAGGCGGGCAAACAAGTCATCTTGTTGCAAATATCTATGAAGTAACACTACTCGTGACTCTAAATGACTAGAAACGTAGTAACTTCGAAACGTCCGTTGCTATGCAACTTCCCGCATGAAAATCGCGTCCTCTCGCAATTCTCAGAGCCAAGACTCGAACATAGTTTCTCACGTTTTATTTTTCTGCATTATTGCCGTAAATGTTAAGTGAGTAAATCAATATTAATTATTGGGCCTAATACCGATTCTTCTTTAGTACGTATTTTAGTTTAGTTTAGAACGTATTATTTTAAATCTCCCACAAGATAGAACTCAAAGCTTGCCAATGGAATCAGTGAATTCATATGAGCGGTGTATAGCGTCATAGTAAGCCCAGTCATGAAAACAGTAAGTTACAACATCAATTACGACGATTCCATGATTGTCAAAAGAGCTCGACAACAACGAAACTTAATTAACATGAAAAACGTGTAATCTTGCTCTGATAATAGAAGTGCAGTTTTTGAAAAGGCTGATAGGAAAATAACATTAACACCTCGTGCAAGAACACTTTACAAGTTATTACAGTCTTAATGCATTTTTCTTAAGAAAACAACACTAATTGATAAGTCAACCATAATCTGTTGATCTCATGGGAGGTTAAGCCTGTAATTAATGCCAGTGGTTAAATAAGTCCAACCTCCTCTGCAAAATACCTAACTATAAACAATAGCAATCATAAACCGCATAATAAACTGACAAGTGCTTTGTATCACTACAGTCAGGTGTAAACACCGAAGACAAAATTACAAGGTGAAGAAGAGATTTAAAACAATGTGCAGATACTGAAAATTTCAATTTAGAGAAATCTACAGGGACCAACTAATTGACCTTGTTACAAAAGGCAACTTATAAACACAGTTGTAAACAAGCAGCCCTTACAATAAAAACAAAGGTCCTAACTACAAGCATCTTGTTTCTGTTTACGTTAATTGGCTCCGCCTCGCAGCCGTTTGTTGAAACCGGTCAACCGCAGTGGGACGAGGCTAGAAACGGCCCGTCGAACAGAGAGTAGACTTCGTCTATTGCAGTAGTGCGTACTACTTTACGAATTTGGGATTATCAAAACGCAACTATTAAGCATCAATCCATCAAAAAAGCGAAAGTTTATCATTCTCATCTGGTGCTTAATTCTCACACGTGGCCAACAGTTCAAATACACACCCTGTTGTCAATTTTCCATCATTTTAAAGAGAAAAATACTCAGGTATATTCCAGGGTGCAAGCCTGTATTTTCTGATCTATTTTTTAAGGGCTAGAAGTGTTCTGGCGCCAAAATGGAGTTCGTGAAAGTGTCCAATACCAACTAAGATTTGAAAACGTTTGTACTGGCCAAAAGAAACAGTGTCAAAGTATTATGCAGTGTAGATAGGGAATGCAAATGGAAGCAATGTTGGCATTTGCGAAAACAGGGAAATAAATTCCAGTGGATTAAACGCGATTTGAGCGCATAGCAGCTCCAGAAAGTAACAAACAAAGCGATGCTGTACCTGATTAGAAAAAGGGTGCACATAGTGAGTTCAAGTCAGATCCATAGGTGAAATGAATGTGATGATTGGAGATGACTAGTGAACCTCCACAATGCATGTGAAATTGATGAAGTAATGTGTTCAGAATAACATGGAATGGACCTATGGAAAGCTTGAAAAAGTACCTCGCAAGCCGCACAACACTTAAGCTGATGTGCATTTGAAGAAGAAATGAATTGGTATACAAAAATGACACACGAATGCGTACAAATGGCACCAAAGGAATACATGTACAACACAGTGACGAGGTGGATAATAAAGTCAAGCAAACAACTCTTCAGCCACACACGTTTATTGATTAAAAACTTCGCTCCTATAAAGTCGATAATATCCAATGTAAGATAACTCAGTCGAGAACTGTTTTGCACAGAACGGGAAATTCGCAATAAAATTGTGCAACTGTGCAATAAAATTGATATCGAGGGTTCATTATGTTTTTGGCAAAACCACCAAATTATGAAAATATATTCAAAAAGCAATGCACTTTAGTGTTAGCGCTGAATTGCTGATTTTTTTTTAAAGTAACGTCAAGTAATTTCAAATAAAAACTTAAATTTAAGTATAATATAACCTTTTGGCTTTTACTTTATTTTCTCGATTTTTAGTTCAAAAATAGATAAGTCGGCCGCTTTTTAAACAAACATTACAGATATCCACACAAAAAAGGAACGCTATAGAAATAAGATAACATTGGTTTTCGCACTGCAGTATCGATGACACACCTTCAGAAGAAATAAAATACTTTGTGAGTTACAAAAATAAATGTCATATCTTAGCGGAAAAAATCATGCATGAATAACTCTTTTTCCAGTCTTGAAAATGACTTCAAAAGTGACTAAAAAAGATGATTTTTTATCATTTGT
This sequence comes from Orbicella faveolata, assembly GCF_042242905.1. Taxonomy (NCBI): domain Eukaryota; kingdom Metazoa; phylum Cnidaria; class Anthozoa; order Scleractinia; family Merulinidae; genus Orbicella; species Orbicella faveolata. The sequence goes on from NW_028301565.1 coordinate 2,167,855, forward strand.
AACAAAGTTTCCAAATATCATGCAATTAACAGCTTGTACCTGTATCCTTCGTCAGATTTTTCGTTTTAGTAAAACCCGTGAGTTGACGTTCACTTTTCATACTCTCAGTTATCATTCAATTCCTATTTTGAACGTTGTATGCAGAGGAATAATGACTGATGAACTGATCTAAAACTGATGGAAGAGATGTGTGAATTGCAGGAAATGGAAGAAATATTGAAAACATTCAAAACGGTTTTAAATGATTTCCCAGAAAGATGGATTTTTTTCCTGTAAAGGATCTCAAAGTTCAAAGGAACCAATAGGTCAAGTTTTGAAAACAAACTAAATGATTGCAAAGGGTTGTCATCCAACGGTCGGCTAGAAAGCAATAGTAAGATGCGTTTCAATAAAATTTGAATCAGAAGAAAAAAAAGCAGAGAAAAGGACATTTTCGCGATGTTGGAGGACGATTCCCACCTCGGCCATGGAGTCTGGCATTCAATCCAATATGGCCGCCACTTCGACCGTATATTGACTGCAGCGAGCGCCATCTTGAATTTGAGCGCCTAATAAGACCCTAAGGACGAGGTTGAGGTCAAAAGCAACCCTTTGAAACAAGCTTTTGCCATGCAATTTCGCATTAATGCCAACTTTGGTTTTCCCATTTCACTTCCAATGAATGACTAAACCCTTCAACTTACAAGTTAGTTCTTTCATCGTACACGACCACAGGTTCATGATTTGGCCCGTGCGCTCGTCTGGATACTTGGTTGCCCTGTGGGTCGCTGGACACCTTGCGAAATGTTTTCTTGCTTTTGTCCGGCTTTGCGAATGAATCGTTCAGAGTTGTTGATTGGTTGCTTTCAGTGTCACTTGATGATGTCACCTCTTTCTTGCGAAAAGTCTTCTTCTTGGTTTTGTCGACTTTGGCGTACAATTCTTCAAGATTAGGCGGTACCGGGCTTGGACTCGACTTCTTACCAAGGGATGCCGCAATACTTTGATTGAGCTCCTCGTCTGAATCATATCCACTGTTCTCCATCCCCGATATGTCTCTATTCTGATAACCTTCAGAAGTTCTGCTCCCTTCTCCGACATTAACCCTTCCCTCCTCGTTTGCCGGGTTGTAAAGCTTGTTTGTAAAAGACTTGCGACTCCCCGGCGATTCAGAGTCTCGTTCCTCGATAGGAGAGGAGCGGAAAGCAATTGGCGGGAGGGGTCCGAAGGTTGCACAGCCTCCGCCCAGCTCCTCGACACTCGAATACGGTTGATCGTACTGGCTATCCTGTGAAGCTATGGAAGCCTTTTTGTTGCGAAGGTTCGCCAACGGAGCGTGACCTGATGCGTGCGGAGAGCCACGATTCTCTGGGTCAGCGTATTCGTGGCTCGGCTTCACTGGTGAAGGCGAGGCTACACTGCTGTTCCAATCAGAGTCGAACGAATCGCTCGAAACGTTAGAGTCTGCTATACTTGGTTCCTCTTGCACCTCAAGAACCGCGCTGCCAGCTGGGAAACCAGGATACGCTGGTCTGCAATAAGGACAGAGAAAAATAGCAAATATTAAACTGCACGGGGACCTTCTGTAAGATTGAGTCGGTCGAAATGAAAGTTTATTCAATTGGAGAATTGAATTGGTTGAATATAAACTGCTGTGCGAGGCTTTCATGAGACGTTTTCCTTGTAACCATTTCACGTTTCCGGAGCTAACCTATCAGAGCAACTCGGTTTTAATTCTCTGCAAGCGCAACTATCGGACGATTCGCTGGACTCAAAAAAGGGGTCTGACTACAGTTACATTTGTATTTATCATCTAATTGTAAATTCTGATTTAATATGTTTTCTTTTTTTTACCTTCGAACCTTGTTTTAAACTTTATCGTAGATTACCTTTAATTCCTTTTCAAATATTAGTGTAAATGCTTCAACAGAAACTTGCATTATGTTATTTTTCTGTACACGACCTCCTTTAGTTTTGAGTTACTTTATAAGTTTTATGGTTTTCAGTTATCAGGCCTCTGAAAACGTTTAGAAGCATCGTTGCAACTGATTTATTCAACATATTTCCCTTAGAATGTTATCTCGTCATGTTTTCATTAACATTAATCGATAGACTGATTGACTGATGAATTAATTGGTTTAATCGATCGATCGATCGATCGATCGATCGATTGATTGATTGATTGATTGATTGATTGATTGATTGATTGATTGACAGATTGATAATCGACCATTAATTCAAACGAATTATTTAGTAATCACGCGATAGGCGTTTAAAACGAAAATATTTTGTTTGGCCAAGTTTTGTCTTTTACAATTGTTTAGTTTCTTTGAGACATCTTCATTTTTCTTGTGATTATGGAAAGATCTCTCTTAAGATTCCCCTCATCTCACTCTTGATAAAACAAAAAAGTTTACTATCAATGGTTCTTAAAATCTTAAGGATTAGCATTTTAAGACGAGTAGTTTATATATCTAGTTACCTTTACTGTTTACGTTGTCTGAGGAACAGAGAACGATCCCATGATCCTATAGTGGCCGTTGCCACCTAAAGCACTTTACAACCAATGAAAAAATATGTTAGTGACGTCATTCGGGTTACCGTGAGGAGAACACAACTGAACAATAAGTGAAGGTTTAAGATTTCTTTTATCATTTAAGATTACCGTATCAAGGTACAATTGGATTATCTTCTGGGCAGTTATAGTTAAGTAATTCAACGTTACCTTTGTAGAGCGAGAAGGGATGATAAAGACTTATGACACCCAAAATTGTCTTAAGTATTGGGTAGGCGTCAAAGCGTTTGCGTTAACTCTCTAATTCCCAATCTACAGATATCAATTTCCCAAAGAGCTTTTATAGATCTTCTACAACGTTACGTGTACATAAGAATTTGGTAGTTAATTGACACATTCTCATTTACTAATGTCACCTGTCTGCACGACAATACAATGGAAAAAAAAGAGAAAGAAATAGATGCTGAATGTGGAAGTTACCAAGATGTGGCTATGGTCTACATTTCTTGTTACTGAGGAACAAAAGGCCATGGAAGCTTTACTACTATAAAGTGCAACTTCTTTTGCGAGGAAACAATAAACGAAAATCAAAAAAGACTGATTGGAGACTTGGAGACAAATGTAATTTATGGACTCAAAGGAGCTCCGTCACAGTATTAAGAGATGCTTTTGTCATGTACAAAATTACCTTTCAATTGAAAGAAACCTGAAAATAGTAATTTACTAAGATAGAAAAACACCAAAAAGATTATATTAACCCGCAAAGGAACAAGGATGGTTAAGCATGGAGAAGATTAACACGGATTACAAACGACGAGCTTGAAAAATTTGGACTAAAGTTTTCAAGATGCGCGAACCATGACGTAGCTCCTTTAACTTATTACTGTGGCGTTGTCCAGTCCATCCTCCGAGACCAAGAAAAAGAAACTCAGGTGTCAGAGGATGTAAAGAATCGTTAACTCACCTATCCATTTCATATCCACTTCTGAAATCACGTCGCTTTTTTGATTTCTTGTACGTCGCGGCTACAGTTAAAAAGAATCGGCCATTTTTTTTTTAGATATTCCAAAACAACATTGCTAAGAAAAAGCATGTAGTATCTCCCTTAACATAAACAATCACTTTACTCCTGTTTCTATTCCTGTTTTTATTCCTGTTTTTCTTCCTGTTTTTCTTCCTGTTAAAAACTGTATCAATAGGAAGTCAGCGTTTCTTTGAGACTAAATAAGCTTCATTTTATCAATATTGCGTTCTAGTAGTTATATAACTGTCCTAACTAGCTCTATTTTGAATTCGACGTCGCAACTTAAAACTGAAAGTCGTCCAGTTGAATCATGTCTTCAAATATCAAATATGTCATCCTTCAGTTTTGTTACCCCTGCGAAGTTCACAAACATAAGAAAAAAAGAAATGGTTGTTGAAAAAACCTCCCCTGGCAAAATGGTCTTTCTGCGTTTTTATACAGCTGTTACATTAAGATGATTTCCGCAGAACAGTCGAGCAATACTGGCGAAAATAAATTTACCAAAAAAACCTCATAGCATGGTAATATTTTGAATAAAGGTAAGTAAACCTTGTCAAGACTTAAGCTCCCAAGCTGACCTCGCGAAAGAAAATTTTACTTGAAGATATCCATATTTCAATTAAAACGGACGTTTCGCGTTAGTTGACAGCACCATAAAACACGCAATAAACATTCTTACGAGGTTTGACATTAACTTTCTCGAGAATGCTCGGGGATTTAATCGCGAGGTCACCTAGAGAAATGAATTACAGTGGGATGTTTTAAATAGTATTCAAAAAGTTACTGTGCTGTGAGTAGATTTTTAGTACATAAATTTTGCACTTATTACTCGACCTTTGAGCGGAATCCGTCTTAAGTTTTTCAGGAGAGGCTACTACTTAAACACAAAGAAACATTTCATACCTTTTTGTTCCCTCCAATGCCTACAGCCTAGAAAATACACTGCCGCGATTAAAAGAAACAGCACTATAAGTCCCACGCAGACGATGATAATGACCAGTTGGTCCTCTCCCAGTCCACCTGTTCTCTTCTCTGTCCCGGCGGGGACTACCACAGTTGTAGTGTTTGATTCCTCAGCGGGGGTGGTCTGCGGTTCAGTAGGCGCGGCAGTTGACGGAGGAAGAAGGCCTGCGTTTAACATAAGATCGTAACAATAACCATTAGAAATTAAAAAATGCTAGCAAAAAGTCCTTTCGGCAAGTTACACATCGTTTTCCTGCACCAAGTTTATCACGTTGTTATCGAAACAACTGTTGACATGCATCGAACCGTTACGCGGAAGGATGAAGGCTTGATGTCGAAAAGCACATCGACCACTATGACAAAATGTAATGATGTACACGCAATAACTCGAAGGAAAACAAGATGTTTGCCACTAATAGCTCCGGCTTTCATGCTCTTTGGTATCTTATTGTGAGATGCAATGTTTGAGCTTGGCCATTACTTTACACAGAAGATGTGTGCTCCTACATTCTATGTTTCCTGGTTGGATTTTATTCAGGAAACATCTCCTGTCTTGAGATGTGTATGACAGTATGTCTCGTTCACTTTATCGCAAATTTCCTGTGATTATAGTGAACAAGTAGAGCCTTTTAATGACTATTATTAACGAATGTAATGGACGATGCAATATTCTGCTTGCCCTGTCAAAGCCTATCTGGGAGTCATAGTTGCACTGTCAGAGTTCAAACTAGTCATTTTTTACTTACGTGTCGTAGCATTCACCGCCTTCCCTTGTTTACCAAACCCTTTGCTCGTCCTTGCCGTAACAAATATGTAATAAGTAGTATTGGGAGTCAAGTTGTTTATGTCCACCGTTAACTCTCCATCTGTTGTCAGGCTGCGTGTTGAGTTCTCGTCAGCAATGATGTATGTGACATTATACTGTATGATTCTGCCGTTGGGTTTTTCAGGGGGACGCCATGTGACTGTTATTGTATCGTGATCCACCACTGTCGCAGTCACGTCATTAACTGTACCAGGAACTAAACAGTCAAAAAATAATAACAAATGTGTCTTTACACCATTTTGTCGCCTGAGAAATAAAGTATTTTCATCCCAATCTCCTGGCGTCAGTGTGTTTGAGATTAGAACCGAATCAATCCTTACTAGTCACCTAGCTCCAAGTGCTTACCACAATTTAGCCAATTAAAAAGAGAGGCTAGTCAAATATCTGCAGTGCTACGTCATCAGCGTAACATATGTGAAGCTTGTATGATGTCTACCGCGCGTGAGACGGAATGAATGCGCGACAACAGATTTTTTTTTTTTTTTTGATGGGAAAAATACCTAACAACAGAAACCACAAAACCTGCAAGAAACAAACCCGCACCTACCCGAGGCAAAGAGTTTCTCTGTGCATATTTACACCCGAAGAAAAAAAAAAACGTTATTCACTAAGTGAATGTGTCTGTGCGCTTATTAGCTAATCTCTGCATCTGCATGTAGTTAGAGCAGGCGTAAAAGTCCAATGACCAGTACAAGCCGATCCAATACACAACCTGTTTCATCCTTTAAAAAAGTCTAGACACTTACAACGAGAAGTTTAACAAACTACCTCCTTCCTGTGTAACCACTGTTTTCACTTCACTTTCATCCCCCATCCCCACACTAGTGGAAGCGGCGACTTTGACAGAATACTCTGTAAACACTGTAAGATTGACCAGCATTACAGAGGAAGCAGTTGTGCTAACAGACAGATATCCTGCATCAGGTAACAAGTTGGACTCTCTGTAAAACACGGTATAACCAACAATGATACCATTGCGCATGAGTGGAAGTGGCTGTGCTATGTAGACCACAATGCTATGCTGGCTGTCAGACACCAGGGTGACATTTGATGGTGGACCAGGTACTGGAAAAAAAAGAAAATGGGATTAGCAGGTTTAACAAGATAAATAGTTGTCATGGTGGTAATTTCGAGACAATTCCACGATTTTAACATACCAGCTTCCAAAGTCCGACCTTGCTCCCAAGGACTCATGGGACCGGTCTGGACCGTGAAGGCCTGGACAGAAACATTGTATATTGTCCATGGAAATAGTTGACGTATTGTAAAATTCAGCGATGTGTCCGTGGAGAAGTTCTTGGCCTCAGAGAATCTGTAAGGACCAACTGCCTTTACGAATATGATGTATTTTCTGACATTGCCATTTGTAAATTCTGAGGGGATACTCTGTTGGAAAAAACATCAATACTGTCAGGTATTTATCAAAGATTAAAATATCGATTTTGCGTAGTAACGAGCAAATCAGTCACAAAATAATCGTAACGGTAAACTATACTTCGCTGCATATCAGGCAACAGGAATTAACGAGAATTCTTACGAGCACAAGAGCCAACGACGGTGGACGAATGTTCAAAACCTTGTTTACGGTCGACAACAAAGATACACAACACCTACATATGTATATGAAGGCTACAACGGTCAAGTTAAAATTCCACTGATGGAACGGATGTTTTAGAAATGTTTGGAAAATCAACAGAAAGCTGTTAAAAAGATATCCAGGTCAATGAAAAACAAAACAGATGTGATCTACAGCTAAACCACTTAGGTTTACCTTCCATTTCACTAAAATTGAAACAGCAGACAATGCTTGAAGTTGGACATCCTGAGGAGGGGCTTCTGGAGCTGAAAACATGACGAGAAAATTGTAATACTGTAAATGTAAAACAAATTGCGTGAAGCCGACACTGTGGGTCCACAATTAACTTATTTACTAACTGGTCAATACTGAAGTAACGTGAACTCGTCGGGTGCTTTAAGAGAATCTACAGAAAGCGTCCCGGTATAAGTCCGTGAAGCTAAAAACGCAGGAGCCCAGTCCAGTTCCCATAACATGAAGCCACTAGGGGTTATTCTCAATTCCCCTGCATAGGTTGCTACCAATGTTGTGCATAGCGGGAGCCCAGCACTGTAGTAACGTTAAACCGACAACTCACCAGTGCCCATTACGCCTAGGTGGCGAGAAGAACTGTGAGAGTAAAGAGCTTAACCCAAGAACTGACAACACAATGACCGCAACCAGGGCTCGAACCCCGAACCCTCGGTCCGGAGTCCAGCACGCTAACAATTAGGCCATCGCACCTCTGTGTTGGTTTAACTTGAAGTCAATTGACTCCAGTGTGAAGGACGGTATTGAAGACATTCCATATTGTTTTGACATCCATGACAAAGTGTTAAAAAATGAGTTTGTGATTAGTCCCCTTTATTCTGCGAAAAAGCATATTAAAGAGAAATGTTCATCAAGGTCAAAGCGTAAATCAAGTAAGTACCTGCTTCACCAGTTGTCACTTCAGCTGCAGCTGAATAGTTTCCCCACATAACATCCATTTCGCCAGTGGCTGCACGAATCCTAAACTGATAGCGAGTGAATGGCTTTAAGCTGCCAATCAAAGTCTTAAGCCCAGGAATCTGATCGGCTGATAGCACATCACTCATGACGCCGCTACTACCAACAGTACTGTACTGGATTTCATAGCGAGTGATCTGACCGTTTGGATTATCTGGTCTCTTCCACGTGATGCTGATGGCAGTCGCATTCAAAGATACCGCCACTAGGTTTGTTGGTGGCGAAGGAGCTGAAATAGTGAAAATGAGAGATAAGTGCATCAATACAATAAAGAACTGTGAGAAAATGGTTCGTGGCAAGTCTGACGCGGCATTTCGTCGCGGCTAAGAGACTCTTAAGAGACCGCAAACTCGTTGAGCATCGCGCTAAAAGTCCCGTACGAGCATCGATGTTTACTTTAAAAAAGTCTGCTTTGGGTGTGCCCGTCGCAAACTTGAATCCAAAAACTCTACATTTTCTATCTTGTGGGCCGCATCTCGTTTAGTCGCGGTTTCCTTCTGTAGAGGCAAGACTACCGCCTCAACTGTGAATAGAGATAGTCGGTCTTCCCTGGAGATTTTACAAGAAATACAGGGCTTCAAATAATTTCCCGGCTGGTGCCGGTCAAATTGTCCGGTCAAACCTATTTTCGCTCGGACATATCCCATTTTTGGCCGGACAAACATCGATTACGTCTTTTCGCTATAAAAGTGCCCCCTCCCCCCTTCACATGATGTTTAAATATGAAACAAGTAAATTTTCAAAGCATTTATTGTACATGAGCATCGATCTCAATGCAGGAAAAGTGGAACGCATGGTACAGCAAAATCAGTATCACGTTTGTGCGAAAATTTGCAACAATAGCCGGAAATTTTATGACTATTACATGTACGAATCACTTATCAAAAGTTCTTGGTCTGGTAGTTAAGTATCCGCCTTTTTCCCCTCCTTTTTCACAAACGCCAATAATATTGAACCTTTAAATATTTAAACCTTGAAACTCTAAATTTTTTCCTTACCAGCGTAAACGACCGGACCAATTGTCCGGCCATCTAAGGATTTGACAGGACAAAATCTATTTTTGACCAGACATTGTCCGTTGACCGGCCGTTATTTGAAGCCCCGAAATACATTACCACTTACCATCTTCCAAGGTTCGGTTTGCAACTGTCGCTCCAGGACTTAACCCAACAGCATTCCGCGCAGAAATCTTGAAGGTGTAAGTTGTGTAGGGAGCAAGGTTTCTCACTGTGAATGACGTCGCAAAGATATTCTCCTCCAGCACCATATAACTCCCAGACTCCCTCCTCATTTCTAGTTTGTAACCAGTAATAGAACTATGTCCATCAAACCCTGGTCTCCATGACAACTGAATAACGGTAGAGGATCCTGGGATGGCCGATATTGGAAATGGAGCACTAGGAGCCACTGTTTGAAGTAAAACAGGCACAGATTATTGTCGTAATTTCAGATTAATTAAATTATTAATTAATCCGTTACGAGTCAGAAACAGACGTACATCTATACATACTCTGATGCGTATAGAAAAGAAATATGATGAGCAAGATAGCTTGCATGACGTTGCCTACTGTTTGTTGATCAAAAAGTTGACGTCAAAACAGTATAAGCAGAGATGTAAACTTTCAATCAAAGCTCACGTTACAAAGTAATAGTCTTCTAATTGATGCCGGGTAGTTGCTGAACGCCTTTCGAAGTGGATACTACACTCTCCTCTCCTCCGATGTAACCTACACTAAGCTTGAAAATTATCTATTAATAGTGGCAGCGTACAGGTAGTTTGCCAATTAATTTTTGATGTCTAAAAGTGATTCAGTTCTTTTCTACTTAAATTTATCATGAGCTGCTGTTAATCCTCTACACATAACAACACTTGTCAATGAAATAGAGTACGAGATAACTTTTCAAATAGTAGGAACATAAGGCGCTTGAATGTCTTACACTAACCTTGTACGGTCAAGTTTCCGTGTTTTGACATCCTTCCCGCCGCATTTGAAGCAATGCAGGTGTATACGCCACCGTCAGCTACACTCACGTGATCAATTACAAAAACGCTGCTTGTCACGGACAACAAGACGCTATCTCTGTACCACGTGATCCCAGGCTGGGGAATACCGCTGACTGCACAGGTTAAAGTAGCATTCATTCCGAGCTGAACCAGTCTGGGCACGAAAAATGATGTGATGTCTGGAGCAACTACGGAGAGCAAAGAGGAAGTTAACTGAGAGTACATGCAGGTAAGGCAATTTAACGGAGTCAAGTGGCTACTCCAGCTTAGTGGTGATGTCTAGTAGAGGATACCAACAAAAGGAACTTGCATGATCATATTTTTTTTCATTTCTTTTGTTTGTCCATGCATCTTACTAGGCTTCGAGCTATCAAGCTTGATTTTAATACATTGAAAGTTCTAGACTCAAGAAATCTAAAGCAGGAAAACCCAGATAAGAGCTGTTCGATAGTGTGCTCTGCAAACGTTCAACGAGCTTTACGGAATTTGCAAAAAATTTTAAAGCGGTATCGGAAGGCACAAAAAATTTAGTTTCCCTCACCTTGCACAAGCAAATAAGCCATTCCCACATGAGAGTTTAGCCCATTACTAATATTACAGCGGTACTGTCCGGTATCACTTGCGACCGTGTTCAAAATTGTCAGGCTGTCTCCACCAATCACAATCCTCCCACCTGTAGCCAACTGCGTCCCACCTTTAAACCACGTGACTACTGGTTTTGGATCACCTGACGCGTTACACCGGAACGAGGCTGAAGATGATTCATTTACAGTCATGTTTACTGGATTCATTTCAAGAGATGCTGGAACTGAAAGTTAAAAAAATAATAATAATTAAAACACTTTAGCACACGTTAGATTTGTTGCTTTACATACAATAGTGACAGTGATCCTTTGAAGAAGTGAAGAAAATGTGATACTGAGGGTGAAGGAATCATGAACTACACTGCGTTTAGGAAAAATGAAAAGATTGTGTCAAACTGCTACGAGTTTACACATTCAAGGACTTAAGAATTCTCTAAAACTCGTTTCAGTGTCTTACATTTTTCAAATGTTGACCTGCATTTTTAATAAAATTCTTGGGTAGAACCCAAACAAAGAATAAACAGGTTAGAGAGGTTCGTTTTTAATAGAGCACCACTGCTTTCTACAAAGGTCAGACTTTCTCGGTTGTATGACTCGAAGAAAGAGCTCGAAAGCATCAACGCAAAAGTTAGCATGGAAGACAAGGATAAACGCTACCTAACCATGTAAAGGGATGATAAAAACAAACAGGTTTTACGGAAAAGGATTAAATTTTGCGTTGTTAATTTTTGCGGAAACGTTTTATTTCGGTGGCCTTGAATTGCACATTTCTTTTCTCCCATTACAAACATCGAAAAAGTGAAGTCCTGCCAAAAAAAAAGGGTCAAATTACAGCTTAATTACGTATGTAAAAAAAAAGTTAGGGTAAAGTCTGTATATGAGCTAAGCGCCCCACACAGCCGGAGCTTATCCCGGTTTCAGTTGCATGAAGCGACTAGAAGTATTTCTACTCCCCCCTGGATGTAATGCCAGCCCATCACAGGGTTACTCCCAGCATTTAATTCGCCGGTATCTTTTTATACACCTGGGTGGAGAGAGGAACTGTAAGAGTCCAGTGTCTTGCCTAAGAACACAACACAGTGTCCCCGGCCAGGGCTCAAACACACTTACTATGAGGCCGATGGTCCTTTTATTTATGGATGCAAGTGCCCATCAAATCCAGTAGTACTTTTGAGTGAATTTGCATCAAATGAATTTGTTAACAGGTGAAATATAAAATTTACCTTTCACCCTCAAATACGCTGATGATTCCAAACTCCCAGCAACATTGACAGCTCTACAAATGTACATTCCTTCATCTTTCTTTAACATTTGCCTGATTTCAAGAGACCCAGCTGTAATGACATAATGATCTGTTTGTGTAAGTTTCACTCTTGATCCTCCAGAAGGCATGTAAAACCACTCAATGTCCGGATTTGGGATTCCATTAAATGAACACCCAAACTTGACTGATTCTCCAACCGTTTTGGTGGCATTTGCAGCAGATGTGACAAGAGATGGCGGAACTTTTAAAAAAGAATAAAACACTTTGTCAATAGTCTCATAACTGACCTAATTAAAAGCCTATAATGTAACTTTGCCCACACTCTACGCTTTACACATTGAAGCAGACATTAAGTACAGCTTATTGTCAGAGAAGCAAAAGTCTCTCTCTGCACTATAGTCAAAAGCATATATAAATGTTATAATTAATAAAAGTAGCTCAATCATGGAGTTATTTTGGACATGTACAAAAAATTTTACCTTTAAATTGAAAGAAACCTGAAAATAGTGGCTTACTAGGGTAGAAAAACACCAAAGAGATAATAACTCATAAAGGAACACAGATGGTTGAGGATGGAGAAGACTAACATAGAGATTATAACAAACGAACTTGACAAATATAGGCTAAACTTTTCAAGATGCGAAATCATGATGTAGCTCCTCTAAGAATTAGTCGGTAAAACATAAATTCCACCCTTACACGTTTACACTTTTTTGTGGTGTTTGTACTGGTATGAACTCTTGTGCTTTAGCCACAGACTCTGATTCAAACCCTGTCACTAGTATTAATAATCCACACATACCATAAATAACAACATCTGCAGACAGAGTAGTAGAACCAGCAACATTGCTTGCATTACAGCTGAACTTCCCAGCATCCTGCATGACAGTGGTGGAAATATGCAAGCTTCCATTGGACAACAAGGTCACATGATTAGTATCCACAGGTTGGCCATCTTTACGCCAAGTTATCATTGGCACTGGGAAGCCTGTGGCCTGACAGTGTAATGTTAGAGGAGAGCCTTCAGTGACATTGGTGTCCCTGGGCTGAACTTGAAAAGTAGGTGGAACTAAAATGAAACACAGACTAAATTAATTTCTTTCCGAGGTTTGTGTTCCCATAGCATTACAAGGTTGTGGTCTATGAGAAAATATTTACAAGGAGCCCAAAGGTTCTTAACCATGAAATTCTGGGTGCATGCCCAGCACTTAAGCCCACATATGAAAAAGAAACTTTTTCTAGTCGCCCAAAGGCAAAAGGTAGTCACTTGTGGCATAAGGGCAGCCCTAAAACATAGCCCTGCATTGCTCTTACTTCCAAACTTCTACTCGTGTTTCTAAAACTCGATTAAACCAGGAAAATTTTCCTCATGACTGTATTTTTTAAACATAATGGTTACCTACCTTGCACAGTAACATAGGCCAGTTCCGATGTTCTGGTGGCTTGAAGATCAGAATTTGTTCCATCACAGAAGTACATTCCTTCATCAGATTTTTTAATAGCTGTAAATTTTATTGATCCAGAATTGTCAACAGAAATGCCTCCACCTGGAGTAATTAGCTGATAGTCATGATACCATTGAATTGTGACCTGAACAGGAAAACTGACAGGGGGGACACAGTTCATGCTGACGGCATCACCAACTACAGCTGTCTTGTTGGCTGGATTCTCAACAAAAGCAAAATCAAAATCTAAAATCAGAGGATGAAGAAAAAGGTGACAAAGTTATTGAGTAAGTAAGTATCAACTTTACTTTTTGAGGGTAGCACATGCATGTCAGTATATTCTGTATTGGCATTATCGGACAATCTAGTCCATAATTTTAGCGTGTGTTAGTAATTGTACATTTCCTTAAACATTTTCTGAGATGGCTTTGGAGTCCGATTCGTATATATATATATCAGTATAAACTGATAAACCAGTGGCCGTCAAGATCAGTGGCCCTACATGTATTAATAGACAACAAATATGCTCCCTCAGTAAATTGATGACAAGTCAGTGTTGCCACATGTCAGGGTGTGAATTTTATGTCAACTATTTGCCAGGCACAAACTGAAGATTTATGTCAAAAAACAAATTTATGGATCATGATCATCACCGCCAGACTGCTAATACAGTGCAGCTCAGATATATGCGAACTACGCATACGCGTATTATACGAGCGTATTTTGCGTATATGTGTATGTTAATACGTGCACATATACGCATATATATACGCGCACATATGCGCATATATACACGCGTATATGTCTCTTTGTTATGCACTGTAGCTATCAAAGAATCAGCAGGCAAGTAATAATAATAATCATTAAATAACTAATTGTTGTTGCCCTGGATGGGATGTGTGTTATATTAGTTCACTACTCACTGGCATTTGGATAGTTTACCCATCAACACTTCACCAGAATCCATTTATATAAAAAAAATTCTCAGAACTGAGTGAAGACGAGATTGATAATATTATTTTGAGGTAGTTTTCTCCTAAATTGAAACAGCGATGAAACATGCCATTTCGTTCATGATGAATTTTTAACCTCCAGGAGTTCCAACCGACTTTAGGCAAAGAGCCTGGAAACTAGTTTTTCATTGTCTGATGTATTGCCTGGTTACGAAGTTACGGATGTTCCAAGAACGCAACAACGAATTTTGTGTTACAAATAATAGAAACAGATCAAGCATAATATTATGTCAAAGTTGGCATGCATGATATTTAATAAGTTTATTTTATTAATTAAAAGTGCCTATAACACTTTGCAATTTTCAATGAATTTCGAAAATTTATGTCTCTCTAAGACATTTTGCCAAGAAAAAAAATCCCATTCTTTGTTTCGTCTTTTTTTTTTTGATCGGCGGACGAAATCCCCGAAAAGAGCGCATCTTCTGCCATTTTGAATACAAAAAGTAGCAGTTGAGAGACTGGGTACTAACTAGCTTGTGGCGTTGACCCAGTATCACGTCTACAAAGCATTTGGTCATTTCTCACTTGTTTCACTGTGGCAAACTTTAATATGCCAGGTCTACAGATGTGTAGCTGGTGGATGTTCTGCCTTCCCAGAAGTGGAGAAGGGTTTAGTTCTGCATGCTACACCTTTCTATAACAATGATTGGCCCGAAGCTAGAAAACTTAGAAAGAAATGGGTCGATTTTGTGAAAAAGAAGAGGGCCAAATGGGAGCCGACCTGAAACTCTTCTTTATCCTCCAGGCATTTCACTGAAGATGACTTCATTCGTCGCTTTACCTTTGCCGATGAGACAACTTCAACTTCAACTTCAACTGCTTCAGTCACGTACGGGTCAGGGATGTAATTGAACTCCGAATCATCTGGGCAGTATGCTTTGCTCAGAAAGCAAGTCACTTTTCGACATTTGGGCTAATATATTTGGCAACTTGCTGTGACTCACTACTTCTTTGTTGTTTGTTGTTATCAAGATACCAGGTTGATGTCACAACTCTGACTAGTGCCAATCCACTTTAGACACGGTTTTGACTTCAAGAACCGCGACTTCTATCGCATTTCAAAAATCGAGGATAACTTCAAATGTCATTTTTCTGTGTGTTACGGCTTGCATTCACTGTTTACTTTTGAGGAAAAAAAAAAACTGGCTAAGTGTTGTAGGCAGTTTAAAGAGCTTAAACTCTGGGTAAGACCAAACACTTGAAAGGATTCATTATCAATTTTGTTAACTGTTGAAATTTCCACATAATCCAGTGCGCTTTCCCCATAATCGACGCATTTTTCTGCATTTTCCCCCCGAAAATTTCCGCATATTTTTTTTTGCCCACACGCTGTCAGATGGCAATTGACTAAAGCTAGTAGAGAGGATAAGGAAAGTAAGCCACTTGGTTCATGATTGTAGTTTCATATGAATTTTATGAGTGACACATTTTCCAGTAAAATGCTTGACTGTCTAGATAACAAAATATGTTATTTACTTACATGCAACTCTGAACAACACAGCCCCACTAGAGATTGATCCAGCAGAGTTTGTTCCACCACACACATACTGCCCAGCATACGAATGATTCACAGGTGCCAAAAAGTAAAGAGAACCATTACTTAGAATGTAGCGATCGGACACATCGCTGACTGTCTGTCCATTCATTGTCCAAGATATTATGGGTGGTGGGACACCCAAAATTTGACACTGCATTATGGCTGGCAGATGTTCTGGCACAATCATGTTTGTTGGATGAATGCCAAAATGAGGCTTATCCTGAGAAGCTGTCAAAAGAAAAACACAGATTTACAGTATGTATTGAATATTGTACTACAAAAAAGTCAAAACCAATGACTATTTAATTTAATTATATTCTCTATCATTTCAGAGTCAAAGATTTTTAACAATTCAAGCTGACGTATTGTGTAGCAACAATATTGCTCTGAAGGCTTTGAGACTCACTACAGGGTTCAAAATAAAACTTAAATTCCAGCTTGCCCTTTGGATAAGCACCTCTCAAATTTTGCTTACCCTGGGCAAGGCTTAGTTAAGTTTACATCTTTTTAGTTGGTAGATGGCTTGCCTAAGCTGGCCTTGCCTAGCGGGCAAGTACGAAAGAAAAGTTACTTGCCCGGCAGGAAATTAAGTGCACTTGTCCCCAAAGACTGGAGGGCACTTTCTTCAAGCACTGTGCCATTAACGCAGACCAGCATTATGTACGAAAAACTACTGTGTTTAATTAGGATTTTGTTGTTGTTGTTGTTGTCCAATTAGGATTTGATAAATTAAAAAAAAGTATCAATAAAGAGGTATTCCACCTGCATGCAGATCATCTGCCCAATTACAAACTGTCTGGGGTGACTACTTACGGAGTACTGTTAAATATGCTCTCTTGCTGCTCTGTGGCTGACTGGGCAATAACGGGTTGATAGCCACACACCAGTACCATCCTGCACTAGAGAATGTTATGCTCTTCACAGACAAAGCAGATGATGTTGCCTTTGTACCTGGAATGTGGATTTGACCTGCCACTTCACCTTGGGTGAAGAGATTTCCATCTTTGTGCCATTGGATGGATGAATAGGGTAAACTTTCTTCAACGGTACAATCAAATGTTGCTGTCTCTCCGAATCTTTTGGTCACGTTAACAGGATGTGCAAGGTATTGAGATTTTATGTCTGCCAAAAAAAAAAAAAAAAAAAAAATATATATATATATATATACAGCATATAATGGATGTCAAAAATGCTGATGAAGTGTCAGTTTCAGTTTCAGTTTTCATTATTGCACACTGTTTACAGAAGGTAAAAGGTTCTTATAAGCAGAAAGGTGACTTGACTGGCCCAAAACTTCACTCACCAGTCATACTGACCAGTCTCACACATTAGCATACTGTCTTGAATAAATAAATAGTCAAATCTTCAGCTGCAAATCCTAAATTTTGTCTCTTTGTAAAAATGCAATAATGTTCACAAGTGTAAAACTACAAAGTCAAGTAACTTGCAGCCACAGGTTTCTAGAAGACAGATTTTCCATTTTTTTCAATATTTTGACCAGTAAGAAAATAAAATGTGATGAAGCTAAAATATTTCTTTGGCTGGTCAAAAGGACCAGTCACCATCCAAAAATTTGAGCCCTGTCGCTGATCCCTGGTATACCTACAGTAACTAGTACTACTGCTACTACACATGTACTTAAGAGTGACTTCCTGTAAATACTACGGATAGGTGTGCAAAATGCAAAAATCGAATTCCCTCAAACGTTTTCACAAGAAAGCCCTCTGGAAACTATTTAGGAAAATACAACTTTTAGTTCGTTTGGATTTATATTTTATAAAATAAAGCGATTTTTTAATTTTCACCCTTAGAGAAGCCCTCGAACCACTGAAAAATGTGCTTCGTATTTGCGACTCGTGCAAGAAAACTAAAACAATTATCACATCTATTTCGATATTACACAATTCAATGACCCTTCCTTTACAAAGTACAGTTATTAGAATTGGAAAAGATTCAAACCTGAATTTTTAAAAAATTTTCAAATTTACCCTCCTAAACAGCATTATCAGAAAGCTTGATTTTGGCAAATTTCAACGGCAAAACTCCCTACCTGGTACATGGATTCCGCTGTAAAGATGGTATTCTATAGAAAGAGTAAGGCTCCCTCTATCGTTCTGTGAAATAAAATTTTGGGGCAACTCAAACTACAAATTTAGATGACCGAAAATACCGGTATTTATGGTACTCGCTTGAAGTTTATGACCTTACAGTTGTCTTCATGAATACAAGAGATAACCTAAACAACAGTTGGAATTTTAGCCTGAATGCAACCCTTTCTCCCATTTAAATGATTAATAGTTATTTTTTATCTTCTGTGGGCAATTTTATCGAAAGTAATATTTTTTTTACGCTGAAAAGGAGTTCTAACTTGTTTATGAGTATGTGTGTATTTGTTTACTGAAGCGGAAACTTGTGGATATTAAATTTATTCCATCTAAGTTCTATTTTGTGTGCTGTAAGGCATTTCGTGTTCTCATTAAAACAAAATGGTATTACCAAGTAGAAGGTTTTCTTCTCAGATTTTAAAACAACATATAGTTTTTGAATTACTGTCCACATGCATGGCTTGATTTACTCAGCAGCGTTACACCGGGTGTAATAGCGCTAAGATGGCATGACAATAATTGACAAATCGCTTTTGCAAATCGAATTCATCAAAATATATTTATTATACCTTTTGACATCATAATGCTTCAAGACTACTTGATAAAGACTCTTGTGAAATAAGTCTACAAAATTTTGAAACTCTCATTACGGTGAAATGAAGAACCTGGATCTACCATTTCTATGTTGTGGTCGTGTGATCCTCGAGTGTGGTATCACATGGCAATAACAACTAAAAAATGGCCACCTGCAGTTATTCTCAAATCGTCTGTGGCATGTGCGTCACGTGCGGTCCTAGGGTTTCAAATCCCGCACATATTCAATTTGTTAAAATTGGATAATGTGGCAAAGATATTCGAGGTGTGTTCACAAACTGTGGAGGTCTGGGTATCTGTACTTGTTTCTAACAGATATCCCTCCTCGTTTGTACGGAAGATCATAAAGGCACAAACAACCCCAAGAAGAGAGCCCGACGCGGAATTTAAATCCACCGCCGTTTTACCTTATATCCAAGGAGTTTCGGAGTCTCTCCGCCGCTGCCTAGAACAATAAGGCATTCGCACCGTCTTCAAGTCCGACATGACACTTCGGTCACACTTAGTGCGACCCAAGGACACCATCAACCTGGCTAAACAAGATGGTGTTGTCTACAGGATTCCCTGTGAGTGTGGCAAAGTCTACATCAGGGAAACAGGGAGATCTATGCAGGAGAAGATCAAAAAACACGACAGGGATATACGACTCGCCCATACCCAGACCTCCGCCGTTTCTGAACACATCCACGAGACCAGCCACTATCCTATCTGGAATGAGGTCAAGTTTATTGATCAAGATCCTCACTGGTACACACATAGAGTCAAGGAAGTTATTCACATAAGACTTCACCCTAATAACATCAACGGGGATAGTGGAATTGAAATTCCTGAAGCATGGATGCCCACGATCAAAAAACACAACAACAGGATAGGAGAACAGTACAACAGCAGACCACTGAGGGAACAGCTACTCGTCGGAACAATAGAACAATAGGAGGATCGAAATGTACCAATCACAGCCGACCTTTGTGATATAAATGATACAGTGCAATCAGTCAACCTTATCGCCTGAAGACGTCACAATCTACATCTCAAGTGACTACATCGTGAGACAAACGATAATACACTTTATCATGAGAGCCTACAGGCAACAAAATTTGCGTCTGAGGGTGGAGTCTTCTCGACTGAACCAGATTTATCCCATGATCCCCTTTCTGGTTCTTTTCATGTTGTATAATCCATTGCTCTGGACAGGAATGGTTCTTTTTGTTGCTACGCCCCCTTATCCCCCATAGGTCCTGATGACGAGGGCATACTGTTGTGTTCAAAATACCCTCATCCACGTCAAACAACCTTGGAAACAAAATGTGTGATATGCGTTTACTAGAAGTTTAGTTTAAAGGTAAGGGTTTCGTAAAACCATGCAACAGCAACGTAACCCTGGGGATGTAAGCCCTTGGATACATTGAGAGAGGCATCACAGAAAATGTCACGCAGTATTATAGGACTACGCTTTCTTACACAATTTAAATGATATGTGAGAGTGTTTCGGTGACAGAAGAAAGCAGAGGAGCCATCCATGTTTTTGTTCAGTGAATGGGATTCAATATGCTGGTAGGTGCCTTTACACCTTATTTAACAAGCAAGAGGACAACAATGCGATAAGTCATCAGATTCGCGGATTTTCATAATAACAAGCGGGTTCTACAAATTATTATTTTTTCAGTCATCTCTGTAATTCCCTTATATGTTATTACCTTAAAGTTTCTCTTGAGTTATCTCTTGTAGTGAGACAAGCCGACAAGTATCCCCCCCCCCCCCCCCCGCCCCACCTTTGATTTCTAGTCCCTCTTCTCCACGTGGTTAGTAATTGGGATCATTTTCGTGGGAGAAACTTGTAAATAGCCGGACCGCAATATAACTCAAGAGACTACAGTCTCAAGAGACTATTACGCTTTTGCACGGTCAGCTACATTGAAAGAGTGCCATTAGATTTTGATTTCGCGTATATCATGAAATCACGCCTTATTGGGTCTCATGGTGATTGTCTGTTACCATAGCATTCAGTATTTTCTCAATAATCTTCCGCAATATTTTCGATCTAAAGAGAAAATTGAATTACGAATACACTGACCTGCTCTAGCCAACAGTAGCCTTGCTTCGTCCAGAGAAGAATCGCTCACATCTGTAGCCTTCAAATCACCTTGAATGTCTTTGTCACATTTTCGAATTAAAACACATTGAACATGTGCGGGATTCGTAACACTAGGACCACACATGCCCCCAACGATTTGAGAATAACTGCAGGTGGCCATTTCTTATTTGTTATTGTCATGTGATACCACACTCGAGGATCACATGACCGTGGCATAAAAATAGTAGATCCAGGTTTTTTATTTCACAGCAATGAGAGTTTCAAAATTTGCAGACTTATTTCAAAAGAGTCTTTATCAAGTAGTCTCAAAGAAAGATATTATATATACATATTTTTGATGAATTCGATTCGCGAGAAGCGATTTGTCAATTATCATCACGCCATCTCACCGCTATCACACCCGGTGTAACACTGCTGAGTAAATCAAGCCATGCATGTGGACAGTAAGTCAAAAACTATATGTTGTTTTAAAATCTGAGAAGAAAACCTTCTACTTGGCAATACCATTTTGTTTTAATGAGAACACGAAACGCCTCGCAGCACACGAAATAAAACTTAGATGGAATAAATTTAATATCCACAAGTTTCCGCTTCAGTAAACAAATACGCACATACTCATAAACAAGCTAGAACTCCTTTTCAGCGTAAAAAAAATATTACTTTCGATAAAATTGCCCACAGAAGATAAAAAATAACTATTAATCATTTAAATGGGAGAAAGGGTTGCATTCAGGCTAAAATTCCAACTGTTGTTTAGGTTATCTCTTGTATTCATGAAGACAACTGTAAGTTCAAAGGTCATAAACTTCAAGCGAGTACCGTAAATACCGGTATTTTCGGTCGTCTAAATTTGTAGTTTGAGTTGCCCCAAAATTTTATTTCACAGAACGATAGAGGGAGCCTTACTCTTTTTATAGAATACCATCTTTACAGCGGAATCCATGTACCAGGTAGGGAGTTTTGCCGTTGAAATTTGCCAAAATCAAGCTTTCTGATAATGCTGTTTAGGAGGGTAAATTTGAAAATTTTTTAAAAATTCAGGTTTGAATCTTTTCCAATTCTAATAACTGTACTTTGTAAAGGAAGGGTCATTGAATTGTGTAATATCGAAATAGATGTGATAATTGTTTTAGTTTTCTTGCACGAGTCGCAAATACGAAGCACATTTTTCAGTGGTTCGAGGGCTTCTCTAAGGGTGAAAATTAAAAAATCGCTTTATTTTATAAAATATAAATCCAAACGAACTAAAAGTTGTATTTTCCTAAATAGTTTCCAGAGGGCTTTCTTGTGAAAACGTTTGAGGGAATTCGATTTTTGCATTTTGCACACCTATCCGTAGTATTTACAGGAAGTCACTCTTAATATCCTCTTCAGACCCATGAGGACTGCTGAGGCCAGCCAGAAGACTATGCTATCCATCACAGTCTGTCACCGATGTGACAGCAGCACCCCATGAACGTACCTAACTGCACTGTTAAAATCATTCCCGCAGCATACACAGATCAAATTATATACACTGGTCAAATTATTTATGAGGTGGACTGTGGTCAGCTCTTAATGTAGCCAATTTTCAACTGTCATATCATAGCACACCTGTTAATTAGTACAAATTACACAGTGATTTTACCACACAGTGGTAAAACAAGACAGTCAATTTTCAAAAACTATCTTTTGAGAAAAATTAAAATTTACTGAGGTCAAAACTCCCTATCTAACAGACACATCCCATAACTAGACTTAGAATGCAAGTGGACAATCAGATATGGTCCCAGCTGTCCTGTGAATACCTGTACAAATGCAACCAGTTTTAACCTCCTAAAGAGGAAATCTGTTTTAACTGGGAACTTAGTCTGGTCATGAGGGTATCCAATTACAAGAGGTTAATCTTAGTAGCTGTTATAGAGTGTTATACATACAAGCGGCTTGAACTGTCGCTGTCCTGCTGTATATGATAAGCTGAGTGCCTTGAACAGCTGCACCACAGATGAATGTTCCAATGCTTTGCGCTGGAATACTACTATAATAAAGAGAGCTATTTGCAAGCTGTTTCCAAGGTTTGTTAGCAGGATTCAAAAGCCAGGCATCATTATTTTTCCAGGATATGACAACGTTTTCAGGACCACTGTATTGTGCTTGACAGTTGAGCAGAAGAGGTTGTCCAATAGCAACAACATGGTCTGAGGGCTCAATTGTGAAATCTGAAAAAGGGAAATCATGTAGGCCCAGTGCTCAGCAACTTATTTAATTTGCATACAGTATTTCCACCCAGTCGATAAGGCCCTTGTACGCCCGTCTACATGATTATCAGCTTTTGACCAAACTATTACCTATTGATTTACTATTAATGTATACTTTAATGTCCCAGTCAAACAAAGATGTCCAGAAAATGTCAGAAAGTTGAGTTTTTTCTCTCGAGTACCTTTGTTGGGGGACAGTATTTCAAAATAAACAATACAATTATGTTAGAAGTACTATGTTTTGACACCAAATTTTAAAGTAGTCTCGATTTTAACTCGAGTTTCCGCGTTTCGGAGGGTGCATGGAATGCATGGCAACACATCAATTACTCCTCTCGAATAAAGGAGAAGAAAGGCGAAATCTTCCTAAAATTTTTCAACAATTCTCTAATTAAAACGTGTCACAACTTGTCATGAAACTTTCTATTTTAGAGAGTTGCAAGACATCACACGATCACCATATAAGCTGGTAATTTGATCCCTAGTTACTAAGTTTTTATACCTTATACTTCCCAAAGTGAAGTTTACATAGAAGCTTACTTTTAAGTTTACTTACTAAAACTTGCAGAAGCTAATAGTCTTGCAGAGCATATCGTCGCGATCACCACAATGTAAAGCAAGGTATTAAAGCTCATTTTAAATAGACTCGCACAGCAAGGGACTTCATCAAACGATCTTGCATAGAATTATAATTAAGAAACGTCACCAGGATAATGGAATGTAGCTTCGATCTTTCGATGTTCTGTCACCACAATGCAAGCCTTGATTTCGACTACACATCATAAAGATCATATTCCAGGCTCGTTAAGACTACATTAGAGGGCAATATCGGTCGGTTGCCAAGGAGAAGAAAGCATGCAGCACTTCGACGATGGAGGCCAGAAGACGCTTGAATATTGATTAGCAACAATGCGCCTGCGATCATATGAACCGTAGCCCGCGGATGTCACCAGTGTCATCGTCACCAGCGCTGCGAGAAGCTTGTCGGTTGTTGGTTAGTGTTCGACTTGACTTCGGTTTTAGTTCGAGTGTGGTTTAGTAGTTGCTTAGTGCCAGGTCCAGAAGTGAAAGAAAACAACGCCGCCAGCTCCCTTAAGAAACCCACTTTGTATTAGCAAAAGTACAACCATTTGTGACTAGTGCATGCATGCGCTCAATTTCCTACCCGAAAATGGTGCATCAGTGTCGGAACAAAAGCACCAGAACAAAACCTGACGTAAGCTGTCATCTTTTGATCTGGTGCTGAGGTAAGACGAAAAATCTTAAATTAAGATTTAAGTTTTTACGGAGTTAAAGCGGAACTGAGCATTAAACCAGGGCAGCCATATACCCGCAAAGCAGCAGAACACGAACAAAAAAACAAACAAACGAAAACATGCATTCAGATGAAAAGAGGAACAATTACAGGAACAGTGATTTCGCTGGTCGAATCCCAGGCCAACTGGCTTGTGTCATTTCAGCGTGTTGAAGGCCAAGATCCAAGATAAAGGATGACAACTTTAAAAAAGTTGACGGAGAGGACAGGTTAAGAGCGAGGATTCTCGTAAGAAAGAAGTACTGGGAATTCCAAAATAGAACTAAGATGGCAGCACATATTTATTATAACGTTTATTTAGGCACTGATTTGTCTTGCAAGAGATCTAAAGATCTGTTTAATTGCGAAAACTTTGTCTCTTTTTCTCGAAGGAATCGTCAATGAAAATACAGTATGAGAACTATATCGAATTATACATTTAGACAGATGATATGTCAACAACGCATGATATTGAGCAAGGAAACTCATTTAATATTGCTACTTCAGTTTAACATGTTTCGTCTCAAGAGTTTTCAAGTTTTTCAAAACGCCTGTAATATCGGCAGTCTGATATTAGACGTCGGTAAATTTCGAACAAGATAGTCGAGAACCTTCTCCAGGATTTTACAAACAGAATGCCGAGCCGCGCCGTAGCCGAACTGGGCATTAATTATTACTTCATAGCCCCGGGATCATAGCTCTACATTTTTTTTTCAGCTACTGTATTAGTAATTAGCTTAAGTTTTGCAGTTCGCAAACCTCAGCCGCGTCAATAAGGTCGAGGTCTTGACCAGTTTTCCGCTTTTGAGTTAAACTCCATTCATTGTAGACCTTTGGCTAAGTTTAGCTCTAACAGTTATTTTAGCTCCATTTTTTTTTCTTTCCCAGTTAAATTCTGAAAACTTCTAGTTCGACATTTGGACGGAATCTGCCGAACTTGAGAAGTTAATTTATAACTTTGCCTGCGCAGCTTGTTCAATTTCTTGCAATTCGCAAAATCAGTCGAACAATATTTCGTCCACGAAACTCCGGTTTGGGAAATTGAGGGTTTACAAAAATAGCTCCTAGAAGGCGAGTTATTTCTAGAATCTATGCAATCGACTTCATCCTAAATCCAATAAAATTATCATAGAAAGAATTCAGACCTGACTTAACGGTAAGTTCGAGTTGGTTCTTTCAAATTCTTCGCTCGCAATTAGCCATTGTATTTGCGTATCTGAATGTCGCAAGCAATTTAAATAAACTGTTACTGAACATTGTAAATGTCTAAAAAAGGCAAAAAGTGGCTCGTTTTAGAGAAGTTATGGGAAAAATGCAAATCAATATAACTGTCGCAGTTTTGTTTGCCGTTGTTTGCTTTAAAAATGTCAATGATCGTTAACTTATACGTGTTATACAGTTCACGAATGCCTCCGTAGTGTTTCCATTTGACATCAAGGAAACACTGTTTAAATCGGTAGGGGAGCACAAAGGAAATAACTGAAGAACGAACTCTTTGTTAAGAAAACAACAATTCTTCCAAGTCAATGGAAATAAAAACGCTATGATGGCCTTAATTTTCAATTGACCACTCTTTTTATGGGCTTATGAGGACATTGTAGGTCTTTTGTGTCATCTGACAACAGACGTGGCGCGCCACAGTTCACGACGCTATCAATGATTGGTTGACTATACAGTAAATTGTTATGCTAACCAATGATTGGTCACGTCTCGCTGCTCCAAACAGCTGCTACACAAAGACCAATATATTCAGCAATATGTTTAGTCTTACAAGTGACACAGGAGGCGAACGTCTGTGGAGCAAAACAAAATTTACTTTTTACCCTACTCTCGCGCGAATGATGTATGTATGTATTGGAAAGGGCGGGTGCCGAACAAACCGCCGTCGCTCGCCCCAGTATGGTGACATGGTCCCTGTCTCGCCGTCAAAAATTAAGCAGAAGCGAGGCAAAAAGATGGAAGACTACAGCGCGTTAAACGGGAATTATTCTTCACCGGATGATTCGCGAACAAACTATAATTTTCAAGGGGATTTCGCCGCAAACGCTAGCGTACTTTCGCTGGATGTCAACGACAATCACAGAATTCTTCGTTCTCCATCGCCATCAAAATCTACCACGCTGCCTCGTCGAAGTCATGGGAAAACACCGCCTCAAAAACCTCCCCGCGGATTGCCGCCGAAGCCTCCTCGCTTAATGGAAAGAAAACTTTTTACTTGCGAAAATCCTACATGTCAAAAACAGGAGGAACTCTTGGGAATCGTCGCTTTGGATTTCAAATCTTGCCCCTCATGTTTTACTCACTACTGTTGTATCGAATGCCGAAAGGCTCACTGGAACGAGCATCGAGTTGTGTGCCACTATGGGCAAGTTGATAGCCACATAAAATCGATTATTAATATGTGCAATGAAAATCGCGACTTGCTGTACCATTTGACTGAAATTGCGCGTGAGGGCTTCATAGCGAAAGGACGCGGAGCTGTTATGCTTATCCTTCTCTCTCCGAAAGCCGCAGAACTTTTCATAAAAAGCGGTGTAGAGTATTTTCGTAATCCTAGAAACACGCCAACTTTTTCTTCGTATCAAGAACTTAAAGACGCCGGAGTTTATTCAAAACACCAGAAAATGCTTCTTGGTCTATTAAATAGTTACTGCCCGGCTCAAGAAATGATTCTGAACATTGCGGTGGTCGTTGGCAAAAATCTCCCCAAGATTCCAATACCTCGAAATAAAGAACCTGCGGTTATTTCGCAAGTTAAGGTTCCATTCACGAATAGAAAAGCATCCAGGACATTTAGCCCGCAGAACAGCCAAGATTTTGACATTTGCACCTACAATGCTAGAGATAACGCTAGAAGAAAATCTTTTTAAAACTGTAAACAGGATTTTATTGTCGCTGTAGCAGTTTTTATGCGTGATTGCTGTCAAACACTAAGATTGTGTTATTTTATTTTGTCATCTATGAATAAATCATGCTTTTAGTTTACAAGCCGTCTAGTAATAAAATCAAGAAAGCTAACTTCCCCGCGGGGAGAGCTTGTATTTTCAACGCGCAACGAACACTGTCAAAACCACTTGTTTTGAAATCTTTTTCTCATTATAGACAAAAAATCGTCTGAGAATATCACAACTTATAGCGCAAATTTGCGCCAAATTCAGTAGAACAAAAATGTTGGCGGCTGTCTATTTTTGCAGCACAAAAATACATGTTCACTTTTAAAAATAGCGAAAATACAAGGGGAAAGATATTTTGCGAATGACAACATCACTCGACCAGTCTATTAAATAATTAAAGAGGGTGGGAATTTGCATACTCACTGGAGGGGAAAATTATTTTCATTTCTACGCTAAATGCGTTACTGACGTAAATATTGTGACAAAAACGGAAACATAACAAATACAGGTATAAGGTTTGTCTGATGAAAACAGAGATGTTTTCTTCGACTATATATTAATTTGTTTCTTTGTATATGAGAAGGAAATGTTGTTTTCGGCTTAGAACTCAGAGATCGATCGATCGATCATGTTAGTTTTCGCGGCCTGTTTTTTCTGTTGTCTCTGAACTTACTAACGTTTCTTAATTGGGTGTGTGCTCTAAAGCGCGCATGACAACAGCCACGTTCAAATTTGAAAGATACAGGATCAAAATTTTATGAATAAACGAAAATCAAGAAAGAGTTGGCTCTGATTGAGCATATTGAGAAGGAGCGTTCAATAACTGAACAAATGAAATTGAGAAAATGAATGCATGACGTTTTACAAAGATCAGTTCAATTCAAGCTGACATGTTAGGCCCAGTTCAGACGCCGAACTTTTCATGAGCCGAACTTAATTCGAATTTGGACTGACCCAAATTATCAAAACTGCACCTGTTGATTCAGACGTCGAACTTGATTCGTCAGCGATTTTCAGGCAAAGTGAAAACTGCTTGGAAAAAACGTTATAATAATTTATGCATTAGCTTCGGCTGACATCTGAATCAAAGCCGTTCCAAAGCCGAAATTCCCTGTTGAGCTAGGCGGGAAGAACGGCTGGGCCGTTCCAAATTCAAATAGCCGTTCCTAACTGATTCAGACACCGAACTTTTCATGTACTTAATTCGATGTATTTGGTTCGGCTTATGAAAAGTTCGGCGTCTGAACTGGGCCTTACTCACTGAAACAATTTTTTTGCGGGAAAACTTGTCGAAAAGAAAAGCAATTTTAACACGTTAGTATGTCATGAATTCTCTTAAACTCACGAAACTGCTTTTATTTTGTTCGACGTGTCAAGGAAAAATAGCAGCTGCTTCCTGTCAGTTTGGTCTTTCGCACCAAATTGAAACTGTAGAAGATGAATATGTCCTGAAGGTAAACGAAATTAATTGTGACATTGTCTTTCCTGTGTTTTGCATCGTGCATCTACTGGACAAAAACATAGCTGAAATTATGCGGTGCAAATGTTTTCATTATGACAGCTAGGGGCCAGGGGACTTGTGTATGTAGGGTTTCATAGTATAGTGAACTTTTCTAAATTTGGGACACTTCAACCAAAAAGTTAGGACATATTGGGTATTCTGTAATAATAGAGGAGTTTAGTTGACCATGAAAATTGAAGGATATACATTTTACCCGTAAATTATCAGCTTTACCGCCTGTGTTCGGCGAACAAATTAAAAGGAAAACACATAACCGATAAAGAACAAACATAATCTGACGCACTTTGGAATATTAATGGCATAATTCAAAAAGCCATAATTGTGTGCATTTCGTGTAATAAAACAAACAGGAATTGAAAACATTTCCCGAACTCAAGCGGTTTAACTGAAGTACTTAACCTGAAACCTACGATGTTATTAACAAACGAAGTACAAATTACAGCTATAGAGCGTCGTTTTTCGATTGATGAAACAAAATTCGTCAGTCTCAGTAGGTAATTTAGAAAAATGACAGTTTGGGACAGTTTGTAACCGTCCTTTTGGGGTGTCAAAATAAACTCAAAAACTCAAAGTATTTGGTAAATAAGACCCACTGGGTTTTTGAAGTCGAATGAATAAATTTTGAATTTAATAGCTCTTTCTATGAAGGCCTTTTTAATTCTTAATTTCAGTTGTTAATTTTTCTATTTTGACTGAAATACAGTTTTGTGAAGTAAATGATTAGAAATGCAGTGAGTGGCTCATGTAATGATATATTAAGTACGGTGTCCCGTGAATACTAGGACCGAAGTCCATAGGAAGAAATTCGCAAATTAAGCTAACAAGCAGGCGATATAGTATGTCTCATGAGCCGGAGTAAGAGATCATTTTGTGATAATACGAGTACTTATTAACTGACCAGGAGGTCCGGACGGAAATCTTTATTGGTTAGCGGTCATGACGTATAGACCTCCGGAAAACAGTAAGAGTCGAAAGTGAGGAGACAGAGTTGAATAGCATTAGCTGGCTACAGTAGCACGCAATAAAAACACATGACCCTTTTATAATACGGTCGGACATAATTGTGAAATGATGTCTTCACGATACATAAACAAAACACGCGGAATTGTACGCACATTAAACCAATATTGACCAACATTTTGTCGCCGCGCCCACTCGGAATGTGGATTTGTTATCCAGCAATGACGTGACGGGGCTCTAAAAGGACCTTATTTGGGCAGAAAAATAGTCACTGTCGACCCGAATTACATACATGTAGCAGGAACTGAAGCCAGTCAGAAACTCGAAGAATAAAAATGCATGCAAATTGAGCCAAGCGTAGGAATTGAGAACGCCAGGAAGCATACCATAGTCACGTTCAGTTTTTGTAAATTCATTCCTGTTTGATAACGTGGAAAGAATTTAAGACAGCGTCCATTCTAGGCAGAAGAATTTGAAAACGCAACTTTATTTCACAGTTAGGCCTACCGTCCACACTAATCCGTCACGACAACGGAGCTTTTCGAGAACGCTCTTCAAACCGGAGGCTGTTTGAAAACGTTTTCGTGTGGACGGTAAACATTTTGAAAACGGGACTTTTCGAAAACGATGCGTCACGATCATCATGTGATTTTCCTTGACCGAGTTTTTCTCAAACACAAATCCAAAATGACCGGTTGCGTTTTCAAATTCCTCCGGCATAGTGTGTCCGAAAAACATTTGATGCGTTTTCAGAGTGAAACCTTCGTTTTCAAATTCCGCCGGCGCATTGTGGACGAGGCCAAAACGTCTTAGTTTCCATCGCTCAACTACTTGAAGAGAAGACCAAACGCAAGACCAAACACAATGATGTTGATATCGCCAGTTGAAAACCGCTAATGAAATGCGGAAAACAAGCAAACCTCTCTTATATATAAACCACTCGTTTTTCCTTATTTTTGACATTTCGTAAAATAAAAACTCTCCGCACTAGAAATCGTTAGTGTAAATAGCCTATCAATATGAATTCAAACCTTTGGAGATGTCATGTAAGATTCACCAATAGTACCATATCGTAGAACGGTTATTCAATTTTTCTCTAATTCGAGTTTCAGTGACGTAACATGACAGTGCAGTTATGACATGCAGTTGTCCTAAGGTCAAGGGGAAGTTGAAAGGTTTTGTCAACTTTGAACAATCCTTAAGTTAAAAAAAAGTGGAAAAGAAAAACAAAGAATTCTATAACAATGTAATATTTATTTCATTTAGGTGTTTACAATGACTGATGTTAATCATCAGTTACCCAAACAGATTACATAGCAATCGGACCTATTTACAAAATCTATCGTACGAGGGCAGAGCTGACCATAAAAAAAGATGATAGCTACCTTAAAATTCCCGGGCTCTTTACAATTCTTGCATACTGAAAATTATACATGGAAAATAAATTATGTGTTACGAGTGGAATTAGCGTTAAAGAACGATATGCTTGTAAGTTAGTGTTCTGCTAATTTATCACGAAACATTTGTTTACCGTAATTAAAAGCCCTAACTCTTGAGTAAGCCCTTTTCAAAGCCACAGCGAAGTTGTTTAATGCTAAGGGCTTACACACGGGATACCAGGGTAATCGGCAATTCAACAGGTCTTTCCAAAGTTGTTTGTGTAAGCTTGCTATTGAAAAATATATATTTAAGAAACTATTTGTTCAGGCACTGTCTTATTAAAGATCAGGGACTTTGCATGATCTACAACTTCCATGGGGATTTGTAAGACCACACAATCGATTTGTAATTATAATTCATACATAGTTTATTTCGGTTGGAACTTGGTGTTCAGTGGAACCTATTGGTTATAGCTCAAGATCGGCCAAGGAACTTTTGGTATACAACGGTGCCTCCTTAAAATTTCCCAGATTCATCATAACCCGAAATTTATAACATTCAAACGCCCTCTAAAACCATGTGTTAAAATGTCGCCTATATTTTAATCTCGATAATCCTCTAAAAAATCAAAAAAATCAAAATACAGTACATACAATAATTGAAAACCGGTACGCCTTATAAACCCCTGGCCAACAACGATTTGATTATTACAATTAAGACTTGAACTCATAATGGTTATTCAGCTCGTCAGACAAATAAATCGTACAATGTAAGCCAGGCCACTATCGCGCTTTTAATGAAAAGTTTATTCATTGTTAAACTACACTGACGCGCCGTGTCTGGCTTTAGTGGCTTGAACACCACCAAAAATCTAACAAAAACATTTGCAAATAGATCTCTGTTAATTAAGCGAGTTTCAGACAGGATACTTTGAAAGAAGATTAATTCGTAATCCTTACCTAGGATTAGTAGTTCCTAGTCCATCTCCAGACAGATGGAATCCGAAACGCCAGTTCCTGACCAAGCAAGTGCCTTACAAGCACTGAAATTCATTGTCCTTCGATCCAGCTTTGCGACTTCCGGTGCTACCGGAATACCGGAAGTCACAAAGGGGAGAGGGACTGGAGGTTGGTATAGAATTCACAAGGAGGACAATCCGATGAATAACTCGGCGCTGCATGATAGTTTAATCATATTATAATGACCAAATATATTTATCGAAATATATTTTTGTTGCGTATGCGAAAAAGCTCGCGGCTGGAATTCAACTAGTGGATGCTATGTATAACATTTGAATGTTCGCCTCGAGGATTTTATGCTACTTATGGTTTTGAGATATCTACACAGCTTTGTTGACATAATATATGTGACTCACTAAGTCCTATTTTGGAAATCAAAATTTACTTTAATGAATTTATCTTATTTGCAAAAAAACCGTGGTAAGGTCAACCCTTACGTTTCGACTGCGTGGAGATCTATCAGTAGAATAAAACAGCTATAGGAAAGATGATTTGATTAAATGAATAGTAGATTTTGGATAATTATCTGTAGCGTCTACGACACGAACGTGACTTTGCGCGAGACACACGTGGCGAGCGCATGACCGCGCGCGCGTGTCTTGCCCTTTGCACTATGATTACGAAAATCTTCTAAATTAATGTGCCTGACCTGCAGGCTACTCTGCCCTTCAACGGAGAATTTCCGTCACAAAACGACTACCCTAGAATATATACTTAAGCCTGATTATCTGACTTCGTTTGAACTCTGGCGCAGTTAGATAAAAGAATTTAGCTTTCGTCAAGAAAGTGTTTCGTGAACAGTGTTACAGTGTAATCAATAGCACGGAATTTATTGAATTTTAATCTCCGCCAGGATTAACGGTATAGGAGAGCATTTATTAACAAATCATTCAAATCGGTTTGATCGATTATTAAGGTTGTCTTGGTCGTTATTTGATAATATTATAAAAGCTTATAATCACAATTTCAGATTGATACATTAATACTGTAGTTTCCAGGAATTTGATTGTATTAAAGCAATGAAAAACTGCTTTAAGGTGTGATAAAGAAGTTAAACTGTAGAAATAATACACGAGACTTGCGATGAAATTGTTAAGAAACGCCTAACGTTATTGACCCAGGCGTATAGAACTTTACCATAACGTAAATATGTTTACGACGCAAAATAATTGAGAAAAATCTAACCGTGGCGGTTATTAAACTAAAGCAAGCACCACTGGACAAAAATTGATACACTGGGATGATAAAATGGCACTATAAAAGCTAGCAGAGTGTTTTAATGAAACAAAATCGTACACTGAACTTCCCTAAGAAATAAAATCGAAGACTCCCTTAAAGTAGTAGCGTTTCCATGTCTTACAAGAAAACAACACTGAAATCCTTAAATCATGTAAAAACACTCAAAATAATGACCCTTAAAGGTCGGTAAGCCCCAAAATGATAAAATTGAAGACAATTTAAAGCAATATTGTAAAGCACTCTCAATAAGTGTGTAAAAAAACTAAAAAGTAAATCGTGTAAATTATGAGTTAATTGACCTTGACAATCAGGTGCTGCGCGGGCAATCTTGTCAGCAGTGACATGCTTGTCACGGTAGCTTCAAGTAAGCGACCTTTCTGGTATACCTGAACTGTTGTGACACAATGAATGCTACGTATTAAACGACCTGCATGATGTTCCTTTGAGCGAGCACTTTCTGAAGAAGGGCTTTAAAAATGCATTCTTTACTCACTGTCACACGAGGTAGTCAATTCTACAAAATAAAAGAAAAAGAAATTTAGAATAAAGACCATCTTATACATAGTTCACTTTAACAAGATCACCCACTAAAACATTACAATTCAATTACGAGCCCATCTCTAAGGTAATTAGAAAATAGACACATCACACGAGTACACGAGAAAAGTTGTGAAACACAAGCTACCGAATTTGTTGGCCAATTCCTAGCTCTCTCGATGAGACACAAAAAGGTAGCTGAATTTAATGTTCCCGGGTCTCGGCCTTATATTGCTAAATGTAAACAACTCCATTCCCTTCAGGTGCGTCACAGAGGAAAGTAGGCTTAAGACACCTGGAATATTAGACAATGTCCCGTTATCACCTTGGGCACGCGCACTAAACTGGATCCTTCATCAACGCAATGGTCCTTAAAGTATGGGACCTTAATTATATAGCTAGTTCCGTGAGCGGACAAGATGAATCGAATCCTGCGCCGTGATATACTACCCGAGCAGGCAAGATGGCGCTACCTTGTCCCGGCGCAAGACGATAGTGTTCGCTTTCTATATAAATCACCAAGCTTTGTTCGGTGAAGATGGCTGGAGTTTGGCTCGGTTTTTTTTTCCCGTTTTTAAGTTTATGGACCGAGACAGAATCGAGGTTCATAAACACGCAACAACAACAACAACAACAACAAAAAAAACAGAACGAGGCCAATAACCAGCCACCTTGACCTCACCCTTGGTCAATAAACCATAAGTATTACTCAGAAAAGCATTTGGTGGAAAATTCCAAAAAAAGAAAACTGAATTACCTTGTGATTCAATTTTAAAGCTCTCCTCATTTCTTTCCGTCGTCACCAGCCTCAGGCATGATTTTACACATCACAATCTTCTTGCCCTGGTTGCCATAGACAGTAAGGGGCTCTTTGAATCGGATGTTCTGGTCGACGTAAAGGCAAAGTTTCTCATACACATCGGGATAGTCGTTTTTCAGTCGGATTCCATACTGTTTCAAATTCTTGGAAATGTTTCTGCAGTAATGTCTTCGCGCTTCGTTCTCGTTTACGAATTCATGTCGAGCGCACTTCGGCAAGTAAAACAGCTTCGTTTCAGTTTTTGGGTCGCTCGGAGAAGACGAGACATCCTCTTTGAGCTTGCTACTAAAGGGAATCTTGATCACTTGAAGAACGGTAGTCACTTTCCTCCGCGGAACAGGATTCGCTGGAAGGTTCTCCATCTTACCAGCAATGATGGCGAGATTGAGGACGAATTCCCCCTCGGGGTCGTAGTCCCTGATATTCTGAATTAAAGCCACCCTGTGCTTGCTCACCACACCTTCCGCCTGTAAATCCTGCAAGGATGAGTACGTTGGAGGACTGGGGAAAAACGAGCAACCGGTGGTCATGAATTTGCGCGCCGACTGCGCAGACGCGAACGTTACCAGCACACAGCCACGCCCTTTCCTTTTGAATCCTTCTTTGGCCGCCTTAGAGAGCTGGAATGTCAGAGCTTCTTTCTTGTGGCAGAGATAAATGAAGGAGCGAATATAGCTGTTGATACGACCGAAGAAGCAAACCTTCTTGTGTTCCGACCAGTGAATCCGCCTGCAGTTCCTTGTGCAGTAATATGTGAAACAAGCGGGGCAAGATGTATAAGTGGTTTTCTCGCCCGGAAACAAAACCTCCTCTTGCTCGCATCGAGGATTGGAACACTTCACAGTAGTCGTTGAGCCTCGCCGCATTCCCCAGTAAGGGACCTCCCCAGCAAACGAGAATTCCGACATTGGGCTCTGAGGGCGCGTTGACAACGACGACACCGAGATATCATCAGGAAAGTCTCTCTCCCCCGCTAATGACATGAAACTGGCGTCGATGTTGGATCCGGGTTGAAAACGATTTGAGGGATACAGGAAAAGATCTGAAGTCATAAGATCGTCCTCATCTTGCTGTTCATTAGAATCCATCCAGGCGTTTTGACTGAGCCACTTGCGTGTATGAGCGCTCAATCCCCGTAAAAACGGAGAGTCGTTTATCGGGTGCTGTCTTTTTGTCAAGTCCGGCATTGATTTTCGACTATCCGCGGCGTCCTTAAAACGCTGTTGGTCTATATGGAGTCCTGGCATTATCTGAACGTCCTGGACACTAGTTCCTAGTCCCTTCTTTTGTAAGCTAGGCCCCGGTCCTTTAGTTTGTGCACTAGGTTCCTCATCGGACTTAGGAGCGGATTTTTCCTCCGACCTCGCACGAGGGCGGCGGACTTTTGTCGTTCGCGAAAGAGAAATAAAGGCCGAAGTAAACTTGGTTAGCGTCTCCTTTGCCGCAGGAGGAGATCGTTCGGGTGTTTTATACGAGGACGATTCCTCCCGTGAAACTTGGCTCGCTCTGATTTCCGGCGTGCTTGAACCAGATGAAGTAGCGGCCTTTTCATTCTCTAGCTCGACAACAGGTGTGGCAGTTTTAGAAGATCCACTTGACTCGGTGCGATTTCGGGCTCCGATGTTAGCGGCTTCGAGAGCTGCCCTTGTTTGCCGATGGCGAGGTTTCAGCGGCAGGCTGCTCACAGATGACGTTTCGGAGTCAGCATCGCTGCTGTGTTTCCGCACAGAGTTGCCGTGACTATTAGGGAAACCGTAAGGTGGGTAATCCTCAAAGAAAACTTCATCCAGCTCGTCATCGTCATAACCATCGTTGACTAGAAAAGCTGAAATCACGTTCGATTCCTCGTTACTGGCTGCCTCCGTGACAATCACAGGTTCGATGACAATAGGTTCTTCTGATTTGACGTGATGTATAACCAGATTTTCATCGTCGTCTTGCTCGTTACTGTTGATACGGACGGCTTTTTGAGGAACAGGTTCCATCCGCGCCCACACATGAACTTTCTCTGTGACTTCATGGGTTTCAGGGCTTTGTGGTCGCGGCTTCTCCTCTGTGACTGCAGCAGTTTGTTGAGCTAGTAAAGCGTCTAAATCTGTAACCATAATTCGGCTCTCTCCCAGAATTTCTCCGTCAAATGCATCCTCGATGCTGCTTAAGCTGCTTACGCTACGCTCGTTAACACCTCCCAGAGTAGAAACAGGATCAGAACGAACGCTGCCAAGGGTGTTAAACGCACTCGGAGTTCCGGCGTCATTATCCTTTATCTCTAAGCTTCCGTATCCAGACTCCCGACCCTGTCTGTAACGGACTTCTCTTATGGGCGATATCTGCGATACACGAGCTTCAATTTCACGTTCATCTCTCAGCTTTGGCAGTGTTTCCACTGTTGGCGATAAACGAGGTCGAGAAAATCTGTCCTCAGTTTGTGGCGGGACTTCCTCTGCAGGAGTTACACGTGCAACCCGGACTTTGATGGTGTTTCCCTTGGTTGCAGAATCTGAAATTTCTGTAACAGTCTCTCGCTCTAGCCACGGGATAGCTTCAACAACGGGCGACACAATCGGCGCACTAATTATTCTCTCCTGTGCCCTGTTTTCCTCGCTGCCATCGACGTCCTCGCGTTCTACCCGAGGTTTGGACTCCCTTGAAGATATCTGTGTCACACGAGCTTTAAATTCTCGCCTTGAAGTCTCTTTGTCTCTAATTTCTGTTACGTTCTCGTCACTTTGTGCTTCTCCCTCTTCCAATACTGGCATCACTCTGGCTTTAATTATTCTGGTCGGTGCGTCTTTTTCTGTCACAGATTCAAGATCTTGCAGTGCTGTCACTTTGAGAATGGGTGATCTTCGAGGTGAAACAACTTGTTCCTCAGATATTGATTCTTCCATTTCAGGCAGTGACTTGCGGCGCGTTTTAACCTCCAATACAGGCAAAACCGTCGGACCCTTACGCCCTTCAACTTTTTTTTCTTCCTCGGCAAAACTCGCCAGTGCGTTTCCCAAATCGCTACGTCTTCGGGGCGGCGTCACCGCCATTTTGATCGAATCAAGATCACTCAGGGACTTCCATCTCGCCTTTCCATGAACCTTCTTCTTCACGTTCAAAATAAGAATCCTTTGCTTGTCGCCTACGACCTCTTGAACAGTGATTTTAGCGGTATGAATAGAATCTGGCTCGATTAACTCTTTCACATCGTCCTCGGGAACACTTTGGCCAGCCTGGACGTTGTGCGTAGCAGGCTCCTCTTCTTGGATAATATCCTGCATTTCTCCCGGCGCTCTTTCAACAAACCTGAGATCTTCATGGCTCTTGCTGAGTCGTATGTTGCGAGATGCGAGGTAGGTCTTTCGAGGTTTCTTCTCCCAAGGTGTCGGCGACATCCTCGTCGGAGAGCGGACTCTTCTGCCTTCTCTATCCTCTTGCGAATCTTTTCCCTGAATGCTTATTGTAACAGGAGGTGACTCGGGTGACTGAACTTCAGTTTCTTCAGTTAAAGCAGGTTCTTCGCTGGAGCTCGGAGACAACATGCCATTTTCACTTGCAGTTTTTGAATCTTCTTTGCGCCTCTTTCCCGATATAAACAATTTCAATCCAACATTTGATCTCTTGGGTTTTGCTTGAATGTCGTCTTTTGTAACAGTCTTAGATACTTTATCCGTACGGTCACTTTTTGTTTGATCGTTTTGTGCGGGTACTTTCACAAAATCTTTCACGATCTCACGTTCTGAGGAGACGGCTTCAACGGACGACGCTCTGGCCTTGATCTCTGGTGTTATTTTTGGTTCGAGTTTAGCTTCCAGTAAAATGTCATCCTTTTGCGCAGGTGTTTGCGCAACATCGTTCGTGATGCCACGTTTTGGGGCGACGGCCTCCACAGATGACGCCGTCGTCTTGATAGCAGCTGGCGTCGATGTCGTGTCGGGTTTAGCGTCAATTTGCGTTTGATCGCTCTCTGCAGGGAGTCTCTCGACATATGCTGTGACGTCACGTTTTATGACGTCTTCTTTGACCGATGACACTGTCGTTTTGATAGTCGCCGACGTCGGTTTCGAGTCGGGTTTAGCGTCAATTTGTGTTTGATCGCTCTGTTCAGGGAGTCTCTCAACATACGCCGTGACGTCACGTTTTATGACGTCTTCTTGCACAGATGACGCTGTCGTCTTGATAGTCGCTGGCGTCGATTTCGAGTCGGGATTAGCGTCAATTTGCGTTTGATCGCTCTGTGCAGGGAGTCTCTCCACATATTCCTTAACGTTAGCTTTTATGATGTCTTCTTTCACAGGTAACGTTCTCGCCTGTATGGTGTCTGGCGTCGATTTCAGCTCGGGTTTAACGTCGTCATTAGTCGCATCACTCTCGGGAGGAAGGTTCTCGACGTACTCCTTGAGGACAAGTTTAGGGGTGTCTGCTTTCAAAGATGACTCATTTGCCTGGACAGTCTCAGGCGTAGATTTCGACTCGGGTTTAACGTCGGCATTCGTGAGATCACTCTCGGCAGGAAGATTCTCGACGCACTCCGTGAAGACGACTTTAGGGGTATCTTCTTTCAAAGACACCTCCTTCGGCTGTATAGTCTCAGGGGTGGATTTCGACTCGATTGTCATTCGATCGCTCTGTACAGGAATGTTTTCGAGCTGCTGCGTCACGTCACGTTTTGAGACGTCTTGTTCAACAGATGAAGATCTCGCCTCGATAGTCGTTGGTGTCGATTTGGACTGTGGTTTTGCGACGATTGTCGTTTGATCGCTCTCTACAGGAATTGTTTCCAAATTCTGCGTCACGTCAGGTGTTGGTACGTCTTCTTCCACAAATGACTTTCTCATCTGGATGGTCTCTGGCGTCGATTGCGAGTCAGGCTTGGCGTCACGATTTGTTTGACCGAGTTTCTTGACGTATTGCGTGACGCCAAGTTTGGAGATGTGTTCTTTCACAGGTGTCGTTTTCACCTGGTTGGCTTCCGGCGTGGATTTCGATTCAGGTTTAGCGTCGATTTCCGTTTGATCGCTCAGTACAGGAAGTTTCTCGATATCTTGCGTGACGTCACGTTTTGGAACGCTCGCTTCTAAAGACGAAACACTCGCCTTGACGTTCTCAGGCTTCATTTCCGACCCAGGTTTGTCGTCCACTTTCGTTTGAACGCTCTCTACGGGAAGTTTCTGAACATTTTGCCTGACGTCTCGTTTAGGAACGTTCGCTTCTATAGACGAAACACTCGCCTTGACGTTCTCAGGCTTTATTTCCGATCCAGGTTTGTCGTCCACTTTCGTTTGAACGCTCTGTACAGGAAGTTTCTGAGCATCTTGCATGACGTCTCGTTTTGGAACGTTCGCTTCTACAGGCGAAACACTCGCCTTGACGTTCTCAGGCTTCATTTCCGACCCAGGCTTGTCGTCCACTTTCGTTTGAACGTTCTGCACAGGAAGTTTCTGAGCATCTTGCCTGACGTCTCGTTTTAGAACGCTCGCTTCTACAGACAAAACATTCGCCTTCACGTTCTCAGACTTCATTTCCGACCCAGGTTTGTTGTCCACTTTCGTTTGACCGTTCTGTACAGGTAGCTTCTCCTCATCTTGCGTGACGTCACGTTTGGGGACCTTGGATTCCACAGACGACCTGCGCGCTTTGACAGTTTCAGCTTCGATTTTTGATTCGAACCTAGCGACCATTTTAGATAGATGCTTCTGTTTGGTTCGTTTAGGGGACATTTGAGTTATGTCACGTACTGGGGCTTCTTTTTGCGTGGGTGAAGTGCAGCTCTCGACGTTTTCGGCTCTAGATGTGTTGTTCATTTCTCTGTTATCATTCTTTGCCAGTGGTTTGCAAGAATCTTCTATTCCGACACTTTTCGGGGCGTCACCTTCTAAGGATAATGGGAGCACCTTGACAACATCGGTCACAATTTTTGATTCGGGCTTTGCGTCGGTTTTCGGGTTATCGCTTTGTGCGAGTGCTTGCGTGAGAAGTTGCGTGACGTCACGCTCTGGGGTGTTCTTAACGCTTACTTCGATAACCTCGTCCACGACTTTTTGTTCAGGTTTGGGAGGCGTGTAAGATTCCTTTCTGGGAATCATTTCCGTTTCCTTAGCAATAACCTCAGAAATGTCACACTGTTCTTCCTCAAAGTTCATTGGCTGCGTGAAGTTAGCATCCGAGTCAATCTCAGCTTTGATGACATCGTACGAAGGATGCATCTTTGGTTCACGGCATTTCGGAACGATTTCTGCCTCTTCAACTTCTTTCCTCGCACTAGTTTCGTTACGTGCATTTTCCGTATCGATTTTATCTTTTTTGTGATCGCCAAATTCTTCAATCAACTGTTTTGGACTCTGAAGCTCCTGCTCGTCTTTAGTAATCATGACTTCCTTTCTGACAAAAATCTTGATTTTCTTTACAATTTTTACAGATCTTGTACTGTCTCCAACGACACCAATATCGCCGTTCACGCCATTGTAAGCGAACATTTTGTCCGACAGTTCAGGCGGTTCGTTTGACCTTTTTTGTTCGTCGCTGGCCACATCTATCACGCCTCCGATTTCAGGTTTTTCAGTCACGCCATTGCAAGAAATAATTTTGTCTAAGAAAACAGGTTCTTTTAATTTCTTCTCCTTCTCATTGGCTAAATTCTTTGCCTCGTTGATTCCACCATTTTTGGTAAGGCCATTGTAGGTTATAATTTCGTCTAAGTGACTAGGTTCCTCTGGCAACTTCGGTTGATATTTCTTCTCAGAGTGTTCGTCAATTTCGGGGCCAGATTTCTCTGCTTCAGAACTGCTATGATCATCCAGGTCAAACTCAGAGTCACTGGCGTCCATGGTAGCAATAGGGGCCTGTAACCTGGGGTCTTTACGAACACTAAACTCATTACCATTGCTGTAATTATACCCCGCTTGATCCCACAGATTGCTTTCGAACTCCTTTCCCTTATCATCTTCTGCTGAGCTAATTTCTTCGTCTTCCGGGATTGTGTATAGACGTGGCTTTCGCTCACGCCTGTGGTCTTCGATAAATTCAGACCAGTCCTCGCCGTAATAATCAAAACTAACATCATCAGGGTGATCTCTCTGATGGTCGTTAAGTTTCGACAGGACTAGTTCGCCATAAACACCATCCTTTTGAAATGAAACGTCATCCATTAACGTTTCCACCTCGTAACTCTTTATCGAAGGCTCGAACTCTTGCAGCTCTTCACTTGGTTGTTTATCTAAACAATCGCTCAACTTTGAAGTGACAATAATTGACTTTTGAATATTTATGTCTGATCCATCGTCAACGTGCGTTGTCTCGGGTGCTGTAATAGAATAATTTGTTTCTTCATCTGATGATATTACAGTACGCGTAGATGAAATATCAACATCTCTCTGCTCGACTTTGTCCACGGATAGATCGGTTTCCACTACGTCTTTGCTAGAATCGTCATTCACTTCGGCTTGGCCTTCTTCCGAGAGAATCTTGTCTAGATCTGTCACAGAAACGTGCCTTTTGAAATAAATGCTAAACTCTCCTTCGTCTTGCAGTTCGTCGCTGTCGATCAAATCAACATCGTCAATATCAATGTCAGTTTCAAACGTGTCGGTTTCAAACGGGTTGGCGTATCGTGTTGAACCATTCATATCCATAGAATCATCATTAGGGATTTTAATGTCACTTTTCAAACCATCGTCATAAGAATCGATAATTATTTTAGGAACTGCCACTTGATCGAGTTGTTGTTTCGGGCTCGAAATTCCCTTCTGTGGCTTGGTTGTTTCGTCGCTTCCCGACATGGAGAAAAACGTCCAGGCGTGTCTCGTGTGGTCATTTGTACCCGCTATTTCATCGACGAAACCCTTCAATTGAAAGTCAGCGAGATCGCTTTTGTTTATGTCCATTTTAATACCTTTTAATCCACTGGTGTCCTCCTCCGCTGAAGCATCGCTAAGCTCCGTGTCGCGTTCATTTTCAATGTTACCACGGGCATTTTCTTCGTTCTTTGAATTTTCGAAGTGGATATCACGTGTGAAATAACGATCCAGACCGTTCGGAGGACAGGAAATTTTCTGCTCATTTGATGCATGTAATTTGGGCTCCTCATTTGCATCTTGTTTGAGAGCTGGCGCAAGATCACAGCTCGATATTGTAAACAATGAGGTGCTCTCGATCGCACTGTTGTTCACGTCAGAAACACTGTCCAGTATTGTTTCCTTCTCGTCTTTCGGTGCAGAAAAATCCAAACTACCGGAAGTGACTTCTGCAACAGTTCGGCACTTCGTTGGTATCGCGCTTTCTTGCGTGGAGATGTGACTTGCTGGCTCAGGTGATAGAATATTTTTAGAGTTTTCCGCATCTAACACTTGACAACGATTGTCAATTTCGGTAGATAACAAAGAAGAGCCGTTTTGTTCTATATTTACAGGTTCGGAGATTGATTTGACGATCGCGGGGTGGTTAACATTCTCAAAAGCGAAAAGCGATTGCGACTCAGCGGGCTCACCAATAACAACACGATCTTCTTTCGGCTGCAGTTCCTTTGTCATGGTCTCGCGGCTTTCAATAAACGGGGCAAATTTTGTTCCACTCCCAGAAAGATCGAGCTTATGTTCTATATTCACTGAACTTTCTAACACCCCATCATTGTTATTAACTAGCTGCTTGTAGGCTGTAGGTAAATATGAAAGGTCGGCGCTAAACTTATCATCGACATCCGTGTCTTGAGATTTCTCGCTGCTTTCACTGTCACTATCCTCTTCAATTTCTTCCTCTTCAACAATACTAGGTAAGAATCCAGGGAAGATAAGATCCATGTTTTCCATAGAGGGTCTTCGAGCGGCTGCCAGACCACTTGAACCATCAGACGATTCGAAACTTTCGTCATCCCACCCGTACTTTGAATAGTGAATGTGAATTTCATCGTCAATGTATTCGTAAACGCTAGACTCCTCTCTCTCCCCACTCGGCGCCGAAGCAGCATTATCCAACGTGTCTTCTTTCGAAATATCACTCTTAAACCGAAGATCGTCGGTCAACTGTTCTAGAATTTTCCTCGCGACCTCCTCCTCTCGATCGATTTCCTTATCAGAAATTTGCCGACCGGCGGACCTTCGGATCGTAGCAATCTGTGTGATGTAAAACCACACGGTCACAACGAGCAGAAAAACAAACGCAAACGACCAGAATAAGATGGATATTTCTCCTTCTTCGGTTTCATCCTGACTCGGAATGTAGTCTTCCGCAGCCGAAGAAATCACCGCCATCCACATGTCGCCGGGAGTCGCTCGATAGATTTAAAACGGCAGAATGCGCGCTATGGTACTTAATTCTTCTGCTTTCTACGGCGACGGCACGAAACCTTTCCCGTCGGGCCAAGAATATAAACAATTTGTAGTGACCAAGCTCAGGAGTTACATCTCTACGGGCAACGCTGGAAATCTAATCGTCTTGCTGTTGTCCCGTATCGCGGACAATCGCTTCTGTTCTGAGAAAGCGAAGCGTGCAACTTCTAGTAGCTCGTCAGATTTGCATATCAATTGGTGGCACTAAAGGCTAATTTGAATCCTAAAATTTGTGCATTATGTCTTCACTTTGGCGGCCACCAGCTACGAGTTTGTGCAACGATCGGATTCCAGCCAGGTCATAAAAAATGTATAACTCCACCTTCACTTTTTCTCGAAATGACGCGTCGCTTGAACGAAGAGGCTACAAAGCGTTCCTTCGGTCGTGTTTATCTTGGAGTAAAATAATCTTTTGATAGGTTCGGAACCACGTGAACAAAACAATGGCAGAGCTTGCGTGAGTGAGCAATTCCAAAAAAAAATATTTATAACAACAATGATAGCTACAACAGGCAGACGGTGTCGTGGATTTAAGTAACCTACAGGGCACAGACAGGCGTGAAAATAAATACGATCAGACTTAATACTGGTATACATTTCCAGAGGAATTTTATTTGCTAATATTTCTAACGACAGATGGGCACACGCGATGTGTAGAAATGTGTCTCCAGCCTGTACACCTTGGGTTCGAAACGAGAGAGACGTTTGTGAAGCTATATAATTAATTGCTTTATGACAATTAGCAATTCAAGGCCAGAGTTAAGTCAGAAATTTAATTTATTTCATCCATCGAGTTTCGTAAGTATGTCTGAAGTTGTCAAATGTTGACAAACACTCAAGAGCGATTGTTACGACGTTTTCTACACCAAACCCCACCGGAAATTCAAAACGCACCAAAGGAAATGAACTCTGACTGAAGGGATCTTTAATTCTAAATCGTTTAGATTTCCTTTGGATGACTGACCTG
This sequence comes from Orbicella faveolata, assembly GCF_042242905.1. NCBI lineage: Eukaryota > Metazoa > Cnidaria > Anthozoa > Scleractinia > Merulinidae > Orbicella > Orbicella faveolata. The sequence goes on from NW_028301565.1 coordinate 2,212,547, forward strand.
GGGAAAAAAAATTGCGAAGTTGGGGCAAAACAATATGTTTAATTACGTAAAATTACGACGAACGTTATGGAAAGATATACAGAGCCAAATTGTTTGCCAGAAAAAAAAAAAAAAAACACTGTCACTGGTTTTATTTTGTTTATTCTCTTTATTTGTTATGGGCTCTTTACAGTTTTCAAATGATTTCTATATGGAAAGTGGACTGATTCACTGTAATATAAGCTGCCTATTGCTACGCTAAGCGGCCTATGATCTAGTAAGACCAATTTTTCCCGCTTCTATTTCGATAATGCTAATGAATAAGAGTGCCACTGAACCACTCAGTTAAACAGTATAACCCGTTTTTTGATCCACAAACTGCCCGCTGTCAGCTCTCCAGATCAAGTTTGATATTTTTTTTCCCTTCGATATAGTTATCAAATATGTAGATCACTCTCTCTTTCACAACAGTATGTATTTGTCTTCTTTTTCCGCGGATGTAGTTTTAGAAAAGCTCGTCCCTTCTCGGATCCGTTGCTATTTTAAAGGTGTTTTAATTAAATGCTATAAGACCTTTAATTTGTACTGAAGATGGTCTCTAAAATCGGAAATGAGGTAACTCATCATAGATTGAGGACAGGTTCTGACACCTTTCATCAGTTTTGCCTTCAGCGATTGAAAGAAAACTATGAATTGTATTATGTGCAGGAAAGCTTAGCAACATTATCTTGCCTTTCTACAGTCCTGTCGTCGGGAGAGCAAGAGTGCTTGAATCGCTGTAGCTCTGGAATGCACAAGAATGCTGTTAAATCATTTTCTTAATTGTACTTATTATGTAATTTATGTGGATGGTAATGCACTCGGGAAGGCACTTGACTGGAACGTGGTCGCAAATATACACTCGTTGGCATCACTGTCAAGTTTTTAAATAGACAGAATGATTAAAAATTAAATCTACCCAAATTTTAGCAATGTGAATACATCGTTAGCTTGTTCTTTAACACAGTTTTGCCTTTCCCATCCTGCTGGTGAAATATTTGCGATATTTGAAAACTTGAGAAAACTCCCGAATTTTAATTCCTATTATTTCAACTATAAGCTTGGAATTGAATTGAAGAGTCCTTGGGCAATGCAAAAAATTATTTCAGATCAGGGCCAAAATTAACTTGGAACCGTTCCAACAATTAAATTCAGTGGTGCAATCTCGCCAAATTTTCCTTATATAGTTTTAGAGCCTTTAAGAGCATCACGTACCGGTATTAAATAATTGACGAGCTGCGTCAGAACAGGCTTAAATAAAATTTCCTGGTAACATTTATTCATGCTGTAGAAGTCTGTTTTTGCATATCCATCTATGGTTCGCATGAGTTACTTCTTTGTTTAAATCACATTAACCTTTTCTCACAGAACCGCCTTCACTTTTATGTCCATGATTGTATCTTTTCATTTTGCGTGACAGCATCTCAAACGTGAAGTCCCTCTAGGCATTTTCACCAGACCGTAACAAATTTGTCAAGAGCACGAATGACTATTAGTGGTAAATTGCAATTCAGCTGTTGTTATTGAGAGAACTAATAAGAACGAAAATGAGAACCCTTCGGTGATCATGAGCTATCTTCCCCTCACTAAATCTATGTCCAGTAAGACAAGGGGTGTTGTCCTGATGGGCCTCAAACTTCTTATAACCAAACTAACGGTAGAGAGTTGATAACAAGCAGCTATTTATAGACGTTAAAAGTTATGTCATTGAGTTTGGGTTTGTCAAAGCCACCTCTTCGTCGTTGTTTCGCCATATTTCCAGGTCGTGAACGTGTAATAAAGTTTCGTGTCAATTCCTGGCACTGTGGTATTTGATAAAAGAAATACCTGTGTGAAAAAGTCCGAACAGAATATAAAAAACAGATAGACAGGTGAAATGTGTCACCAAGGGCAACCAGAGTGTTCTCAAAAAGTTGCTATTTTTGAAGACGAATATTAATTATGTCGGCAATACAAGTCAATTTTACATTTTGCGGATATTAAATGCCAAAAAAAGATTTATTAAAATGTAATAAAGAGATAAAAGTTATTGGAACTTATTGCAAAGGCAAAGAACATGCAGTTTCCCATAGAATTAGTCTCCGTGACCAAACTCAGTGGATTATGAAGGTAATAATGTTGAGAAGACTCTTACAAAACACTGAAGTAGCATAGCTGGAAGGAACAAAACGGTTGCCAAGAAATTAAACAAACTGAGGTACTTTACATAATGACAACAAACTGACTAACAAACTCTCCGTGTCACCTGGAACTCGTGCAACTTGCTAATTGGTTTATATGCCTAGGCCGATTTTCGGGCATCTGAATGAGGGCTACCTGTAAGCATCAAATAAGGCAGGCAACAGAGAATATCACCAGTTTCTTGATGATCGACATTTATCACAGTTTGAGACGAATAATGTGCTAATAACTTATGATAACACTCTAATGAGAAATTTTTAGCTTATTCATCTACTGTCTAGACAGCTTTTGACATGAGGTTCAACCCCTCGGGTTGTATTTCAGGAATGATGAAAGAGATAAGAGTTTCACAGTTCGGCGCATGTCCAAGCTTTGACGCGAGCATAAACTACCTTTTTCGTGTCTTACTCACGACCACATGTAGTTCAATCACAGGCAATACTTAGGTAAGCTCTCTGGATGACTGATGCCCAAACTTGGCGGAAGATACCACGAATTTACACAGAAAATGTCGAATTTGGTATTGAACATCGAACTGATTATGCAGGCGGAAGGCTTGACCCTGGACAGACGCACGAGTTATCTGTTCACATCTGATTGGTTAACAAACAAAGGAAAGATTGCAAAAGGAATTCTAATAAGAAATACCACCTCTATTCAGCCTCTTTAATTTCCCAAGTCTACGGTTTCCTGATTGTTTGTTGCATGTGCACATTATCACCTCTTTTTGGTTTTTCTACCTAAGTAAGCTAAATGAATACATAGTGTAGATGGCATTCAATTTTGCCCCAAGAGCCACCGAAGTGATTCGGACCCCGAGTTTCAATGATGCATGGCCTGCACAAGTGAAAAAATCAAGATAAGCCTACTATTATGCAATATGGCAAAGTTATTTTAAATTCCATATCCCTTAGTTTAAATCGTTGTAATTTTAGTCTCAAGCTTCAGGCCCGGTGTTACATTTCATACACCTGTTCTAAACACATTGCTTGAAGTTTGCACGATTTGTGAAATGTAGCATTTCTTTATAAAAGTTCAGATAAGTTACTAGGAATGAGCTGGACAAAAGCAACGGCAGTTATTTTCATTATGGGAGGGGAGGAGTGGGGGGAGAAGTAAAAGGTAGTAATGTATTTGGTTAAGCCAGATAAACTAAGACCGGTCAGGACCTCTTAAAGTTTGGGCGCAAGAGGTAATTCAAATCTGTCGACAAAAGAGAAACATCCTTTAAAACAAATCGCCAGCACAGAGCATACAGCTTAGCAGATTTCCATCGTCCTCTCAGTATGCCCTGTTAGTGAGATTTATAAACTTGACAGTTTCATCAAGCGGTTTTAAAATGACTGTCGTACAACAAAAACCCAAGTTATCACTTTTGGCTAGTCGTGAAGAACACAGACAATCCTGTGAACCAATCAAAACTCCAATACATGTAGTAAACTTACGACTGGTTTGATTGTACTTCTGATTTGGATAAGAAAGCTGTGCAAGATTTTTGAGCCCATGAATAGCATGCTAGTTACATGTAAGTTAGTTAGTGAAAAACTAATAATGAAATAAAAACTTCAAAAACTAAGGTTTCTGTAGAATATATCTTTCACTACATAATATTGTAAGCTGGGATCATCTCAATAGGCTAAATTGATGTGAACCAGCTGAGCAATGCACTATGGTGTTATTTTTCATTCATAGCAACCCAATATTTGAATAAATAAGAAGTGTTCAAGGATAAGGTAAATATTTTAATAAATACATTTTTATATTACATCTTAAGTACAATAAATAGCTCATCGGCCTCTTGTTAAATATTGTTAGTAGCAGAGTCAGTAGTTATATCTTCAATAAAACCATTTTAATTATCACTATTCGAGAAAAATTGACAAAACAGTGTCGCACGATGAAAGTAAAAGCTGGAGAAACGTCAATATCCACAATAACTGAATTGAGTAATTTACAATAATATTATAAAAAATTCCCAGTTAGTAAATAGATTATGAGTACATGATGTTCTCTTCTTCTTGCTGACTTATAAATGAATAAATACTATTGTTTCCAGTGGCTCTGTTTAGTAGCAGTCTCTTTAGTTTACTGGCCAGCTACACCCTGTAACATCTACTTGATTGCTCTGAATTAAAGAAAGACAAGTGCAAATTATTATACAGATTAACATGCAAAGTAACATACACCCAGGCAAAGCCTGAAAATGAACTTAATAATAATGTTTAGCTTATGACTGAGTCAAAGTTAAAACCCATAGGTTACAAGATTTTCAAACCGATTGTGCTCTAGTGGTGTGGCTTTGCTGTGCAGAGCTCCAACAAGATGATCTGAACCCCTGGGAAAACATGGGAGTTTGACTATTGGTAACGCCTGAGGAGTTTAGTCAGAGAGTCTAGTTGAATGATTCACCTGATGATGGTGAAGAACGAGGAGATATGACCATCAGGTACATGTTAGGCCCCATCCACATTACACGGGAGGAATTTGAAAATGGAGGATTCAAATGCTTCTGGTCCACATTACGCAGGAGGAATTTAAAAATTCAACAATCACTGGTTATTTTGGATTTGCGTTTGAAAAAAAATTGGCAGGGAAATCACATGATTACTGCTAGGTCATCATTTTCAAAAAGCTCCATTTCTGAAATGTTTTCTGTCCACATGAAAATGGAAAAAAAAGGGGGGGGGGGGGGTCAAATTTTCCTGTGGTTTAAAGAGTCTTTTTAAAGAGCCTTTTTGAAATGAATAAGAACATTGCCAGAACAGTGACTGCTGGGTTACAAGCAACTAAAAACATTGGCACAAGCACGTATAGAGCGTTTTCATTGTCACGCAATAAAAAATAAAATCAAAAACCATTCAGTGGATAAAGTCAAGAAATTGTGATATTATAGAAGATAAATAAAGAAGACAGTTCTCGAAGTTTAAGGTGTGTGTATTGTCCCAAAGTTGAGATATTGGTCAAAATGTTTTGCACAATCAAATTTACAGAGCCTTAAGAGCAGTATCGAGCTGCCATGCTGATGTTCCTCTGTGTTACACCAATATGGCGGCCAGAAATAATGTTAACATCTGGAACTCACTTTGGTTATCTAGGACACTGATTATCTACACTGAAAAAACAAACATTTAAAAAAGTACTTTTCCTAATACTTAAACATTTCACACGGCTAAAATCACGAGATAAATAAATATTTTTTGAAAAATGCGATCGTAGCTTTGTCACGCACTGCCATAACTCTGGTTTCCAAATGAAGAATGCTATTGAGCTGGAAAAATGTAAACACATAAATCTAGTATCTCTTAGGCCTGATAAGGATAAAAACTTTGGTGGTTCTTCAGTTTTGAATATAAGAATTTGATGACGTCATGTGAAAATGCTCTATAACATGATCTATCCTTTGAATTGAGAAGTCTGGGTACGACTTTTTTTTTGCCAACCAACATCAATCGATGAATGGCTTTTGTGTGACTATCGATTGATCATCGATTGACCAATACCAATCAATACCAATTACAGTAACTAATTTTATCGATTGATATCGATTGCTTTTCTGATCATCATTTTCCATCGACTGGACACCATGGGTTCCAATAATACACCACGTAGATAATCGGAAGAAAACAATCTCTTGAATTTCAAACATATTTTGAGCAACTGTAGCAACAGGTGGTATGAGGACGGGAAAAACCGTAATGCATACCGGTAGACGCTACATGTACCTTCCTGAAACTTGGAAAGGCCTTAATTCTAAATAATTATTGGAAAAAAAAAAAAACAATCAAACAGACACTAACTTCGCAAGGTCAAGAGCCAGCTATCTAACATGAAGGATATTGGTAAGGTTTGCCGTAGTAAGAAAATAAATAAATAACAAGCGACCGAATCATCCAGCTGTTTTCTATAAGTAAGCTTAAGTTTCTTAACGCTTACTGCTTGCAAAACCTTCCGGGATAACCCTCCATCTATTTTTACACTTTTACTGCTACAAATATTACCTTTCATGAGTGGTACGACGGATTAAGCGTTATGAACCTCGAAAGGATGAAAGCTGCGACTATTGTGGCCAACGTGAAGGTGAAAGCATAGAAATAAAACGTCTGTTCGTCTTTAAAGATGTCCACCATTTTGTCTGCAAACAAACAAAGCTCCCGGTCAAAGGACTGGAAATGAGCAGTGACGTCATGCCAGCGCCATCGATATCACAACAAAATGGCGACCTGTTTTAGTTGGAACAATCACTTTGTTTTTTACGCATTTATTCTTCTTTTTCCCGCCATCTGGGGTAGAAACCATCAAATACTACTAAAGGTATAGTTATTTTATGAATCTATTGACTTTTTGTATCGTTTGACTTGCAAAAGACGTTGAGTTATTGCTAAACAGTTTCGCTTGCAAATTATATACAGGATGAAGTGAGGCAGACAATCGAGTTGAGTAAGTTCGGATTTCTTCAGAATGGGATCCTCAAAGTGAACTTTTCTGATATGGTGGTTCAAGGCGACCGTGATAAAGTTCTCGTAAGTATTGAGTTCTATATATAACTTCTAATTATACATCTAAGCTCTCAAAATTTAATTATGATATGTTCACTTGATTCGCGTTGAGTAACACTTAGCTTCTGTCTTCATTTGAAATAAATGAGCCGTCATATCTCAAATCTTATTTTCGTTTAAAATTTAGTTTGGTTTTTCCTTGGAGAAGACAGGGAGCGACGGGATTTCACCCTACATGGTAAGCTTATTTTATTTCTGTTGAAACTAGCGATAAAAATATTATATATACAAATTAAGATATACTGTGCTCAACGTCTTTAATTTGTTTACTAGAATTTCCTTTTCAATTTTTTTACATCTAAATCTCGCCCTCAGAAATTATTCCAACAAAATTGCAAAGAGTAATGAAATAAATCAGACTTGCAAAAAAGAGCAAGAAAACTTGAGTAGTTATCATGCCAGGTTTTAAAGGAAGTATGTTGAAATCTCCTTCAAATGCTGATTTTTTGTTTGCTGTGTTTGTATAGCTGTTCCGCCAGTCGTGGAAAGCATAAATTTGAAATTTTGAAATGGAGATATCTTGCTTTGTAATCATTTGATTCTTGTCACTTTTACTTCAGACATAGCATTTTTGTCTTAGTTTGGCAGACAAAATTTAATTTTTGACAATATGCCAATTTAAAGAAACAATATATGTACACTGTATGCAATTTGAGAAAACATCCTGTAGAGAAGCATGTGTTGAAAGCCATACTTATATCCTAGGAGACAGCTTTATGTTCAAAGCACTTTTGTACAAAGCCTTGCGAGGGTGACCCCCATTTAAAAGGGTCCTTTTCAGTTATTAATATTTGTTTGCTTACCAGTGTGTTGGAGTTTCTCAACAGCTGAGAGCTTGTTTTAAAATGGGAGATATTCCTAGACTATGTTGTTGTATGGATATTATTTTAAAGTTCTACCAGGCTCAAGTCTAAAACACTTATAATTATTTGAAATAGACTTTAAATTTGTTTTAAGTCAAGTGTTATAAAGTCATAAAATGTCATTTAAAGTCAAATGTCAGAAAAGAGACTAAGAATATTCTAAACATTTTGGATAAATGAAATAAAAGGATACGTTTGCTGAATGTTATTGTCTACAAGTATGGCATCACTACTACATGTACATGACTGTATGAAAACTGTTTTCAGTAGACTGTACATTTAACAATTCTTCACATGGGAAAACAATTGTCTACAGGTACGATGCAGTGAAACCATGCCAACAAGAATTATCTGGGTGCTTTAAGCCAATCAGAATTAAGACAGCGACACCAGTGTATACTAATGAGGCTTTCTCTGCTGATGTAATATTTTTCCTTACTCAGGAACAGCACAGTCAGAACTGCATTCTTAAGGATACCGAGCAGTCATTTACTAATACCAACCAAATATCTCTGGCACTTATCAAGTTTGATCTAAAGAGTGGTGAAGAATGGTAAGTGCAAAGTTTTTGAGCTTAAGTGAATTTAGCTTTGGTGTAAAAGGGAGAGAAAATATAGTTCTGGAAAGTAAGGATCCATTTTGATAAACTTTTTCAAAGAAAATTAGAGATAAAAACTCTGCTTGACATTTCAATGCCTTCATTTCGTCATCGTTTAAGTGACAGATTACACCTGTATGCATACAGTACAGAAATGGCAGCATGAATAAATACATCAAATTATGTATATAAAACATGAAAATACATGTACAAGTATTTAATAAACAAAATGGTTTCCGTGAGTCGATCCATACATCCAATAAAAACAGCACAACATCGAATTAAATGCGGTGATCTTTAATATGGTCCAACAAGTAAAAGCTGAAATAAGGATGCAATAACCAACTAAACTTAACTATAGCTTGATTAATCCGAGGCACAATAGATGAAAATCACTTCAGCTGACCTGAACAATCAAAACATTACACAACAAGAAATACAGTAGGTATTTCGTGAAATCATTGAATGTCAGCTACTGAAGCAATAAATTTAAGAAAGAAAGAAATTGACAAACAACATAAGAGCAATTACAAAACAATAACATCATGTGCATACCTCTATCCCGATCTTGGGGCGAAACAGCATGCATGGGAAACCAGAAATATACACTAAAACTCTAAAGAACTTTGGATGTTATTGTAGCGTAATGGAGCACCGTCAAAAAACTGAAAGCATGAGGTTGGCACTATGCTTACTGCGCATGACTCATAATGTGACCAAACTAAGTAATGCAAGGGTAATGCTGCACTCTTCTTTCTAATCATGAACACTCAAGCTTGCCTTGGCAGTTTATAAGGATTTTAAAACCCTGACTTTTGAAGATTCACCAGTAACCATTTTATCAACAGACTGTAGAAATTAAAAGTGACGGTTTCAGTTAAAATTGTCAAATTTGAAACCCCACATCAAGTTTATTAAAACTTGTGGCCAAGGACAATTTTTATGTTTTAAGCATGATTCCCAGTGAAGCAATTTGAGCTCAACCTGTGGGTTATTTCTGTTAATCTGTTGATAAGCATTTGATCATACTGTAGAGCAATTATTTTCTCCTTCTTTAACACAGAGGTAGTACATGTATTGTTTTATTTTATATGGGAAAAGTAAAACTGGGAACTGTTCAAAAGCACAGACACACACAAAAAAAATATGTAGTTCCAGAAAATTTTCATACCCACTTTAACGCAGGCTTTTGGAAATTCCAAGAAGAGGGAGTGTTCTTCAAAAAAGGCAAATTTTGAAGGGAAACTATAAATCAAAACCAGAATTTCAGGAGCAGTTCAAGTTTCAGGAAGAACTTGTGGAAGTAAAGGTGAATTTGTAAGTCAAAAGTTACTTCCAGAAAACTATCAATCATAATATAAGTCTTAGAACATTGTGAAGTTCCAGTCAAAAGAATATCTGGTTTGACTGTAAAAATTTTACAAATTCATATTCTAATTGAACAAGACCTCAACCTATTCACTCGATAATTAATTTTATTATTAGTGTACATGTACAATCTGTTTTGCTTTGATCTTTTAATTTTTCAGTATAACAATTGATAAATATGGTAAAGATTTCCTGAACCTGAGTATCAACAATGAACCTGCTCCCGTACTGGCCACCGTAACAACAGTCTCATCATCTGGTGGACAAAGCACCTCCAAAACTCCAATTTTGTCATCTACTGTACCAAACAATGCGACGTCTAGTTCTTCTCCTACTGCAGAAAGCAGCTCCACTTCAACTTCTCCTTCTACTCAACAAACCTCTGCTACTTCAGCTTTAACAATTCAAGCAGCAACGAGTTCTTCTGCTGCAAAAAGCAGCACCACTTCATCTTCTCCATCTACTAGACAAACCACTGCTATTTCAGTTCTAACAACTCAAGCAGCATCTACAACTGGAGCTCTGAACCATTCATCTGTTGCTCAGCCAGGAGACCATGAAACATCAAATACAACTGAAGGCAACGGAGCACAAAGAAGAAGAAGAAGAAATGCTGTCACAAATCCTGTGACTCATGTGAAAAGTGAGGTCAAATCATTGCCTCTGAACCTAGAGGAAACTAATGTCTCTGAATTCAAGTACTCTGGCAATGTAAGTTCTGGATACAGTTTTACCAATGTGTGTGTTGTATATCCCCAAAAGAACTTTTATCAGCCATAGGCTGATGCTTAGCTTTAACTTTCACAGTGTGAATGAAGTACAGTTTACTGTAGGAGTTTTGAAGTCCTTGAAAGGTGGGCTAATGAGCTGCGTTCTCCATAAGCACCTATGTGGCAAAAAATTGCAGATTGCAAACAAGTGAATTACTCTCAGGCTCGCATACACTGTATGGGCGGTGGTTTATACTTCATGTAAAATGATACTTCTGATATTTGTGTACTTATTACGCCAAAATGCTTCTGTCATTGTGGAAACTAAGCTTCACCGCAGTTATGACCTTTCACTTTCACCTTTCCTCTTCATGCCAAGTGTTATATAAGGCCTCTCACCATGGTTGTGGTGTTTGAACAGTAGAGTAAATTTCTGGGAGATGATACCTTTGGCATTAAACATTAAAGCATTTCATTGGGGCATGTAATAAGAACTGAAATGATGTTCCTTTTCTTTGGTTGGAAGATTCTGAATGCTCAGCGCTGGCTACTGCATATTATTTCCTACAAACATCAGATTTTTGGGAGAACCACACTTATAGTTAGTGAGCTGATAACTTTATACATGTACAGTGTCAGCTAAGATGTTTCTTGTGCTTTTATTAGTTTGTAGTGCAGATTAAAAGCAAGGCTGAAGAGGGATTATACAACTTGTACTTCCACAACTGTCGAAATGGACTGACCGTTCCTGTAGTACCAGTGACAATTCAGGTACAGTATGGCGTGTTTGTTTCAAAATATTTCTTTAAAATTTATTTTATAATAATACTCAGATCTAATGCTTGCACAAGAGTCATGCCTTGTCAGTTCTCTTGGCACATTCACATTTGGTTAGTACATAAAGAATAAATTGCATCTTATGTGTACCCTTGAAATTGTCATGTGCAATGATGCATGCAGCAATTTTAGGGGGTGACTCATGAGTGAAAAACGTGGCATGAAATATCACAAGAAATCAAGCCTTAAGACTTAACTTCACGAGAGATGCTTAAGTTTTTACTTGTCTGTGATACATGTAAGTATCCTACTTCAGTTATTGCTCTTTTACCTTTACATGTACCCACATATGAAAGGCCTGGTAGAAAAAAGGGCATTAAGTATTTTTGGCCACGAGTGAACTTTGTCGAAAACACTCTAAATTTTGCATGCAGTTTTGTTTACTGTGTTAAACAATGTCCTGTTTTTTTGTTTTTTTTCCGCTGAAGTTCTTTTTCATCAGGCCTTTCATATGTAGTTGTAAACTTTCTCTTTTTCATTTCTTTTTGGTTTAAACAGATTAACATTGAAGAGAAAAATGGGGACAACTACTTGTCTGCTGGAGAGGTGAGGTTTCAAGAAAATTTTCTGTTGTTACATGTATTGTTATTTGTTCATTGCTGCAAAATGTATCTGTTGTTGTTTTTGTTGTACTGTATACAATCATGTTATGTTAACACCAAAAAACTTATTAAATTATCTACACACTAAGTCTTTGATTCTCTTACCCACAGTTGTAAAGTACTGTACATATTAAGCAGTCATTTTGTAACTGTTAGGGTTAACTATGTTTTGGGACTGATTAACAGGGTGCAATAAATTATTGGGAAATGAACTGGCATGTGGACATTGAAATTGACATCCAAGTCATGTCAATTGTCCACAAGGGAGAGAAGTCTGAGGTATTTTCAGTGTTGGAAACTAAATGTTGTCAGCACTCGCCATTTGGCCGAGGGACTCCCAAAATCCACTTGCCCAGAAAGATGCCTCCCCTCCCCCCAAAAAATCTCAATGGACTTCTTTGTCAAGAACATTGTCATCACAAGGGATGGAATTAGTGCGAAGTGACATTATGACTCTTAAACTTTAAGAATTTTGGAGGCAGTGTGACCAAGTAGTCAAGACACTGGACTTGAAATCTAGAGGTCACAGGTTCAAGTTTCGTTCTGATCACTACATGTAGCCGCTGTTAATCTCAGTAATCCCAAGTTTAACTCCTCGGGTGTGCTTGTAAATAGCCAAGTGGTCTGTCTCATTCCAGTTGGAACTTTTATGTATGTTAGGTTCATTCATTTGTTTCATCGTTTGTTTCCATTGGCCCTGAAAAGCCCTCTAACATTTGGAAATGAAAATTGGACAGTTGTAGTATGTAAGTCAATCATAGTTTGGGCCTAAACAGTGTTAAATCATGTTGTACTACAGGAGCCGCTGCCCTATATGTTTGGTGTCCTATCTGTGCTGTTCTTTGGAACATCAATTTACTGGCTTCATATCCTGAGGAAAAACAGGTGAATGTGGTAGAAAACTTTTTGACAGACTGTTGACAGTCTGTTTTTCTCTCAAAATCAGGCAGAAAGTATAAAATATTAATTTTAGTCATGTAACATTTGGTAATTGCATGCATTTGTCATGAATGAATACTCTTGGTCCTTAAAGTTACATTTCTGCTCTGGGAGTCATTATTCCACCCTTGATAGTATTCTATTGTTTTTTCTCTAACAGAGAATTTACATACAAAGTTCATTATATGATGTTCACTCTAGCCCTGTTAAAATCTCTTGATTTGATGTTTCAAGCAGTAAGTACTGTCAATTGCATAAATTGTATACCAGTACATGTATTACATGTATTGTTACCAGTACGTGTAATAAACAGTGGTCTCTTGTACTTGTACATTTAGAGTAATTGCAATGTGCATGTACAACTCTTTCAATTTAGTCTCTCAGCATACCAGTTTACAGTTTAGTTGGGTTCAAATGAGGTACAACAGCATACATGTACAGTACACTCATACGTATTTCTGGTAGGTATTAAAAGACATTACTGCATGTAGGTAAAGTGGAAGGGAGGGAGGTAGTGCAAGGCACAGTTTTTGTCAGTCACAGTCATTGTTTACTATAACACTCGACCACCTTTCAAGATTGATTAAAAAACAGATCTTGAGTCTGTAGTGTTTTGTAAATTAACTTACATGTAATTTCTTTATAAGCACTGTTTGCCAGGTTTTTGTCAACTTGATTTACTTTCTTTGCCAAACAGGTCAATTTTCACTTTATCAATAGAGATGGCAAACCAGCAGAATCATGGGAAGTGTTATACTACATCACACATCTGTAAGTGATGCAATCAACTGTGTACTGTAAAATGTAAGGGTACCTTAAGTATTTGTTTCTGTGGGAAAATTCAGCCATATTTAAGGTCTCTTTCAGCCAGTAAAATATGAAGACAGCCAACCCTTAGCTTCATCCCTAGGGCTATAGTAACATAGCCCTTCCCATGCCTTGTATGCCCAACACAGCTGTCTGGTCATTGTCTTGATAATACATATACTTTGTTGTCATCAACTGGTATGGAGCACACACAATGATATTCTTGCAAAGTATCCAATAAGTTTAACAGTTACACTACACACGGTACATCCAATTGCTCATGAATTATATGTGTATGTTACATGTTTGATGATCATGCCATCTTTTTGATCCATTTTAGGTTAAAAGGAGCATTACTGTTTACAACGATTGTCTTAATTGGTACTGGGTACTTCTTTATCAAGCATGTCCTGTCTGATAGAGACAAGAAGATTTTTTTGATTGTTATACCACTACAGGTAAGTACACATTTTTTTATAAGTCAGTGATCCTTTGTTGAGGGATTTTCTGATTTAGACAAGATGGCGAGTAACACCAATTTTTATCTGCTTACATGTACATGTAAACAGGTGTAGTACATTGATGCATTAAATCTCTAGTAGTTTTGATTGTACAAATGTACATGTACATATGACTTTTGCTGATCACTGTTTGATGGCTTTTTCACTGAAGATTATTATTTTATCACTGTTCATACATGTATATGTGCATGTACAAGGCTGCATCATAGACATACTGTAGCTACACCTAACATGTACACCTACTGAAGGTAGAAATAATATATCAACACAAAAAAAATTAATTCTGTTTTTCTTATTTTATGTAGATTCTAGCAAACACAGCCCAGATTGTGATGGAGTCAACAGAGGAAGCAAACATGCAGTACACAACATGGATATCCTCTCATTTATTAATATGACATTATCAATACTAATAGAATTGGTAATTACTGTTGAACCTCTTATGACTTTAATAATCATGTGTGTCAAGTCTTGAAGAGGCTTGCAGCAAGCATCAGTTGAACATTATAAGATAAATTGCTTTAATTTGTGCTTATTCCTTTCAATGTTGCTGCTTTGAGGTTCTCTCTGTAGTCTTTTTTTATGAACAAAATAGTAGAATGTAAGATTTATGTTGCCACTTAAAGATTGATTCCTTGACTGTTCTTACAAAGAGCTCTTTATTTTGGTGGACCTGCTCTGCTGTGGAGCAATCCTATTTCCTGTTGTGTGGTAAGTATCAACTATGTACCCTTTGAGTCTGTCACCATAGCTACTTCTGGTGCGAGAGTCTTCTTGTCCTTCGTAATATTTTGAATAAGGCTCAATGACTTCAGTTCAAAGTCTGTTTATAGCTATTTAACTAGCTCTACGATGTAGATGTACAATGTGGGAGGCACGGTGTCCTCATGGTTTGTGTGCTCGTCTCCAGATCGAACGGTCCAGGTTCAAACCCTGGCTGGGGTCATTCACTGGACTTTACTCTCACGGTTCCTCTCTCCACCCAGGTGTATAAGTGGGTACATATGTATCTGAGGGTAACCCTGCTATGGACTAGCATCCCATCCAGCCATCCAGAGGGGAGTAAAAGTACTCCAAGTCGCTTCATGCTACAGAAACCGGGATAAGCTAGGGCCTGATGGGCCACTTGGCTCGTATGCAAACTTTACCTTTTTTTAACATTGAAGAGTACACTGTAAAAGAGGATCAAGAATATTATCCAGGATCTTTAGAAATGAAGGTTTGCATGTACATGTAGATGATCAGTCTTTGTGATCCTGGCTAATTTAGCATGCATTTTGTTTTGTCACAAAGGGGAGAAATGTTTGAAAAGACTGCCAATGCCTTAGTGCTGCAGTTGTACTATGTAATTTTGTATTGCGCAGTTTTACATGATAAAATGCTGTACTTTCATGTTTCAGGTCAATAAGACATTTACAAGAAGGATCTCAAACTGATGGAAAAGGTGTTGCAGCTGTGAAAATACGCATTCTTGTAAAATATTAAAATACCCTAAAGTTCTGATAAGTCCTGGGCTCCTCCATGTGCATCTGTTTAGAAGGCTTATTTTATCTGTTTTGCTGGGCTCATTTTCAGGACAGGGAGGGGTTGTATTATTGCAAGGAATTTTTCATATCAGAGGTGATCAGGAATGTTACATCTGAGAAATTTTAAATGTAGGGGATAATAAAGTTAATAATTTACAGGATAATTTAGAAAACACAAAACAAGTTCACTAAATGAACCTGATCACAATCTCTAACTAAATCATACATCCAAACTTTGTTAACAACACCGCTTTACCTGCATTCTCTTAACTCTTCCATACCGGTATGTTACAAATGTTCTTTCTTTAAATTAATGGGGCTGGTGTACTTTTTTTCTTTCTTAAAAAAAAAACTAAATTTTCTTAAATACCTTTTTTTACAGCTGCGCTCAATTTAGCCAAACTGAAGCTCTTTAGACATTTCTATGTGATGGTAAGTCAAGCTATGTTGCTCCTGAACCTCTTTAATACACTGTTTGGAATCGGATGTTTTTTTGTTCTTACTACTAACTGCCGCAATGGACTTCAGTGAGTAATTGGTGGAGGCTACATTTCCCAGCTGTTTATTATGACAGAGGATGGATTAAGCTCATTGATATAATTAAAGTAGCTATACAGTGTGTGTAATTCGTAACACAATTGGCTCATACTTTGTATTTCTTAACCCTCTGAATACCAAACTTTCGCCAAAAATTCCGTTTTTTTACCGTTCAGTCAGGTCTTTTGGCTGCCATGACGCTAAATAAGCCTAAGTTTTGCTAAGATAACTTTTTTTACTAAAAGGAGAGGTTTTTCGAAGATTACGTACAAAATTGAGCAAGATTTCAATTCCGGGCGTGCGCATAAGCCAAAATTTGGACTTCGGGTTAGGGTTATTTTTTTTCTTTTTTTTTTCTTTTTTGTCATTACCCGTTCTCGATATTGTTTGCTGCCCCTTTCCTTTCTGTTTTGCACGGCCCTTTTACTCTGGCTACCTTGTGCGTTGCATGTTCTTTCTGGCTGCCGTGAAAAGTTGGATGTTAATTACGGGCGAAGCCTAGAAATGGACCTTGGTCAATCATGCGCATAGTGGACCACTTTACCATCGTTTTTGCACCAAAACTGATAACGTTGTTTTTCGATTTGCGACGTCGGAATGTCGTCGATATCTAAACCTGACCATTGTACGGAAAGGCCTAACCTAGCTCTAACATCTGCTTACCAATAATATCTGTGGTGACATTTAAATTGATGATGTCACAAGTGGTACAAAGAGCACGACCATTAAGTGGCTGCATATGGCTACTTGTGCGTCAAAGGGTTAATGCTTGGTTTTGCTTCCTCTATTGATTGATAAATTCTTGGCTTTGTTTGTTTAATATGGACATGGAAAGTTTTTTTGTCATTTCTTTATTAAATCTATCAATGTTTTTTTTTTCTTTTTTTAGATTGTCTGTTACATCTATTTCACCAGAATAATCGTGTACTTGATCAAGGTTAGTGCAGCTGTCTACTTGTGAGTTTAACCAACAGCATTTGATTTAAGGTCATTCCACCGAAATAGAACCTGCACTGAGATTTTTGTGAAACTTTGCTTATTGATTGTTTATATTATAGGAACTTAAATTTTGAAATAAAAATGAGGGGTCCCCATGTTCGTTTAGGAACAACATCACCTTGTTTATGTCCAATAAATCCTTATAATAGCACCGTGATTGTAGTCACGATTGCTTGCTAAATTCACGTTTTTGTTCTACACTGAGAATTGGTCCATATTTATTTTGCACAGAGAAATTTATTACTCAGTTCAAAACAACAGAAACAAGTGAAAGGTCACCATACTCGTTTGCGAGGTCCAGCCGTAAAGAAAAAGCCGCCATTTTTTAATGCGCGCGCGCTAATCACGCGTGAAATTATGCGCAGTAGGGATGCGCGTTGCAATACTGGGGAATGACCTTAACAATACATTCTATACCAACCCATAGCATGAACTGATATGTCTAACACGTTTGAACTGCTTGTGCTTAATGATATATAATTTGATTATGAGCTTCAAATGAAAATTGAATATGTTGTTTGACGGGGGTGGAATCCTATAGAAAATGCATGTTCTTTCTCAGATAAGAATATTTAATATCTACTTCAATGTTGATAAGTTAATAAAGATGGTGAATTTTTACTTTAATTTTACTTCAATGTTGTTTTTACATCTTATATGTATTATTTATACTTGTAACGTGTAGTCAGGTGAATAACTTGTAAGTGAGTTTCTGTTCTTTTTGCCTCGTGTCCAAAGTCACGTGGACTTGGATTCTTTGCTATCCTAATGTAAGATTCCTGTGAGGGGTGGTGCAGGCAACGTACGGGTTAATCAATTTTGGCTACAAAAGACGGGCATAAACCCGACGATGAATTGACGGCGTGTTGGTGCTATTGATTTTTTTCCTTCTCATTTCAGATAACAGTGCCATTTCAATATATGTGGTTGGATGATGTAAGTGTTTTCTTTCTTTTCTTTGACAGCGTTGATTTTCCAAGTTTTTCATCTTTCACTTAACATGAATATCTCTTCTGCTTTATTTCAGTTCTTCAATAATGCAGCCTCCTATGTCTTCTTTGTTCTCACTGGGTAAGAAACGAAAACTATTCCTTTATTTTAGATCACTATTTGTTGCATCAAAGCAAAAACTATATCGACAATGATATATTTTACAATATTTACCTCACCATATGGGAGTAGATTTTAAATATAGCCCAATGTACTTTGTGCGATGGGAAAACCATTATTGCATTTAGGAATTTTACACCAAACAAGCTCAGTGCTTGCAGACTGTTTGTGGTGAAAGGTCCTACTCAGGAAGGGGATTTCAGTGAGGGGAAATTTACACCCGTGAGGGGGAATTCTCTGTGACAGTTGCTGCTAGGTATGGAGAGAGGGGGCACTATAATATTGTGTGGGGAATTATCTACAGGAGTCGGAGAATTAAGGATGACATACTTTGGTCAACACACTCCCTTAGTTAATGTGCATTCGGTGGGTAATGTTCATTAAAATGTTGGTAAATGTTGAATGTTTATACTGGTCGATGCTGTTAGCTACACCTAGCTAGTTCTCAGGCATGCCCCTTAAACTGAAAGAAAGAAATATTTCAGATAAACATAATACGCTTAAAAATCCCAACTGGGGAGAGGCAGACCAGTTGGCTAATTACAAGCATGACTGAGTGTCTACCGAGAAACAACTCCAGCTTGGTGGTCAGAGCGGAACTTGAACCCGCGACCTCCGGATTTCAAGTCCGGCGCTCTAACGACTCGGCCACGCTGCCTCTTTTCGTACGAACGTCATGCGCCATTTTGTTGGACTGGGGAAAGGTACACTTGGATTTTCTTGCAAATAGAAAATGTTAGTCCCGGAAGCGTTAGACGCTTTACGTGTCTTCCAACACTATAAATTAGTTTGTTACTGTCTATTAGGTTGTTGTATGTTTTAACTGTAATACTTGGTTGTGTTATTTGGATGGATGTAGATATAAATTCCGTCCTGCTCCGGACAACCCTTACCTGCATGTACCACAAGGAGACAGTGATGATGAAATGGAGATGGAAGAAGTGTAAGTTGATTCACTGAGAAATTCTCATTACTGTATCAAGACGAATTATTAACAACCAGCAAGCAGGTGTTAAAAATGCAAAACTTCACACGTTTGTGCTGATCTGTGAACGAGGTAATTAATGTTTGTGAAGTGTAACAATCTTGACGAAATACTTTTAATTGATCCCGTTTGAAGGGCTGGGACTTACCGAACACCGCAATTCTTCGAACGGGTTATTGTAGTGTTCTTGCGTGTTCCGTGTGCAGTGGCTAAAGGTTCACCCCCTGCATGGGTTTTGTTCCGACTGGATATTTACACCTGTTGCACTATTAGTTTGGAAAGGTTAAAGACGATATTCAATTAAACCACTCTGCCACTTAAAACACCAATGAAAAATACCTTAACTTTCCTTTCTGTAAAGACGCCTCAAAGAGAATTTGTTCGTCTTAGCTCAAGGACATTTGTTGACGTTCAGCACGGTTGAATGAAGTTTGTTTCTTCAGACTTGCATAACGTGCAGTTTTTGATTTTAACTATTTGTCCAGCCTTTCATGTTCTTTACACTTTCCATTGATTATTTCAGGGTCACAAATGCAGGTATCGCCGATGGAGTGACCAGACTACAACCTTCGTCAAACGGCAAGAGAATATTCGAAACAGCATAAATAATAATTGTGTGACTGTGTACTACCTTAATTCAAATAACTGACAATTACTTCGCATATTGTGTGTATAGATTTGTCTTTGCGCGTACCACAAGTTTCGCGTGCGGCTCTTTCCAGAAACAGTATGCGCGTAGGTGTCTAGTGTAGATGACCAAATTAGATGTTCACATTATGGATAATATATTTGGTACCTGATAATGTGAAATATGTACAAGGTTCACCCGACCTTATTTATCAATTAAATATATATAGAACAAGTACAAACCTCTCGTTTACCTCAAGCAAAGTGTTAACATTTCCTTAAATTTTTATGGTTTGAGGTTTAATTTGTAGAACTCGGCGACCGTCAAAGTGTGGTTGTGGAGAGTAGGGTAACTGTTTCTGTTGTGAGAAGTTGACGGAGGCGTTTTGCGTTGCAAATTGTTAGAATAGAGCTTTCCAGGAAGGTTATAATGAAAGATATTTATTTCTATATGATCTCTATAGGGTGGCTTGTGATGGTTGTCATCCCTTTTTCATATACTACTACCTATTAGTATAAATCTACGAGCGTTCTATCACGAATGCCGTTCTCTGATTTGGCTACGCTGCTCACTATCTATTCTGTTGTAGACGGTGAGTAGGTGAGCAGCGTGCGCTGGAGGCCGCTTCTTTGTATTTTCGAAGTGTCTTTGAAGAGGATTTAGATTAAGGTTTTGAACGACTACTAGATACTAAAACAATTAGATTATTCGCTCTCGATTTCTATGCGTGATATCTAATTGTTAAATATTGATTGGTATTATAATAATCGTAGCAAACGAATCACTAGTAGACAAGTTTTGATTATCTTTTTGATATAACAGGTTACCATGACAACAGTATAATCTGTTAAAAACACCTTTAATTTACTTTGTTAAGTGTTTATAACTAAACGTCGGGCTTGGTACGCCAGTGTTTTCCTTTGTTTTGTTTTTAGGATACTAATTGGTGATAAGTAAGTCAGGATGTAACATCTGTTACTCTGCAAAATTTAAATTGGGCTTAAGTTACGCTGCACCACAAGTTACGAGCCACCGTATAAACTGAGTAGGAAGGAAGTAAAGTAGATATCCGACCTTCCAATGCCGGTTAAGAAGAGAAATGAACCGCATGTTGAAGCTACACTAACCCTAGTTGGAATTCTGACAATAGTTAATTGAGGGAAATGGTTTTGAAACCTGGCAAAATTCTTTGTTGTATTGTTTTTGTTGGCTATTTTAGGGGGTTGACCCTGCACAAAACCTGGCAAAATACAAATGGTGGCTATGTGTGTTCGTACAACTAACCAATAGAAGCATTGCAGTTATGCAATTGTGTAATCATGCATAGCCAATGAGCATAAAACAAACGATGTGCAGGGGCAAGGACCTTCCAACATAAATCTTAGCCTGTTTGTTTGCTTCTTTGATGTTTACCGGGCTTCTTAACCATTTCCTCTATTAACTATGTTCTAACTGAATGTCGTTGTATTTTTTATGTCGTGTTCACCAAAGTACAAGTTTCCAGGATGTTACGAGGTTTATTCTCAGTGATGCAACTCTCAAAATAAACTGCTTGTTCGTCGTGCCACGGTCTGTTTTTATCAGTATAAACACGCGCTATGAATGCATGTGTAATATATTGTAAACGCGTTTTAAAGCATGATGCGGTAATTTATTAAATCGGGAGCATTAATTTGAAACTTTTTGCTCTAATATCATAATATGTAATATTTAGTTGCAAGCTGCGCTATCAAATTTAATTTTCTTATCAACGAGAGCATTGAAATTTGATTGAAACTCTGTTTCTGTAATGAAAGTAACTCTAAGTTTGATTGAGTGAGACAAGACAGAGTCTTTCATGAACTTGAGTTTTTTATTGGGAAACTGAAATTTGAATTTTCACAGAAATAAACAAGTGAAATATTTGCTCAAATGAAAATAGAGTGCACAACATGCAGTTACATGAATGAAGCAAGTAAAATAAAGTTTGGTGTTTGAAGTCTGTGATGCAATTATTTTTTCAGCCAGGTAGCACAGCTAACACAGATCTAAGATGTATAACAACGGATTGATATGACGCCTTATTCGTGGTTAACACAGGTGCTCAAAACTCACCACTAACCCCATCCCTTTTGCCCATCTCTCTTTAAGCTTCGTTTACGCAAAATTTTTTTCTCAAACCTCAGGCAGCCTTATGCTGTTTACTGCACATAAGCAATCGTTTCGTCTTTGCTGTTATGAGAATATTCGTTTTTGGCAAAATTTTCAAGTTTACGGTTTCAAAATAGAGAGGCCTACGCGTGAAACTAAGTCGGTCGTAAACGTGCATAGGGAGTATTAAACATGAGGAAGCTTGATTACAAACTTCTCGAGATATCTGCAGTGTTGGTTAACTGAACGGTCAAATTGTTATAATGCCATTTGATCTTTTGGCATCAAAGATGCGACCGTAAACCGTCGTTACACCCCGCTGCATTGCGGGAGGCGCGGTGGCCTCATGGTTAGTGCGCTCGTCTCCGGATCGAGCGGTCCGGGTTCGAGCCCTGGCCGGGGACATTGTGTTGTGTTCTTGGGCAAGACACTTTACTCTCACAGTGCCTCTCTCCACCCAGGTGTATAAATGGGTACCGGCGAACTTAATACTGGGGGTAACCCTGCGATGGACTAGCATCCCATCCAGGGGGGACTAGAAATACTCCTAGTCGCTTCATGCTACAGAAACCGGGATAAGCTCCGCCCTGATGGGCCACTTGGCTCGCATGCAGACTTTACCTTTACCTTAGACCCCGCTGCATTAAGGTTACTTCAAACCTTCGCGGGTGTACTCCAGAAAAAAATTCGTACGCGCGCTGTTTTCAAGGAAACCCCCACAAACTATATATCAACAGAAAGGTTATAGACTGTGGAATTCGATAAAATTATGTTTTGTTTTGGATTTTGCTTTCCAAAGGCGGCAGAGGCCGTCAACTCCAAAATGACCGACTGACGTTCCAGCGAATTAATCGGGTATCGAATGTGATCGTTCATGCAAAATAACTGTGCAGTGCTCAATCTCCAAAAACGTGTCAGCATTTTCTTTTATTTCTATTGGTTGTATTTTTATAGATCTGTCAAGTTCGACTATCGAAAAATTCGCGCAGCCTGTTGCGTTAAAGGCCGCCACGAGGAAAGTATTTAAAATAAGGGAAATCGCCGACACGCTCTTGTTCCATATCTATCAGTGAATGTTCTGACCAAATTTCATGGAAAACCGTCAAATCTGCACACCCTATTAATTCATTTAAAGAGAAGGGATTCTCTCGAAAAACGAGTGCGAGTTTTCGCCTTCTAAAGATTTATAAACACATCACGCCTTCACAGAGGAATGTGGTAACTTGAAAAGACGCGAGCCAATGAAATAACAGAACCCCTAGCTTTCACAGTATGCAAACTTGAGCTTCGCGGATTTTAATTTTCTTGACCAAAAAATATTGACCAATGTAGTCCCGCGAAGGTTTGAAGTAACCTTAATTTATCTTTTACCCTGATGGCTACATAGTTTACTTGTGAAAGATTATTTTTGCGTATTTACATGTGAAAGACTATTTTTGCCTATCTTACTAATACGTTGTAAGACAATGTACTCTATATAATTTATTTCCTTGCTAAGTAGGGAATTTAACCTACTGAACCAATGCCAATATGTAGAGGGAAGAGTTGTTACATTGTCTAGAACTTGTTCTAGTTAGGTGTAAGGACATTTTAGCGTTTATTTTGACTGTTTAGGTGTAAGAGGTAGCTTTTCAGAAAACTCAGAATTTCAGAATAAAGTTGTAAAACCTGTATTCCTGAATAAATTCTCTCAATGTGCGATTTAGTGTCAACAATTTATGTTTACAACTGACCGGCGCTGAGCGCGGGAAACTAGGGAGTTTATGAAACCACGACGGCGACGCCGAGCACAACGTCGATTAAAAAAATGGATTTATATTTTACCTACAAATTTCGCGATACTCTAAAGTCATTTACG
The DNA here is from genome assembly GCF_042242905.1 of Orbicella faveolata. NCBI lineage: Eukaryota > Metazoa > Cnidaria > Anthozoa > Scleractinia > Merulinidae > Orbicella > Orbicella faveolata. The sequence goes on from NW_028301565.1 coordinate 2,236,320, forward strand.
TTGTTTATCACTGTCAAAACTATCGCAAAACTAAATCCGGAACACAGCGATAAATTTGAAATAAAAATTTAAAATATTAGCCGTCGTGGTTCACGTTCTCCAGACGACGCAAAATTTGGTCATTTCACGTTGTCGTCTTGCAAAGGACGGTAAAGAAATGTACCAAGGATTATAACGCACGTGCACAGCCATTGTTCTGCTATTAATTCTTTTGTTCAGTGACGTTCCCGTTGCCGTTGCCGTCGTGGTTTCGTAAACTCCCTACTGTGTGTGAGCGGACGCAGTTGGTTCTGATTTTACTTCTGATTGGCTGAAAAAGTGGTGCGAGAGTTTTTTTTAACCAATCAGTGTACATCATGCAGCCCCTAAGGTTATATGTGAAACGCCTCACGAGCGGGAAGTGACAAGTTAGCGTCCACGATAAATTTTATGGAAGAAGACCCTCTTGACAGATAAAAACCGGCGTCGGAAGAGAGACTGTTAATCGGAATCTAAACTTCCGGTAGAAAGTTTCGAAACACTATCTCTGTAAATATAAATGCGATATCGTTCACTCCGGTGGGTAACCGTACTGGGCACTGCGTGATCTTCTATAATGAAGGGGTTAATCCTTGGGCCATGTCCTGGAAACAAAATGCGGTCAATTTGCGTAATGTTTTTCATGACGATTTACATTTCACAGTCATTGCTTATTCAAGTAGTTCCAAAGAAATGTGGAGTCAGCCGATTGGTGAAAAGTGTACTCCATTGACAAAAGATCGAGACACGAAAACTCTTGCCTGAAGAATTCAAGCAATAAATACTCCATCAATAATTTTGCATAGCCTGGATTCATTCAAACTCGTAGCTTAAGGTACCGTTTCATAACAAATTCGCAAACACCTATCTATGATGAAATATTTCTTTCAGACTATCTTGTTAGGATGCATAGTAGCGGCGCTTGGTAATTCAAACCCGGCGTTTTCGTCAACACAAAGTGGAAACAATGCGAAGAAAGTTTCACCTTATAATTTCAATAACAATTACTTCATCGCAGGTTCAAACTCCAAGAAAATCGAAAATATGTTTGCTGAAGTGAACCAGCAGGTGACCGCACTCAAAGAAGAAACAAACGCAATGAAAGGTTTGTAATGGAACTTTGTAAAACTTTGTCAACTTTCAAGCGTGCTCAACAGAAAACGAGGTACTTAAATTTGTATGTCTACAGTTTACAAAGACTGTGCCGAAGTTTACAAGTCCGGTCACAAGATCAGTGGAGTGTACAAAATCGATCCTGATGGTTTTGGTGGATTTAAAGTCTTCTGTGATCACAAAACAGCGGGTGGGGGATGGACAGTGTTTCAGAAGAGATTTGACGGTTCTGTAGATTTCTACCTCGCGTGGGATGATTACAAACGGGGCTTCGGCAATCTGAACGGCAAGTTTTGGCTCGAACTGGACAAGATTCACCGCCTGACCGTGAGCAGCAGTAACAAGCTTCGTGTTGACTTGGAAGACAGGAATGGAAAAACATCATTTGCAGAGTACAGTTCATTTTTTGTAGCGAGAGAAAGTGGAAAATACCAGATGAGTGTGGGGAAATATTCAGGTGAGCTTTTCTGTTGAATTGGCTAACTTTCTGAATGAAAACTGCTAGGCAAAACGCAATTACATCACAGCTACCGGTATATGTTGCGCGCGGGCTGATGTGGATGCCATTACATGCTGTGTTCGTGCCCACCTTCATTCATCTCTGTTATTCATTCAGGTGCTGCTGGCGATGGCCTCACCTATCATAGTGGTTCAGCATTTTCTACCAAAGATCGCGATAATGACAAGTCGTCCCACAACTGTGTCTCTCAGCGGCAAGGAGCCTGGTGGCACAACAATTGCGATCATTCAAACCTCAATGCTGTGTACTCCAGTAAATTCATTTATTGGCACAGTTACGTCGTTAAGAGCTCTGGAATGAAGATTCGTCCTAAGGACTTCTAAGTTTCAGTGTCGGGACTATTTTTCATGCAGCGCTTAAATTAACTTCTTTGTAGAATGTTCGTTACTTTACAGAGGCTTTAGAGGCGATCGTTGCAATTGAGGATAAATATCGTCGCATGCAGCGTATTGAAGTGTAATCCAGATCATTTCAGACATTTTTTTAATATTAGTCCTAGCTATTGTGACCAGAAACTGGTGGTGGTCAGGATCACTCGACTTTCTTAGTGTTGATGGTAGAGATTGTAGCCTTCAACTCATCCTTTCTTTACTCGTCTTGTCTCGGGTGGAGCCTTTCTGCAGGAGCAAAACAAAGCGCTGATATTCGGCAACTTAGACCGGCCAAAAGAAAAGTCTCCTTACCAAGACAATTCTTTAAATGAACACATTCACTTTCCCGAGAATGACTCAGATATTTATCAAAATGTCTCATTGTCAGCTGCAAAAATATATACAATCACGTTCATAAGTTTTATCGTGGGAAGTCAATTAACCCCAGTCAAGAGAGGATATCGTAGGAGAATATCGTAATTACGTCTTCACGAACTAACGAACGAACGAACGAACACGTGAACGAACACGAGAACGAACGAACGAACGAACGAACAAGCGAACGTACCTAAGTACGTCCGTAAAGAACGTTTCTTTTCACTCAAGGGGTTTTAACTATACAAGAAATACACATAGGTGCTTTGTTGTTAACGAGTGCGTGGAAGCAATACAACAGGACAAGCGGCATCTTCTTATTTCTCTAGAATGGCTCAACAACGGGTAGGACTTCAGCTAACCGAGACATGGATCCGCTGTGGAAAATGGTGAATTTCCGTGTGACTCGTCCAATGGTCAAAGGAGTTGTTCGGGTGCAAAGAAATGACCTGGTTGAAACTTGAAACGGTATTTGGTGCCGGATGATATGAGAGCGATGGGTTAGGCTGTCTTTGAAAATGAAAGTCAACTAAATAAGATTATCAGTTTAACAAATTGAATCGACTTGTCTTTCCTTTTTACGTATGCTTATATTAAGCAATTAGATTATGAGCTCGAGATTTCTATCACGCATGGAGATCGAGAGCGAATAATCTACTTGTTTTAGTATAAATCTTCATGAATTTATCTAAATCCCCTTCACAAACACTTCGAAAACGCCAAGAAGCGGCCGTCATTTTGTTAACAAACGCACACTGCCACCCACTACCACGTTATTCACAGAATAGATGGTGAGTAGCGTAGCCAATCAGAGAACGGCATTCGTGATAGAACGCTAGTAGATTTATACTAAAACAGACTGTTCCATGGAGTCCTCCAAACTCAAGCCATACATTTTGGATTTTTCGATCGATCTCAGCTTGCAAGTTGTTTATCGGTCTGTTCGCCAGAATCGCTGCACACCGCTTTCAGTTGGCTTCCATTCCCTATTGGTCAAGTGTGTTCTCAAGTGTGGTGTAGACCATGCTTGGGGCGGCGCACTTCGGCTTCTTTGAACTACGAGAGTTTCCTTGGTTACTAAGTGAGTGCATTTTACCCCTTCACACTCAAAGTAGGTTACAAGCGCACTTAGATTATACTCACAAGCTCTAGTGTGAAGGCACCAAAACCACATCCCTTTTAACTGGAAGAAGGTTTTTCGTATATATATTTGAATGATTTCCACTTTAGGCACTCCTTGCACCTTCACAATTTTGCCAGTTTCTACCGATACATATGGTTGCTTTTTGAAGTCACGGTCGCGCATAATTTAAGTAGGAAATCGGTTTGTTTGAGAAACCATTAGGGATTAAGCTGCCGCAGACAATGGTGGAAATTAGAAAAAAGCACAAAATGTTCACAAGTACAATTAATCCTTGATTGTTTCGAGTAAAAGAGACCGATTACTTTTTAATAATACGGCAACCGTAATTACAGAGAATCTGACGTCTTTTCATTATAGCGGAGCACCACACCCATAGAGGAAAGCAAAGGAAACCCATGCATAGATGTTTTCATTGTTACCATGGCTAGCGGTGTTGCTCGTGGGCGCGTACGCAAGACGACGACGACAACGGCGGCGGAGTCGCGCAAGATGGCGGCCATACTCCAGCTAATAGGTTGACAGTGACATGCAGCCTTGGTTTGTAGCGTCCTTATTTGATATTCGACATCCATGTTATGGTCAATCGACACCTGTCAAAACAGGATATCCGCTGACCAATACCACGTGACCATATCGCGGCTCAGGGCTAGAGCTTATCGAGGTCACGTGTTTTTTAAGTTGACTGCTGACCAAGTGCTGATTTTCGATTGTATCGCGAGCTCATGTCAGGTTAACTTGTTGCAAACAGGGCTGGGTTGTTCGGAAACCAGTTAACGCCTACCCAGGCCGAGATTAAAAGTTAACCAAATTATGATTTTTTCTTCTGTACAAATGTTTTTCACCGCTATTTTTTTGTTCATTTTGAGATTATTCAAACTAAAAACAGAAGGCCAAACTTAATATGCAGAAAACCTCACCGCAAAGTTAAAAATCTCACTGATCAAAATTCTTTCTTATCCTGAGTTAGCTTAATGGGACTTTAAAAAACCCGGCCCAGGAGCTCCGCTTTCAGGCTTGCCTAAATCATATATATTAGAGGGTTGCTAAAGTGAACTCACGCTGTGATTAAATATTTTAATTCTCTTTAATTAAACTCTTTCGACACTTTTTGCCGAGGGTCTTCGTAAAATAATTTCTTTCTTTCGCAAACGAGCCACGAAGACGTGCTAAACTCGAGTTTGCAGCATCACGTTCAATTCCTTTGGTTAAAAACTTAAGCTTTGTGGAAGTTTCAGTTGATTTTTTTGTGTGTTTTGGTTACTGCTGCTTCTTCATAAGTAGGTTTATGTTTGCCTGAAACGGCAAACCTGGAAGTTTTATCTGGGACGTGTTCTCAAGCAGTTTAAGGCCTGGGTCAGGAATGTAAAGTAGAATTATGGTTGGGCAGCTATATCTCTTGTTATATTCGTTTTACCAAGCTGAACGTTTCCCTGATTATAAAAGTCGACATCGTGCCTTGCCTTAACATATTATTTTGACCATGTGACATGTCACGTGATCATTTTGTTAAAATTTGGTAAATCGGCGAATTGGTGGCGAATTTTCATTTTATTGATCAATAAATGAGCATTTCCGATGCAAATTTAAATTATCTACCTTGATACGTTTGGAATGATCTCCCTTGATTTCGTTTATAGAAGATATAAATGATCAAAAGTCGAATTTTGTTGAAAAAAGGACCTTTCACCCTATAAATTTTACTGTGAAAAGTGGGACAGTCACTCCAAACGCGAGAGGATGGAAATGATTGACCTGCATTCAAAATGCGTTTTTGCAGGATGTTATTACTAAAAACCGCCACCAATTCCTCAAATAACGGTTATTTTCCGTTAAACGTCACGTGACACGTCACGTGACCTGTCAGAAGTACCAATTCTACTTTAAAATGTTCAGGACGTCAAAACTTAACTGTGTGCTAAATCTGGTTCTATTGCCATTTATACCTTCAGAAATATAACTAATAAATTATTATCACCAGTAAAAGCCTTTGACTCAAGCCTTAAACTACGTGAGTTTCACTTTCATTACGTAGAGCGCGCTGACTGCAATGCTCAAATGCGACCGAAACAACTCAAGTTTAACTGTTCAGTCATTGATAGAATCTTCTAGCTCAGAGAATTCTCGCACCCTGATTGGTTACCTAGGTGAGGTATTCAGCGTGGACTTGCGACTTTTGAAAGCAAGGCTTTGCGTGATATTTCACTTTAGCGACAACAAAACAGCAACTGAAAAACAATTAGAAACAGTAACCTTTAAAGGGACACAGTCAGCTGGAGCACATGCGCATTAGATACCATTTCATAGCTAATTTGCATATCACAGACATGCGATCCACACTGTTTTCAATCAAATATGATAAAAATAGTAGCATACGATGAGCAAAAGCACACTCAAAAACAGGCTTCTCAGTAAACGATTGGAAATCAAGCAAAACACTGCGAAGATTGAAGCGGATTTCTGGATGTAATTTGATTTCAGGTTGAGGTGAACTTTTTCCAAAGAGAGAAAACTAGTTTCCATGTCAGTGCGGTCCCAAGCTGACTGTGTCCCTTTAAAACCATTTTCGCCGTCCACGAAGCTAAAAACAAACCAAAGTCTATTTGAAAGTGGAATTCAAGTTTCTCCCTGCCTTGACCTGAAATACAACTTTCTGGAGAGACATGGTTTCTCTCCCACGCGCGTTGAATACTGCAACATTCGCACAGATGTAAATGAAAGGGGTTTTCTTTCATTTGAGAAGAAGACCATGCGATTCATGGAAAATTCATAACCTGACTCGTGAATTCCACGTTAAATTCCATTTGAAAAACCGATATCGCGCTCATCCATATCGTGCGATATTGGTTTTTTCGCGAGAAATTTAATGTGGAATTCCCTGGTCAGGTAATGAATTTTTCTATAGAATTCCCTCTTCAGGTAATGAATTTTCCTAAAGAGTTTAATTTTCCTATAGAATTCCCTGGTCAGCTAATGAATTTTCCTATCTCGGCTGTAGAATTTGGAATAAATTGATCCGCTTCGAACCAATCAGAACCAAGTTTAAAGGTAGCAGTATAACAGACGATTTTACCTATTATCTTTTCAAGATAATAATCAAGGCTCTCTGGTGTAAAAACCTGTACCCAGTTCTAATTGCATTTTAAAGGTCTTCAAATCTATAGAATCAATAGAATTTGGAATAAATCGATCCACTTCAAGCCAATCAAACCCAGGTTTAAAGGTAGCAGTACAATTAATGATTTTACACGTAATCTTTTGATGACCATAAAGCTCACTTAGTTTAACCCAGTTTTATTTGTAGTTCAGTGCCAGTCTTCAAATCTACAATCGCTGCTAATTATTGATGGGCCAATTCGAACACAGTTCGCAGTTTAATCATGAACAACATTGACCCGGGAGACGCTAGTGTCGATGTGCTGGCTCTGTTGCAAGAGCAACTCGAGGCCAGAAGCAAACCAACTGTTGTGATCGAGTCCACCGTTCTCCTAATCATCAATGTGGCCTCGCTGGTGGGGAATGCTATGCTGTGCTGTATCGTTTACCGCAATCACAGACTTCACACTCCCACAACTATGCTAATTTTTGCGCTGGCCTTCACGGACCTGTTAACTTCTGTGACCGTGATGCCGCTAACAGTTGACGCTGCCATCTACAGCAAAAGGCGTTTCAGCAACGCCGTCTGTAAAGCGCACGCTTTCGCTATGGCCGTTCTGGCTCAGGTCTCCATCTTCATCATGGCTTTGACAGCTTTCAATCGCTACGTGTGTGTTAAGAAGCAAAACCTCTACAGGAAGATCTTCACTAAAAAGAAAACGCTCCTGCTGATCTCAGCAATCTGGGCCATATCCCTGATCACCAATGGCATTCCCAATATCCTGTCCCTGGATGACTTCTTCTTCTGCCCGGGGTATCTACTGTGCTGGAGGCGAATGATGGCGCCAGCTGCTATTGTCTCGTTCAACGCCTGGCTTTATGGCTCCTTCGTCCTCTCCTACGCAGTGATCGTGGTCTGCTACTGGAAGGTGTTCCGCACCGTGAAGCGACACAACGCAGCCGTTGCCCCGAATCTGAGCCAAACCAGTCGAGCTGGCAACTATTCTGAGGAAGCATCGGTGGCCAGGTCAGTAGCAGCCATCATCTTTGCATTCACCATCTGCTGGATCCCGTCAGAAGTGATGGACACGATGGACAAGATTAATCCACTTCTTCTTCCTCGTCAGGTAAGCAGACAAGCATTTCTCCACTACCCCAAGGATTCGAACTTTCCATTTAACTTGTAACAAGCGTATTCGTTTGTTTAATTTAGTCTGAAGCTGCTTTTTCTAATTTTGGTAAGTAAGAAGCAAGTAAACAAACTGTCCGAAAAAACAAAAACAAAAACAAAAAAAAAACATAAAAAAAACTTTTCGTTGACAGGAGACCCCAAACAGTTAACTTTCGCGCTACATACTAACAAAGTTATTCAAAATGTGAAAAGAAAAATGCAGGACAGTGCATGCAGGAAGAAGAATATATTTTCAATACGTTTCCTTATCTTTATTATAATTCAATGCCAAGAAAGCAGATACAGAAATATTAAAAAAAAAGCCACCAGGATAATTTATCAAGTTTTTTTGTGAAATTGAATATTTCAGGAACCCAGCTAATAGATAGGCAACAAATATCACGAAGAAGAAAATACAAGTTTGTTCCTATAAGGTTTTTTAACATTTCAGTGTTTTCTCGCTGCATGCGATAATGTTACTTTGATATCAATATTTCAATCTTTCCAGGAAGTATTCAATAATTTCCAAACGTTTCCTGTAGTACAAGGACCGCGTTTTTGCACCTTTGTCGCGCTTTTCCAGTCCGTTTATGGTGCTCTTTGCCCGCTTCATGCAAGAATGGAAATTTACAATGAAATGGTGACAGTAGGACTGTTGTAGGGTTTCATTAATTAAACGTGCCTTAAATGTAAAATGTCCCATTTTTTTCGCATCGTATCTGACAGATGTAGGTAATTCGTGTCGCAGACTTGTCGTAAGATTGCAAATTGTTCAGTAGGCGACGAGATTGCATATTGTCTAAATCGCTTCGTCCTTAATGAGAGCATCATTTTGTAAGGCACAGTTTTCCCTGACTGATGTATCTTGATTTTTGCCTGGCAAGTTTCGGTCCAATACATTATTTGTTAGGATGTGAATTTTTCCCAATATAAACGAAAACGTTTTACAACCACAGGCATTTATGACAAAAATTAGTAAAAGCATAGTTTGGGAGGGTCAGCCCGGGGATACGATCAATCGTATAGACCGTGCATCTCCAGTGCTCGCGAAAGAAAAAGATATCCACTATGCCATCGAAAGAGATGTATTCCAAGAAGCCCTACACTCGGTATACATTAGCATTCATCTACGAGCGAAACACGTGTTTATTTGAACCTTTAACGTTGTGGAGGCGAAAAGCAAAGCAAAACGCAAAATGTTTCAATAAACGGATTGCATCGACTAAAAGAAGCACAGTTACGTTTGATGATGAAAGCATAAATTTTGATAGGAGATTTTTGACATGGTTTTGCGCGCGTGCTCTCAAGGGCGCATTAAATCTCCACGTGTGGTTATATAATCATTTTACCCGGTCAGTGGTTAATTTATGTGACAGGGAATTTATCTGTGCTCATCTCATAGACAGTGATGTCTATACTTGAGATACGAGGAACAAAAGACCGCATCGTATTCGTTAACGAGTAATGACCATGAAGGTGGCGAGCTATTGAGCCGCAAAGAACAAAATAAGCCACCAGGATAATTACGTTTGAAATATCAAGTCGATTCCTTTTGCCTGTTTTAGTTCTTGTTTTTCAGTTTCAAAGCAATGACGGCAAACCTTTAATCAGAGCTGTCATTTTGATGTAAACGCAAAGTGATTCATTTTCAAATTCAAAGCGTTACTTTGATGTTATAATTTCCAGTTTTTACAATAGATCAGTTCTGATGAATGAATGAATGAATGAAAGACTTTATTTAAGTGTCACAAGTATTTAGCTTTAAAGAAAACTATAATGATAATGTAATGAAACGATCACTACTCAGTTAATAGTAGGTTCAAATCCCAATTATGTTAATTTTGACCAAGTCTTTTACATCCTTACACGATATTTAGTAAGAAAAGGGTATGACAATCAGGCTTTGTTGTGAGTGAAGTTTAGATGCAGATCTCACTGGAAGACCCCATAATCAAAAGCAACCCATGTGTTTCCAATTTTTTCCCTTTTTTTTTCAACTTGAAAATTTGGCAGTGAAACATCTTGTGTTATAATCTGCCAGTTACAAGCTACTTGGAATCCTTTCAAGTTCTTGAAAACGAGGCGCCCCCCTCGCTCCCAAGACCTGCTGCCGATCAGTTGAAGGCTCTAATACTAAGCAACAAGAGGCAGCCAGGCCCAAATATTACAAACTTCTCGCATATTGCTGCTAGTTTTATAGTCTGGTTGTTGAACTGAGAACGTAAGTTGGGAAACAAATAGTAGCCTCCAAAATTTACATGTAAAAGTTGATAGTCTTTTTTTTTATATATGGCTCATAACACATTAATTTCAAATGTATTTAAATTCTACACTTTTCAAAAGAAAATATCTAATTTCGTATTCAATGCATCGTTTTTATCTTATTTGCAAAGGGTACTGATGACACATCCGATGTAAATTTACCCGTATCAGCAATAACTTCGCTGGAATAAATTTAGTTTCTGGTAAATTTTTATTTACCATTACTGGATCGGCTTAAGGCAACCCATGACTTTCTCTTCACTCAGCCACGTTTAGCGATCTAGCTACCTTGAAAAATCGTTAAATACACTGAATTTCTCCCGTAAATCAATTTACAAGTCAGGCCGTTAAAGCTAACATGAAGTTTCTTTCATCGTTCCAGGTCTTCATCTTTGCTACCTGCCTGTGGTACTTAAGCAGTGCTATCAACCCAGTCATTTATGGTGTCATGAATAATAACTTCCGAAAAGAGTACAAGAAATTGTTTGCTGCCATAGCGCGCGTCAGCTCTGTTGGGCCCTCTACTGATAACACACCCGCAAACGGCCATAGCTCCACAAATGAAAGCAAACAAAATGTCAAGGAAAACGTTCTAGGGCTTCTAGAGCCCCTTTAACTTCATATTACAATCCCTGGGTTTTAGTAGCTTTAGGTGTGTAGGGAACCTATAAATGAGGGGAGGGGCTTATATCAAGAACACCTTGTATCCGGTATCAAACATTTATAAGGGAACTTATATTCAAGTGGGGATAATAAATGACCGGAATAGTTTTTCTTTTGGGATACAGATGGGCCTACAAATCCTCGCTGGGTGGGAGGGGGGCGGGGGAGGAGGAGGGAGAGGGGTGGGTTGGTGGAGAGGTTTTAACCTCGGGGCCTTATAATTCATGATCAATAAAAGGACAGACGCATGAAAAACTGATGTCAATTTGTTAAGCGCACAGGAAGATGAAGGGATATTGTATATCAATGTGGGTTTAATCGTTGCGATGAATGATATCCCTTCTCTCACAGGCAGGGTGTGCACCGAATGTAGCCTGTAACCCAAATAGTTTAAAATATCTATCTACAATAAAGAGTTTGGACTTCGATTCAATCTTTATCTCAAAAGGGAGACTTTTAACTTTCTCTTGGACAAAGTGATGAAAGTGCTGCAATTTGATGAAATGTTTAAAGATGTTTTGAGACTACTTATTATAACTTTGCAAACAAGTCTTACCCATGCTTATTGAGATGGTGTTGTGGTGATCACGCCGCAGAAATGGTCAAGTTTAATTTTACAACAATCCAAATTGGGCACGATGGTTAGTTTCCTTATAGACGATTTTAAATATCAGCAAAAACTGCTTCTATAGGGTTAAATAGCACATAATCAAACACAAATAGCAAACTCTCACTGAGTGAAGTTCGAGTATTAGTTTATCATACTGGGCTAGCTATAGAAACAATGTCCCCTCTGATTATCGAAACTTCTCTTTGCTAACTTCCATATACAATATATCGCGGAATGACCCAAAATATGCAATTAAATTGCATAAAACGTTTTTAAAGAGCAAAACTTATCAACCATTAAGTTGATAACTTGAAATTTTTTTAAGAACGCAGGTTTTTAGTTGAAGAATGAATATCAGGAGCACAGGGCATCGATGAAGTTTGTTTAGTGAAAGTATGTCAAAATATTACCATTCTGGTGTCAATTTTTAACTCGTTATTTTTTCTGTGCACTAGATGTTTTACTGATTGCTTTACTCGTATATTTGTCTTTGTATCATCTGCAAAATAGTAACTGAGTCTATAGCAAGCTACTGGTGTTGCTTAATAAAAAAAACTATATATCAGTCCGGATTCTGTTCCTTCTAGCCAAAAACAGACCACATTTTCCTCTAATTTTCGTAAAGGAACATGCATAATTACCAGATAATTTCAGATAGTGTGCCAGTATTCTCAATGGCTACACTCCTTCGATGATACACTTTTACATACAACTCAGCACTACACAAAAAATGTCTTTGTTCATCAATTACATGTAGCAATCGCGAACTTCGAATTCGTTGATCCATGAAAACAGGTGCTTCACACAAATTATGTTTGCTCTTAACAAGAAGACGATTGAACAACAAACCGTGGTTTAGTCCTGGTATTCGATTCCATTAATATTCAACTCGGACAGATGTTATGGTGGTATTCTCAACAATGAGACACCCTTGTGACAAAATATACAACTCTGCGATACACGCCTAGCACTGTTTTTCAATTAAATGTGACCGCCTTAAATTTCAATGTTGCCGAGAAATGCCCAACACAAGAAAGTATTTGTGATTGACAAGAAGATGATTGAACAACAAGCCCTAATTTATCAAACATTGACGCCAGTTAAGCTTGGTCAAAGTTTGAATCATAATCCTAATCTTAAGTCTTAATTTCTCGCTGTTACCATTTTTTTTTTTTTAACTCTTATTAACTGGGTAGGAAGTCTGTATGGGAGAATTTTGACCGAGGTCGCGAGTACAGACCGAACGCAGTGAGGTCTGTACACACAACCGAGGTAATTTCAGATAGTTGATGGTAGTCTCACCATACACACCTGCGATACACTTTACAACTCGGCAATACACAAAAATGATGTTTTTGTTCATCAATTAAATGCAACAATCACGAACTTCGTTGCTGCTGTTAGGTGTTTCAGACAAATTATGTTTGCGCATGACGAAAAGACCATTGAACAATTTAGTCATAGTATTTGATTTCATTCTACTTGGTCAGATGTTACGGTGATATTCTCACCAAGGAAACATCTGTGACAAATTTTACAACTAGGTGCTACCCGCTTTGGTTTATTAATTAAAAGTGACGATGAATTTCAGAGTTGCCGAGAAATGCACAACACAGAAGTCTATTTCTGGCTGGCAAGATGATTGAACAAGGACTCGTAATTTATGAGTAGCATATGGTTGTCACTAAATCATTAACTGTTTTATAATAACACTAAATCAGGCAATATAAATAACTCGTCAGCTCAGCTTGTATTCAGTTGCAATTACTTCAGTGATCGAAGAAGTACTCTCTGCTGTTCACTAAACGCCAATAAGGTAAGAAGAAAATTGAGGATCACGTCATTTCTGTTCATTTTTTAATATGCTCAAAAACATTCCTGTGTCCCATGAGTAAAACTTTCTCACTTAGAAACGAAAGTAATAACTGTTGACGGGTAAACAACAAATGTAATTATTATTATTTTCTTTTTACACAGTGTATCAAGATGAACAAGTTTTGGATCGCAATTCTCTTGATGTTTGTTATTACATCTCTGTTGATCGATGACAGGTAATTTTCATAGCATCACGTAAACTGTAGATTCTCTCAGTTTTCTTCCTGAACCTTGGATTATACTTTTCTTTTTAAAAAGAAATTCTTTAAACTCCGGATAAAAATCTGTAGAATGTCTTGGATAGAATGTACTGACAAAAATGAACTAATTTGTAATTGGTCAAGAACGCAAGGACTTACTCCTTCTGTAGTTGCAAGTCAGGCCCGCCTTAAAGATCAGCAAATGCAAGATGTGGAACAATTAACGTCCTTGCTTAATGAACCATTTTAAAAAAAGTATTAAGACTCAGTGGAAGGGCAAGCGCTGTTCAGGATACCACTGATTTCAAGAGGGATAAGATTAAAACGTTCGAGGTGACTTCGCCGTCCAATTTCAGACTAGAAAGGATGAAGGAGGACTTTACATTGTACGGTATGGTTTCTTTCTTTCAGGGGTAGTTTTAAGGGTTTCAATTAATCTTACCTTCGATTTTAAAACATTTCATTTTCTAACGAATGATTAGAAATAAACTGAAGGATTTTTATTTATGAACTCGGAAGGAGTTTTTCTTCGTGTCGAATTTTGGATTTGTACTGTCTCTGTCTGTTTGTTTGGCAACCTGTGCTATTTTTTGTTACGATAGTTTCTATAGAGCTGTTTATGCCAAACCTTTTGAATCTGCTCCAGAAGCATATCACCTAGATCAAGGTGATAAGCTTATGATCTGCTCTTAACGCTTCTTAACCGGCCAAATCTAGGATTTGCTGTAATCTATAGTTGTTGCTTTTATTTTTCAGTGACGCTTGGCGAAGACGGCGTCGACGTCGTCGTAGTGGTAAGATGGACGAAAACGAGATGCCAGTCTCCGCAGATGTTAGCCAGGAGGAGATTCCAGAAAATGCTAAACATAGCATTATTGACGCTCTTACTGATCAGGAAGATGAAGCAGAGGAATACGTCATTCATCCAAAACACGCCATTTAAAAGAACTACAGGACAATTTAAACAAAGAATTGAAAATATCACGCACATCAAAACTTGATCAAGCTTCGTTTATTTTAACTACCTTAATTTCAGTCTTTGTTTGCAAATTGTTAGCATATATTTTGAAATAAATGGTTGATAAAGTGTTTTAATTGTTTGTTTCTGTTGTTTCTGTTTTCAATTCATCAAAAATTTAATAACAACAGTCGAAGTTACAACCCTCCCTTATAAGGCTAGTTGTTATGACACAATATGCAGTAAGAACTTACACCACTACATGAATATTATAACGAGGTCTTTCAAGATTTGGAAACCACTTAAAACTCTCTTGAAAAAAAGGCCTAGTGCAAAAAAAGTTTTTTTATAGCCTATTTCCGACGGAAGTGGAAAGAAAATTTAAGAGCTTTTTTTTTTGAGCTTCTTGTGTTGAAATTATATGACGAGCTGGTTGAAAAGTGGCGGTAAAATGTGTAGTGGAATAACAAAGTTAGCCGTTTAAAGTTGGGTTTTACATTGAACTTTTTTGTGAGCGATTTTTCGGGTGTCTTACTGCTAGTTGCATTTGTTCTTGGTAGTCCCGAGTTCAACTTCTCGATCGCGTTGTGTAAACTGAGCACACTGGCCAGCCTCCCACTAGTTGGGATTCTTAATAGTTTAGGTTCTGTTTGAAATATTCGTTTATTCATTTACAATGTCCCCAATTACCACAACAGTGCTAAGTACATTTGACGCTTCAATAAAGTTATTGGTTTATTTTATTTTATTTACCGTGTGGTAATAATCTAGGCTTTGGAAGAGGTTTGGTTCGTCATAATATTGTGTTCTCGATGTTTGAGTAAATGATTTAGTTAAAACGAATATCCACTGCATTATTGTTGTTTCTGAGCTGTTGTCTGTTTCAATAAAAGCGTACGTGTACATTACCTTGTAAGGTTTTGTCTGAGTCCATTTGTCGAGGAAGAGAATTTTCAGTGGTGAGTCAAGGCAATACTAGCATTCTTTGGAAAATTCTAATTAAATGGTTTATTGCCATGAACAGGTAACCGTTAATCCACAAGTCATATTCATCATGTTGAGCCAATAGACAACACAACGTGAAATTAAATGATATCGTAAATGCTTCCTACTATTGAAGTCTAGAATGCATTGTGAAAGTCGTTGATTGATGTGCTTTCCCTTTATATAGCACCTGTATTCAGTAATTTACGATGGCCTACCTGGGGTAAAATAATCTGAAAATTGGGCTTCCTAATTAAGGTTATAGTTGTGATTACTGTTAGGGTTAGGGTTTTTGCTGAGCTTAGGGTTGAGGTTATGTACCGCTAGGGGTTCGAGCTTATTATCGTTGACCGCGTGAGGTGCCTGCACCGACTTTTTGAAAATGGCTTGGTCACCCAGTCTACACACTGGAGAGTGATATTGTTCACCAAGGGGGGTTTAATTGTTGCGGTGAACAATGTCCCTTCTCCTATGCCACCGGGTGTACAAGTAATTTGGCCTGTAACCAAAATACTTTAAAATTTCTTGCTATAATAAAGTGTTCGGACTTTGATGTAATATTTTTTTCAGCAGGGAGACTTAAAATCTTCCGCCCTAAGACAAAATAATAAAAGTGCTGCATTTTAATGAAATGTTTGAAGATATTTCGAGACTGCTTATTATAACTTTGCAAACAAGTCTTACCCATTCTTAACATACGAGTTTACTAAAAATAACTCTTGGTTTGCGTAATGAGTCATTCACCAGTAGCGTAATATTTTAGTTATTAAAGATGGTGTTGTGGTAATCACGCCATGCAAATGGACAATTAAAAAAAAAACCCACAATTGTACAGGATGGTTAGTTTCATTGTTGATGGCGATTTTAAACGCAACAAGAACTACTTCTGAAATAGCAGGTTAACTGGCATGCATAATCAAACAAAAATAGCAAACTCTCGCAGAGCGAAGTTCAAGTATTAGTTTACCTAACTGGGTTAGTTATAGAAACAGTATCCCCCTCCCCTGACAATCGAAATTTCTCTTTCCCAACTTCCGTGATATATCGCCAAATGTCACAAATTATGCTATTAAATTGAAGAAAACGTTTTTACAGAGCAAAACAGAACAACCAGTTTCTTGAAGAATGAAGAACCGAAGTGCAGGGACGGAAGTGATCTGTCAATGAGATTTGTTTAGTGAAAGTACGTCAAGAAATTACTGGTGTCAATTTTAAGGTCATTATTTTTCTTCCGTCTTACTCGATATTTTACTGATTGCTTTACTCGTGTATTTTTTTTTTTTTTTTTTTGTATTGTTTGCAAATTAATCAAGTTTATAGGAAGCTGGTGCTCTTAAAACATTAAAAACACGATTTATCATCCAGGAATCTGTTCCTTGTACTGAACAAAAAACAGGCAACTGATTTTCCTCTATTTTTCCTAAAGGAACATCTACCTTTAGCAGATAATTTCAGACAGTGCACAAGTACTCTCACTGATACGCTTAACAACTCGGTAACTACACAAAAATGTTTTTGTTTATCAATCACATGTACAAATCACGAACTTTCTGCGACAAGACAGGTGCTTCACGCGAATACAACTTTTTAGTTCGGGCGTTTTGTTGTCCCATTTCCGACCATGAGATGATGCTCTTGAGAATTCTCGCTTTACAATTTTCAAATTGTCCCGTGGATATAAATGAAGCATTCTGTTTTAGATGGATAAAAGAACAATTCCCTAGAGAATATAACGTGGTCTGAAATGGGAAAACAATCGCCCAAGCTAAAAAGTCTATTATGTTTGCGTTTAGAACGACAAGACTACGAAACAGCAAACTGTTGTTTAGCCCAAGAATTCGATTCCATTGTACTCAAACAGATGTTATGGTGGTATTCACGCCAACGAGGCACCAGTGTCAAATTTTACAACTCAGGGCTACACGCTTTGATTTATCAATTAAAAGTGACTGTCTTGAATTTCAATGTAGCCGAGAAATTCACAGTACAAGAGAGTATTTGTGCTTGACAAGAAGATGACTGAAATATACGTCTTTGCTTGATAATTTCAGATGGGTAATGGTAGTCTCAGAAGAGACACACCTGCGATACGCTTTACAACTCGGCACTACACAAAAAAGATGTTTATCAGTGTTCATCAATTAAATGCAACAATCACGAACTTCGTTGCTGCCGTCAGGTGTTTCACGCAAATTATGTTTCCCCTTGACGAAAAGGCCATTCAACAACAAGCCGTATTTAGTCTAAACATACGATTCCATTTTACTAGGTCAGATGTTATGGTGGTATTCTCACCAACGAGGCACCTGTGACAAATCATGTTACAACTCGGTACTACACGCTTTGATTTATCAATTAAAAGTGACTATCTTGAATTTCAAAGTTGCCGAGAAATGCACAACACAGAAGACACTTTCCCTTCAGCAAGAAGATGATTGAACAAGGACTCATAATTTACCAGTAGCAGATGGCTGTCACCAAATCATTAACCGTTATATAACAACACTAAACTCAGGCATTATAAATAACTCGTCAGCTCAGCTTGTACACAGTTGAAATTACTTCAGTGATCGAAGAAGTACTCTCTGCTGTTCACTAAACGCCAAGAAGGTAAGAAGAAAATTGAGTATCAAGTCATTCTGTTTTTCTTAATCTCCTCAAACATTCCTGTGTCTCATGAGTAAAACTTTCTCACTTTAGAAATGAAGGTAATAACTGTTGACGGGTAAACATCAAAATGTAATTGTTATTTTATTTTTATACAGAGTTTATCAAGATGAACAAGTTTTGGATCGCAATTCTCTTGATGTTTGTTGTTGCATCTCTGTTGATCGATGACAGGTAATTTTCATAGCATCGCGTAAACGGTAGATTCTCACAGTTTTCTTCCTAAACCTTGGGTTATACGTTTCTCTTTAAAAGAATTTCTACCTTAAACTCCAGATAACGATTTGTAGAATGTGCTGTATAGCATGCACTGACAATAATGAACTAATAAGTAATCGGTCAGGAACGCAAGGACTTACTTTTGTAGTTCAGCCCACGTCCTTACTTAATGAACCATTTTAATACCGTATTAAGACTCACTTGAAGGTCAAGCGCAGTCCGGGCTACCACTGAAAAGGGAAAGGGAAAAGATTAGAAAGGGTCGTGGTGATTTCAGACTAGAAAGGATAAAGGAGGACTTTACATTGTATGGTTTTTCTCTTTCAGGGGTAGTTTTAAGGGTTTCAATTAATCTTACATTCGATTTTAAAATATTTCATTTTCTAACAAATGGTTAGAAAAAAACTGAAGCGCTTTTTATTTATAATTTCTGAAGGAGTTTCTTTTCGTGTCGAATTTGGGATATGTACTGTCTCTCTCTCTGTTTAGCAACCTGTGCTATTTTTTGCTACGATAGTTTCTATAGAGGGTGGTAAAGGGGGGCGGGGGGGGGGGTATAGATCACGTTTCACGGAAAATAAAGCAGCCCTTTCACAATTCACGAAAAATACAACATTGGCATTTTACGCTTCACGGAAAAGAAAAGAGAACGTTTTGGAAAATCACGGCTCACGGCGACTATGGAAATCACCATTCACGAGGAAAAAAAATGGCATTTCACATTTCACAGGAAATAAAAAGGGCCGATCACGGGTCACGAAAATACCCTTTACCGACCCTCTCTATAAAGCTGTTTATGCGAAACCTTTTGAATCTGCTCCAGAAGCATATCACCTAGATCAAGGTGATAAGCTTATGATCTGCTCTTAACGCTTCTTAACCGGCCAAATCTTAGATTTGTTGCAATCTATAGTTGTTGCTTTTATTTTCAGTGACGCTTGGCGAAGACGGCGTCGACGTCGTCGTCGTCGTAGTGGTAAGATGGACGAAAACGAGATGCCAGTCTCCGCAGATGTTAGCCAGGAGGAGATTCCAGAAAATGCTAAACAGAGCATTATTGACGCTCTTACTGATCAGGAAGATGAAGCAGAGGAATACGACATTCATCCAAAACACGCCACTTGAAAGAACCGCAGGACATTTTACACAAAGAACTGAAAATATCACGCACATCAAAACTTGATCAAGCTTCGTTTATTTTAACTACCTTAATTTCAATTTTTGTCTGCAAATTGTTAGCATATGTTTTGAAATAAATGGTTGATAAAGTGTTAATTGTTTGTTTCTGTTGTTTCTGTTTTCAATTCATCAGAAATTTAATAACAACAGTCGAAGTTACAACCCTCCCTCACAGGGCTAGTTGATATGACACAATATGCAGTAAGAACTTACACCACTACATGAATACTATAACGAGGCCTTTCAAGATTTGGAAGCCACTTAAAACTCTCTTGAAAACACAGGCCTCGAGAAAAAAAGTTTTTTTATCGCCTATTTCCGACGGAAGTGGAAAGAAAATTTAAGAGCAGTGTTTTTGAGCTTCTTGTGTTGAAATTATATGACGAGCTGGTTGAAAAGTGGCGGTAAAATGTGTAGTGGAATAACAAAACTAGCCGTTTAAAGTTGGGTTTTACATTGAATTTTTTTGTGTGCGATTTTTCAGGTGTCTTACCGCTAGCTGGATTTGTTCTTGGTAGTTCCGAGTTCAACTCCTCGATCGGGTTGTGTAAACTGAGCACACTGGTCAGCCTCCCACTAGTTGGGATTCTTAATAGTTTAGGTTCTCTTTGAAATATTTGTTTATTCATTTACAGTGTCCCCAATTACCACAACAGTGCTAAGTACATTTGACATTTATATAAAGTTATTGGTTTATTTTATTTTATTTACCTTGCGGTAATAATCTGGGTTTCGGAAGAGGTTTGGTTTGTCATAATATTATATTTTCGATGTTTGTGTAAATGATTTAGTTAAAACGAATACCCACTGCATTATCGTTGTATCTGAGATGTTGTCTGTTTCAATAAAAGTGTAGCTGTACGTTATCTTATAAGGTTTGTTTTTTGAGTCCATTTGTCGAGGTAGAGAATGAGTCCTGAGTCACTGAGGCAATGCTATCATGGTTTGGAAAATTCTCATTAAAATGGTTTATTGCCATGAACAGATAACCGTTAATCCGCAAGTCATATTTATCAAGTTGAATCAATAGATAACGCAATTAATGTAAACTTAAATGATAACGTAAATACCTCCAACTGTTAAAGTCTAGAATACAATACGTGTCGTTGATTGATGTGCTTTCCCTTTATATAGTATTTTACCATGTCTTACCTAGGATAAAATAATCTGGAAATTGGGCTTACTAAGTAAGGTTGTAGTTGTGATTACTGTTAGGGTTTGGATTTTTGCTGAACTTGGAAACTCGGATCATGGAGCATCAAAGGAACTGAAGAATCTTTGCCCAGAGTGGATTCTCCGAGCGATCTTGGATTAATCTGTTTAGTAAAGAAACGCAAAATCCGTTTTTGGATTTTAGAATGCAATCTTGGATTTTCTTAGAGAAACGCACCCTTAGAGTTGGGGTTATGTAAGGATACCGCTGGTGTACGAGCTTATTATCGTTGACTGTACGTTACGTTCAACGCTTTTTTGAAAATGGCTTGGTCACCCAGTCTTTTTGTTCAAATCACCTACACACGGGAGGGTGACGGGATATTGATTGTTCACTCAGGTAGGTTTAATTGTTGCGATGAACAATATCCCTTCACCCATGCCACCTGGTGTATGCATAACTTGGCCTGTAACATGGTAACCCAAATACTTTAAAATATCTGGCTATGATAAATTGTTCGGACTTCGATTTCATCTTTTTTTCTTTTTCAGAAGGAGACTTTAAACTTTCTCTCGGACAAAACTTATGATAAAAGTGCTGCATTTTAATGAAATGTTTGAAGATATTTCGAGACTACTTATTACAACTTTGCAAACAAATCTTGCCCATTCTTAACATACGAGTTTACTAAAAATAACTCTTGGTTTGCGCAATCAGTCATTCACCAGTAGCGTGACATTTTGGTTGTTAAAGATGGTGTTGTGGTAATCACGCCATACAAATGGACAATTAAAGAAACAACCACAATTGGACATCATGGTTAGTTTCATTATTGGTGGCGATTTTAAACGTCGAAAAAAAATTACCACTAAAATAGCAGGTTAACTTGCATGCATAATAAAAAAAAAAAAAAAAAAAAAAATAGCAAACTCTAGCAGAGCGAAGTTCGAGTATTAGTTTACCATACTGGGTTAGTTATAGAAACAGTGTTCCCCCTGACAATCGAAGCTTCTCATTCCCAACTTCTGTAATATATTGCCAAATGTCACAAATTGTGCTATTAAATTGGATAAAAAGTTTTTACATAAGTGCAGGGACGGAAGTGATCTGTCAGTGAGATTTGTTTAGTGAAAGCACGTCAAAATATTGTCATTCTGGTGTAAATTCATTTCACGCAAATTATGTTTCCCCTTGACGAAAAGGCCATTCAACAACAAGCCATATTTGGTCTAAGTATACGATTCCATTCTACTAGGTCAGATGTTACGGTGGTATTCTCACCAACGAGGCACCTGTGACAAGTTTTACAACTCAGTACTACACGCTTTGATTTATCAATTAAAAGTGACTATCTTGTATTTCAAAGTTGCTGAGAAATGCACAACACAGAAGACGCTTTCTGGTCGGCAAGAACATGAGTGAACAAAGACTCATAATTTACCAGTAGCAGATGGTTGTCACCAAATCATTAATCGTTATATAACAACACTAAACTCAGGCAATATAAATAACTCGTCAGCCCAGCTTGAACTCAGTTGAAATTACTTCAGTGATCGAAGAAGTACTCTCTGCTGTTCACTAAACGCCAAAAAGGTAAGACGAAAATTGAGTATCAAGTCCTTTCTGTTTTTTGCTTATTCTGCTCAAACATTCCTATGTCCCATGAATAAAACGTTCTCACCTTAGAACTGAAGGTAATAACTGTCGACGGATAAACATCAAATGTAATTGTTATTTTATTTTATACAGAGTTTATCAAGATGAACAAGTTTTGGATCGCAATTCTTTTGATGTTTGTTGTTGCATCTCTGTTGATCGATGACAGGTAATTTTCATAGCATCACGTAAACTGTAGATTCTCACAGTTTTCTTCCTAAACCTTGGGTTATACGTTTCTTTTTAAAAAGAATTAATTTCTTCCTTAAACTCCAGATGAGGATTTGTAGAATGTGCTGTATAGCACGCACTGACAATAATGACCTAAAAGGTAATTGGTCAGGAACGCAAGGACTTACTCCTTTTGTAGTTCAGCCTGCGTCCTTACTTAATGAACCATTTTAATAACGTATTAAGACTCAGTTGAAGGTCAAGCGCAGTCCGGGCTACCATTAAAAAGGGAAAAAGAAAAGATAAAAAAGGGTCGTGGTGATTTCAGACTAGAAAGGATAAAGAAGGACTTTACATCGTATGCTTTCTTTCTTTCAGGGGTAATTTGAAGGGTTTCAATTAATCTTACATTCGATTTTAAAATATTTTATTTTCTAACAAATGGTTAGAAATAAACTGAAGGTTTTTTTTTTATTTATAATTTCTGAAAGAGTTTCTTTTCGTGTCGAATTTTGGATGTGTATATACTGTCCCTGTCTGTTTGTTTGGCAACCTGTGCTAATTTTTGCTACGATAGTTTCTATAGAGCTGTTTATGCGAAACCTTTTGAATCTGCTCCAGAAGCATATCACCTAGATCAAGGTGATAAGCTTCTGATCTGCTCTTAACGCTTCTTAACCGGCCAAATCTTAGATTTGCTGTAATCTATAGTTGTTGCTTTTATTTTTCAGTGACGCTTGGCGAAGACGGCGTCGACGTCGTCGTAGGGGTAAGATGGACGAAAACGAGATGCCAGTCTCCGCAGATGTTAGCCAGGAGGAGATTCCAGAAAATGCTAAACAAAGCATTATTGACGCTCTTACTGATCAGGAAGATGAAGCAGAGGAATACGACATTCATCCAAAACACGCCATTTAAAAGAACTGAAGGACATTTTACACAAAGAACTGAAATATCACGCACATCAAAACTTGACCAAGCTTCGTATATTTGCACTACCTTAATTTCAATTTTAGTTTTTAGTTAGCAAATTGTTAACATATATCTTGAAATAAATGGTCGATAAACGGTTTTTTGTTTGTTTCTGTTTTTTCTGTTTTCAATTCATCAGAAATTTTCATAACAACTGTCGAAGTTATAACCCTCCCTTATAGGGCTAGTCGTTATGGCACAATATGTAGTAATAACTTACACCACTATATGAATAATATAACGAGGTATTTCAAGATTTGGAAAAAACTTAAAACGATCTGGATAAGACTGGGCCTCGAGAAAAACCCAAAGTCTTTTTTATCGCCTATTTTCGACGAAAGTGGAAATAAAATTTAAGAGCTGGGTTTTTGAGCTTCTTGTGTTGAAATTTAATGACGAGCTGGTTGAAAAGTGGCGGTAAAATGTGTAGGGAAATGACAAAATTAGCCGTTAAATTTGGGATTTACATTGATTGTTTTGTTCAATTTTTCAAGTGTGTTACTTCAGCCAAACTGAAAGATTTAGTTTGAGTGAGGTTTGTCGTGACGTCATGATTACCCAAAAAGCGAGGATAGATGTGAGTGTTTTTTACTGAATCAAGTCGCTTCTTTTAATTCTACGCACGATTTCGTGTTAAAACGTTGCCACATCACACTTTGAGGTGGTCTTTCCATTGACATGGATTGTTTTATGATGAAGGAAAAATTAAAAATTTCAAACGAGTGTTACATACATGATACATATTCTGTTCACGACCCATAGGTCTACAGGTCCACAGGTCCACAGGCTTACACCTCCTGCTACATACATGATAGCCATTCTGTCTACAACCCACAATTAATTTGCTTTGTTAAGGATGAGCCTTGCTGACCATTGCATTATTGATGTTATCCATACCTACAAATAAAATCTGCATTCCGTTCTTTTATTCCTGTTGACGACATCGCTCGGCGTAAGTTAATTTAATGAAAAACTTTCTTTTTAATGTTCCGTAAATACAAAGTACCATCAAGAAAGAAGAACCGCCTCGCACCTTATCATAGAATTGTAAACCTCTCGGACTTAGTAGACTGCTCCCAGTCTGTTTTTCTCTCGAAATTCAGCAGGGATTATACCGCCCTTTTGCGTTCGCGATAAATAAACACTGGTCTAAGTGACCCTTAGAGAACACGGCCTCCAGCAGTCTAATTTATGACCCTCAGTCTGTGTAGTTTAGACTGAACATACCACTTCCCTCTCCTCTGCGAGATTTACCAATGACAAAATGTTGCTTTTTATGAAGCAAGTTCGAACTCGACTCAAGTTCGAGTCCTTTAGTGTTGTTACAAAACAGTTAATGATTTGGAGACAGCCATCTGCTGCACGAAATTACGAGTTGTTGTTCAATCTTCCTCCTGGTAACCAGAAATAGTCGTCTGTATTGTGCGTTTCTTGGCAACTCTGAAATTCAAGATGGTCACTTTTAATTGATGAATCAAAGCGTGCAGCACCAAGTTGTAAAATTTTTCACAGGTGTCTGGTTGGTGAGAAGACTAACAAAGTTCCTGTCCAGGAATGAGTGCAATGACTCTAGAAAAAGCATTTTGTCCTTGTTTTTACGCTGCTTGCAAAATGCTCGCATAATTTGGGTGTAAGTCGCGACCAGGGATTTTGGCATGCTGTTTACCGCGGAGCCGACATTCCCACTCGTTCCAGTCTTGCATTCAGCCCCGCGAGACTTCCAACTTGTTTTGTTCAACTGTTCTTTTGTCGGCCAGTCAAAAAAAAAAATTACCTAAAAAATTACCCAGTGTTTTTAGTGGTTTAAAAGCTGTCTTGATGTTTTCGCGTTTCAAAATCCATCTTATTCGCTCCGACACCCCTTTAACATATGGAATTGACGCATATGCTTTTGGGTTCTCCAGAGGCTTTGGTTTTGTGTTATTTGGTTGATCGACCGATTTAATAAACTTTCCAGGATAGCCATTAGCTTTTAGGTCGTTGATAACACGTCGCTCCTCGCTCTGTCTTTGCGCAGTTGTTGATGAAATGCATTTAGCGCACTCCATCAAGGTTTTATATATCGCAAGGCTACACATACGAGCAAGTATTTAGATTGCCATTGACACAGCCCAGCGCTTCTGAGGAAGACCGCAGAGAACGATCTAAAATTCAGTTTAAACGTTTTTTAGATGTTTCAACTCCTTTTTTAGAACTTTAAGAGGCCCTGCACCTAAGAAACGACCGATGATTTCCGGCTAAAAAATAAAATCGGCCGATTTTTATCTCTCAAGTAGAGGTTACCGAATACTATTTAAAAATGAATTTCTTTTGTTTCAGTTTCGCTTTAAACCAAAAATATCGAGCCGCAAAGTTTTTCCGTCTGAAAGCAGCAAAATCAGGCCGAAAATAAGCCCCCGCAAAAAACTGTTTAGAAATTACTACCGCAACGCAAAATAATGAGAAAACTACACAGTGTTGAAGAAAAAGGCCTTTTAATGCAATATCATTCGATAAACATCAAAAAACTGCCGAAGCGATTAACAAATAAAGTTTCAAATATTGCATACTAAATTAGATGGAGCGTTGGAGCTGATTTTAAAATAATTATTTCTCAAAAGTTCAACGCTTTTGAAAGCAATCACAGTGATGAATGAGACATTGGAGGGATACAAATCACGTTTCTGGAAAAACATTTTTCGGCCAAAGTATATTGACCTTGTACAAAGCGTTCAAAGTTACCGTTTTTACCGTTATCCTGCTACTTCTGCGAAACGCTTCTCTTTTGCCAATACGGCCGTGGATAGCGTGGTAAACGCCACTTTAAACCTTGCTAGGCATTCAGAGACTATCCTGAGTAGAAGGATGTAGAATTGAAAGAGAAAGGAAGATGAAAAATACGCAGAAGAAGAAAATAACTCGAAATTACCATCTGCTAACGAAAGTTGAATCTGGAAAATGTCGTCGCCTAACAGCGGCCAGTGACGTCATTGGTCACGTAAAGGTCGCAAGAACGTGGGAAAACGAGTCTGCAATGTCCTTCGGGCGGTCAGCGGCTAGAGATCCAGTCGTGACCCCATAACTCAGATCACGCTGCGACCAAAACGGTGTGGCGGTTGGGGAAGTTTTTCTTTTTGAGTGACCATCATTTGTGAAAAATAACATAACATTGTTCCACTAAACGTTTTCTGGCCGGGAAAAATTGTTTTCCTATTTGTGCATTCGTTTGGATTCCACCGCTATTGATACAAATAACGTCAATGGCCGCTGTCACGCGACGACATTTTCCAGATTCAACTTTCGTTAGCAGATGGTAATTTCGAGTTATTTTCTTTTTCTGTGTATTTTTCACCTTCCTTACTCTCTTAATTCTACTTCCTTCTACTTAGGACGGTCTTTGAATGCCTAGCAAGGTTTAAAGTGGCGTTTAACACGCTATCCACGGCCGTATTGGCAAAAGAGAAGTGTTTCGCCGAAGTAGCAGGATAACGGTAAAAACGGTAACTTTGAACGCTTTGTACAAGGTCAATATACTTTGGCCGAAAAATGTTTTTCCAGAAACGTGATTTGTATCCCTCCAATGTCTCATTCATCACTGTGATTGCTTTCAAAAGCGTTGAACTTTTGAGAAATAATTATTTTAAAATCAGCTCCAACGCTCCATCTAATTTAGTATGCAATATTTGAAACTTTATTTGTTAATCGCTTCGGCAGTTTTTTGATGTTTATCGAATGATATTGCATTAAAAGGCCTTTTTCTTCAACACTGTGTAGTTTTCTCATTATTTTGCGTTGCGATAGTAATTTCTAAACAGTTTTTTGCGGGGGCTTATTTTCGGCCTGATTTTGCTGCTTTCAGACGGAAAAACTTTGCGGCTCGATATTTTTGGTTTAAAGCGAAACTGAAACAAAAGAAATTCATTTTTAAATAGTATTCGGTAACCTCTACTTGAGAGATAAAAATCGGCCGATTTTATTTTTTAGCCGGAAATCATCGGTCGTTTCTTAGGCGCAGGGCCTCTTAATCATGGGCACAGATCGCTCCAACAGTTTTACACCATATATATTTCAGTGGTATGATGACGTTAGAATCTTATAATTGATATCGTCTTTTTAGTGTTTTCAAGGCAGCAACGTTCCTCCATTGTCGTTTCGTTTGGCTGATTGGGACCTGGGACTCATCCGCCCCAGTGTCTCATGAAATATGACGTAGCTTGACGTAGCTGTACAGCTGGTTGCCAAGTGCCTGGGTACTAACAATTATGTTAAAGATGGCGGACAATCGGCGTTGTTGACAATGAAAAGGATCAAGCATTTATAATTTCCCTTTGACAGATAACCTGTTTTTGTTGAAAATTCCTCCTCGAAGTTCGTATAAGATATGAATTCCACTCAGCGGGAAGGATCGAGGGAATTCATCTCGGTTTCCATGCCATGGAGAAGTGAAGGTGGCGATGATAACAGCAAAGTACGCCGGCACACTTCGCTTTATCGGGTAAGCGCGTTAGGTTTTGGTCAGCAATGCG
The DNA here is from genome assembly GCF_042242905.1 of Orbicella faveolata. Taxonomy (NCBI): domain Eukaryota; kingdom Metazoa; phylum Cnidaria; class Anthozoa; order Scleractinia; family Merulinidae; genus Orbicella; species Orbicella faveolata. Next base: position 2,264,199 of record NW_028301565.1, read on the forward strand.
AGCATTTTAACCAGTTTTCTCTATCTGGTGCCTGTATTGTCCATTGTTATCATAATTGTGTTCCATGTTCTTAAACAAACATCGATAAACTATTAAAGAAATTAGCTTATAAGAACGTACATGTAGCTGCTCTGTAGAACATCACATCGCTTCGAAGCAGGGAAGAATGATTTCGATGTGACTTCTTAACGTATGGTGGTTCAAAATTAATTAACATTCACTGTGTTTTAATGTGACATAATTCATAACGTACGTGTTTTACTCCTTCAAATTCAGCCTTTCTGCGATTTAAAAAATATATGCAAGAGTCAATTATATTATCGTCTGAAATTTCAAAATATTATTCTGCAGTGGCAGCATAATTATTTAGATGATTTTTTTCGCGGTCATTCATGTATCTTGCACTTCGTTTGAAAAAAAAAAAATTCTATTTCAAATATATCGTTTGTTATTTACCATTTGCAGCTCATATGGTAGATTGCCTCAGTGAACTTGTTCACCGTGTATGGGAGCATATAAATTTGTTACCAAAAATATTTATGTTATTAAACGAGTGTGACACGTGTCCGTATTTATTTGGAGGAATATTGGTCAAGTTCTTTTTGTTGTAGGTTTACAGTCAGAGGCCTGTAAAGTTGCTAAAAAATGAATGAGACCAATTTTTTTTGCCAATTAATACAGACTAAACAATCTAGTTCAATAAAGTAATTAATGACTCTTTTTAATCTGTTAATAAATTGATTCATCTCTGTGATGTGATCTTTCTCAGGTTTTTAGGATTATGGATTATTACGGGATTTTAGAGAAGGGATACAGATTATTGGCCACTAAATTTAGATATTTTGGATTATTTGTGTCTCATTTTAAAATTATGGATTATCATCATTCATAATCGCATGCTTTCTACATGTACATAAAAAAGTATTGGCACATGTGAAACATTAGGATTTACTCACGTTTCTCACTTAGGTTTTGTGAACATTTAATTGAAATTCAGTGTCCTCCAAACATGAATGCAAACAGATTTCTACTGAGCATAAAAACTGTTTATTTTTTGCAATTCGTAGTTCCAGAAAATATCCATTCTTCCCCCACGGAAGGGATTTTTTCGAAGAGCCCCCTGCTCCCCTCTGGAAATTCCAATTGAACTTGATACATTTCTTTAAATTGTTTGGTCTTAGAGAACCTCCCACGCCCCAGGAAATTCAAATCCCTTCTGTTGGGGTAGTATGGATATTTTCTGGTACTGCACAAATTATGAATTGAAAAAACAATTTGGCAAAATAAATTTGTGGGTGGTCCATCTTAGCAGTCCATATTGCAAAATTTAGACCACTTAGGGAAACAGCAGAATTCTCCTTTCTAATTATCACAGACCAGTTAGCCAGGTACATGTAATAACAATTATTTACCATCACTGAAGTAGAATGAGTCTTTCTTTCTTTTTCTATTGCAGAAATGGCGAGCCATGTCTTCATTTCAAAGGTCACTGATTATCTTGCTTTTTGTTCTTGCTTGTGTAACTTTTTTGATTTGGCGTAAGGGACTAATGTCACTGAGTTACGATGCAGAGGGCTTGGAAGAAGCTGGAGACCATAAAGGTCACAAGATTTCCGATAAACATTCTCCTAAATTTAACAGAGTCAATAAGCAGGAAATGATTGACAACAGTTTAAGAGATCTGGAAGAGCTCAAAAAGCAACGTGCCATGGCATTAAAGAAGGGACCTCCAAAGCTAAAGAATAGAAATGATGCTGGAGTGCTTGCCACTAATCGCAATGATGATGGTAAAAATGATAACAAAAACAAGATACATGGAGATACTGTAGTTCACCATGAGGACAAACCTGATGAAAATGGTGCAGACACTGCTGGTGATGGTGAAGCAAATCTTATGGAAAGTCACGAGAACGTTGCTTTAAACATAAACGGAGTCAACATCCTTCCACCAGAGAAACATAATGAGCGGCAAAAGAAAGTTGTAGAAGCTTTTAAACATGCCTGGGAAGGCTATAGAAAATATGCATGGGGTCATGATGAACTGTGCCCGATTTCTAAGTCAAGCAGTGAATGGTTTGGCTTAGGGCTTACAATCATCGATTCCTTAGATACCATGCTGCTTATGAATCTACATGAGGAATTTCAACAGGCACGTGACTGGGTTGCCAACAGCTTGACGTTTGAGAAGAATGTTGACGTGAATTTATTTGAGACAACCATTCGTGTACTTGGAGGACTTTTGAGTGCTTATCACTTGTCACAGGATGACTTGTTTCTGAAGAAGGCAGTAAGTATATATTTGACAAAAGGGTTTTTTTTAATAGTTACATGTAGGTCTGGACTGGTAATGATACCAATTTTAGGCTCTACAGTAGGCACAGTAACTACATATATGTTCTTATCTCCATGTACAGTGTAGTTCCCCCAATCAGAATTTGTAATCTGAATGTTTCTAACAAGGATGTTTTAGATGCAGTTATCTAAATCCTTGATAAATTCTCATAATATCATAGTAATTATCATAATTTGACATTTAATGTGTTTGTATTTGAATTGAAAAGTAAACGACTGTGTCATTTCAACATTCAGTTGTCCATTATTCACTTGTAACAAAACGTAAGACTTTTATTTTAAGTTTTTATTAACAAGAAATCTCAGAGTTGTATTTACAAGAGGAATTAACCTTCTTTGATGGGGATTGAGAGAACTGCTGAAAAAGCTAAAATTTTATGTTAACTTGAAAGTATGTACAGTACATGATGTGCATATTACATGTGTTTATAGCTCAATGAGCCATTATACACTGTAGGTACTTCATGGTCAAGAGAAGAGCTGCTGATACCACACATGAAACAAGTTATAAAATAGTGTACATGAATCATGTAAAACGAATTTTCTAGCTCACGTCTCGCTCCTCAGTTGAAACTGCACTGAGTATATTGAACAGTACTACATAAGAAAACAATTAAAAGTGTAGTGTCTAATGTTAAAATGTCTTAGATAAAACATTTCTCAGTTGATACAAGTTAAGGTCGATACATTTTTGCAGATTGATCTTGGAGATCGTCTCTTGCCAGCTTTTGAGTCAAGATCCAATATTCCTTATTCAGATGTTAATCTACTGACTCATGCCGCACACCCTCCCCGCTGGGGTCCTGATAGTTCTGTGTCAGAGGTGACCACCATACAGCTAGAATTCAGAGATCTTAGTTACACAACGGGCAATACCAAATACAAGGTAACTATTTAAACTTTTTCATGTACACCACCAATGTTTTGAATAGATTACTGTAAATTTAAAAATGTTTGTAGATTGAAACTGTGAAAACTGTGCACCTGTTAGTGACATCTTTGCATTTCATTAAATTTTTCAAACCTGTTTATCTTTTATTCAATTTTTCCTTTTCTCAGTGAACTTTTTATGATGTATTTATGATCAAGTTAAGTACAACATGCAGTGTACATGTTAAATGTACTGTTTTCCTTCTTTCAAATGATCTTTATGGCTAAAAATGTACGTGTGCAGTGCAATGTACATTGGCTACATCTAAAAGTCATTCCCGCCCCCCTCCTTGATTGATGTACTTGTATTATTGTCTGATGGAGAATGTTTGGTCACTTTTTTTTTCAGGCAGCTGTAGATACAGTGTCAAACCATATCCATGCCCTTCCCAAACGAGTAGGCCTAGTGCCAATTTTTGTAAATGCTGATACTGGCAAGTTCCGCCCAGCGGCAACAATCACTCTGGGTGCTCGTGGTGACAGTTACTATGAGTACTTGTTAAAACAGTGGTTACAGAGTGGAAAGACAGAAGACTGGTAAGGCTGTGAAGTTGTGAAGTTGTGAAGTAGAATTGTCCAAAGTTTGTGAGGTCAAGTTACATGTATTTTGGGCACAAAATATTCATGACTAAGAAATATGGTGTGACTTCATAACATTCAGAATCAGGTCAAACTGAAACAGTGTAATTTCTCATTTTCAGGCTTAGAAATGATTTTACAGAGTCCATGGGTGGAGTGATGTTACTTTTAAAGCGCGAATCCCAACCAAGCAATCTGGTTTACATTGGTGAACTTCTTCATGGTCAAACATTTAGCCCTAAAATGGTACATGCATTAACTATTGGTAGTCTTATTGCACAAATACATGGACATGTAGATGCTAAGCAGTGTTTGTGGTGGCCAAGTAGTTAGACTATGGTGTATTGTGTTGCAGGACTCCAGGTTTATAGGGCTGGCATGTGTCAGTGCTGGCTGGGATCATGTTTTGTTCCTTGACACTTAAATCAGCCCCTTGTGGCATATTTTCAGCGTGACTTGACAGAAACACTGCTCTTTATGTTGGAAAACTGGAGTTAAGTTCCTGACATGTCAATCCTTCAAGCCCTTAAAAAGTGTTATAGTACACTGTCACCCAGTTGCTCCTTATGTCCAGCTACATGTACCCTGTAATGTGACTTTCTTTTGCAAAGGGTGTTGGTGTCTGTTCTCCAGCACAGTCTAATATTTTGTTTACAAAACTAATGGTCTGATTTTTCATGTGATTTGAACTCCTTGCAGGATCACCTTGTGTGTTTTCTTCCTGGTACTTTAATGTTAGCTGTCCACAATGGCCTTGACAAAAAATATGAACAGTTTGCTAAGGATCTGTTAGAGACCTGCATGCAGATGTACAAACGAATGCCGACTGGGTTGAGTGCTGAGCTGGTTTACTTCAACCAAGGGCCGTCCGCACAAGGACAGCAAGACATTACTGTTAGGGTAAGTATTTTAACCATGTACTTTAAATTTTGGTCGGGCATATTGAATTAATCGGTTGCCCTACCCTGCATTTAGACGCACAATTTTGTTGTCTTTTTACACCCAAGGTAAACTAGGACACTTTCCATTCAACCAAAAAGTGCCCAGATGAGATCCTAAGTTCTACTTTTGTTAAGTTATTGAATTACATCTCTCTCAATCTCTTCAATCTTTTTGTGGGAGACTTCAGTTCCTTGCCCCTAGTGGAAGATTGGGCCAGAAAGGTTGTGGGAGACACGATGGGCTAATGCTCTGTGCGCTGAAATGTGGATCAAGTGGTTTTAGTTCTGCTCGAGAACGTTGTGTTGTGTTCCTGGTTAAGACACTTTACTCTCACAGTGCCTTTTCCACCCCCCTCCCCCCCCCCCCCCCCCCCACCCAGGTGTACATTGTATCTATTTAATACATTATGTACAGTGTAACAGCAAATTGTTGTGGGGACCTGACAGAATTCTGTGAGTAAGCTGTGATGGACTTTCACTCCATCCAGGGAGGAGTAGAAATACTCCTAGCTACTTTATGCTACAGAAACCGGAATTAAGCGCCGGGAACTGTGAGTCACTTAGGCTTAAGGGTTTTTCTTTATTTAATCTCTTTAGCCTTTAGATGCTCACTGTCTGCTGCGACCAGAGACCCTGGAATCTTTATTTATTCTCTACCGCCTCACGGGAGACAAGAAATACCAGGAATATGGCTGGGACATATTCCAGGCCATTGAGAAACACGCCAAAATCTCTACCGGAGGCTACTCATCTCTAAATAGCGTCAAAGACCCAAGGCAAGGATTTAGAGATAAAATGGAGAGCTTCTTTCTCGGAGAAACTCTCAAATATTTATTCTTATTACTGAGCGATGTGGATATTGTTCCTCTTGATAAGTTTGTATTCAATACAGAGGCTCATTTATTGCCGATTAGGAAATCTTAACGTACTAACTTAATTTTAGGAATTATCGACTACAATCGCGGACAGAAATCTTAGGACACTGATGTAATGCAACGGATTATCCGTGTTTTACAACTGAAGCACTGCTATCCTTTTAAAAATGCGTTGCTGTTCCCCACTCCCCACCCAATACAATGATGAAAATCAGGAGATAGGCATTTCCGAGTTATCTTGAGCCTCTGTTTCAAAAACGAATGCTCATGCAAAACCTTTCATATGAAAATTTATGAGTTTGATTTGCATGAAAATGAACCTGTAGGTGGAACACAGTTTCATACGAATGGTTTAGCGCGAAGACTCGTTTTGACTTGGCACAGTGGCAAAAGGCAACTCAGATATGACCTATTGCAGGTGCTAGTTTCCAACATTGTATGTGGGGCGGTGGGAGAGGCTAGGTAGATGAAGTTGTATTCGCGCGACTGTTTGTCTGGCGTGTGTGCAAAAGCGCCAAAAGTGTGAACTTTGTCCCAAGACTTTTGACCATGATTGTTAGTTTCTCGCCTGGATTTGTACAAACTGGTTGTATTTTAAGTCAGAAAAAGGAATGATGTAATTTATATACTTACAATGTGGAAACCGTATGTTTTGTAATGCTATGAAAATTTTACCGGTTATTTAAGGTTCACATGTCGTGATAGCCGTCCGTGGACGTATTCCACGGCTTGTCATGCAAAGATATTGTCACGCTAGATTAGGCTATATTAATTAGGTCACGTTAGTGCTCGGTCACATAATTTTTGGCGACTATTATATAAAGAAAGGAAAGTGTGAAACTACACTACTGAACTTACAATAATTTACATCAGATAATGGTGACATGCCGGCGGCTACTTTTTATCCTGAAATGTTTTTCCAAATCTCTCGTGATCAAATACAGTTGAGTCTCGCTATTTCGAATTCTAAGGGGAAACGGAAAATAGTTCGAAATAGTGAGAATTCGAAATAATCGATAGGAAAGGACTAAAGAGCGAGTCCATGGGAAATGGTTTTGAGTTAGAAACAACGTACGGGGAATTTGAAATAACTGAGTTTTAATTGGCGGGATCCACCTGTATTTGAATTAGTAATAGTTATTGGACCTTGTGTCGCACAATTCAGGTAGTAATCGCGGGAGTAATTTCAAACTCGGACGGGCGCAAAGCGCGAGGCCGATTTGAAATTACTCGCGCTATTACTCCCTGAATTGTACGACACGAGGTCCAATTACTAATTAATCGTATCTATGCAAATTTCGGAATTAAAAATGTCTTTTGAGAACTTCTTTTGAGCGAAAATGCCTTTTCTTAAGTTTTGAAAACTGAACGAAACATTGCGAAGGAAGCCATTAAATCGCGCGTTATTGACGTGTGAATCACGTGGGTATCCAATTACAGGTATCCAATTACCAAAAAAGTTCAAATTGGACACCTGTAATTGGACACCCATGTGATCGCGCTCCGATTTACGTGACAAATAGGCGCGCGGAGAAGCAATCATGATCGAGAATTTTGTTATAGATACGATTAATAATGGTAATGGAACTGAGTGGAGTCCAATTTGGTCTGTAATCACACGAGTGATTAACAAAATCGGACGACCGATTTGTTAATCACGAGTGTTATTAGAGACTGAATTGGACGACACGATGTCCTGTTACCAATTAATCATAACAATTACAATTTCCCACAAAAGCAAAAATTCATTTGAAAAAGAGCGTTTAATAGTCATTTTTAAATATCATAATTAAAAATATGGAGAATAGCTTGCAAAATGGCTGTTAAGTTTCTTTCAAACCAGTCACCAGAGACTAAACCTCCGCAGTTTTACAGTCAGTCTCTTGAATTGGTTACGATAGTTATTGTAATCAATGTTGTGATTGGTGGATTTAGTGGAGAGGACTTAAAATGATTGGCTCATGTAACTGTCCGATTACAGGTGTCCGATTACAGCCAACTGTCCGATTACACTGTCCGATTACAGCTTTGCAGATTAATTAGAGCAAAATACAGCAGTTTATGCACCAATCACATTTGAGGAAATTGTAATTGTTATGATTAATATACTAATCAAAACTATGACAAAATTCTCGAACGTGATTGGCTATCAGCAGCCCGATTTGAGCATTAATTGGACGGTGTACGCGTCATGCTTGTAATTGGAGAGTACGCGTCATTTTGCGCGCGCTGTTGCGGTGCACTTTGTTGAGTAAACTGCTGTGTTTTTCAGCATTCATAACGACGTTTAATCGTTCAGCGCTCAATCGATGGTTTGTTCGTTTCTCGAATTTTGTCATAATAACAACAGTTTTTTTCTACTACTGTAAACAAGTAACAGGGTTTCGCGTCGTCCAATTCAGTCTGTAATAATACTCGTGATTAACAAATCGGATTCCCGCTTCGCGGTCGTCCGATTTTGTTAATCACTCGTATGATTACAGACCGAATTGGACTCCACTCAGTCCTATTACCATTAATAATCATAAAATTTCGTGTAAACCTTATGGTTTCAAGGACAGGTCTGGAGAACCAAGAAAAAATTATATGGACTCGGCAAATTGTGAATCGTTCAGAGCTTATAGTTTATTTCACATGGCATGGAAAGGGTTGATGGAAGGATCGACAAATGTAAAGACACACCACATACCTATTGCCTATTTTCGATCAAACGTCGGGGACTCATTTAAAAGCTTGCCTCTGAGACCAGGCTTTTCTTGGAGGCCAAGCGCCGGTTACGTTATTTAAGAAGAGTACTTTTCATCCTGTATATATTGGCCCAATTTTTAGAGATAAATACTTGACGTTTGCTGAATCAAATGTAACTTTAACGTGAACATCTTCCATATTTGCTGTACTTGAAAGCAAGGCTGCAATTCGAAGGACCACGAACTTCACTCTCAAAGGTCTCTTCAAATCTAAAGTGCCTTATTACTCGAATTCCTCTGCTTCCTTCGCTATCGCACGCATTCTGCTATCGGGTGACGTTGAAGTGAATCCTGGAATGATTGTCGCGACTAATTCTAATGAACGCTGCAACGCGAACGCTTCGAAACGTCGTGAAGAGAACATCACAATAGCTCATTTGAATGCTCGCTCTATAAAGAATAGGAACCACTTCATTCTCACTAAGCGAGACCTGGCTGGAGAATTGTTCGTCGGTCAGGTCAAATGCAGCAACTACTAGCTAACCTCCTCAAACTTCAAGCAGTGCAGAACTTCGCTGCCCGAATATCCAAACAACTGATAATTTTAGTCAAACTCCTTATTCAACAAAAATATTTTCAATAGATGTGCATTATAAAATTCAAAGAGTTGGCATCACTAAAAATTTTTATGATTTAAACAGTAAAGAGTTTCATAAAATCCTAGTTTCGTAGAAATCAAAAGGCACATAATTTTGAGTGATTTTATCTATCCTATATATATGAAAGACAAAATAAAAATATTGATTTCAATCATATAAATAACGCTTTAAATAAACCACAAATACAAGAATTAAAAGCATATTATAAAACCTACCATCTTAGCGCTTATGGCCATAAAAAGGCCTATAAAAAATATAAAAGACTAAGGAAGCTTAGGAATCATTTCTGCTATAGCGTCAGGAGGAATTCTTCTTATTACAAGTTTGTATGAAATACAAAGATCTGGATCTAAAGATACAGAATCATAAGTACTGCTCTGATTCATATCAACATTTGCTAGTCAGTTTAAAAGATTCTTTTAGATCTGGTGAATACAATCAACAATCGTTAATTGATATGACGTCCAGTATAGACAATTTCGCAAGAGATCTTACTGATGGAATCACTTCATATAAAAAGGAATATAATTCAAATTGGAATATAATTCACTAAAATTTTCTAAAATACTGAGCATAAAAAGCTAAAGTCCTTTTTGATTGACTGATTGATATCTTTTTGGAATCCAACTTCATCAACTTTAAGATCTTTTTCAATAGACAAGAGATAGAAATCATTCTTTTTCTTGCTCCATTAATCTGAGGTAGTTATTTTATCAATGTCTTGAAAAATTTGATGTATTTTGATTAGATTGGAAGTTGAGATATGCAACTCATTTTAATCACATATTTGATTTATTATATTGTTAAGATGATACTTTCTATGGTAGACTGATTTCTTGATCATTTGAACTTATTTTCATGAAAATCCATATACTCATTAGCAAATTCAAACCCATGAACTCGAATGCAAGTGTATTGATGATTTATATTTTAAATCATTTGATTTTCACAACAAGCATCATCTCTATTAGCAATATGTTATCAATATGTTCATTGCAAAATATACATATTACTTCTGTTTTAGCTAATTCATCGTGAATTTCTTTATCACATGCCATTCTATAATATGATATAAGATATTTATATTGAAGCAAAATTTACTCATAACGTTTACTAAAAGTGCTTGTTCGCACAGCTCGAAAGACAATACAAATGTAAATATAGCTTAATCCCCAAAATTTTATGCAAGACGCATCTGCTAATTGCTGATTTGATGACTCATTTCCTCGGGAAAGTCCATAAAGAGATGAGATCATCAACTTCCTGTTTTTTTCTGAGGAAATGTCACGCAACCATTTGAAAAGAATATAATTTTATTCAGAATATATTCAAACGCTCTTATAGTTTTCCAAAAATGAAACCATTTTCTGGTTTCATTGGTTTAAAAAAAAACAACAACAAAAAAACATTTTTTTTTCCGCCGCTTCGTCGCTATCCCAAAGTGTGCTCGCTTCAGTCGCTACTCACAGATTGTTAGGTGAAAGTAGGAAAAAGCGAACAGGGGAAATATGGGCGCGCTCCTAGGCCTCGTATAAAACCAGTCGTTTTTAGTGGCCTGTGAAACGCTATCAACAAACATGAAATGGAAACTGAAGTTAAGCTGGTCCAGTAATCCCACACCGTAGACCTGATGGGGTTTTTCGGGAAAATAATCGATAGAAAAGTAATTGAATACTTCTTTGTTTGACATCCATGATTATATTTTTGGTTTTTCCTTCATTTTGAGAAAACAAGTTAAACGCGTTGTCCTCTCTCCTCTCCACCCAAATCCATCAATTTTCATACACAGGTGTAAAACCTTTTTTAAAGAAAGACTCTCGTGTGATACAAACCGAGTTTAGATCCGATTCTGAAATTATTAGCCAGTGTTGACGTCATATGCAATGCACAGAAGAGTTTCGTTGTTAAAAGACTGACTTGGATACTTGAGAAAACTTTATGTCTCTGTAGAGTAAACTCATATCACATTTGCGCGGCAGCCTTTGATTAGGCGGTTTAGGTTGTCTTTATATTGCCGGTTTTCACATGACGTCACTAAAATTCAAACTACAAAACTATTGATCTTCCTGAGATTTTACTTTAATGATGTATAAGAGCAGCTGAAAACTAATAATCATAGAAAGTTTTGCTCCGAATGGGTTCTTGGTTTTGTGATAGACTGCGCTTGAATTTCTAAGCTTTTGCGTGACGCGGCATTTACATGACGTGAAGAGAGCTGTCATGTTGGTTAAAAAAGGGACTTATTGCGGGGAATTTGGGCTATCTGAACAATTCTTGTATTAGAAAAAGTATTATTTTAATGTTTTTGAGTTCCTCGAGGGATAAATGCACGCTTTTGTAGCAAACTCAGTGACAGATGTTTCTGTTGGTTTCCGGCCGCCATGTTGGTGCCCATCCGGATGGGCACCAACATGGCGTCTCCATACAAATCTCTGTAAATTTAGGTAAAAAGTTTTTCCGCATATCTTGCATAAGAAAAATTGTTGTGACCCGAATCTTGGCGAGAGTCTTGGCATATTTACCTTCTTTCTTTTCTCAGATTCTGGACTTTATCTGTTCAACGGTTTTGAATTTTATATTAATCTATTTTTTATGGCGTGACACTGAAAACCACCAATTGGACATTAAACTTCTAAATTTAAAGGAGCTCTGTCACTGCATTTGGAGTTATTTTGGCCAAATACAAAATAACCTTTAAGTGGTAGGAAACCTGAAAATAACAGTTTAATAAGTTAGAAAAAAAACCAAAGACATAATGATAAACCATAAAGGAACAAGAATGGCGAAGGATGGAGAAGATTCACACGAATTACAAACGACGAATTTGAAAAATTGAGGCTAAACTTTTCAATATGCGCAAACAGTGACTGAGCTCCTTTAAACGCCGACAACACGCATTCTCTTATAAGGCATCAGGATGATTGCTTTGTTTTTCTTGTTGAACTCGGGTTCCATCGTTGAACATCCTGTGTTCTCACTGACTCGTCTTGATGGACAATTTGATGCACGACCAATTAATGGCAGGAAGAAGAAAATTTAGCGACTGTTTATCATGCTTGAAAAAGATTTAAAAACAATCCAGCCAGCTACCACTACTCCATCTGTTGCAGCATTGATGTCATAGGATAATGTCTGTCTCCAGTTCAATTCATTGACGTTAAGGTCAATAATCCCAAAATGGTAAAAATTTTCAAATGTTGGGAAAAATAATTTTCGGTAAGTTTAGACATAGTATGATCAATATCACTTTGTTTTTTTTTTCCGTATTTGCGGGCTATTTTGGTCGATTTTCAAAGTTTTTGAAAGCCATAGACTTGGTTACCATGGAAACTGTATTGTTTTTTTTTTTCCGCTTTCCGTTTTCAAGGTTTCTGTCCACTAAGAAACCTAATATCTTAAAAAGTATTTTAGATAATCCAATGAAATTTTCCCAGTGCTTTTAGGTGTGTAAAAGCTGTGCAATGACCCACTTTTACGAGATTTTGACTAGTACTTCAAGTGGAAGTTCATTTTACCTGGTCAGAGTTTACGCTCATTTTGTTCACTTTCTTCTTGCATATATAAACACTGATTGGTTGTGTATATTCCCCTCAAAGTGGGTCATTGCATAGCTTTATATAAGATGATAATGCCTGCCAAGTTTCAGCTCTTTATCTTTCTTCACTTCAGAAAAATGAAACGTAAACCCAGCTTTGAAAAGCCCCAAATTGGGTGTGGTTCAATTTATGGTTGCGGTTGCTTAGGAAATTAAGGAATTCAACTTTGAGAATTAGAAACTTCAAGAAGTGTTGTATCTGGTGTTGTAACAAACGTTTCAGTAATGGGTACACAAGTTTCGTAGAAAATGTCTTACAAATAGCCATTTTGGGACTATTGAGCCACCTTAAATTAAATTAAGATATAAAATCGTGTTCATTGCGTGGCTTTGTTATGTCACGTTACAATATAACCTGACAATATAATTGCCGTCATAGGATGGTGTCTGCTTCCAGTTTAGTTCATTGACGTTAAGATGTGAAATGAAAAGCAATTTGTGACGCAAGCTGATAGGTCGCTTCATTTTGTTGAGCTACGCACGAAATAAGAAACCCTAACTATTGGTGCAAATAAGCATCAGACAGCTGCAACAAAGATCTGCCAATCCTTAAACATGTCGTGGAAATTTTCTAATCGATCATCCTTTCCGCGCGAATGACGACAACAAGCCGAATAGAGATCCTGCCTTCGCTAGAAAATAAATAGAGTGACTTTGCTAAGAGAACAAACCAGAAGAAAACTAATTTGTGAGCATAAAAGTGGAAAAAGAAACCGAACGGCAATGTCGGAAAACGTGAGTACAACGATGAATGGAACACAGCCATCGAGCTGCTACTGGAATCCTACAGCACAAAAAATTGGATTGACCTTCGCTTACTGCCTGGTCTTTATTGTTTCGTTGGCAGCGAACAGCGTCATCGGAATAATTGTCTACAAGACGCAAACCATGAGAAAACCCATCAACTTTTTCATTATAAACGTGGCCGTGTCCGATCTGCTGTTTTCGATTTTCTTCATCCCTCAGGAGATACAAAGGCTCTATATGAACTCCTGGCTGATCGGTGGTCCCCTTGGCCAGGCCTTATGTAAGATGGATGGCTTCATATTAGAAATCTCCGCTGCTGTGTCTGTTCAGAGCCTGGTTCTGATAGCAGTCGATCGATTTGGTGCTGTGGTATATCCCCTCCGTTCCCCACTCATCAGTTCAAAACTGTGCCCGTTCTTCATTCTCGCCACTTGGATCGTCGCGATCGCTTTCCAATCCCCAAAGCTCTTCGTCCACGAACTTGTTGAATATCCCGGGGAACTGGTTTGTGAGCGGCATTGGAATGAAGTCTTTAGAGAGTCCTCATCCTCTGAGAATTACATCGCGTCCTATATAGTTGTATTCAAGTTTATCCCGTTGGTGTTGATAGCCATACTTTACACTATCATCTATCTAAAGCTCAAGTCGCAGAAGATTCCAGGCGAGCAATCGGCCAACGCTAGACAACAACGTCAGCAAAGGGAGCGAAATGTGTTAAAGATGGCCATTGCTATTGTGGTAGGGTTTCCAGTACGCTGGCTGCCCTTCGCTATCGGCTGGATTATTACCTCCTTTACGACCACCAACCCCCTGGCGAATTGTGGCTTCCTACACTTTGTCTGTGCGGCTCATTTCATAGCTCTAGCAAATTGTGCCATAAATCCTTGTATCTGTTTTATTTTCAGCGGAAATTATCGTAAAGAACTTAAGGCTCTCGTTAGATAAATGATTTCGACCTGCGCAATAGCTGATGATACTTATGTGCAGTAAAGAGGTCCAGTCGACCTAAAACTTGTAAAAAACGTTGATTTAAAACTGCCTTTTATTCGATTCAATGTACACTATGGCTTGAAGAAACTTTGCAGAACAGTTTTAAACCTTTCAGTCTTTCAGTCTTTGAGTTTGCCATCACGTCAGAGGCGTACGGGCAACTTTTTCCCAAGGGGGGGGGGGGGGGGGGGAGGGCGGTGAGCCATTTGCCCAAATAAATTCGCTCAAGTTGTCCACATATTTACTAGGTGACAATTTAATGAAAACGTAACTAGTGAGCAGCACTCTGCGAACTGTATACGCAGTTGAATAACTTCTTTATTTCTCCTACGCGTTTCGTGTGGCTAACGCACACTTCGTCAGGGAGTATAATACAACACGAAGTGCCGGTATATATACCTAACTCATACTAAAGTTTACATTTCGTAATAACACACCTTGGGATATACATATAGGAAAGACAAACTCGGCGGTAATGCGTCTAGGAAACAGGCGGTAAATTTCGGCAAGGCGTAACATATTTTGTGCGTGATATAATTTTGGGGCCCACAGTTTTAACTAAAGCTTTAGCTAAAACTGGGAAAAATAGGCCAGAAGAAAGACATAAAGAGCCTTTCACGTTACCTAACGAACGTGAAGTGTTACGTACACGCTTGAGAGGAACTCGGATACAATCATACATATACTGCAGCCCAGCAAAGCATATAAAAGACATTGCAAATAAAACGTTGTCAAATTAACAACTACCTATTTTATGTAAAGTTCACAAAAGATCCTACTTATTCTAGCTGAATGAACATGACATTTGCACACTCTCTTTAATTTCAGGAAATTTTATTTTAAGAACATAAGTGAATGTTATTACACACTTTAAACTCTATAGTAGTATACTCTAGTATTGTTTTGAGACAAATACTTGGAGTTTGATGAGTCAAATGCAAATCTATCAAGAAAACATCTAGAAATCCCGAAAATAGTGTCACCGACTTCGTCTGTAGTCAGTAATTTATAAAACAAGTTATAGAGAATTTGGTTCTGAGGTCGTACCCGTTACAACTTAGTGGAGTGATAAGCACAACTCGTTATGAAAGAAACGATACCTCGAAAAAGATGCCGATGAGGTTTATTTACCATCTTGGCACCCAGCGTTTAATTGAGAAAATACAGTAGCACTAGTAGACAAATTTTACGTGAGTCATGTAATGTTATGAGGCTTTGAACGTTTACGGTGGTTCCTTTTTTCCAGGGCCAATTCTAACCAAGTTTAAAGGCCATTATGGCCACGAACAAAAGAAAATCTCATGCATATGGCGTGCAACTTAAAGATTATGCCCGTAGATCAAGCACCCTTTCTCTACTGGACGCCGTGATGAGCCTAGTACGAGAATAAAGAAGTGTATTTACGTGTTGTAACTGATGGTTATAAAACGGGCTGCTCTCTTACATACGTATATAAGGCGCCAAAGGGTGTGGTTTCTCAGCCGTTTTAATCTGAATTATACTGTAGATTTTGACTCTTGGTCCGTGAAAGGGTATGCTTTACACTCTCTTTAAGCATTTGTATGTAGTTTAGATGCCAACTAGGTTTTTCCATTAAAATCAGGAATTCGAATTACGCAAATATATACCATTCCTGCCGGTTAGTTGAGGTCATGTACTAGAGCGAGAGATTATCAAGGTAAGCTTACTTTGATAATTTCTTGACTAGAGACGTGTGCTTCTTTTAGAGCTCTAGAACACGATATCGAATTGTGAGTCAGTATGAAACAGGGTATCGAAAATCGCATGCTTTGGTCTGAAATAGCGTAAGGGCTTCATGAAGTGCGTGGCACGTCCCCAGCCTAAATTTGTGGGGGTACCCCTCTCCCCCTCCCGTCCCCTGTCGCGAACTGAAGACGCTGCGCGCTCTGTTATAGAACAATACCTTCTGACTACTGTTTATATTGGAAGTGATTTTGTCATTCAGTGGTATCTTTATTCTTTTCTATTGTTCATTTCCGTTTGAATGCCAACGTACCAAGGCCGTCATATTGTTCAAAGAAAGCAACTCTCGGCATCAGCCTTGGTTTATTCTTTTATTATCTTCAATGACATCAAATAACTCAAATGCAACGCTTCCATCTGCCAGAAGGCACTTGGACGACGTCACATCGCAAATACACTTCTGCAACAACGTGCCTCGTGGCTCCTCCAGAGGCCAGGCAACCGTTGTCTACCTTCGTTGCCAGAAAGGGACGATATCGGGAGTAAGGAAGGTTACCTGTTGCCTCTGCCGAACGTTGACAACTTCTCTTTAAGTAAACACTAGAAAACTTGCTTTTTGTGCGTGTTGATTGATATTAATTACTTAGACGTAGGTCGCAGTTGGTTGTCAAGGTAACGTAACTACATTACTTTTCACGTGGATGGGCTGTTTGATGTAAATTGTGGTGTCTTTGTTAGGCTGGACATGTGATGTGTCATTCTTTAAATACACGATGAAGTAACCTGAGGAAAAAGGAGCGTAGACGTGTTTATTGTCCATAGACTTGTCTATCCGTGTGCTTAGCTGCAACTCACTGGTAATTTAAGCGGAACTTTTAACGTGTTTAACAAACGACACTTGTAAACCAAAAGAAGTGCAACACAAAGCCGATCGATCGAGCGGCACTTTTTAAAGAATGCACTAATGGGTGAAGAATTAATAAAAAGATGAAATCTATGCTCAAAATAATGCTCCAAAATTACTTTTCGATTAAACGGAAACAGTAATTTCAACCAAAATGTTAAAAATTACTGAAATTAATGCGCTCCATAAATCCAAGTTTCTTACGCCACTCAGTCTAGCAGACTAGCCTTTTTAAAGAAATTTATGCCACCCTTATTTTTCGAGACGTTCCTTTTTTTGTTTTGTTTTGCTTTTCTTTTCAATTAGACAAATTATCAATTAAACATGTTCTGAAAATTAGTATTTACTTTTCGAAGAGGGGAAACTGATCGAAAACGCAGAAAAAATCCTACAGAACCTTGTTAAATCCCCAGCCTCGATCCTAGTCTCTCTTTCTTTTGTTTTCCTTGTCGTGGGAGGCAAAGGAGGGAGCCTGGGAACGTGGTTGTTAAATCCCTTGGAGTGAAGGCGAACTCAATTCCAGGCCACAGGAGTGAAGAGTCTCTACCCATATAACGTGAAAATAACCAACTCAAGCCTTGCAAGGAGCACAGCTAGTTCATCATAGAGACTCTCTCCACTCACCTGTCCATAATGTTTCCACCGTAGTCACAAAAGCTTTGCATTGATCGTCCATGTCGCACTTGTATTTTGCCTCTGTGACGTCATAAACTGCCAGCTGACATGCGCCGAACAAACGCGAATTTAAACAGTCGTAATCATGTAACTTTGGGAAGTCGGCGTTAGGAAGTTCCTTGTAGAAATTTGTCGGACTTGTGTACGGTTCTAATGAGATCGAGATAAGAGAAAAAGCGTAAAAATTAAAAGGGAAAATTTTCAGGACCTGATAATACTTCATTACAAGTAGTTTAAAATGTAAGGCTTCAAAAGGATGAGAACAATTAAACTTTTTACAATAACTGTAGTCTGCGGATCCACGGCTAGCTACTTTGACGATGTTGTGACGAAATTCATGATCAATAACAGGACAGACGCATGAGAATACCAAATCAATGGGCATTTTTTATACCTATGATGTGCGTAGGCTTAGTGAGTTGTAAATGTCCGAACTGTTATTTAATAGCCTTTCAATTACGAATATCTCAGAAGACAGGCTTGATGGGGGCACATCATGGAAAATAAAGAAATGTCAACTTTCATAATAAGCAGTGGCTTAAACAAGCTTCCCCCCTACGGTGTCTTTACACTTGCTTAAAAGGCGTTTAATAAGGAGGGCATATTATAGAGTGGGGGTAGCTGGGTTGAGGGAAGGGAAGTTCTTTATTCGAAGCAATTTGGCGTTTCAAAAGTATTTTTGGGTTTATCATGATTTGGAAGGGATGTTACTTTTGAAAATTTTAGATGCGTGCAAGAAATATATAATAGTAAAACTAAGATATATAACGATATGAGACCCAACACTATTTCTAAAGCCGTTAAATGAACATCGCCAGGTTGGGTTAGGAGGTTATATGGGATATATTTATAATTTTCCCTTAGAATTATGTCGCAGTAAACAGAAGCCTCCATTTCGCGTGAAAATATGCTCGGATATTTGTCCGCGGACATTATTTGATCCGAGAATCTCACAGTTTTCCGAGAGCGTACAGATTATGTCCAAGGACGATCCGAGCATATTTTTTAAGTCAAATGGCAACTGGTTTGTTTGTTATCCTTCAAATATAATACTTTTCGCAGTGTGCGAATTGAGGAATATCACTCAAATATTCCCTAGTTTTAGCTGAGGCACATTTAGTCACGTGACGCGTTTAGACCAATCGCGTTCGAGCGAAAATATTTGATGGATTACAATTTGTAATCTATTTTATACCTAAATGTTTTCCTAAACGTAGAAGATCGAGCACTCTTTCCAAATGCCACGCAAGTTCGTCACTGCTCCAAGTCAATGTCTGAAGATTGTACTTAATCTCGTTCAAGTAACTTTGTAATTTCTCCGGAGCTCCTGGTATGAGAATATGACTCATTACACCACGACTCGCGTAATCCAAATTTTTGGCGGCGATTACACCTTGGCAGCGTCCTCGATCACATTGCAGTGTTTTATTTCCTTTAGCGCCTCTCACAACACAGTCCTTGTTTGACAAACATTCGGGTTCTTCATTGTCAACATCGTCAAAGTCTGTCAGCTTGATCTCTCCGCCGACCAGAATGAACTGTGACAGCTTGAAATCCCGGATAAGGAGCGAACCGATTGGAGAATGGGCTAAATAACTCAATAATCTGGCAAGACCAAGGCAGATCTGGAAAGGGAAAAACATTTGATTGAAATACTTCCTGGTATGATTAGAATTAACTAGGTGTACGCCAAAATTTAATTCGTGCATTGCATGAGCTAATATCATCTAATTTTCACAACTTTAAGTTTGCTCTGAACCCTATGTACAGAATTTTTCAAAACTTTGCCAAAACTTGCGTCTTATCGTGCTTATTAAAATTTGATAATATATATAAAAAAAATCAGTGTGCCGTTTTGAATTATAAGCCCCTAAAGCTGTAATTAAGGGTAGTTTTAGCAGGTCATACTGATGCTATGGTAACCTATTGTGTCACGAAAATGATAACAACGTGTTCACCAATGATTGGACAATTTTGTGGTACCATGATTGTAGCATCAGGTGATAAAAAGCGGTTGTAATGAATTATCAAAATCTAACTGCTGGAAACAGTTTTGAGCCACCTTAAATACAAAGACAAAAATCCCTACCCGAAATCTTTCCTGCCAAGGCAGCTGCACCAGGGTGATGACATCAAGCGTCGAACCAATTTCCGTTACCATGGTAAGGCCACGGGTCATAAGGTCAGCGGTATTAAGTTCATTTTGCCAACAGAAACCTAGAAGCTAAGAGAAAAAAGTTTAAACTTGGCAAATCATCCTGCACAATGATATGCGATAAGCTTTAATCATTTTGAACAAGAGACGATTTGTTTAATTTACAACCATTAATTTGTAATTATTATTTCTGGGACTAACGCACTCACTGAACTGAATAGAACAATTTTTTTCTGGTACATCAATCAATCAATCAGTCAATCAATCAATCAATTAATCAATTAATCAACCAATCAAAACTTGAGCTAACCGAGGTTGACCACCCCTCTACTAAATGGGGACACCTAGTGGTGACTATCTAGGGACGTAGCCAAATGGAATACCCGAGGGTGTCAACCAGAGATACCTCCACGTTCTCAAAAGTTGTGCCGCAGTTACGTTCGTACGTTTAACAATTGTCCCAATATAACTGTAGACTGAACGTTTTAAGAATAATTAAAAGATTAGCGTTAGTAAGCGAAACAAAATCACTGAAAAATCCCAAGACGTTTAACAACTTGGCCAAGGCCACGAGTGAAAACATTGACTGAATGATCATAAACACAATATTGGTTTTACAAATCTTAGTTATTTATGATCTGTATCTTATTACTCACAGTTTCGTCGAGTTTTTCCTAAGAAAACTGTTCCTTTATCGATCGGAACATATAAACATCAGTGAACGTTCGTCTTCTGTGCATCTGTGCTTTGTGGCAAATGGAGGTGTTTTTTGTTATGTCCCCGTATCGCTTGAAACCGCATGTTTTCTTAAGCCACCAATGCAGGGGTGGTGCATTGATGAGAAGCTAAAAGGTCAGACAAAAGGCAGGAAAATGTCGATTTGTAAAGCAATTACAGCGAACAAAATATCCCGCATTTCATCGATTTCAGTATCTTTAAGATCTTTGCCGAAAAGCAGTCATTGTACTTTCGGAGAGCGGAAAATAACTTAACGACTCCCATTAGTAATTGATTTTCAACTACTTTTTACTGACCTCAATCAGTTTTAAAATTACAAATGGGCGAGTCATTTCGATTTTTTTTTTCGGTAATGACGCTTGCTACGTGCCGACTTAGCAAAACGCGCTTAGAAAACGTCTTGTTATGGCATAATATTACCAACTTATTCTACGTTGGAAACCTCGAGAAGAAAAGAAAATTGTGAACCTGATGAGATGCGTTTTTGGCCCTCAGTAGACCTCCCTAATCTGCTTTCATTTGGAAAAATATTTCAACAGGCAGGCATTCTCTCATACTGTCCAGGTCTGTCCAAGCTGTCTGCTTTGGGCTGGGTTACCGTTGTATTTTGTTCGTCCAGTTTTTTTTAGTTTTGCCTTTCCTATTAAAACGTGAACACCATTTTCTCTGATATAGACCCGGTAAACATTGATCGTCTAGCTTGTCAGGGAGTCGATAAAATCCTCAGCAGAGCGGGTAAAAATCGTTTTTTATGCTCAACCCCTAAAACAAAAGTGACCGCGCGGAGACCACTACGCAAAGGTCCTCGGAATCTCCCAAAACAATCATGGTAAAAGCGACATAAACATTTCCTCTAGTGTTAGTATGGGAAAATATACATCTTTATTTTCTTAGGGTGGCTATTTCTTTTCCTCGGGCGGCAACGCCCCAAAAACTGACAAGAGAACTTCCGTGAGAGCGTGGGAGCCTGAAATTTCGCCAAGGAAACTCAAGAGCCACTGGGTTGGGTAACTTCTGTTACAGAAGTGTGCAAATGCTGCCACAGCAGTCCGCCAGTGGTCTGCCACAGTCGTTTAACCGATTCTTCCTGGTATAAAAAAGCCTTTGTTTGTCATATTTGTTTTGAAAAATGCGGTATCAAAATAAAGAATTGAAGTATGCTCTGAGGAAAAGCTTTACAGCCAGGGGAATTTGGCGAAGTTATGTTTTTCA
Source organism: Orbicella faveolata (assembly GCF_042242905.1). Classification (NCBI taxonomy): domain Eukaryota; kingdom Metazoa; phylum Cnidaria; class Anthozoa; order Scleractinia; family Merulinidae; genus Orbicella; species Orbicella faveolata. Next base: position 2,285,942 of record NW_028301565.1, read on the forward strand.
TGACAGTTTTAACACTTTTACTTCATTGTCTTTCAGGTTTGTGCAGTGTCCACAGTACAGTGTGTAATGGCAGGTCTCATAAACTTCTTAGATTTTGAAGATGATTATTAAGGTGCAGTTATAGGTTTGCATTAAATAGTGGGAAAACGACCTTGTAAAGAAGATTTAATTGAAACATTTAAGCTAGTAACTGTCATGTATGCGTCATCGTTTATCACCTTATCTGCTTGTAAAGTTCAAAGGCATGATGGGAAATAAAAAAAAGCACGTAAAGTTGACAACATGGGGTAGTGTCTGTAGTGTACATAACAGTAACTAATACATGGGCATTAAAATAAGCCTCTCCTGTCAGCCTGATTCATTTGGTGGAATTGATTTGTTCCTGTTTTATTTCTCTCCTGACTTACATCCCATTCCAAAACATAAAAAATAGAAAAATAAAAAAAAAAATAGATAAAAAATCACCAAGACTAGACATCATTTTAAAATGGTCCTTAACCTTCGCATTTTGCATTCGTTCTTATATCTGGATGCGGTGGCATTTAAGCTTACACACGTCCGTATCGAATGTCGCCATTTAATATCCACTATAGTTCAGAATCACTAAATGAACCATATAAAAGGCCACTTTTGGGCTCTATTTCTATTTCTGTTTCCTGCATCGGAAAAAAAAAACGTCCTGGGCAGCTGGACCGAATAGAAGTTGTTGTCTTTCTGTAATGTATTGTTGCAACCATTACTGAGTTTACTGAGTGCTTGAAAGACTATTTTAGTCAACCAGCTTTCATTGAATCAACTTTCACCTCACGCACAAAAAATGCCTCCTGTTCCGATGGATAATCCCGACCCGAAACAAACCAGTGCACACAATCACTTTAGTGCTCTAAATTGTCACAGTCTCAAAGAAGATTGCCTTATTTTATAGAGCCTCTATGCTTAAGAGCTATCTCTACCGCTCCATGAATAAATTTCACATTAAACACAACTGGAACATTAGGAATAAAATTAGTACTAAAAGTACATGAAAGTAATTCTAAAATAAAGAAATGAGGAAATTGCTAAATAAAGTTTAAAGTCATTTCTCGTCTACAAACTCTTTGGTGTTACAAAATTAAACACAAAATACGAAGAAAAACTGTGCAGGCCAGAAATTTCAGTTATGTTCCACTACCATTAGTTAGTGGATTTACTTATTAATTTGATTTCGGACTTTTCAAGTCTCAATTCAAATTCTTCAATAATTTTTTTTGACATCATGTTTGTTTCCCCTTGACTATAACACAATTCCTCTATAGAATGTTCAATATTTATTCACAGAGGAATTTCAAGATCATCCTTCCTAGCTAGTTGGCTAAGAGGATTAAAAGGTGAACAGAACACTCCAAAGGTTAATTAAGTCTTTAAAACGTTGGGCCTGCCTCCAATAATTGAAATCACATCTTCAAGATTACAATAATCAGCTTGCAAGCATGTGATATGAATATGACTTAGTGGTGGAGGGCATTTCTACAATTTCAAGTCACATGAAAGGCCCTCGAGTAATTTCTCCCTTCCCTTTTTCCGTTCTGTTCCCCCGCTATTTACAACACTGTCGTTGGCAAGATGTTTCAGGACTTTCAAATGGCTCCTTCTAGTTGAGATAGTTCTGATACTGTCATGATATTTAAAACTATAACAAGACTTATCGCGTCAGTGTACGACCATTATAGTAACAGACATATCGCGAGCAAGCAGGCGTTTCAATTTGTATGTACACAAGGAACATGGTCTGAATTTTACGACGGTGCGACAAAGTTTTTTTTTAAAGAAGTCATTCGCTAGCCTTGTGGAAAGAGAAAATCATAAATTGCCCAAAATAACCAGGATCAACGAAAAAGGCAATGGTTATTTTTATCATCTGATGCAACTCAAATCAATTATTCTGACACAGCACTTAGCTTACCTTCACAATATTTGCATGTCGCAACTGTTGAAGCATAATTATTTCCTTGACCAACTTGTATTTTGCGAAAATAAAACATTCCTCAACAGTTCTATTCCCCGTAGGATGTAAAACACAGCGTTTAATATCCTCATTGTCTAAGCGAACGCTTTTTATAGCGACTTCTTCATCCCTGTAGAGCCCTTTTTGCACCGTCTTGGTGTAGCCGCGACCAATATTTCGCACCACTTTAATGGCTTTTATTTCGCTGCAACCGAGAAGACCAGTTGATAATGACGGTAGTTTCCCTAATGTTGTGTTATACAATGGTGAATTTTGATATTCTTCCCATTGTTTCAACTTCGGAAAAGATTTAAGAGCTCTTCCTTGCTCCCGGTACAATAATTCAGATTGCAAATTCAGTAATATTTCATCTTTTGTGTTTTGAACGTTGTATGAAGCCAGCGCCGAAGGGAAACCACTAAAATGGTTGTTTACCTCTGAAGCACGTAGAAGATGGTCACTGTTAATCTCGTGTACGGTCTCCAAGATCACAACCAGACAGCAAAACAATGACAAAGAACATATAGTTAACAACGTTCGTACCAGAAAGCCACGCCGAGATCGCTTCATTGCGATCAGATTCCAGTAATTCTTAAGGCGAGGAAATGCACTTCAAGTGTTTCTTCCCCGCTTGAATAATCCATTTCTAAGCTTCTGAAAACGCAGACGTACTCGAAACTGTCTCTCTGTCAATTCTGACAAACGTCGGGGATTCCAGTGATGTGTAGTATAAACAAAAACCGGGATATCGGACCTCAAAAAAAGGGAAATGGCGTTTATTACAGATTAAGAAGCGTGGTAGATAATAGAGTGGGTCTGGCAGCGGAAATCATTAGCAAAACATCAAAATTTAGACAAAGGCTTTGATAGTTTGTTTAAATATCTTTAAATATCACGCCCATTAGTACAATATAAAACACACCTCCTTGATAATGAACTGCAAATCATCGGCTACTGATATAAATAACATCACACAAAAAAGATATCAGCTGTCAGAACTCGTTCACCGCAGAGGAGAATTGACAGCGCAATTTGAGGCGAATACATTTTTCTGGGAAAGCGCAATGAACATGAACAATTAAAATTGAATTTTCAATTTGTTAACTTGTGAAGTTTTAAAAGTTACTTATAGATGCAAATCTAAAATCATCAATATGTGCATGTCAAACCCTGCCGAATCAATCTGTAAAGCTTTGTTTCTTTTAGTTTAGTTTAGTTTAGTTTTTTTTATTTATTTATTTTTATTTAACCATTTGTTATTAACTTAAAACGAACAACTCCGCGAAAATACGAACGGAAATGGTGGTGAAATCATAAAGCGCTTATTTCATGATCCCGTGTCTGAAATTTCCGATTTTTCTATTTATCTTATATCACAGTCGCAAAACATATCACAAAAGGAAATTATAATTAATTGAGTGAGCGCTTGATATGTTACCAGCTCGGGTTACGACACATTTCTAATGACAGAAATTTTTCTCTGCTCATACCCTCTCACAGGTCATTGCATGTTGTAAAGTGTGTACCGTAATCTGCCAGTTGCCGTGAAAAACTTGTTTTCTTAGTAAAATATTAATATTGTTTATCATTATTATGGGATTAAAGGAAGGCAACAATGCTGGAGATTTCACTCCACTTCGAAGAGAAAGAAAAAGTAGGCTATTACTTTCTAAATTTTGCTCATAGCTGACCCAATGGGTGAAAGGGTTACGTTTTCACAATTTATGGCATGAAGATGGCCATTCCAAAGAATAAGCCCTTTTCTAATGACCGTCAAACAGAAGTAATCACATCTGGGGTCCGTTTCTCGAAAGCCCCGGAAACTTTTCGGGCCCGTAAAGCCATAGCAAAATCTCGAACCTTACGATTACAGCGCTGTTTTATTCACATATCCTTAATATGAAGAGAAGTTCCCTTCACACAAGGAGTTTCAGGCGCATACACTTCTCCGTTTTTAGATAGATTGACTAAAAATGGCTTTATGGGCCCGAAAAGTTTCCGGGGCTTTCGAGAAACGGACCCCTGGCTCGATTACAACAAATGAAATAATGCAATTGCCGATGCAAGTGACGATTTTTCTGTCTCAAATTTATCCGTCTAATTTTCCGTCCAAATCGACGGGAAAATTAATTAATAGGACGAAAAACTCTCTTCAATTCATAATAGACTCACTAAGCGTGATTTTTGGTATCATTCAAAAGGTTTGATCTGACGATGCAGTCAAAAGAAGTTTATAGCGAGTTTTAACCAGTCAGAGAGCTCCACAAACCCTTTGAGGCTCTGTAACTTGCGAGGGCAGTGAGGGTACGGGAGGGTGGTCGGTGGACGAGGGACTGCAAGGCGGCGTTTTTGTTCATATAATGAAACACTACTCGTGCTAGTTCAGAATTGTTCCAAACTGCACCAACCTCAAGGCTCGTGCAATTTTGAAAAATATTCTCACATATCACTCGTAGTGCAAATTCTTTATTGCACCCGCATTCATACGACTACCACGACACATGAAAGCTGAAGAAGCTTATAGCTGTAAGCGAATTTCCTTGTGCAGTATTCGCACTGGTCCACGAAAAGTGTTGGGGTATATAAACCAAGCTCTTTTTACCTAATAGTCTGTTACGAGATGTGCAATTTTCCAGGCACTCAATCCAGGGTTACAAGAATCCTCAAAATTCTTTTCCTCATTTCATTCACAGTAAAATTGCATTAAACCAGACTAAAAATGTACAGATATTTTAACACAACGCGATCTTAATTCTCGCAGAAGAAATGGACCAAAACATAACATCAATGAACAGTTTAAGAGTGTCTTGAACGCGGTAGTGCGTTTGCAAAGTATGTTCCACAACAACCACGGTCTCCGACTGTGATAATTCAGTGCTATCCAGGGTTATGAAGAGTTGGTTAGCAGTCCAAACAGACGGACAGTGCCGGCATCACGATCGTGTTTATCCTGAAAAACAAATAACAACTTGGATCACATTAAAAAAAAAAAAAAAAAGTGAAGCCTTGGAGCCGACTGGCTCATAGCTGCCGGCGCTTACTCCGGTTTCTGTAGCATGAAGTGGCTAGGAGTATTTCTACTCCCCCTGGATGGGATGCTATTCCATCGCAGGTCACTCCCTCGCAATTTGTTAGGTTTTCCCAACAAGTCACCGGTACCCATTTATACTCCTGGGTAGAGAGAGGCACTGTGAGAGTTAAGTGTCTTGCCCAAGAACACAACACAGTGTCCCCGGCCATGGTTCGAGCCCGGACGCTCGATCCAGGGACGAGCGCACTAACCATGAGGCCTCCGCGCCTCCACACGATCGCACTTTGGATCGCATTTTGCTGTGTAGTAACTGATTAACAAAGAGACAACTCGCCCGTGTTTTCTATGACTGAATAGTAAAATGAGACACAGAAGTCGATTTCAATGCTTCAAGTTATTATAGTCAGGCATACAAAACAAGGGCGAGTAGTTTCAGTTACTTTTTTAAGTTGACACTACAAAGGTGAGCCGTCAAAAGCCTGCATCTTTAGGCATTTTTTAATCCAAAACTAAAGAATAACTTTAGTTTCACGGAAAAAGGTACGTAGTTTACATCGGCATTTTCAATAATAACATCCCGGAGTTCAGAACTTTCATTATTTATCGTCACCCGGTTGTGTCTGGACAAGTTTCGAAAAAGATAACTATACTACGTTCTGTGAGAAGTAAAACCAAAACCAACTGTGGCTCACTGGTTTTCCCGCGCTTTGCGTCAGCTATGTGTATCTACTTCAAGTCTTGACTTGTCCACTAAAGTAACCGATTAGCTGTATCTTTGGTGATGTGTGATTACTTTGGTATAATGGCTTTTACATGTACAACAGTAATTTGAAAACTGCCTTAACGCAAAACCAAAGAAAACAGCCCCAATGGCATAAAAATCACGTCTTCTTTCTAACAGATTGCCTCAGTGTTTACCTTATCGTCACACGCGAAAGCCAAGAGAGGTTTCTGTGGATGCCAGGCTACTGTAAAGGTTGGAGCATTGCATGGTACTTCACATATCCTCTCGCCTGTCTCGACCATCGCCTAGACATTAATAAAATAACATCACTATACAATGTTGCTTGCGGGTCTACGCAAATAAACCATTAAAATAGACCTCAGCATTGGAGAGAAACTCACTTCACCTGGCGTTGAAGCAGTCGTCAGTTTAACACGATTTTTGGAGAAAATGTCTAAGTAGGGATTGGTGAAAACGAGAAAAGGGTTCGAAAGGTGCAATTCTGGTCAGAAGCCTACATAATAATAATAATAATAATAATAATAATAATAATAATAATATTTTTTTTTTTTAAAAAGGAGTGTTTATTGTGACAAAAACTAGAGCTAAGCTTTACAAAATGCTATAATATTTACATAATTTGATGTCTGTTAAACCAGTAAAACATGTTTCCGTATCTAATAATAATAATAATAATAATAATAATAATAATAATAATAATAATAATAATAATAATTGTCGCGGCTAATCGCCGTCGCAAAGTACAGCAACGACGCAGCTCAACAAGGTCGAACCGAAAGCATACATTGGCACCTCTGGCAGCCGCTATACGGTCCATGGAACTGGTCTAGGCCTACATGTACATTGTAGATAGTTGTTGTTGTTGTTGTTACCGTTGATGTTGTTAAGTCTGTCGTAATGGTTTCTGCTGTTTCAACTGTTGTTATTATCACACTTGTTAGCTGATAATTATTGCTGTTGCTGCTGTTGTTATTTCGTTGTTTTCAATGTTGTTATTGTTGTTGTTAGTTGTTGTTGCTATTGTATTGATACGTGCTTGTAACGTTTTTTATTGCTGTTCTTTTGCTGTTGTTGTTCTATTGTTGTCCTTATTATTAAATTGTTATTGTTGATATGAAAGCTGTTCTTGTTGTTATTGATGTTGTTGTTGTTGTTGTTGTTTTATAGCAGTGCAATATTTATCACATACTATGTCAATGATAAGATCCTCAGAGCCAGACGCCAGCATCTCTCCATCGTGACTGAAACTCAGTGTTCTAACGGGCCAGCTGAGAATCAGGAAACATAATCAAGAATTTCATCAGTAAAAGCCATTAAAGATTTCTCAGTGCACAATTCTTAGAGGCTCCATTCTGATATACTATTGTAGACATTCTTTGTAAAGCCTTGTGAAAGAGAACTGATATGTTTCCTTCCATGTCCATTTTATGTTTCTTGCTAGAAATTTGGGACTGGGACGAGGAGTTCTTCGAGTACTACAAGTACTAGAACTACGAGTAGTCCCTCTTTCGCTTAGTCCGTCGTGAGTGACGCGAAAGGGAACCGCAGGAAAAAAAAATGGCGGCGCGAAATCCTTGGGAGTAGAAGCCCTTATCACCCCCAAGATTTCACGCAGCCATTTTTTTCTCGCGGTTTTCTTTCGTGTCACTCACGACGGACTAAGCGAAAGAGGGTCTACCCGTAGTCTAGGTTCTCCGATGTAAATCCCACTCATCTTAACATGTATCTATCTCTATTTAATGTCACTCACTCTAATCTTGAGAATGTTCGCACACACACCAGCTCATCCAGATCCCACAGGCTCACCAAAGCGTCTGCACTTCCAGTTGCAAAGTATCTGATCAAGATAAAAACGAGCAGTCAAGCACAATGACATGTAGTGAACCGTTAATGGTCACACACACAAATGCAAAAAAATGCTTTGTTTCCATTCACGTAAAGTGCGCTTCTGCTAGAATTGTCGAAAGTATGAATACCAAACTGTAGGAAAGTATCACTGACAGTGTTAGCTTTATATCCTAACTTTTGACATCTTTCAGTTTGGAAACTGCCTTTGATTGGTTCCTTTCGATTTAATTAATCAATGAAACTCTGGGTTGGAGGTTGAATGGATCGTTACCTTAACAACCACGCCCACCTTACAAAGTACTCTTGAAGTTTTGTCTAAGTTAGCCCATGACTAAAAAATGTTAAAAAATGGTGAAACAAAAAGAGAACTTAAGCAAGTGGAAATGTTGCGTGTGCCACTGTAAAATGGTACTTCTAATCACTGAAAAGTCATGAAAAACTGCCAAAGATGCTTGGCTAAATGGGCCAGCTGACAACTGGAGGGGAGAAATAAATAAATATTGTACCTGCAATGTAACTCTATGGTGAAGTAATAGGAGTCTCAAAATGTACTAACAAAAGGCATTTTTTACAATCTTGAGCACATTATTTGGTCTGATCATGTGACTAACAGCTTACTCTACATGAAGATGTAGAAGTTTACTCACCTTCCCTTGGGATCAAACTTTATACAGATACAGTTAGCAGGATGAGCATGTAATGTCTGTTGTGGTTTCAAATCTGGGTAACTTAATTAAAAAAATAAATAATATTACTGGCATATACCAAAAACCCTGCAGCATATCACAATACCTTGTTGAGTTATGGTAAATCTACATCTGGCCATGGGGTCTATACTACCAGAGCTTATCCCCGGTTCTGTAACACTAGCTAACTAGGAGTATTTCTACTCCCCCCTGGATGGAAGTAGTCCATTGCAGGGTTATCCCCCAGCATTATATTCCCTGGTAACCATTCGTACACCTGGGTGGAGAGAGGCACCGTGAGAGTAAAGTGTCTTGCTCAAAGAACACAACCCAATGTCCCCAGCCAGGGCTAGGACCCAGACTTCTCCACCCAGGCATTTAGCCAGATGGGGTCCATGCATCATGTGGATGGCTCCTTTCTAAAGAAAATTATTTTATTTTTCATATGCTGCCTTAACAATTGCTCATTTGAGCAGGCCCTACAGCACATTTTGGACGGCCACTTTTTAAATTCTGGCTAAAAGCCTGCAGCGCACCATTTAAGGTCATTCCCCACCATTGCATTGCGCATCCTTACTGCAAATAATTTATGGCGTCATTAGCGCACGTTCGCGCACGCGCACATTGAAAACATGGCAGATTTGCCTTGATATTAAGTTCTGTCAATTGAAAAATGGCTATAGCTCACTAACAAACTCAGGCACCCCAAATTTTTCTTCCAGTCATTTTAATCAACTAATCATTAGCTTTGCATGAGAAAAGACTGATCTGATTACTATTAAATAACACTAAAATGGGACATTTTCAATGCCTCACTGCTCCTTAACAAACATGGGCACCCCCCTTTTTATTTTATAATTAAAGTTCTCATATGATAAACATTCATTGGACAAAATTTGAACAAAAATCTATGAGCAGTTTTATTTCAGGGGAATTACCTTAAGCTCCCAGTGTGAATTTAATTTTACCTTAATATGTTAATACATCCATGACCATTTGTAAGGAAAAATAAATCATTTGTGTTGTTCCAGGAAATTTCATTAACCTATGTAGAAGAAACATAGAATTTTCACACTAACATCACCAAAAACATAACAATTGCCTTTCATATTTGCTCCTTCAGTGAGCTAAGCTTCATGCTTCACACAGCAGTGACTTAGACTAGCCACAAGATCACTTTTTCTTTTAGTGCAAAATGACATGAATTATTGGAAAGCTTGGACCTTTACAAAATCTATCTAACACTGGGAACAACCTTTATCACATTTACTTACATATGTACATATGTACATGTATATATATGCATACATGCAAATAAAGACAAAATGATGTTGCAAAGCTGTTTACAGACAGTTGAACCTCGATTATCCGTACCTCGATTATCCAGATTTTCTCGATTATCTGAACTTTTACTCTAGTCCCAATTTTGTCATGAATTTTTATTAGTCACATTCAAGATCCATAGAAATATTCTTTTTAAAACTATAGCTGCATTGAAAAGTGCAGTCAAAAGCAACTTTGTTTTGCTTTTACAGAGTAAAAGCAGCGCACGCGCACGTCGTAACTAATGAAGAACACTCAAATGAGTTCTGATTTGCTCAGAGTTGAGTGGTTCAAGATGTACAGTAGCCCATATTGTTTCCCAAACGATTTGTAAAAGTGTTGTTTCTTGATTAAATGTTGCTTTATTTAAACAGTTTTTCATTGATATTCATATTTTTGATTATCCGGACTATTTTGTCTAGTCCCAACGAGTCTGGATAATCGAGGTTTGACTGTACATGTATGTACTTGTGCAAGTACCTCATAATACATGTTCTTAAACATGTTCTTACATCTTATAGTGAATGGGGTGATGGTGGGTTAGACAGGAAAATTAAAAGCTGCACACTACAGTATTTCTCTCAGAACCCCATCCCAACAACTGGTAAGAAATACAAAAGAAAGGGGAGGGGGAAATTGACTTCTTTATTTGTTATAATCTGAGCTAACACTGAATAGATATATCAACATCAAATTAAACTTCCTTGTACTTCAACTGAAAATGTTGGTTTCCTGCTTTGGTATCATCAAAAACACCAGTCCCCCAATAAGCAACCACTCCCAGCACTTTGAGAAAGGTTCTACTTGTTGATGTTGTTTTTGTTCTTTATAATTGGTTTAATTAATTTATCCACACAGGTTAGACTTTGCTTTGTCCTACACACAAGTGGTCTGAAAGGAAATGACAAGAGCACGAAAGACGCATTGGGGAAACACACACATAAAAGCTGATCTAGATGACTGTTCCCGGCTCCACCCCATCCATGTATTCCTCATATACATGCAGTGCCAAAAGAAATGAAAAGACTGACAACTGTTTTTAGTGAACATGATATGACATTTGATGGTTCTACTTCAGAAATTAAAATAGTGACAGAACCATATTTTTAAAAGGAAGGAATCATTCCCCATCATGTGTAATTAAATAAAACAACCCACTCACCTCAAATTTAAATTGTTCATCACACCTTGCCTTGTAAGTTCTTGCATCTATAAATGTTATCAGATCTTCCTGAAAAAAAGGTTAAATGTTAAAAGACTGGATTTAACAAACCATACAGGTTGTTATCAGCTCTGATGCTGTAACTTAAGATTTCTGAAGGGATTTGACAGCCTTAAGCATCAGTACTCCCAGTGCAGTCTCAAGAATCATGACAGGTCTTGTTTCTCGTGAGAGTCATCTTGGGAGAAACCGATGCATCTTGCGAAAAGGCTTACCTTTAAGCAGTAGTGTATCAGAAATGTCTTGTGCAAGATTTCAGAACTTCTAGGGCAGTATGGCGACTGAGACGGAAGCTAAGTACTGCAACTTACTATATCTCTCAGTTAGTATGCATGCTGCGATTGGTCAGTTTAGCTGGCCATACTCTCCTGTACAGCCCACTAAATTTACAGTTGGTTTTGTTGCCAAACTGTTTTGTGATTTATCAATACGTGTTCTTAACTTTTATAGCATTAGTGAAACTTTGCAACTTTCTTATACTCTAAATTATGTAATAAAGCATGCCAACGACTTAAAAAATGTTTCAAACTGATTCGTTTTGCTTTCGAGGTGCATCAGAAATTTGAAGCCTTTCCGAATCCGCGTGAATAGAAATCGTTTCGGAACCTGTCAGGCACACAGTAGAGATATAATAAATATCTTACTAACCTCGTCTTCTCAGTCCATACTGTAAGTTACGGATCATCGTTTTTTCCCCTTCGATTTATGACCCACACGCTTCGCGCTTGGGCCATAAATCAAAGGGGAAAAAACTTGGTCCGTAACTTACAGTATGGACCTTGAACTCAGTTAGTAAGAGGTATATACTGCAGCGAGAACCCTGACGGGCTTATCACCCAAACTCCAGATGAACAGGATCAATATCAACATACCTTATTTCCCACTGCTATTGTGTTGCCATCAGGACTCCAACATATGTTAATATTCTCTCCTTTAGTATTTACTACTGACACACACTTGTTAGCTGTAAAAAGAAATTACAATAAGAGAGTCTTCGTATACTCAAGTGCATATTAGTAGTTTAACGTGTCAGCATTTTAAATGTAGAATGCTAAATGCAGATATGTAGGTTATTAAAAGGCACAAGGCACAATGTAGGTAAAGTCTATATTGAGGCTACTGACCTATCAGTGCAGCTCTTATCCCTGGCTTCCTGAGTATGAATTGACCAGGAGTGTATGTATTTCTACTCCACCCTGGATACTAGTCCATTGATGGGGCGTGTTTAAAACAAATGGTAAAATGATGAAATGGCACTGTGGATAAGTCAATGCGGGATACAGGTGTCTTAAAGGGTTAACCCTTACAATTATTGGAAGGTAAACACTGTAGAGTCAGTGATATTTAGGCTAACTGCAGTACCATTTCGTGATTTTGTGTTTTAAACATGTTCCATTGAAGGGTTTCCCCTCCCTCCCACCTGCCCTCCCACCTGCCCTCCCCCCTGCCCTCAAGACAACACAGTGTAATGATCCCCTGCCAGGGCTGAAATCCCAACTGCTCAATCCTGGGCACTGTACCATCCCCCCAAAATATAAGCTTAATGAAATTGATGACTTCATAAATTTACCTCTTGCATCCCATATTCTGATAGTTTTATCCCCAGACGCAGTCACAAGGAGATCTGAATTGCTAGGATGCCAACAGAGCTGATCGACACTCTCACCGTGGCCTTTATGGGTTGTTTCTTTTGTCTAGCAAAGATGGTACAGCTGTCAGTTTAATCAATTCAAATAAGTCTTAAACTTAAATAAGGAGTTGAATTAAAGTAAAAATATAAGATCTAGAAATCTAAAAGCTGTAGATAGAAAAATGGAAACTGCACTCACCAAGCGATCTTTCTCTAGAACAAAAATACTGACAGTTCTATCGAAAGATCCTGAAGCAAGTCTTCTACCATCACAGCTCCACGCCACCGAATGAACCTAAAACACGCGCAAAACAACTTAACAAGCTACATTTTGCGCCAAAGCACGACTCTCAAGTTTTAGTACATCCTCTATGCAAATAGTACATCTACAGGCCAGATATCACCAATTAAACTCCAAATTATAGTTTCTCTTTGCAAACCTTGGCTGTATGGGCAACAAAGTCTTTCGTTCTTGAGTTATTTTCAAAGTACCGTCGCATTTCGTTCAAGTCGGTGGCCGCCATCTTGAATTAGTGTCGTTCCCAGGTTCATTCGTCGTTTATGTCGTTTGCATGTGGAAAACTGGGTTCCAGTAAGGGGAACTTAAAGGGGGTGTCACAGTGATTTGGGTATCCCCGTGTTTTGGGTACCCCCGTACCCAAATCCCTAGTGTTTTGGGTACCCAAACACTGAAAGCGTTAAATACCACAGACTGGGGCAAGTGAAATCATCCATAATTCTGCTCAAAAACCATTTATATTCTTACAAAGCTTTGTCTCAGTAAATAAAAGCTTTCTTAACCTTGATATAAACACATAACGTCGCTGAAAATTGTCGCAATTTATAACAGACCGTCTGATCCTAGTTCTCATTTATAACGACATACAAAACCGTATTCACGCGCCAAAGCTCCTTGTATGAACATGCGCTTAGTGCCTATCGATAACCCTTGAAATGCACGTCATTTTAAACAAGAAAGGCGCATTCTAAACCTCGGATAGTTCGGCCATTGAATAAAATCAATATGCGAGCGGGCACACTGAGATACGGCCGTCACGCAACATGCGGGTCTCAAGCTGTGACTGACCTCTGTGTATGTTGCCTGTCTGAAATAAACCTTGTCTCAGACTTGTTTATTTATCGCTCTTTCCTTGATTATCTCTCCTACTACTTGCCTTTGCAATGTGCCTGCTTCTTATTGTTTCTTTAATTTAAGGTAACCAAATCTAAAAGGCAAAGCAAACTTACAAAGACGAAATTAATTCTAATGAGGAAAGGACTAGATCAAAATGCTGAAATGTAAGGGATACCCAAATCCCTAGTGATATGGGTATCCCTTTCTAGGGTGTTTGTTTGTTATCGTTTCTTTACTTCAGGCAGCCAAATCGACCGAAGATTAAAAAGCAAAGCAAATTTTCAAAGACCAAAGGCGTTGAAGGGGAGAAAGGACAAGAAATGCGAATAATTAAGGGATACCCAAATCCCTAGTGATATGGGTACCCCCTTCCAATATGTTTATTTGTTATCGTTTCTTTAATTCAGGGTAGCCAAATCAACCGAAGATAAAGAAGCAAAGCAAACTTGCAAATACGAAAGTCATTCCAATGAGGAAACGACTAGAAATGCTAAAACGTAAGGGATACCCAAATCCCTAGTGATATGGGTATCCCCTTCCAATATGTTTATTTTAACAAATAAACACACTGGGAGGGGATACCCATATCACTAGGGATTTGGGTATCCCTTACATTTCAGCATTTCTAGTCCTTTCTACATCGGGATGACTTTCTTCTTTGCAAGTTTGCTTTGTTTTTTTTATTTTCGGTCGATTTGGCTACCCTGAATTAAAGAAACAATAACAAATAAACACTCCAGAAGGGGACACCCATATCACTAGGGATTTGGGTATCCCTTACAATTTAGCATTTCTAGTCCTTTTCTCTGTTGATTGACTTTCGACTTGGCAAGTTTGCTTTGCCTTTCTATCTTCGGTCGATTTGGCTACCCTGAATTAAAGAAATGATTGCAAGCCAACACTTCAGAAGGGGATACCCAAATCACTAGGGATTTGGGTATCCTACTTTTACTTGTTTCCCCTGTCCAAAGATTTAAGTCTTGTCCACTTTATTTATACTTATTTTGGATTTCTTCCCAAAACAAAGGGAAAAAAAACCTCGTTAAATGGCATAGAGAACTGTTCGCCGGCAAAATCTAATGGGAGGGATGGTCAAGGAAAGAACGATAAATAAACAAGTCTAAGACAATTTATTTCAGACAGGTAGCATACACAGAGGTCAGACGTCACAGCTTAAGACTAGTGTGCATATTGCGTGACGGCCGTATCTCAGTGTGTTCGTTCGCATATTGATTAAATTTAATTGTCGAACTATACGAGATTTAGAATGTGCCTTTCGTGTTTAAAATAACGGCATTGCAAGGGTTATCGATAGGCACCAAGCGCATGTTCATACAAGGCACTTTGGCGCGCGAATTCGGTTTTGTATGTCGTTATACTGCGGTCTCGGATCAGACAGTCTGTTATAAATTGCCACTATTTTCAGGGACGGATTGTCTTTATATCAAGTAAAATAACGCTTTAATTTATTGAGACAAAGCTTAGTAAGAAGATAATTGGGCTTTGACAGACTTGTGGATGATTTCACTTGCCCCAGTTTTTAGCTTTCAGTGTTTTGGGTATCCCCAGTGGGGATACCCAAAACACTAGGGATTTGGGTACGGGGGTACCCAAAACTCACGGATACCCAAATCACTGTGACAGGGGCCCTAGAGATTTAGAGCATTTTTCGGAAGGCGATATTTAGAGGAAAGCTATTTTTGAGAGTTTTCCAGTGCCTCACTCAGTGTTAGTCCCAATCCTCGCGTAAAGAAGAAAAGAGGAGGAGTTCCGATTTTTCTTATGAATCAGAAATAACTTAGCCTTCTTTATAATCGTACGAATGGAATTGTTGTTTACACGTAAAAGAGTAAAGCTACTATTAGAAAGTTTGTTAACACGGGTGTTTATTGCCTCATAACGTTCATGCTAATATGAGTTTCATGAAACCTACACGTAGCATTAAGCACCTAGACGTTCTTAATCTATTGACACTGATTAGCATTTTCAGATTTAGATACCTTTTAAGTTTCAGGGATTTTTTTTCGATTCCAGGGCTCGTCAATGAAACAAAAATGTGCAAAAACCTTATCCTTAGGAGGTCTGGTTTTCAAAATATGACGGCTAGAAACCTTTCTTAGCGAGAAATTCATGACCAATTACTAGTTAAGAAGGACCCCCCTCGCCCCCTCAGGTGAACATTTATAAAAACAAAATGTACCTATCGATGGAAAGCATATGTTTTACAGGAGTATAGCAAAAATCTTCCTCTCTCTAGGACGTTAACTAACCATCTTGCCCTTTGCGTACTTAGGCAAAAGTACCCTAACTGCTCTGTTTTGATTTTTTGGTTTTGTCCTTTTACCCTTCTTAGATATTTAGTTTCTTTAACTATTTTTTTAGCTTTTCATTATTTCCCTATGTATCC
Source organism: Orbicella faveolata (assembly GCF_042242905.1). Lineage (NCBI taxonomy): Eukaryota > Metazoa > Cnidaria > Anthozoa > Scleractinia > Merulinidae > Orbicella > Orbicella faveolata. Next base: position 2,301,953 of record NW_028301565.1, read on the forward strand.
TCTTAAGAACATAAAATAAAATTGAAAACCTCTGATTTTATTGTCATTGAAAAATAAAGATACATGAATTGAACATCAACATTCTCAAAGCAGAAAGTGAAACACAACATGATACTAAGCCGAGCACTGCCGCTGGTCACCTCCTTCCGGCTTTCTCCTCCAATATAATTATATATGCAAGTTAACCAATATTTTGAATGATATTTGTTCTTGAATGTACGCAAAATATGTTGTTGTATGCAGCATTTAGTCGGCATATCTCCCTAAGGGGAACAGTATAAGAGGTCCTTTTCAATAGTACCCACATCCTCGGAGACTCGGAGGCTACTAGGCAGGACGATGCGATATTTTCGGGCGAACGTTTTCTTCAAGAGCAGACAAGCGCTTGTCTGCTCTTGAAATATACTTTCGCCCGAAAATATCGCATCGTCCCGGCTAGTAGCCCCTGGGTCTCCTGGGATGTAGCTCCCATTGCATTGTTCTAAACGGTTGTCCAATCCATGTTGAGAAACAATTTTCTTCCTTCTAATACCGAGCAGCTGTCAGTTTCATCAGACAGTTGAGGCTCCTGGGTTTTGCTGCTTTCTTCGAATACCGCAGTGTCATCAACTTGATCGAAACCTCTCTCATGATCAGATAGTCCTTCTTCATTGTCCAATAAAGTGTCTCTTCCTTTTAGCCTTCGGCGACGTTTGCAGTAGAAAGTAAGGATGCTGACAGCAATGAGTAGAAGAAATATAGCTCCACTTGTTACAATAGCTAGGTCCGGCATTCTCGGGCCTGTGTTCAACAGAGAAAAAAGCGTTTTAACCTTCAAAAGAGCGAGGACATTTCCAATTTAATTTAATTTAATTTCATCCATTTTCACTGCATAAATCATAAGCAATAAGAAAACATACAAGCAATAAATTATATATTATTGAAAAGAAGAAAAGCAGCGAGGAAGGACCAGAAAGGAACCGTGATTAGAAATTAGAAATAATTTCTTACCATTAAATCAAACTGGTTCATGAATGAATTCATAAATGAGGTCAGAGAATTTGACTTGGCCTACTAGGAAAATGGCATTTTAAAGTTTTTAGTAGGTTTTCTTTTTATTATCGTGTTGTCATTATTAAAACTAGTGCAATTTATGATTCTGGTCTAAACGGTTGTTTCAGTATCAATTAAGATAGCACTTATTGAAACGAAGAGATTCCGAGGAAAAAGTATACTTAAAAATAGTCCGATCTATGAAAATGCTGCTTTATAAACAAGCGCAATATACCTATCGGTGTCATATGCCCTTGTCCAAGCACCGTTCTTAATTCTAACCACTAAACCTTATTTTAGTTCTTTCTCTAAACCGAAGCTATATTTTCCTTTCTTCCGTTTAGTAACATTCCTAGTGCAACTACTGTCTTTTAGTACCCTAACCTTGGGCCTTTTCATTGATGGTTAAAGGTCCAGCGTGTAATACCATCGTGACGTACTGTTCACTTTTTATTTTCTTGCTGACTCCACTGCAACCGATTCTACACAGGGATAGTCGGTCATCTTTCGGGCAGAGCAGAAATCTACAATGCACATAGAGTGTTCTGGACTTCTCGCTGCTGGATCCAGACACCCTGTAACTAATTGTCTGTGACGGGGATCTTGATTTAAACATGTAACCACACAATCCTGGTTTTCTTACGCAGCTGAAAGTCCAACAAAAGGTATATATCCGTGTAGCAGCTTTGAAATGGTAGAATTTACCGTCAAGAACTGATCTATTTTTTTGCATATGTTTTACTTCTCGTCTTTGCTATTAAAGACCATTAGTGACCAATGTTGGAATAGCAGATGAGTCTGTACCAAAGATCAAATGCAACTGTTTTTTCTTTTTGTTTTGTTTTTTTGTTTTTTCACTTTTTTCTTCAGCAAACCTGCGGGAGGCTGAAATAACAATGGAACGATATGACGAGGATTTCTCTTCAATGATACTCTCTTGGAGCAAATCCGTTGCAGGAGTTAATTAAACGAGTAAAGTGTTACAATTCGGAACTTTGCATTTCAATACTTGGGGCTAGGGAACTCCCGTATGAAAGCAGTGGGAGATAACGTCATATCTAACAGGGCGTTAAAATTTCTTAGTTTGGTAATATAATTGTGCTTTTACTGAATCTATAATGATCACAATTAGATGTATCCCGGCATTTTTTAGGGTGCTAAGGTATCAACAGACACCACCCTGTCAATAGCAACATGTCAGCAAAATTTTTGACTCTTAGTGATAAAAGTGAGTTCGAATCAAGTCCACAAAACGCGATTCTGGTATCCTTAACTGGATTTCCTTTCAAAGTTTTCAACGACCACCCCCATCAACTTTGTATGGGGGTCCCTTCCCAGGAGAAAAGTGAGGTAAACGAGGCCGAGGGTTTGCAACACAAGTAGAATTAAGTTGATATTTGTGTCTATAATAAAGTAATAGAGTCAATCTTACCCGTTCTCTATTAGCGTAACACCGTCCTTACTATAGAAGTTATCGTCCGGTGAAGCGCGGCAATCTTCGACCGCGATAAGCCTTTCTACAAGCCCCTGCCCTCTGCCGTTTGTTGATACCTGAGCTGTAAAGGAGACTTCTTCTCCTTTGTTCACAGTCTTTGTTTTTAAAGCCTGGAATGTTACCTTTGGAGGTTTAGCCTTCTTCGCTGAAAGAAAAAGAATAGGTTATTAGACCTACAATTACACTGTTTTTAATTTCCAAAGAATATTAACCGACTGTGAAAGTTGAACATCGTTTTGAAATTTTTGCTAGCGTTTGAGAATTTGATGATGCGTTGGTACAGTTATATTAAAGGGAGTTTCCTTTATTTTTGTACCATCTTACAATGTTACAAGGAGAACTTCTAGAACGCACAAATGAAATTATGTTCATTTATTTCGCTCTCTTGTAAAGATGGTCGCCATTTTGCCGTCGTGGGAAACACACCAACAGGATAGATGATACGGCTTACGTCCTATAATTATATAATTTTCCATATTACTTATTTAGCACCTCATCGTACTTGATACATAGATAACTAGCTGCCGGTGGTTTGAGAAATGGTCTCTTCTCTATCGTTGCAAAAGCAAGCCAAGACGAGATATTTTAACAGTGTCCAATTCTTCTCTCAACTCAGAAAAACGAGTGAAGGTGAATTGTTCCTGTAGACTCGATACAATCCCGGAGGGTGACTGGGTGACGGACCAGAACCCCATTTAGCAGAGAACTGAGTTGTGCGTCGCTCCTTTAGAAGGACTAGGTCGTCAATATCAAGATTCCTCTGAGACGCACGTGCAGGGAATTATGGAAGTTTTCTTCAACACCGTGCTAAGTTGTGGTCATGTTATATTGACTTACATGATTCTCTGAAGGATCTGGCTAAAAGCGTCCTGATTTTGCAGTTAAAGGCGTGGCCAACAGTGTTGTTTACTTGTTTATCAATCACTTAAGAAAATGTGAAGCTGCACCCGCCCAACTAGAAGATCGATAAATTTTTCGAACAGTGTGTTAGCTAAATGTGCTTGATTATTTGGGTGGTTGTGTAAAATTTAATCAGGAGCCATTGTGGCTCCTGATTTAACTTGTTTTTTTTTTTTAAGTACATGGTTTGATCGTCGTCCCTCCTCGGCCATGTAGTTACCTTCTCTGGGAAAAGCTCTGAAGATGTTTTTGTAATATAAAACTGAATAACTAAAAGTAAGACATAGAGATATTTTATATGATCATAGAATTTTTTATTAGATTTCAAACATCGCTTAAAAATTAATTCCATTTCAGTCAATATAGAGTACAGATTTCTTTCCTGTATTGATCTGAATCCATAGCAGTACAAGAAGTAGACGTTTTCGGGGCCTGGGCGACAATAAACTGGCATTAGCCCCTAGTGCTAGTTTGTTATCGAAAATGCCTTCGTCACTAGCTACAACAAAACCTCTAAAATCGACATCAGTTCGTTATGTTAGGGCCATAGACAGGTGAAAACCAGTCCAGGAGCCAGAGTGTATGTGCTGAGCGTTTCCCTGTCGCCTCCGGATCGACATCACTGGTACTTCCGCTCTTCAGGGCTGAAGTCTAGTGACGTCAGATCCGGGAGGCTGTTGATTCGAGCCTCAGTTCCATGCTCTTCAGCATGGAAGCTCTTCTTGTGTAGTCCAAGAGAGCATAAAGGGTGAGACAGTTAATCCTCCATATTGGCTTTATTCCCAAGGTAATTCCTCTAAAGTTATTTTTTAGACCACTCCTAGATTTGGAAATCTCAGGAGGGCTTGACACGAGCAGTTGATCACGTGAACAGCAAAAGCGGCTCAACTCTGTTTTCATCCTCCAAGAGAACATCCGCGCAACGAGCGTGATAATGTTCTCCTCGGAAGAACTGGCACCCATGTCCTTAAATAACTTGAGAAGGATTTCCTTGGAAATAAGGGATCAACTCTCTCACCCTTCATCAGTACTTATGCAGTGTCATTATCTCAGCTCAACACATACATCGTTAAACATATTTTCACTGTCTGCCAAAGAAAGTTTTTAGTCTTTTCCAAAACTATATCCAGGCTAAGCAAAGGTTCACAGAGTTTGACAAAACAAACTCAGCTATCAAAAGACATTGTTTAAATTCCAGCGTACGGAAAAACCTGGCACGATTCCTCTTCGCTCTGCTCATCGAGCTCAATATCTAGAGGGTCGTCCGTCCAGGAGCCAATAGAACTCGTAGAGCTGCATACTTCCAAAGATTCCACTGCCTCAGGTTCTTCATTGAAGGGTATTTTAGCTGGGCTTCCACAAGGGACATTCACGGGTGAATTTTCTTCGTACGACGTCGATGACATGCTTCGACAGGGCTGTACAATAATAAGCCTTCCCTTTGTAATGCCAGGCTGGATAAACGGGCTTGGTGTTCTGGTCTTCTGGTTTTGATCAAACGGCTCACAGCTGCCACTGAAATACTCTTCAAAGATTGAGCTACTGCTTAAGGTTCCCACGTAACTTTCAGACAAGCAGGAGCTATCTGAAGGCTGGCTTGCACGAGATGAATGATGTGAGCCTTCTTGTGATGCGTTAATGCAACCTGCGTCTCCTGCACTGCCACTATCACAAGGTGATACGCGATTTGTCCTTCTCCGACTCCAGACCCTGGAGGTTGTCGCTGAAGCGCTCTTGTTTCTTCGCGATCTCTTCGGCGCTACGCTTGCGCTCTTCAAAGACTTGTTTGTTGAAAGACTTGTACTTTCTTCCCCAACAATTGGAGGAATTTCAGGAATACTCTGTTTTTGCTGCAAACATGCTGCGAAACAATTTCCCATGTTGACAATTTTCAAACAACGTATTTACGAACGTTAGTTTACAACTGAAGTTTCTTCAACTGACGCTGTGTTAAGTCACAATTGTTATGTAAGCAAAGATTTGACGTAGAAATTAGAAAAAGCGCACGAAGCGATCGAGAGCGCGTGCACAAAATCAATTTATCAGCCTGTCGGGGGGGGGGGGCAACATTAAAGAAAACAATTTTCGATAATTTTCAAATACTGTAAGGAAAAAAGAAAAAAGCACGTGGAAAAATGATACATTTTCACTAAAAGACCGCATTATTTTTTATGAGAGAGATTTGAGAGACTGGACTAGCCTTATGGTGGAAAATGCAGGTGATTTTCCAACGTGACAACATCCATGGCAACTATTTTTGGAATTTGTTTTCAGTATCTCTTTTTAGGACCCTGTAAAAACACTGTAAATAAAAAAGTAGTCATAGTACGCCATGAATGTCAGGAATAGAAACAGTGGTAAATGTCTTAATTAAATGTAACAATTTGCCTTGAAATTTGAGAAGACTTGCAACAGGACAAAATATTGCTTCATCTAAAGCTTTGCCATCCAGCATGGCTTTTTCGAACTTTCAAACCGCCAGAAGATCACCAACGATATCAAAACACGTAATGGCAAAGTCATTTATTTTTGTTATCCCACTATCGATTTGATGCTTGCTAAGTTTTTGTTTTGTTCAACGACTATTTCTGTTTTCTTTCACGGCCTGTTCGTTTTAAGATGGACAAGGGTTCTGCAAAAGGCCCATAAAATAAATGTTGTTGTTGCTTTATTTGACAATAACTCACCTTCATGTGCAAGGAGCGGCATCGTTTGTAGCTTTGATTCCGGTTTAGCATAAACCTCTTCGCTTCCAACTTTGGGCAAATTTTTACCAAATTCCGAAGTCGTTTTGTTTTTCATTGCTAGTGCAGAAGGCTGTTTGCATTCCACAGCAAAGGTTGTAGTTATGTTCTTTAAGCTGCAATTTTTTGGGTTATTGAGATATCCATGTACCAAATTTGCGTAGATATATGAGCCATTGAAACTTCGCTTGATTGTTCCGCAATCACTCAGTCCAGTTTGTAAAATAATATGACTGTGGTTAAGCCGGTGTCCAGTGCATGAGTTGTTGTTAAGGTGGAAGGAGCTGTGATTGAAGCTTGGAAGATGTTTCTTTGTTAACAAAATGGTTATGCCGTTTCCAAAGCATTGAATATTTATAGATCTGTTCATGGTGAGTTCCTCGTAACCTGGTATAAGAAATTTAGCAATAAAGCACAGTCACGAATAAACGCTGGTTTCCAACATTAGTGAAATTAGTAGAGTAGGTAAAGACTTTTAGGGTTTTTTTCTTTCGGGGGTTTCTAAATAAGGGATATATGTTTAGGTCAAAACTAACGGGATAACTATTTTGAGGATATTTGGGGAGGGGCTACTGGAACACAGTAAAAAAAACCGCGTGTAAAAACCTTAATTTTTTGAAATCAGGCAAAATAGGCTCTTGTAGTTTGAGGAAGTAATTGGCAATTTAGGCCAAGTAGGTTCTTAATTTTTATGAAGACGATCACTATGCTCCTGAGGCGATATAGTTGTTGATTACCAGAAAAAATAAATAAACTTGGGTTTGGTGCTTGAATATGCAGTATTTATTGATCACAACTGTATTGCGCATTTTCTTGCAGAAATTTGCAATTTCAAAGTCACACTACTCACTTGGATAAAATGTTTATCATAATTTAACTGTAACCCACAAATAAGAACCTGCTTGTTGCTTGGCTAAACAGGTTCTTATATTTCCTAAACCACTAGGTTCTTACAAGCAGGTTTTTACTTTATGAGATATTCAGAAGAGATCTTTCAGATTCAGTTAAATTTGTAAAATTCAGTTGAATTCTTTTCAAAGTTTTAAACCACACAAAGTTCTTGTTCCCAGACCATGCCCCGTCCGCCTCAACGGCTGAACAACAATATAAAGCATCGCAGGCTCGAATGCGTTTCAGAGCTATTTGTCTCAGTTTTATAACAAAGATAGATTCGCTTTGCCCATCTAGAAATAATTCAAGTGGAATGAAAGAACAGCTGAATAAATAAGCAACTAAATGACAACTAGATCTCCCGAGACAGATCACAGATACAACACTCGCTCTTTCAAACTCAGTCAATTTGTACATTTCCAAACACATAAATTTGAAATTTAGCTTTGAACTTTCCGTCTTTAGATTACTTTATTAAACTTACCTTCTGCAGTTGCAAATGTCCGGATTCTTAAAACACAGCAAATTAAAATCATTAAAAGCGCTGGAAACGAATCAACCATAGTCTTCAAGTGTCATCATTACTTCAATTCGCTATTTTCCAAATTTGCATTTTTAAGTAACGAAATCTTGACGTCCCGGTCAGTAATATTCCCAAGGCACAACAAGTTATTTATTCCACGTGCTGAGGTCGCAACACAATGAAAAGCTCGCTTTTTATGCATTGCCTGTTTTGAGGGACGTTACTGAATGTTTTCTGACAAACAGCTAATCAATATTTGAAATTGCTGTCACTTTGTTGTTCAAAGGTAAATTGCAACGTTCTTTTAATGGCCAAAAGTAAAAGTGAAGAAACTAAATTCCGAGCAGCGTTGTTCATAAGGTATCTATATTAGAGTATAAGTAAGCTATTTCCATTCGACGCGGTTAGGTAACAGCTCTTGCAAGGTCTTACATTACTAGCTCGATATGTTGAGAGAACAATGATAGGAACAATGCCTCTATAGCCCCCCCCCCCCCCCAAAAAAAAAAATAACAGCTCCCGCACTATGATGACAAATGGAATTACAAGCTTACGAAGGCTGTTATACTCCTGATTTTACGGCTAAGGGACAGAGAGTGGCGCGGGCTTTCTCTAATGTTGAAATTTCTTTCAAACTTACAACTTTTCTTCATCTTTACCGGGAATTATTTGGTCGTCAGGCTTTTGATCACGTGATTCGGCGTTTCGATGACCATACTGTTTGAATTGTCCTGATGCACTTCTGTTTCGTTTTCCTTGTTAATTTTGTTGTTGTTGTTGTCGTTAGATTTTCAGTTTAAGGACAATTTGTCAACTAACGTCTAATACCTTTTTACCGTTCAGTTATACAACCCCGGTATCATGATTTTACACTTTTTGTCGTAGGTTTTCTGACACCACAAAAATAACTATGAAAAATAGGGGGAAAAGACAGAAAGAAAAAACCCAGTGAATATCGTTTGGAATTGTTATCCCTGCATTTGCACGATTTACTAACTAGACAAACAATTACCTCAATTTGATGCAAAATATCCACGAATACTTGACTGAAGACGTTTCTGTTTTTTTCCTAGGTAGTGGATCTCAAGGGAAAATCTGAAATTCGAGGAACAAATCATAACTAAGGACAAAAGTCCTTTCATATTTTTAAGTTAATGTAGGAAGTTACGTTTATTAACCCTCAAATATATTTTTTACACGAACACGGTCACTCTGTAGAGCAGAGTTCGGTCAAGCTGTTCAAATTGATTTTCTTCTTGTTAGCCCCAACAATCATATAGTTGTATTATGGTTGGAAATTTATGTTAGAGGACACAGAACAGGAGAGCGAGTGAAAACTCTGGTATATCACTAAGGCCTAGTCCACACGTATCCGGATATTTTTGAATCCGCAACTTTTTCTTTCCGGATACGGCTTCCATTCACACTCATGCGGCGAATTCGGTAGCGAATACGGATATTTTCGCTACGGGTGGACGAGGAAAGCTTTTGAATCCGGGAAGAAAAATTTGCGGATTCAAAAATATCCGGATACGTGTGGACGGTACCTTAGCTGGTTTATATCTCGGAATTTCCCGGCATCACATATTGAATCACGCGGCGCACAAGTCCTGATCAGTCACATGCGATAAATATGGATCCGATGGATTGTGCCGTTTATATATGAATCTTTTATGGCCACATCACAATGAGCGCTAGACATCACACGCCCAAGTGTTATTAGGCCTGGCCTTATTCACATCAAGCTGAGGTTATGCTGACATCAATCACTGAGTGACGTCATGAGCGTTGTTTCCTTGTTAGGATTAACAATGCAATCAGAGCTTCCAGAAACAATTTTTAAAAATTTCTCCTCAGACAGCTGAATGTACTTCAAATTAATTAAGTCTAATCCCAACACCATACAATTACAACTCGTTGGGTAAAACCGATCTCTACGCTTGCATTACACCACAAAAAGAGTCTACTCTATAATAGGTATTGAAGTCTTTCTGCAGGTAAACTTAACAAAACGTTAATAATTATAAACAAATGATTGCCACGAGACAATATTCTAGAGTCAAGTTCGAGCTCTTCAGCGAATTCTACTCGCAAGTTCACGCATTCCCGGGCCCTTCCTCACCCGTTTGGAGGATAGATGTAATAACCATTTTGCGCATTCAACATAGTGATAGATTACGAGCGGACGCCCATTTTCTTAATTCGTAGAATTATACTTGTACGCTAATGCAAATACTGCAATCTGATCGACTGAGCTACTCTTACACTATCAGCCATTAGTAGAATTCTACTAATGTAATAATGCAAATGCTGTAATCTGATTGGCTGAGCCATTGCACACTATCAGCCACTAGTGTGCAGTAGCTTGGTTTAGTCGACAAAATTGCAACGTTTCCTCGTTTCTCCGAAGTTTTGAAAGAACCTTTACAAACAAATGGATAAACAAAATTCCTATGAAGACTAAGAGATGGGCATTTACGGTTTCTTGAATTAAAAGAGCTCGAAATTTTTGAAAGAAACTGATAAGCGCGCCTACACAACTGCAAATGTCAAATTGACAATTAATTCGGTCCGCGCGAATTCTCTAAAGCTTGAAGGTTTGTTTATTTATTTATTCATTTATTATTTTTTATTTTATTGAAATGGTAACAACATACAAAGATACACTTAACAGAAGAAAAAAAACTAAGACTACTTACAATGATTGAATTACAATAACCTAAACTCACACTAATTACAATACAGTTGCCCTACTAAACAATACAAATAAACGGTGTTAACACTTACAAATTATGATACTTATCTAAATTCTTGCATTTTAGCCGACAACGGTACTTATCATCAACTTAAACCGCATTTTGAATATATGACTTCTCTAACTGTATTGTATTATTTCACTTATTCCTTAATACTCTTAATATGGGCAACAAAAAACAGAACAAAACAACGAAAAAGAAAGAAGGGTGCTCTAGTTTGTTTACCACATATCATAACACCTCCTGTGTTGATTTAAAGGGGGGCAAGGGTGGGGGGAGGGCCATAGAGCAACATTTTTAGCAACTTAAGGTCATTCCCCAGTATTGCATTGCGCATCCCTACTGCGCATAATTTCACGCGTGATTAGCGCGCGTACATTAAAAATGGCGGCTTTTTCTTTACTGCTGGACCTCGCCATAGAGGTAAATCGTCATTTTCTCGCAAACGAGTATGGTGACCTATCATTTTTTTTTCTGTTGTTTTGAGTTGAGTAATAAATTTCTCTGTGTAAAATAAATATGGACCAATTCTCAGTTTAGAACAAAAAGCAATCGTCGGAAACGTGAATTTAGCAAGCAATCGTGACTACAATCATAGTGCTGTTATAAGGATTTATATGGGTACAAACAAGGTCCTGTTGCTCCTAAATGAACATGGGGACCCCTCATTTTTATTTCAAAATTTAAGTTTCTATAATATAAACAATCAATAGGCAAAGTTTTACAAAAATCTCAGTGCAGGTTCTATTTCAGTGGAATGACCTTAAGCAACATTTTTAGAAACTTAGCAACTTGAAGTTTAATACTAAGACCAGAAATGATTGAATCGTTATTTGAGGAAAATTTCAGTTAGAATTCTATTAAATAATTAGATTATTCGCTCTCGATTTCTATAAGGCGATAGTTGATTCGGCCCTCGGCATTAATTAGAGAGCAGTGGCTGGAGATTGTCCACACAATGACAATGTTTTATAGGTTTTCTGATGTTTCTCGGAAGATTTAGATTTATTAAAGGGTAATTCAATTTCAAGAACACCAACGAAAGGAAAGGAAAGAAAACCTTTATACGACTTTAAAAAGCCTCAAATTTTTTCAAGGAACTGATCAACTTCAATTTTCAAATAACAATTGAATCCGCGCGATTTTGCTAAAGCATAAGGTTGAATACCACGTTAACCTGTTTAGAATTGATTGAAAATCGTTATTTGAAAGATATATATAGAATTCTACTAAAACAATAGTGTTTCTGTCGAGGAACCATCGGCTGATAGTTCCCCAAGGAAATTTGCTGTTCTTAAAACAAATTTGCTAGCCGTTAAGAACATCAAATTTCAAAGGGTCAACTATATCCGGCCGATAGCTGTCTTTACTGTTCACCACTGAATTTTCTTTCTCGTGCCAGTTCAAAATTTATATTCAAAGATTAGATTATTTTCAACTTTTTAAGATGAAAGGCGTGAAAGCCAGCTGTAAAATTTGAAAAAGAAAACAGAAAAGACTCCCTAAATGCAGATCAATCAATTTTACAATTCTTTTTAACTGCAAACCCGCTTATTTACAGAAAATTTTCACGGACGAGTACTATCCATTCGGGTATTTTCCTCGAACGGGACACTATCGGCCCATAGTGTCTCTCTGCCAATGAGCACTATCGCGCCACGTGATCAATTTAAACCAATAAAAATCGGAGAAAATTTAGTGGTGAACTATCACGCCTTATATAGAAATCGAGAGCTTATAATGTAATTGCTAATTAGTTCGTCAAGCATGTCAAGGGCGATCATTTTCCTCTCGCACTTTTTCTTGCCTTACACTGAGACTACCGAGTGGCACGAAATTTTTGCAGGAATTTATATTGCGATGTTTTGCATTTTGCGGGAACAAATTTTTGCGATCGTGAAAGACTGATTTTTGTCATTTTTCTTGCTGGGTATTAATTTTCACGATTTCCAGGAAGACACGTTTAAGTGGGTGGGAGGCGCGGTGGCCTCATGGTTAGTGCGCTCCACTCAGGAGCGAGAGGGGACATTGTGTTGTGTTCTTGGGCAAGACACTTTACTCTTACAGTACCTCTCTCCACTAAGGTGTATTAAAAGGTACCGGCGAATTTAATGTTGGGGGTAACCCTGCGATGGACTAGCATCCCATCCAGGGGGGAGTAGAATACTCTTAGTCACTTAATGCTACTGAAACCGGGATTAGCTCCGGCCTGATGAGCCACTTGGCTCGTATACAGACTACCTACCTACCTACGTTTAATTGAAATAACAACATTTTCGTTTTTTGTTAAGCTACATGCAATCCAACAGCGAAAAGATCATGAAATTACTGTTGTATAAAATACGGTAATCAATTTCAATCTTGCGCTTGTGTGGCTGATTCCTCCGGCAATGTATCAGCAAAAACTACGGTGCCACTTGATGGATATCCACCGAGAGTTGTTTTTGAACAAAAGAGACGTTTTAAATAAATGGCACCAAGATTCATGTGATGTTTGTATGTTTAATTTCGCCAGTGCAGTAAATTTTTGCTGAGAAAATATTTGCGAGAAACTTTTTTCGCGTGAACTTTCAAGGGAACTTAAAACCGAAAAAATTGCAAAAATTAGGACCCGCAAAAATTTCGTGCCACATGGTAATACAAATTGAAATAGGGTCGACTGCCGTTGTAGTCAAACTGTTCGGCGCTGAATCCTTGGTGAATGCATCATTCGGTTTTCAGTTGTGTCCACTTGTCTGGAGCAACCCAGCCATTGTATGAACACCGAATACCATACGCACTCTCCAGGCCTTCTTTAAAGCCATCCTCGCTGACGCTCCGCGCAACCGAAATCTGGAATAAAAAAGAACGGAAGTAAAGTCGATAAGCTTTGACTGATCAATACAGACAATACAAATAAACATATTCTACTAGATAAGCAGTCTCTTAATTAAACGTAACCTGAGTTAGTATAAATCTACTAGAGTTCTATCACGAATGCCGTTCTCTGATTGGCTACGCTGCTCACTGTATATTCTGTGGTAGATAGTGAGTAGAGTAGCAGTGTGCCCTTGTTAACAAAATTGCGGTCGCTTCTTGGCGTTTTCGAAGTGTTTATGAAGAGGATTTAGATAAAGTTTTGAACGACTAGTAGATTTATCCTAAAACAATTAGATTATTCGCTCTCGATTTCTTTGCGTGATAGTTGAATCGGGCTGCGCCCTCGTCAACTATCACGCGATAGAAATCGAGAGCTCATAATCTAATTGTTTAGTAGATAATGAGTAGCCTCAGCGGTGTGTGGCTGTTAACAAAATGGCCACCTCTTTGCGTGTGAATACTGTCTGTGAAGAGGAGGATTTAGATAAGACTAGTAGCTTTAGTAACTTTATACAAAAACAATTGATTTATTCGCTCTTGCTGCGCCCTGGCCAACTATCACGCGTTATAGTTCACCACCAAATTTTCTCCGATTCTTATTGGCGAAAACAAATGACATCATTGCAAAGCATGTGCACACGAGACGGTTTGGTTTTTAGTTGTGATTCTGGACCGTGCAATCAACAGTAACGTGACCTGTTTCGTAGGGATGCGAGATGACGTGCTATTGCGCCTTTGTTACATAACTGGGAGAATTATTAATTCTGTTCACGAACACCACTTTTGAATCGCGTTGGCTTGGGGATGTTTACTGTGAGAACAGCTTTAATTCATTGGCCATATTTTGACTACATTTGTCCCGGGATTTGTTGATTAGTTCCAGTGCGGGAGACAAATAGTTTAGTGAGCCTCAGCTCCTACGCAGACACTCCCCCCCCCCCCCCCTCCCCCATGAATAGTTCAGTCTGTATCCAGTCGAAATTGTTTGGAAAAGTACTCTAAAGCCATAGGAGTAAGCCTGAATCAGGAAACGGCAATATAAATGTTGTCTACTTTTAGTCATCAGCGGAAATATTAGAATCGGTCGCTGGTTGAACGGAGTTTGCTTACGATAAATCGGCATGCGATTGCAAATGTCAGCCAATATTCGTGCTTTCAGCTCAGAAAACTGTATGTAGATTTTACTTTTAGAAATTAGCTTTTGTGCTTAAACATGACCAGTAAATGTGAAAATGTTTAGCATGAAGTTTGAAGGCAAATGCAAATATTTTAGTCCTATTAAACTTGTGAGTCTACGGAAACTGCACCGTCACGCAACGTATCAACAAATCATGGTTTATAGAGGGGACCTCAACTTGCTAACCATAAATACACAGGAAAATACTGGACTTTGTCATTAGGTTATATCTATCCGTAACACTTCGGTTGTTGATATAAAAATGCTGATTTTAGCAATAGGCGGGAGTTGAAAGCAATAAAATCATTCAAGTATAAATTTTCTTCCGACAGTTGCAGGTTGCGCGGCGCGACATTGTTTACCAGAATTTTTATTTTTATTTTCGCCGAATCTCAAAAACAAGTCAAAATTCACCACAAAACAACAGCTGATAAGACTAATCACACTAATGGCCGTCCCAAAAAAACCCTCAACCTCGCGATAGTTCCCAGGGCCCTCTCTTTTGCTAGTGGAACTCCGTCTACACGCCAAGTAGAAACCACGTGACAAACACTTTGGTCTCGTACACAAATAGAGGAATAAATATCGCTGTCGCTAACAAAGTGTGGGAAATCCCATACAATGAACAATTGAAATTGTATTAAGTGGGTTTTTGTTTGTTTTCTTTTTCAAATTTTACATTTGGCTTTCACAGCTTTCATTTAAAAAAGTTGAAAATAATTCGATTTGATTTTTGACCTGGCACGCGGAAGAAAATTTAGTGGTGAACAATAAAGGCAATAGAGTGTTTATGTCTCGGAACTATCAATCTGATAGTTGCCACTTGGAAATTTGATGTTCTTAAAACTAGCATATTTGGCCTCGAAGCTTCGCTTCTCGGGGAAATATTTGTTTTAAGAACATCAAATTTCCGCCGTGCAACTGTCAGACGATTGTTCCTCGACAGAAACAGTCCATTGTTTAAATATAAGTCTCCAGCTCATAATCCACTTGTTAAATAGGCCACGTGATGATTTGGGGAATCGTAACGTTACGTTTTTCCCGTTTGGTGCTAGTCATGCATATTTTGCTTGAAACAGGGAATCATTTTTTTTTCCCAACACGATGTCCCCATTCGCGTGATTTTTTACTAGTTAAGGCTCTCTTAGTTTGGATCTTCACTTCGCTTGCAGTTCCTTGGCTACTTACACGATCTACTTCGAAAATATTAAAGCAGCTGGTACGATACCAGTCGTCTATGGACTTTCGGATTACTCAATCGTTTACCGTCTCGAGATACCAACCAGGGTACTGCCCTCTGTTGTCACGCCTAAAGCTCACACTTCGTAGCGATCCAATGTAGTCCTCGCCTTGGAAAATAAAGATGTCTTCACTGAAAAAAAGTAAATGAAATCGACCAGGTATCACATTTTACTCAAACCGGGGGTAATTAATGAGGCAGAAACTATGGGGATTGGCTGAGAGTTTCTGATCACATGTAAGCATGAGTGGAAAGCCACCGTGACTTTTGTTATACGAGTGCCATACAGAGATAAATATTCAGTGTAGTTAGACATAGATCCCGACCTATTCCACACTAATAGCCGCGTTTCGCCAGGACCAACTACGATGGGAACGATGCTTTTTTGATGAGGAGCAGAGAGCACCTAAATACAGTTTAAATGCTTAATCCTGAGCCAAATATCACGCCCTGTATATACTTTGTTTCATTGGATTTGGGAAATTTAAAGTTCAAAGGCCATATATCCATTCTCTATTTTCCAATTGCCCATTATTAACCCTAACCCTAACTACCCAAATGTTGCATAAACTATCGTTGTGAAATGCTCTTGGGAATATTCAGGACTCGCTCCCAAGGGCATCTCACCTCAATAGTTTATGCAAAATTTGGAGGGTAAACAGAGTGAATTATGGGCAATTGGAAAATAGAGAATAGATTGGATGTATCGAAAGTGTAAAAATATATTCTGGTTTGTAGCAGTCGACTACAGTGCAAGTTATTAATATGGTTATGGGAGTGAGGCGATCGGGCACTTCGCCTGACTCAACTCCTGGGAGATTGCAACAGCATAGCAAGGATACGTCATCATGCGTGCAACATGACGACTTTTTTTACTAATAATTGACGATACAACACAGCAGCAATGAAATTTTTAAATGGTCACACAGGAACCCGAATAAACGTAAACGTAATAGTTGGATAAGGTGTTGTGCACTTTCATAATTAAATTTGCTTATTGTTTAATTACACAGGTTCAGTGGTCAAAGATTGCCACACCTATTTACCTTCCTTTCTTAAAATTATCCTCTTCGTTATCAAGTCTTTTTTGTATGTATCCTGTTGTTCCGTTGATCATTATATACACGTTAGCATTTGTCTCAGCGCCCGTTTTACTTCCAGTCTTGACGACCACTTGGTACCACGTTAAATACACTAAAGGAAAGGAAGCAAAATAATGAGTCACGTAGAGAGGCAAACCGCTGATGTTCAACTGAGTTATTAATCTATTGTTTGACTCGCTATTAGCGGAGCTTCTGTGCGCCGAAGGCGCATGAGTGGTGCTCAATACCTTACAAAATTTGGTAACCCATATTGCTAAAGAATTTTGGTTGTCACTTGATTGCCCGTCCGTATTTCAGATTTACACTCAAGTTCTTTCGAATAACGTAACGTTTGCGCAACGAAACTGAGCGTGCTAACTATTGACAAGTACATACATTTGTATTTGTATTATATCGCCAGCATTGTCAGTTTACGGTCATTCGCTAATGTTGCCTGATGAATGTGGTCATTCTTGGCCATACAAAGCAGAGCCGTGGCGATACAGCGATAAGCAACATCTGAAGCCTGGATCTTCATCAAAGACATAACAGGTCCTTACGTCCGAACGCCGTTTCATGTAAAACAACGTGAAATGTTACACTCTACAAAAACGTCGTCCCAGAGCTTTTCTTAAAGAAATTAGGAGAGTGGGTTTACAGCGTACATTCTTGATATTAGGCGTCCATGTCATGTTCAATTGAGACCTGTCTCACCAAGGTATCCGCTGACCAGTATCACTAGAGCTCATCGAGCCGTCGGTCATAATACTAGTGAAGCTCCGGCGGCCCGAAGGGCAAACTTCCATGTACTTGCATGTACGCGACTTGGAAGTTTAGACCACTTTGCAGGAAAACAAGGTAATTGACAAATGTATGAAAAGTTATACACTCGACTGGACGCTTTCTAGCACAGCCATATCTCTGATAAATGGTTAAAGCAGTCATTTGTCTAACTTTGCTATTCATAAATTGTTCAGAATTCTACTTTTAAGAAAATTATTAGCCCTCGAATTTCCATACAAAAACTGTAATTTGTGAAACGTGTTGCTTACTAGTCAAGATTGCTTCCAAAACCGTGACAAATTGCGGACATAACATTAAAAATCTTTTGCTCTTTACTTCTCGAGAGCCATCAGTGTTATGCGGTATAGATTTGCTTCCGTTTACGAGGTTTAGTCTTAATCATATAAAATTCGTGACCCCTACCCCTAAACGAATTGGCCATTTCGGAGTTGCGTAGGGAACTGGGGCGAGTTTCAAATTTTAACCGATCAGTAAGCTGAAACCCCTACATAAATACCATGACGAAATTGATCATTAGACCAAGTCTCAAACTTTAAGGGTGAACAAACAGGTCGAAAAAACGTAATAAACATGCGCCAGTTTTGGCCGCGCACCAGACTCTAAGTATGAAAAAATGGCGGACATTCGTTGATCGTGCCGAACAAAAAAGTCACGAATTTTATATGATTTCCCAATTTTCCAGTATCGCAGCAACACTCTCACGTCACTCATGGAAAGCTGGTGTACTGTTGTCATTTGAAATCATTTTTTTTCGGTTAATATATAACTTCAAAAAGGTTTCCGAACCCTTTATTTCCTCGCGGTATACAAGAGATTTCGGTGCGAAGACACTTTTTTCCACAAACCCTCTTTACAAATTGCACCCATATAAGCACACCACTGAATATATAAGCAAGAGAGCTTCTCAGCAAGCAGGGGAAACTTTGTTTTCTTAACAGAGTGCTGCAAAAAGTTTTTGCTAGCGCCCGAGTATAAATAAATCAACCAAGCGACATCCTCGCAAACTTAATTACAGTCCGCTATTCTTTTCATCATTGCAACCCGCATTATTACCTGAGCCCGCAACCAGGGCTAGGGATGCACATAAAGCTGCCCATAAAGCTGCGCAGTACGTTTTTCCGCTCTGAAGAGTGAACAGAGACCAAAAGAACAGAAGACAGAGGCGTTTGTCTAGATATTGAACCCTGTTTCAAGGTCCAGAACTTGGTCGCCCCAGTTCCCTGCGCAACTCCGAAATGTCGAATAGTGGAAAATCTGGCATAAAGACTGAAGTAACTCACAGTTCTCGCGCGCAGTTTTTGCCGGTGTAGTTTTGTTGGCACGAACAACTGTAGTCGTCAATCTCGTAAAGCGCCTCGCAGGTTCCACCGTGCTGACAAGGAAAACTTGAACAAGGACTCTGGCAAACAGAAGCAATTTTGCAGCAAGTTAGGTCAAGCGCGAAAATAAATTAAATGCGTGGTATAGATACTCAGTTTAGAAAAGGTTGCTAGTGTTCAGAAATATTCGTAATAATTTTGGCATAGCATTTTTTACAAATGGTTTAGTGTGCTGTAGCTTCTGGGTTCCAATTCAGTTCAAAACTTGAAACCAGCAGATGACAAATGAAATTCAAACTCGCTTAGCAATGGACCAGTGAGCGAAAACTATCAGGAATTCAGGTTACGCATATGCTCTGCACAGGAAACGCATTTTAAAGCGAACGACTTCAAAATTCTACAGGACTTCTTTTAAAAGCAAATTTAACACACACTGTAATTGCTCGAGAAGTCCTCAGAAGACGATATCTGTGGGTGTGTTGTTTTTGTTCAATGAGAGATGCTTATCTAACATGTTAAAAACCCATTGAAAGAGCAGTATTTGAATAAAACAAAAACAGTTTGTTTTTCAAAAGCGATATCTTTATCCTTGACGATTCACTTAGTTTAGTTCCCCATCGCAATCAGGGAAGCGCCGTTTCAGAGCTCACACACGTCGTGTATCAGCGCTGCGGGACTTACTAAAAGGTGGTATTCATCGGTGTCTTGAGTAAACTAAAGTATGTTTATATTTTAGTTAAATCGTACCCAGTCATCGTCTTATAGTATACTTATATTGCATGGTCACAACTAATTGATCTAAAAAATGTCCTACGGCTCAACATGTCCTTAAAAGCTATGGATTGTCTCAGAATAATCTAATTAGATTTTCATTTTAATGAAGAGAAACATCCGACGTTAATATTAATTCGGCTAAATTAATTCAGGCAGATGTTTAACACTACGCCGGAGGAATTTGAAAACGGAGCTTTCACTCTGAAAACGCATAAAATGTTTTCTGTCCACTCTACGCCGGAGTGATCTTTAAACGCAACAATCACCCATCATTTTGGATTTGTGTAACACAAATGAGAAAAAAAAATCAAATGATTATCGTGATTATCGTGACACCATCGTTTCCAAAAGGTCCGAAAACGAAAAGCCAGCTTTTTCAAATTCCTCCGATTTGAAGACCGTCTTCGAAAAGTTCCGTTGTGGTGACGGATTAGTATGGACATTAGGCCTAACTGTAGAAATAAAGCTGCGTCTTCAAATTTCTCTGCTGTATTGTGGACGCTGCCTAAAAGAAACATTGCCTTGCGTCCATATCCATGTGCTGTTTGCCTTTGGTTACTCAATACCGCTGCATATAAAAATATCAGAGGAAATATCGGCTTAGGTTTAAACCCCGTGATTGAGCCCAGCTTTCGACCAAGAAAGTGACGTCGATATCTGTCCAGGTTGCACACCAACCTATCGCGCTGTTTTTTTTTACAAACAGTTTAGTTTACTATACTACTACTAGGTTTTAAGTCAGTTCAAAAGTTGAAAGTAAACATTTCAAAAATCAGTAACAAAAACTCACCATAATGCTGTAGTGATGGAAAGTATGATTCGCTTCGAACTTCTCGGATGCATTGTACTTGTCAGTTGAAAGTAAGTCACACCAGATTTTTCCATTTGGTAGGTGAAACGCTCCAACGTTTGTGGAAAAACAGCGATCGTTATTTACGCACCGCAGCAGGCATTGACTTGCCGTTTGAACAGCGACTTCTTCAATCTTCGGAACGTCAAGAACATGATAAAAATGTTCCATGAATTTTGCATAACTGAGCTGTTTGTTCGGGTCGCGTTGAAGACCCGGCAAATTAGTGGCGTCACAGAAGCCATCATCTAAAATCTGACAGGTAAAGTAGATAAACATACTCGCTGATAAGAGAAAGAATCCGTCCATGATTAACAAGATAGATTTTAAGATCTTGACTTTGTCTCAGCTTCCCACAGAATGCTAACATGTACAACATCGTAACATCATTTATTTATAGGTGTCCAAAGAAAATGTATACATGAATTAAATGACTGTTTACTTAACAAGTCGAGAGGTTTCGCAGATGGCTGGAGGGCGTTTATTCTTCATATTATTTATTTGCTTTATGTTTAACGATGTCGTGAAATCATTTACATCATATAGCAGCAGGAGATCTCAGCATCGCAACTGAACTCATTCAAGCTTTTCTAAGGATCGGAGATCCCCCGCCGAGTATTAGCAATTTAACAATTTAAGGTTGTTCCACTGAAATAGAACCTGCGCTGAGATTTTTGTGAAACTCTGCCTATTGATTGTTTATATTATAGGAACTTAAATTTTGAAATGAAAATGAGGGGTCCCCATGTTCGTTTAGGAGCAACAGCACCTTGTTTATAACCATATAAATCCTTACAATAGCACCGTGATTGTAGTCACGATTGCTTGCTAAATTCACGTTTCCGACGATTGCTTTTTGTTCTACACTGAGATTTGGTCCATATTTATTTTACACAGAAAAATTTGTTACTCAATTCAAAACAACACAAAAAAATGATAGGTCACCTTACTAGTTCGCGAGAAAATGACGATTTACCTCTATGGCGAGGTCCAGCTGTAAAGGAAAAGCCGCCATTTTTTAATGCGCTCGCTCTAATCACGCGTGAAACTATGCGCAGTAGGGATGTGCAATGCAATACTGGGGAACGACCCTAATTAGTCTGACACGTAATGTATAGTGCCCTTACAATTTAAGTTTGCAAAACAGACATTAACCATTATTCTTCTAAGATTCGTTATTTCGTTGCAGTGTAGAAAGTTTCATTTTTTGCTAAATATCGACAAGTTTTTATTAAATATCTGCAAAGACTAAGTTTCCTTTAAATCAGTTAACAAGCTGTTCCATATCGTAGCACCTCCATATTTTACTGAGAACTTGCCATAATTTGTTTTCAAAAGACTTGGTATAATATTCATGAATATAATTATTCTTGCGCCCGTTTCGAAGAGATGAGACTCCCACAACAAAGTCTGTACGTCAAGATGGCGAAGTATGTACATCAAGATAGGGTAGTAACATGCGGGCGCAGATACGTGTAATACAATGCACGCAGTTTTACCGTAACTGCTGGAGATGGAGTTCTCGTGGTCAAACACACTGTAGGAAATGTCTGCTGGCGTTGAAGAAGTAGTCCGAGAAAGAACTTGGCAATTTTCAACGAGCTATAAATACAGCTATGAATAACGGTCGACCTTCCAACAGATACTTTTAAAAAATTCAATTCTTAAGGTGGCCGAACACAGTTTTTGACGCCTGTGTTTTATTTACCTTTTTTACCTTACCGCAAGTTGACAACACAAATTTTTTTTTTTGATAGTTAAGCTGACGTATGTGCCGTTTCCATGGCAGCACACGAGGAATAAATATAAGCAGGTTTTCAAAATAGGTTTTGTTGATTTGCAGAAAATCTGGTCCTAAGATTTTCTTCATATTTTGCATGTAGCAACCTCGTAAAGATGCTCACAATTTAGCACTATGTTAACAATAGCTTAACAGAGAGATTTTTAATTATCCCTTGTTGGAAGATAGCTGGAATAACTAAAATTTCCTCCGTTAATTTCTATACTCCAGTTGCTTATTTCCTAAAGCATTTTCTTGCGAAATTTCGAAAACTTCTGATGAGTGGTTTTCGAGGAAAAGATGTATTTCCGTCAACACTATTCCGCATTTAGTCGCAATTTTTTGGCTAACTACGTATGTGGTCCATTAAAGTGGGGTCTTTGCATCGTTGCGTTTTCTAACATACCGTTTTAATAATATATATATAGATTTAGCCAAGCCTGGACCGGATTGTTCAAAGTCCGATTAAGCTAGCGCAGGATAATCCTAAGAGAGAATTTTGATTTGAGTTTTGTAGCTTTGCGATGAGGTTATCTGTTTATATTGTTTGGCTTTCTGTATTGGGTTGGATAAATCTCAAACTACGCGGAAACAAAAGCAGTGAAAAAAGATTTGTATACAAGAGAAACTCATACTTCGGTTTAGTATTAACCGGCTTCGGAACAACCCGGCCCTGGGGCCTGCTTTTCGAAAGCCCCGGAAACTTTTTGGGCCCGTAAAGCCATGTTTAGTTCATCTGTGTCTAAAAGCGGAGAAGTGTATGCGCCTGAAACTTTTTGTATGAAGGGAACCTAAAACAGCTCTGTAATCATGAGGTTTGAGATTTTGCTATGGTTTTCCGGGTGCAAAAACTTTTCGGGACCTTCGAGAAACGCGGGTGCCTGATCACAACAAGTTAACCTGACAGGAGCCCGCGATACAATCGAAATCAGGCACTTGGTCAGCGGTCAACTAAAACAAAGCACGTGATCTCGATGAGCTCTAAACGGAGCCTGCGATATTGTCACGTGATACTAGTAGGCGGATACCTTGTTTTGATAAGCGTCAATAAGTTAATAACGTAACATGACTTTGAGGGAATATTGTTTATTTGCGCCCTTGTAGTAGTAATAATAATCATAACAATTACAATGTCCTCAAATGTGATTGGTGCATAAGCTGCTATGCTTTTGCTCTAATTAATCTGCAAAGTTGTAATCCGACAGTAACATAAGCCAATCACTTTAAGTCCTCTTCACTAAATCCACCAATCACAACATTGATTACAATCACTATAGTAACCAGTTAAAGAGAGTAACTTTGTAAAATTGAGGTTTTGTCTTCGGTGACTATTTGGAAAAAAACTTAACGGCCATTTTGCAAGCTATTCTCCGTATGTTCAATTATGATATTTAAAAATGAATATTAAAAGCTCTTTTTCAAATGGAACTTTTACTTATTACTCCTATTACCAATAATAATAATAATGATAATGATAATGATAATGACAATGATAATGATAACATTAATAACTTTATTTGTGTGTCGAGAATGTTAAGCCGAGGGATAACCCTCTACTAATAGAGAACACCTACTTAAAAAGAAATTATGAAACCTAAGAATAACTTAAAAATTAGTCTATTTACAAGTTACAAAACTTGGTAATAATTTTTGAAAAATTGTCTATTTACAAGTTGCATAAAAATAAAGGCATTAAAATTAATTATTGTAGAAATTGCAGCTACTTCATCCCTCGTCCAGTAGAGTTTTCAGGTTCATCTTACGTATGTTCCTTTTGAAAACATTAATGCTGGTAGCCAACCTTAATTTGCTGGGGAGCTTGTTAAGCAACTGACACTACAAGAGCGCAAATAAACAATATTCCTGAAAAAAGTCATGTCATTATCATTATTATCAATATACAAGGCCAAATGATACCAAGAATTCGAGTTTTAATAATGCAAGTAAATAAAAATACCGTCAATCAAATGTTCTGCGGTTCCTCCCAGCTGTCGCCTACTGCCGAACGCGTGGTAATCAAATCGTTGAGTACAGTTCAAACAACGAAACAGTGCTCGGCAGTAGCTGGAAGCTGGTAAGAGCCGCCGAAAATTTGATTGACGGTAGCGAAAAGCGCATTTGTCGGTTGAGCTTTGAATTTTAGAGTCCGCATGTTGTTGAAGGCGAAAGGCGCAGTAATCAGGCTTTGAACAGCCCGGCCCAGGAGCTCTGCTTTTAGGTTTGGCTAAATCTATATATTATTTTTTATGCTTGTATACTTGTATGTGGAACTTTTCTGACCACAGCAGGCGCTAGCTCACACGCCCAATTTTTGGATCCTGGTTTATTCATATCATGGGAACTAACGGGGCTCAATTATGGCGGAAGCACCATTGAAAGACTGGCTAGAGGCCTAAAGATAGGCACGCATGGAAAGACTTCGTTGCTGCCGTAGGTGCCACACCCACATCGGCGTGATGGGCAGTTTCTAAGTAAGATACTCACGCCAAGTCGAGGTTGTGCAGACAACTTTTAGGAAAATTCTGCTCAAACAGCTGAGGTAACTTCATATTTATTAAGTGTAATCCCAGCACCATACATCTACAACTCTGTGAATAAAAACTGATCTCTATGCATGCAGAACACCACAAAAAAGAGTCTACTCAAACAGTAAGGGATATTGAAGTCTTTCTGGAAGCAAACAAAAGAAAACTTTGATAAATGCATGATTTCTACGATACAATGTTTCAGAGTGTAGTTACAGCTTTTCAGCTTGTTCAAATCGCACCTTCATCACGCGTGCCCCGGCCCTCCCTCAGGCGCATGGAGGACAGATTTAAAACCTATTTTGTACATTTCACATAATGATCGATTACGATCAGACCTTCTTTTTGGCCTCTTTTCTTAATTAGTTCGTGGAACGTGACGCGGCAGCCATTTTTCCTATCGCACTTAGTCTCGCATTACACACAATAGACTAAGGAAAAATAGGGTCGACTGACGTTGAGGTAAAACGTTATCGCAGTCCCATTTTTCTGTAACATGGGAATTCTGCCCTTTGCGACATTCGTCAGTCACATGTCTTTTGGTGTTCAAGTGTTAACAAAGTTCTTACCGGCGGTCAATCCTTAGTGAATGCATTATTCATTTTTTAGTTGTATCCACTTGTGTGCATCAACCCAGTCATTGAGGTAACACTGAATACCATACGCATTCTCCAGGCCTTCTTTAAAGCCATCCTCGCTGAAGCTCCTCGCAACCGAAATCTGGAATAACAGGACGAGTGCAGTCCATAAGCCCTAACTGATCAATACAGTCAATACAAATTAATAAACTTATTCTACTAATTTAGAAGTCTCTGAACTCTCTCTTAGTCTCGTAACCCAAATTAGTATAAATCTACCAGCGTTTTATCACGAATATCGTTCGTTTATTGGCTACGCTATTCACTATTTATTCTGTTAACGCGCTCCCGTAAACTGTCACGTGTTATAGTGCAGCACTAAATTTTCTCCGATTCTTATTGGTTTAAACTGATCACGTGATGCGATAGTGCTCATCGGCGGAGAGACACTATCAGCCCATAGGGCCCGTCCAAGGAAAATACCCGGATGGACAATGGTCGTCCGTGAGAATTTTTCTTTAATCAAGCGGGCTTATAGAACAGATAGGAAAAAACTGAAATTGCACCAAGTGAGTTTTTTGTCTGCTTTCTTTTTAAAATTTTACCTTTGGCTTTCACCCCTTTCATCTAAAAAAGTTGAAGATGATTTAATATGATTTTTGAACTGGCGCGCCAAAGAAAACTTAGTGGTGAAAATAAAGACAATAAAGTGCTTATACTTCGGAACTATCGGGCTGATAGTTGCCCCTTAGAAATTGATGTTCTTAAAATTAACATATTTATCCTCAAAACTTCGTTTCTCGGGCAAATATTTCTTTTAAGATCATCAAATTTCATCAGCAGATGGTTTCTCGACAGAAACACTCTCTTTTCAAATAGGAATCTCGAGCTCATAACGACATGATGACTTTCGCAATCGCAACGTTACTTTTTTCCTGCTTGCTGTTTGTCGGGCGTCTTTCAGTTTCACGTGACCATCATGTTACCCTTAAAATGCGTTTTCTGACCCAGATATCTCGTGAACCGATAACTTCTCTGTCAAGCTTGCACCGTCGCCTCATCACAATCACTTTTTTTCTGGATGTCGTCACTTTCTTGTTGCTGTAATAAATCGCAATGGGTAGAAAACATAACTATTTATGCAAATCCTGTTAGCCTGGGGCCAATGTTATGTTTCAAGTCCAATTTTTGAGAAACAGGGAATCTTTTTTCTTTTTTTCCTTTTCAACACGATCTCCCCACTCGCGTAGTTTTCTACTAGCCCCGGATTCTCTTTGTTTCGATCTTCACTTCGCTTGCAGTCCCCTGGCTATTTGTTCGATCTATTAAGAAAATATTAAAGCAGGTGGTACTGATACCAACTGCCTGTAGAATCTAGCATTGCTCAATCGTTTACCGTCTCGAGATACCAGTGAGAGTACTGTCCACTGTTGTCACGCTTGATGCTCACACTTCGTAGCGCTCCAGTGCAGTCCTTGCCTTGGAAAATAAAGATGTCTTCACTGAAAAAAAAGGTATATCTGACATCGAGCAAATATCACATTGCACTCAAACAAGCTAGAGTGAAACCTGTATTAAGCGGACCGCATATTAAACGAACACTCTCTATTAAGTGGACACCACCTTAAGTACCTAAATTTTCTGACAACGTCTCCCTCACAAAGAGCATTTAAATCACACGATATCATACTTGTCCACAAACCTTTCAATTCCTTAAGATCACAACTAGTTCGCGTTAAGGATAAAACAGAAAACCTTAAAAAGTGTGGAACAGTCCGATGATCACATCCATGGCGAAACTTCTCGTTTATTAAAAGCTCGAGTAAATATATATCTTTCGAGGAATTCATCAGCTCAGTCATGAACATAGACAGCTCACGGGACATTCAGAGGATTCCAGCCAAACGAAAGTGCTTGCCACGGAAAGCAACACGTTCAAACGCCGCGTAAGGGAGGCAATCGAGAAAAAGATTTCAGATTATGAAGTAGCCCTGCAATAAATACCGAGACGACTTGCTCACTGCATTCGTGCTCGGTTTTCCACCAGGTTTTCCAGAGGAGCGCGGATAAGGGAACTTAGGTTGTTTCTGCGGTACAACCCACGCGATGGCATATGTGCAGCCGTTAACCTGCAACCGTACCTGGAAATGTTTTTCAGCCACAGAACCCCAACTGGTTTGGCCAATAATGCAGGAGAAGCAGCTGCGCTCTTTCAATTTAATCAACAGGAATTTGAGCTGATTTTGATCGCGTTGTGTTTCTTATTTAAGTCCATTTTCTAAGTCTCTTTGCGTAACCTCCAGTTATTTGAACTGGCGCCAGAGCGAAATATCGCTGAAGTGCTTTGTTTGTAAAATGATTCCTTTGATGGAAAGTGAGAGTTTGATCGTAACGGTTTTCTTTGTCATGCTATATGATTTGAAAATTGCTTATGTAAGAATAAGTGTTGTTTACTCAAGAAAAGAGGGAGGCGCCGTAGCCTCATGGTTAGTGCGCTCAACCCCGGAGCGAGCGGTCCGGGTTCGAGCCCTGGCCGGTGTTCTTGGGTAAGACACTTTACTCTCACAGTGCCTCTCTCCACCCAGGTATATAAATGGGTAACGGCGAACTTAATGTTGGGGGGTAACCCTGCGATGGACTAGCATCCCGTCCAGGGGGGAGTAGAATACTCGTAGTCGCTTCATGCTACTGAAACCTGGATAACAGCCGTTCTGATGAGCCACTTGGCTCGCATGCAGACTTTATCTACCTGTACTCAAGAAAAGAGAGAAGGAACTGTAGACACAAAAGGAGTCGGAGGAATCTGTTACCAAAGGATCAGTAAAGTCAGTAATCAAGCGTATCCTGGTGTACACGATGCGTGCGCTGATTGAGTTCAACAAGTACAAAGTATTGGAAATTCGGGCTACAGGTCTTTCAGACTCTGTAAAATTCGGCGAGTGGCATGAGGAGAGCAATCACTGTTGATTGGTCCATCAAATAGCGTGGAAAAACTATGACGTACCAAAACCACATTTCCACAGCCCTTTGCTTGTCTGAATCAACGCACGCATCGTGTACACCAGGATACGCTTGATTACTGACTTTACTTTGTGCTACAGTACTTTCAATTTACCTTGTAAAATCCAACAAGCTGTATCACTCTCCTCTTTTAAAAATCTTGTCAAAGCCCATTTTATTTATAGCACCTAATTTATGATATATATTTTTTTCCCTACCAGTTCATGCTTGTAACTCGTTTCAATTTTTTAAACTCTTTTTATATAACTATTTCAACTACTAGACGTTAGTATTTTTTTTAACTCTATTTTTATAATTATTTTACACTATTAGACGTTTTATATTTTTAGAAATTGTATTTAGCAGGGCCCCTCTGGATACCAGCCACTGTGCTGAATGGGCCACCCTGCATAAATAAAGTTTTACCTACCTACCTACCTACCTGAATAATGGTGATAAGGATTATATATTCATATATATCTAACCGAATTCGCAAAAACATGCCCGCATTGACTCAAAGACAGTCCCAGCGGCCAGAAGTCCTCTGACCATCCCCCTGGCTAGGAGATTGGCCAATCACGCATGCACTTGGCATGGACCACTCCAGCAGAGTGCCATGTCAACACAGAAGCCTCAAACAAGGTCAAACTACTGAGTAAAATACCCAGAAACACAGTCAACATCAAGCTTATTTAACACTGAAAACTCAAATTCTAGCTGGTTGGAGGTGTCAGTAAAAGACACCCTCCCCTCCCCCCTTCTTTTGACAGCTGGTCCCCAGCAAGCCACCAACAGATAGGCCAGGCGAAAACCTAGCGGGCATGTTTTTGCGAATTAGCTTAGATATATATTTAAAGGAGAAGGTCATTCCAGAAAGCTTACTTTTTTTGTCTTCGCCTATAGCAAGTAAGCATTCAGCTTTTCCACTCACCGAAGTTTCAGCCTCTGAAGTGCCCGCTATCCTGAAGAAATTCGTCTCGAAAGAAGCGACTTCGGAGGCCGCCATTTTGAAACTGTCTTGGCAGTTAGGTCGTGTTTATGTGACGTCATTCCGTCCGAGCCGAAATTGGCGGGAAGGAGGAAAACCTGCAACTGACTTGGCATCCTTCACAAGGTGAGCAAAATCTACTTTTTCCAAGTCATTATCCACTTGACTATCTTCAACGCTATCATTTCGGAGTTTGGGGCATGTTTGGCTCAAAATAATATGGCTCAAGAGCAACCATAACCAGAGTGGTAGTTAAAAGGCTTGTTGGAAGCCAGTCGGACAAAATCCTTCGGACGGAATGACGTCACGAAAACGCGGCCTGGCTGCTGAGTACTATTCGAAATGGTAGCAACGATGTTCGAATTTTGGGCTTCTTTGGAGACGAATTTCATAACGAAAACCTGCACTTTAGAGGCTGAAACTTCGGTGAGTGGCTAAACTTAGTACAAGTTTTTATTACTGTTGACAAAAAATACACTGCTTTTGGAGTGATCTTTTCCTTTAACAAGTAAGGAAGCCTAAGCCGTGTATTACACTGTGATAAAACACGAGAGAAATGTAAAAAACACGAGCCGCAGGCGAATGTTTTCAACATTTCTCGAGTTTCCCATCTATCTATATTATAAATATATATAAAATAAGGTTGCTAAGGCTCGTAGCCGCCTACCGGTTTTGCACCAGCGCAGGAACACCTAAATACCCGACAGGTGGATGAGTGAACACAACTCGGGTGCTGACACTATAAGGTGCAATGTGTGTGACAGGCTTGGTCACGAAGAGCCACATCCCTTCTTAATATTAAGGAGCAGGTTCAGTGCTTTAAAACTGCCAAACCTATTTACCTTCCTTTCTCAAAATTATCATTTGCGTCATCAAGTATTTTCTCTATGTATCCTGTTGTTCCGTTGATCACTATATACACGTAAGCATCTGTGCCGGCGGCTTCAATATTTCCAGTCTTGACGACCACTTGGTACCACGTTAAATACACTGCTAAAGTGAAAGAAGCAAAATAATAAGTCACGTAGAGAGGTATGTATTTCCTTATCATATAAAAGTTGAACTATTCTCGCATGTTAAAAGTGGCTCTTACTTATGATCAATTGGAGGAAAGACTCATAGATGACGTCATTATCATTTTTTCTTTCTTTATTGCGTATATAGAGAATAATACATGGGCGCGCGTAGATATGGAAGTCGAAAATTTTCGAGCATTCTCGAGAACATTTCCGAAGGCCAGACAAACTTTTCCGAACATTTCCGAAATTTTCCGGAGATAAACGAAGATAAACGAAGATTTCCGAGAAAGATCCCATGATGTTTCGATCATACATCAACACATTTAAGTTCAATTTAAGGGATTTATTATGTAACTATAGCGACGGTGATCTTTTCATACGTGAAAATAGCATGTTATTTTCACGTGTGAAGATATCATGTTTTCGGTCGAAAGCTCACCTGGTATTTCATTAGTGTAAATAAAATTAATCCATGTCCCCTTGTATCTGTTCACTGTGTTCATTAATAGATCACAAAAGACGTCCAAATATGGTAAGCACATCAGTAACACAAGCGACTAACGGCTCGTGTGCCGATCTTTTTGTTCTTACAACATTTTGATGTCATCTGTGATGTATTACTGACTTCACGGCAACGCGGAAACTATTTTTTTAAATACATAACGTCGATGTTAAACCGAGTTATTAATACATTGTTTGAATCTTTATTATTGATGAAAAGAAACCTGTAACTGAAGTTGCAAGCGGAGCCCCATACTCATATAGGAAAAAAATGGAAACCCATGAGTTGATTTTCTCGTGGTTATCATGGCTAGCGGTATTGCTCGTGGGCGCCTACGCACGACGGCAACGACGGCGACGGAATTTCCCAACATGACGGCCATACTCCAAATAATAGGTTGACAGACATGTAGCCTTGGTCTACCGTGTACTTCCTTGATATTGGACATCCATGTTATGATCAATACACCGATTCCAGAAAAAAACCGGAAGTTGCACGCAAGCGAGGCTTAATAGCCCTCGAGCTTTCAAAATGGCGGACGAAATGCTGGGGAAGAACGAAAAAATTCGAATGTATGTAGGTTAGAGCTACTTGTCTGGAGCAAATGTGGTAAAGAAAAGGAAAAGAGTTGGACACAAGTGTTGTGCGGCTGCAAACTCTAATAATCGAAGCAAAAACCGACCTGATTTGTCATTTCCACGACTGAGTTTCCTTCGGACAAGCTAGCCAGATAAACAAAGAAGAAAAAAGTGGGAAATACTTATGCAAAGGGGAGATGTCTATTTTACCTCGGTAGGAAATAATTTTTGTTTTTCCGAGCACTTCTTGCCAAGTGATTTTAAACTGAGTACACTTTTTGAAACTAGGAGCCGTACCCTCGGCTTTCCCTTGGGCAATTTAGATCAAGTTCGGAAATAGATGTGCGATATACATTACTTTCGAAAATTGTTACTTGTGGTCTCGAGAAACGTTTCTAATGTTTCCAGAACAGGTAAATTGATCTTCGCGAATTTTTGAATTTTAACTTCTTTAATCAATTGAATTTTAACTTCCCTAAACAACTGAAACTTTATTTACCGTCTGAACATTTTGAGAGCTGGTAATATGTTCTCCTTTCTATTATACTATGTATACATCTCTTCTCGTAATAGCTCTGTTATGTCATAAATATCTATAGTGACATTACGACAACTGAAGACCGAATAGACATTTCGGGGTTACTTTAGTGTCCAGACTCATATTGTTCTTTTTTTCTTCTATTTATATATATCGCTATTATAAAACTGTAACTTGGAGTTACCTTAAGACACCTTTACGAAACTTCAGATGATATTTGGAAATCTTCGGATAAACTTTTTCACATTTAACTTTTTCCTTGGCCTACTTCGGAAGACTTAAAGCCATTAATAAATAATAAATGGTTTTTTCTCTAAGGGCAGAACATGAAGGAGGGGAGGTACTTTCCTGTATGTATGTAATGTAAATATGTATGTATGTAATTTATTTACCCACAGAGCACCAAGGAGTTCACAAGAACTCGTTCAGAGATGCCCGTACATTCCAGGATCGAATTGGAATTTGGAAATGTTGGTTTTTGAGGAGAGGGGAAAACCGAAGTTCCCGGAGAAAAACTCTCGGAGCAGAGAAGAGCACCAACAACAAACTCAACCCACATATGACGCCGGGTCCGGGAATCGAACCCACGACTCACTGGTGGGAGGCGAGCACTCTCACCACTGCGTCATCCCTGCTCCCCTAAAAAAAAAAACTGTCATTGGTTGAGCGCAAGAGACTCACTGGTAGTCAGAGGTTGTGTAAATTGATAATTTCTTTTCGTAAAACGAGCAAACTGCTTTCCTGATACCACGCACATGTGAACACCCCATGAACCACTTGTTTTATAATTGAAGATTGGTCCGTCACGTCTGCACTCTGGGGATACAGCCAACGTAACATTGTGATGGAACGCTTTGTATCTAGCCCTCTATTGTTAGGGAACTCAATGTAACTACTGGCTTGTCCTGTAAACTGGAACGAGCCACCAGTCTTGCCATTCGGGCCAGCTGCTAGGGTAACACCACCAGGAGTACCCCGGGTTTGACGATTTGCTAACTCGCGAGTTCCATACTGGCTATTCAAAGGCTATAAAGCGATTCCATCTAGAATCCTGACAGAACTTCTTACAATAAATCAGTGAGTAATACTCACCCTAACGATGTAATGATGATAGGTATGGTTCACTTTGAACTTCTCGGATGCATTGTACTTGTCAGTTGGAAGTAAGTCAAAACAGATTTTTCCATTTGGTAGATGAAACACTCTAACGTTTGTGGAAAAACAGCGATCGTTATTGACGTACCGCAGCAGGCATTGACTTCCCGTTTGAACAGCGACTCCTTCAATTTTTGGAACGTCAAGAACAGGATAAAAATGCTCTATGAATTGGACAAATCTCAGTTGTTTGTTCGGGTCGCGTTGAAGACCAGCCAAATCAGTGGCGTCACAGAAGCCATCATCTAAAATCTGACAGGTAAAGTAGATAAATGTACTTGCTGATAACGGCACGAATCCATTCATGACTAGCAAAATGGATCTTGACTTTGTCCTAACTTCCCAGAAATACTGGTAACACCCTAACCTCATTTATTATTTATTAACTGAGTCTACGAATTAATTAATAGATTGCTTACTTAGAAAGGATCTTTGTTCAAAGTTGCCGAAACTTAACCTCAATATTTTTCTGAAAGTTTTGCCGATGGCTGGAGGGCGAATTTACGAAAATTCTTCAATATATTTACTTGCCACTTATTTAACGGCGTCCTGAATTCAGTTACAGCATATGGTAGCAGGAAATCTGTGCAAACTCAATCATCTCCCTGGGATTAACAATTAATTCGAAATTAACGTAACTGATATATGGTTGCCTTACCATTAAAGTCTCCAATCAGCCATAATACATGTCATTAGTGCTCTAAGATTCGTTATATTGTCAGTTGATCTACGATTCTGAGCTGGCATTCAATCCATTGAAGACTTGACTAGTGGCCCGCTGCCATTGAAATGGGAAATTAAGCGCCTTCGGTATACAACAGCTAACACACAAGGATAGGAAAGGAACAAAAGATTTCAACTCTCTCCTAAAAATCAATTAGCAGAGAGGTAAGACAGTTTTTCAATATAAATTTTTGAGTGACTATTTCGCAAGAAATTATAACGTGCATAACTACAATACTCGCAGAAGAACAGATTGGCACCTGCCCAAACCCAAACTTAGCCTTGCAAAACGAACCTTTAGATGCTCGGGCTCAGCTTTTTTTAACCTCCTACCCAGTAGCATTCAAAACGCCGAGTCACTTTCCTAAATTATATAGGAACTAGATTTTTATAAATTATTGCATGCTCGTTTACACTCTATACTTTTAATTATCACTTGTATTTTTAAATTTATATCTTGTATTTCTTAAATTTTATCTTGTATTTTGAAATTATCACGATGTCTTGTATTTTTAATTATTATATTTTTAGTCCAGGGCCCCTCTGGATATCAGCCTCGTCGCTGAATGGGCCACCCTGGCTAAATAAAGTTTAACTTTACCCTTTACCTTAGTTTAGTTTTTGGGACGAGTCAGCGAGAGAGATGAGCACTCGTTTTACAAACCCCTAGCGCCTTGAAATAAGGCTTGAACTTAGTTTGGAACTGGAAAATTATAACCACAAAGAAAGACTTAACTGATGTGTCTAAACTTAGCTACGTTTCTAGCATGCCAGCCAGGCTAACCAATTGGAGACACCCATAAACTACTATAATTACAGTTAATCCTACTCAAACACGTATTGTTAATGGTATGAATGCCAGTGCAATTATGAACTTACACCGCGAGTGATATATTTGAAATGTAGAGGTGTCAAGGTACCACAAACGAAGACGCTGCTGGTACACATAGGATTTGTGCCCGGGGAGGGGGCTACTCCCTTATATGGGCTATATAGGTACGTGCGGCCCCAGAGGGTATGGCTTTTCAGCCGTATTGGTCATAAATGGGGTATCGATTTTAGCTGATTATGGCTATTTTGGTCATAAATAGGGTATGGGTTTTGCACTCTAGCCTTGATATGGGTATGTTTTTTAAGAGGATCATATAATAGAAGCCACTTTTTCATCATTATCGAAAAGAAAATCAACAAAAGCAATGGTAAATCAATGGTAAATTTAATTTAACATTGGTCTGAACTAGGGACTAATTATAACGCAGGTCTGAAACAGAGTCTTTATTTAAGGTCCAGGTATTAAATAGGGTTTCGAATTTTTGGTCAGGTCATAAACGAGTATGGAATATCGCAGATTTTGGTCACAAACAGGGTAAGGGTTTTGGGAAGCGGGCCGCACACCCCACCCAATTTTTCTGGGAGTACCTCCCCCCCGGGGGGGTTTGTGAAAGATCTGATCAGCCATTAACAGAAATACACTAAAGCAAGGCTGCAGATCATACGTAGAAAACTTTTACCATACGATATGATATGATAGAGTCCAAAGTGAAAGCCAAGATGCAATCATAAGCAGCTACTTCCAACAGATTGGGTCTTGTCCCTTTTTACTCGAGTTGCAATTACTCTTTTATTGTATATAACATGGGAAAATTATGAACGCGCCAGCTATAATTTACAACTGAGTGCAAACTAATAGCTAACGATAAATTTGCCTGCTCTCAGCCAGGAGAAGGAAACGACTTTTGGTTCAGTTATCGGGAGGTTCGGAAAAATAAGGGTTCGAGAATCGGGATTCCACTGTTAATAATATACATAAAAAATTACTCGATTATGACTGGCTGAGAGCAGTGCAGTTCAAGTGTAACACCAGTGTAAAAAGTGTAACACCGGTGCAAGAAGTGTAACACCAGTGCAAATTACAAATCGTTATTCTGGATTATGATTGGCTGAGAGACAATAGGAAATTTTCTAAGCCAATGATATCACGTAAAATGATGACGAAAATTTTGTGCAGAAACTTTGAAAAAAGTTTTCTCGAATGAGAATGGCTTCTCGAATGAAAATGGCTTCAAGAAAGATCTTTCGGCACTTCCTCCACGCGAAGTTTTTCATGTTTTTATTATCAATAAGTAATCATACGGTTTTTCTCGTTCAATTTGGAATCAATTTGCACTTGTGAGTTTTTCAAAAAGCTGAAATTGCACTCTCGCCGAAGCGGCTCGTGCAATTTCAGCTTTTTGAAAAACTCAGTCGTGCAAATTAATTCCAAATTGAACGAGAAACCGTATGATAACCTCTACGAATACTTATAAACAACTGCAAAGTGTAAACACGATAGTCAGCTACTAATACCTGTCAACTATATTACCTTGTTCAGTTTAAATTAACTACAGCCCTTGATCAGGTGCTTTGCATGTCTCATCTTTGATCAGCCCGGTAATATCTTAGGGAATATCGATTACAACTGCCGTTAACGTTACATTACAATACAACCTTTATTTAACGTGAAACATACGCCTAGCTATGGGGTTTAAGGTATTTTGGTCTCTATCAGTGACGTCCAGGCCCAACTTTAGTTAATTAATCACTTATGCTGAGCTTGGATTAACGTTTTGTACCTCAACGAATGTTTTCTTAGCTTGATGGCCTTAAAATCTCACTGAGCCCCAAGTTACTTTAGTCTTGACGGGATGCCGCGCGGCTAAATAATTCAGTGTAATCAGTTCATCAGCAGCAGTCTTTGTTGACTTTGAATATAAAGATAGCGACATCTTAAAGTCGTTTACAGTACAGGGTTGTCAGATTAAGAGTTTTAGTCAATTATACAGTCGTCTACTCGAAGTTCCATTTCGTTAACCTGTTCCACAGACTTCCGCTTTACAAGTGAATGTCATGAAAGATCATATATTTGAATAAGTGTCTATGAAGACGTGATGGATCATCGTATTTATGTACACAACTTCAGCAGCTGTGAAATTAAAGCCTGAAAAATAATCAGGCCTGAACGGGATTCCATCCCGTGGCCTCTCGGATGACAGTGCAGTGGTCTACCAACTGAGCTATCAAGTCACGTCGACTTTAATTTCTTAGCTGCTGAAGTTGTGTATATAACTGCGATGTTCATTCATGTCTTGAAGTCTTGAATATAAAGATAGCGACATACAGCGGTACAGGGTAGTTAGATTTAGGCGTTTTCGTTAATTACACACTCGTCTGCTAGAAGTCCCGTTTCGTTAGCATGTTCCACAGATTTCCGCTTTGTCCATTGCTTGTTTACAAATATGCCACGTTAGCCTACGATATGTCATTTCGAATAGGCTCTAAATAGTGCTGCTGTCTTGTAAACTTGTGATTTAGCTTCAGTTGGGATAAGTTTCTTGTGCTACATTTATACCCCAATCAAACTACTACTAGCAAATAGCAGAAATGCAGCTGATCACTTAGGGTGCGTTCCTTTGAGGTGATCTGGATCAGGATCAGTGATCAAAGATCACTCCGGATCATGGTACATCAAGGGAACCGATGAATCCATGACCAGAGTGGATTCATCGGTTCCTCCAGAGTGGATTCATCGGTTCCTCTGATGTTCCATGATCCACGTGACCTTGGATTACTGATCCTGATCCAGATCATCCCAAAGGAATGCACCCTTAGAATTAGATATCTGGATCCATGTCAGTTTGGATCAAGGCTGCTCTACTTGCACAGAACCATTAACACCGTCTTTAAACTGGGCCCAGGAATGTACCAATCCTGTGGTGAGGGTACAGTTTGCGTGCTGAGCAGCAATATCACTCGCTGAAAGGACGCTATCCCACAGATTGAGTTCTGTGACCTCACCAGGTCCAAACGCATCTAGCTTCACGAATCCTCCGCCCACGCTATCTTGATCTTGTCCGATGACAGCAGTTCCCCCAGATAGAATCACGTAGTTTGTCTTCCAGCCTGTTCCATCTTCTACGAGCTGGCCATTCTTGTACAACTGCCACACACCGTTCGTGTTTTCCCAAGTAAAACAAATGTGATTCCATCGGTTTTTGTCAAGCGTGACACCAGTGGGAACATGGTTTTTGTATCTTCAAAAATAAAATAAGATACAAATAAAAAGATTAATTTTTTTTTTTTCATTAACTTTATTTCCACACTAACAGATCAAAAAAAAAAAAAAAAAACACTAATTACAATGAAAAATACTTGCAATACAATGCTACAGTGCAACATTTATTTACCACTTACTTGGTTATAGTTACAGTACTTACATTCCAGAAAACTTTTCCCCCTCCCCCTATTGTATGTCTATGATACTATTTAGGCACGATTAACCCCTTTTATAGTTTTTGCAATAACCTCTTGGATTTCTACCTTACTTAAAAAAAAAAAAGAAAGAAAAACGCTGATAATTTCACATTACTTATATTTCTACCAAAAAAATAATTTATTACAATATATTTTTTTTTACTAGTTACCACACGCTGTTACATAATGCTGGTGCACACTTTTTAACGACTTAATGATTTTGCTTCTAGTTGATCTGAAATATTGTGTCTAGATTTGGGGAAGCATGCTCGTTATAAAAAGCGTGTACGAAATAAGAAACAACAGAGAAAAGGGAAAAGGAACGAGGACACAAGAGAACACAAACTAATAAGGAGGCCGCCAGTCCAGGTGTAAGGTTTTGGAAAAATAAAGAGTAAAATCAGAAAGGGAATTGAATGGCAAAAGGGGAGCTGCTAAAAAAAAAAAAAAAAAAAAAGAAGCGGATTGAAGTCACAGTTCATTTGAATAAATTCCATTTCGAATTGCATTTCTTAACAGTGTTTGTCTTATAGGCATAACATTTTTCGATTTCCTGACACTTAAGGAAAGTTTGTGAAAATATTTGTAAATTTGGCAGAGTATTCTTTATTTTCGATGAATAAATGTGATACCTGCCAATTAGAAGTGCATGGTGTAGAAGTATATCCTCTGTACTATCAACTAGTCCCAGGCAGATTGGTAGGGTCAAAGAAAAGTTCTGTGGCTTTATCTGATGCTGTATCAACCAGTGTTGGATGTTTTGCCAAAAGGTTTGAACGAATTCACAGTCCCAGAAGAGATGAATCAGGCTTTCTTTTTTTTGTTCACAGAAAGTACATATGTCTGTTAAAGAGATGCCTATTTTATAGAGATAATCATTGGTTGCAATTCTTCTGTGAAGAAGCTTAAATTGGAAAGTCTGAAGTTTGGTTTCTTTCGTGCAATAGAAAGGCAAAATATATGACTTATCCCATTCTATGAAGTTTTCGTAATTTTCGCAGTCAGCTATCCATTTACTTTGGCTTTTATCAGGTGATGTAGTGATTCCTTTGACAATTAACTTATACGCCTCATTACAAAAGATTGAGGACGATAGTAACTTTTGACTACGAGTAAGTTGGTCTTCAGAGTTCATCGTAGCCTGGTCCTGAAAAGACTTTTTTAATTTTGCCAGGGCGGAGACTATACCATGGTACCTTAAAAAAGTGGTATTAACTTTGTAGCGAGTTTTAGAATCCTTATACTTTAAAAAGTCAAACTTTTGATCTAGCAAGTCTTTGGCCTGATTAACTCCCGCGCGAGACCAATCAGAATAAAAGATTGGCCGGTTTTCAATTCTTATAAGGGAGTTGTACCAAATTGGCGCATTGCCGAAGTGTGTTGGGTTTTCTTCATGGATTAAATTTGACCAGATTTCGATTACTTGGTAAAAGAGTCCTAAATGTTTAAACCAGCCACATCAACTTGCTTCAAATTACCAGTCAGAAGTAGTTTACCGTAATGTTGTTTAATAAAAAAAGTCAAAAAATAGTTTCCATTTTGCTTGAAAAAAATTAAAATTTTAGTATGTACTCGTTACGAAACTCTTATTCGAGCAAAAACGTAAACAAATCTGATAAGACAATACATTTTCTTTGGTAAATAAACCCTCTAGCTTTGGGATAACAACAACTCGTTTGATGAATCTTGACGTCCAGCAATAATGAAGACGATCGATTGCATCACAAAAATTTATTTCCTTACATCTTGTGCTCTATATTTCCTAGATAAAAAAACTATAAAAAGGAATACTGATTTCTCGCACACATAATTAGTTGATATTGTCAATAAGTGCATTTTCCAGCGCAAACAACCTATACAATCCCTAGACTGCGAGCAGGCTACGTGATTGACTGGGCCTTTAGCGACGCTTTGGTATATAAGACGTACTGTATGCTTGTTCTACTGTGGAAAAGTGCGAAGCTTTGAAAGGCTCCTCACTTGAGACAAGGATAAATGTTTTTGAACAATGGCTTTATCCGATCAAATTCAACTATATGCCTTTATAAAGGCTTAAGAGATTATAAATCTTCGCGGAGAAAAAAAAAGAAAGAAAGAAAATCACGTCCTACTTTCAACAAGTCCGTCATCTTGGATCGGGGCGCCATCATGGAGTTAAAAATCTTAAACAAAACAATTCCGAAACTGATTAAAAAGTTTAAAGATTTTGGCTTGAAGGCTCAATAAAATCCAAAATTTCCCTTGAACACTGATTTGACAAACAACACTGAACCAAACTTTTTCCAGGTAGATCTTAGGAAACATCACAAAATTTAAATGTTGTTTGAAATCAGAGCGGGCACCTGTTGCCCCAATTCCTCCTCCCCCCCCCCCCCCCCCCCTACCCATTTCCAACATGGAGGTCGATATTCGGGTAAGTAAGGCAAACGTATATTGCATTGTCAACTCCAGGGGTTGCATAGCTGTACAAGCACTGCGCATCATATGGGGCCGTGTAGCTCGGTTTAACGAAAAAGCATAATGTGAATGCGGTGAGGTTGGATCCAACTGCATTTCTTTTGATGGCGTAATTCTCAACGGATTTCCTTGGAAATATCATTTGGTATGCTGTGGATAAACGATCCATATGAAAATGATTAGTTTTTAAACACAGTTTCACTGGACTGGATCAGTTAGGTTAAACCTAAATGAAACAGATCAGAAACAGTGTACGTGTGCACTGAAACCTCTTGATAACCTGAAAATCTCTTCCATGTCTTCCATTAAATAGATTTTAAAATAGCCAAGCTTCTACATTTCTTTTCAAAACGTTGGACAGTTATTTCTTCTCTCGCCACATTCAATGGAGAACGCATTCAATTCTCAGATACTCGATATAGAATTTCGTTAGCACAGACCTTTTACACACGGCATCCCAACTTCTAATTCACACAGTCTCCCGTTAAAACCTGGTGCGCAGCTGCAGTTGTATCCATTCACTCGGTCAGTGCACGTCGCGTTGTTCTTACACGGCTTACTTGCACAGTCATCAATATCTGTTTAAGATACGATGAACATGTTGAGACTCTAGTTTGCTGGTGTTGTGTTTTTTCTTTTGTTATTTACTTATTTATTTATTTATTTATTTATTTATTCATTCATTTATTTATTTGTTTATTTATTTATTTTTTTACAGTTTGCCCCTCCCAGGCTCTGTCTAATGTTGATGAACTCTACAAAACTGGCAAATTTGAGTGTAAGTTCTTACCCTCTTAAAGGGATTAAAAGTGATTCTAAGAACAGTTCAAATTAGTTAAAAATGAATATCAATATGTGTCACCTATTTCACAGTGTGTCCCGCTAAATCGCGGCGCACAGATGCAGTTGTATCCATTCTCTCCCTCAATGCAGCTTCCATAGTTTTTACAAGGATTACCAGCGCATTTAGGCGCTTCTATTCAAAGCAAAGGATCCATGGTCGACTTAAGGTTTAGGAATAGACAAGCCGTTAAATATATTTTTTGGCCGTTAAATGTTGATCATACCATATAGGAGGAAGGAAGGTGCCGTGCACGGACTTACAAAATACTTCCAAGCAACAAATCCGAAGACTTTTCCTAAAAATTAATTTGAAGCAATCGGCTGTGAACCTTTTTGTTCGCATGGTAAAATTTTCCTTAATGGCTAGCATGTTCTAAGGCCCATGTTTGTCCAATTGTGAATTATCGACTTTACTCCGTTTAAATTTCTTGTAGTAGGTGCCGTATTTTAAAGGAACCCTCTCCTGTCTCTCTTACTCCAACGCCTGAATAGTGTTTCGGAAGGTTTTGATTTGATCATGTTTTAGACACAATTATCATGTCATCCTCAAACTTGCTGCTTCCCTCCCAGGCGTGGCTTTTTTTGGAGCCCTTTCTGAATCTAATCTAAATGTCCTTAGGTGTCCTGCGGGGTACCATGAGGGATACGATTCGAATCTAAGGGCCAATAAAAAATGTACCTAAATTTGTCCGTTTGATAAACCGACACCATCTTCTCTTGTCTATCCACAGTTGTGCTCTTTAGATTTTTTTTATTGTCTCTGTGTAGTTTTCTTACCACCTAGTGACCTATTATCCTGTCAAAATTCCTTTGGTTTTAAAGTAAACCTTGACAAATTGGATTCCTGCTACAAGATCGTCCGATTTTGTTAGCCGCTCGTATGTTTACAGACCGAATTGGAATCCACTCATTCCTACACTGGACGAAAAAAGAGTATTTTCCATTGTAGCAAATATACAGCAAACCTACAGCAAACCCACAATTATTCCGATTTGTTCAAATTTGCCGCCAGACAAATATCAAATTTGGCACAGTTTTGCCATTCATAGCAAAGCTTGCCACATTTGATTTAAATATTTTACTCGCCTGCGAAAAGATAGAGTACTCTTTATGTCTTACTTAGTATTTACAGCTGTGCCACAGACGAAATTAAAACTGACGTTTCGTAGGTACTTTGCACAAAGTGCTACAAATTCATCAGATTTGCTTGAGTTTTCAAGTTTAGCAAATCCATATTTTTGTCCAGTGCTAGTACCATTATAAATTTTAGCTTGCAAATGGACGGCCATTTAATATCTACATCTACATTTAATTAGGTCGGTAAAATCGCAAGACATTACACACAGTTTATCACGCTTTCGTACACAATAATACCATTACTTACCCATTTTCACTTCACACTTTTCTCCAGCCCATGGCTTTTTGCACAAACACGAATAGGTTTGTTTTTCCTCGTTGGACACACAAGAACCACCCTTTGCACAGCCTGTCATTAAACAGCCCTAATAGAAAAAACACAAATATGGAAATTTCTTGATGTTTAATTAAACAAGGAGGCTTAAATTCATTCCTTAGTCGGTCACGTAAGGCGCTGGAGTCTCCATGAGTCTCCCCTTCCACCACCCCTGATTTTTCTTGATATTGAGCTATGTTATTCAAGCAAACAAAACATGGTATCCTTTGAGCGCGTAGTCTAAGGTCGTCACGTTCTTCGGGGCATGTTGTGGGGACAAGAAGCGGGGACATATTTTAGCGACAATATGTCTCCTATGCATTTTTTCAATCATTGGCAAAAAATGTGTAAACACTTTGATAAAATGTTTAGCCTTTCTCGTCGTGCTGGATGGCTGAGAACTGAAATGCAAAACTAAAAATTACCACACTATCGTGAAGTGTCAACCACCGGTCATGTTATTAGCAATTTTTATCCGGCTTGCATTTTGTATTCTTTTGTATAATTCTGAAACCCCATGAAAAAGTGCCTCCTACTGTCTTAGATGTTACTATGGTGGCACATCCAATCGGGCTTTTTAAAGATACGTTTGATAACCAAAGATCTGGAGTAAATGTTAGTTATGTTGATGTTACTTATTGATGGAACAGTTCTTGTTAGATTCCCGCGTAAAGGCGATTTGACATATGTCGGGCCATCTGGTTGAGAATTAATGGTTGTTTCTCAAAACTTGCATTTTCGAATGAATGAGAATACAATTAAGGATTTGCACTACTAGCACGTACCTTAGAAGAATCACAAGTAGCTTTCATAGGATAGACATTTTATTATGTGACTGACCACTTCTTGCTCCCACAAGGGAATGACACTAAGAAATACGTGCATTAGCAAAATGGCCTATTTGGCGCTGCAGTACTAATAAAAAATTAATGAGGTAATTTTCTCAGTCACATATAATAAGGCAGATGAGACCGAAACACTTTAGCTTCTTCTTTGATGGTTATTTTGCTTGCTGTGTATTAAGGAAAAACGGAGAACAAATAGTCGAAATGTAGCGGCTTAAAAGTAACAACTGGTCAAGCTGTGTGGAAGATTTGTTGAGAATTACATGACGCGGCACCGTGACAAGGTAACTGATTTGCATATTGTATTCGAGTTCTCACACGCAAACACCACTCTTAA
Organism: Orbicella faveolata; assembly: GCF_042242905.1. NCBI lineage: Eukaryota > Metazoa > Cnidaria > Anthozoa > Scleractinia > Merulinidae > Orbicella > Orbicella faveolata. The sequence goes on from NW_028301565.1 coordinate 2,346,010, forward strand.
GCTTGCGTTTTGTTCCGTGCAAAAAAAAAACAAAAACATCGTTTCGATTGGAATTTTCTGTCTCTATTTTAAAAGAAAAAAGGAAATTTATAACAGGAGATAACCAGGAAAGAAGTAATGATGAGTTTTTCGATTTATCTACCAAAGCTGGTCTAATTTTGGATGCCGATCTACCGTTTGTGCTTTGTAATTTGTGCTTTGACATACGTTGGCGCATTTGGTTAAAATGCCATCTATAGTAATTTTTAATTCCACTCAGTGATATTTTCTTATCAAGATATACTTATACTAAAAGAGTTATGACCCTATCAAGTCAGAAATAAAATTGCATTGTAAGAAGATTTTTAAACGGTCAAAAGGTAAAAGAATCGTGCCAGTGTTTATTTCAAGATGATGTCACGCAAATTATCAAGTCATAGATAACAAACTGCGTAAAAAAATGAAATCAGCCAAGTGTGTGTCTTCCTGTAAACAGTTAAAAATTCTCTGTTTGGCCTTAATTCTATAGGCCATCTTGACTGACCGACCGGTATTTGGAACTTTCCTAGATTTCACAAACTTTGAAATCACTGGAACTTTTAAGCAATATTCCGGAAATACAAGAGTCTTCAGTATTTTTCCTACTGTGGGATTCTCCATATGTACAAAAAGACGGAATATAAAGTCATTAAGCGTGAGCTTTCAACTAGCATGGTTTGTTTACCTATTTTTGACGCTTTTCAACTACTACACCGTCACTTCCGTTGCATACTGATTTGCAAATAAAACTGATAAACTGACAGTTTTTGTAAAGAAAAACTTTTTAAGTATTGCGTATCTTACCTTCAGAAGCATTGAGAATGTAACCCCCTGCTGATCATTTAACTTGGTGTTTTCGTTGATCAGCGTGTTGTCGTGCTTGTTGAGTTCACACGTTCTTTTGCCGTCGTTCTTGGAAGACACCTTGAAGTTTGTGGAACTGCACCATGCGTTTCTCAAACACGACTGGCTGCAAGACATCAAACTTGGAGACTCAAACCATTGAACAACGTGTCCTGTAAGCTGCTTATCTTCCCACGTTATGAAGTACCCTGAATGAGATGTGGAATCTTCATCGGCAGCGAAAATCCTGCTGTATATGGTCCCTTGAAAAAGGAAAAATAACAGAGCGCGTTTGGCTTCCATTACTAACAAGATCTAAACGATTAGCGGATGCTAATCAAATTATAATAGAATTTGTTGGTGGCGATACGGTGCTACGATTGGCCATTTCAGTTTGATTAATATTCGGATCCCTTAAATACGCAAGTAATTAATGAGCCAACGGATGGTCTATTTATTATTCAGCCATGTTATGTAACAGCCTACCAATATTAAAATATATATATACATTTATCTTTACTTGAATGTCCTGTCTATTAGTGGTTATGCAAAGAACATTTGTTATCTTTTTTTTTTCTTTTTGTTCGTCTTAGTTATACATACCAACAAATTATTGCCAAGCATATGCCGACAGGCTTTCCCACTAGTTCGACATTCAGTCGCCAGTAACTAAATTGTTTGAATATTCCAACATTTAATTTAGTGTTTAGGCTTTTTATCTGTTACCAAGGGATCAGTAAAGTCAGTAATCAAGCGTATCCTGGTGTACACGACGCGTCCGCTGATTGAGTTCAACAAGTACAAAGTATTGAAAATTCGGGCTACAGGTCTTTCAGACTCTGTAAAATTCGGTTCAGTAAGTCCATGATGTCTTCTGTCGGTAACGGTAGTTTAACAGTAGATTGTTGTATAGCGGTCTCGGTACACTGTAGTGCCAATTGAAGGGGAATACTGGTGAACAGTGATTTCACATCAAAAGACACAAGTTTGTAGTCGTCAGGTATCTGTACTGTCTTAATAGCGTCAATAAAGTTCTCCGTAGATTGTAGTTTACGTCTTGATTTGTCAGTAAGGGGTTGCAGTATTTTCGTCAAGTACTTAGACAGTTGATACGTAGGGGACCCACAGAATGACACTATAGGTCGCATCGGTATGCCAGGTTTGTGCAGTTTCGGTAATCCGTAAAGTTTCGGTGGTTGAGGTACTGAGCACCTCAGTCGATAGTAGCGTTGTGTGTCGAAGCGTCAGTCTTTTTTAAGCGTAAGTATTTTGCTGTTAAGTTTACCTTGAAGTGCTGGCGTCGGGTCGCGTTTAAGTTCTTCGTAAGTTTGTTTGTCGTTAACAAGTGCCTCCATTGTGTCAAAGTAGTCAGCCTTGTCCATAACAACAGTGACACGTCCTTTGTCGGCTGGTAGTATAACAATGTTGCTGTCGTCTTTCAGTCGTTTGAGTGCTTGGTTTTCGTGTTTTGTCAAGTTATTGTCAGGTATAGAGGCTGATTGTACCGTGGAAGCAATTCTGCTCCCGATGTTATCCTTGGCAGATTCTGATAAGTCTCGCTGACGAGGCAGAACCGCCTCAACACTAGATACAATAGACTCGGTCGGTATCCGTTTAGGCGTCACTGAGTGTTTTAGTCCGTAGGACAGTACGTGAGTCTCGGTTTTGTCTAAGGGACGGGAAGAAATATTCCTGATCCAGTTATCGTCGGTTTTCGGTCGTTTTCTGTCTTTATTGCGTTTACGTCTTGTCAGGTTTCGTTCTTGTTCAGTACGAACGCGGTCTGTGGACACCTTTACCGCCGTTCACAAAGACGAAATTGACGATTTTCACGACCACCTAAACGAACAGAACGCCGACATCCAGTTTACTAAAGAGATCGAAGAAAATGGAAAACTTCCTTTTCTAGACTGTTTGGTAAGCCGCGACAACAACGAACTGCGAACGACAGTGTACAGAAAACCGACGCATACCGACAGATTACTTGACGAATCATCCTACAACCCGACTTCACACAAAGCCACGACTATAAAGACTTTGACGAGACGAGCGCAACTAGTTTGTGACACGCCGGACTTACTTGACGAAAACAGATACCTTGAACGTGTTTTTCACAAAAACAGCTACAACGCTGACTTTATTAGACGAAACATTTACCGACCTACTGAAGCTGACGCAACGAACAGGAACCCAACGCCTGTTACTAAAGTGACTATACCTTGCATTAAGGGTACTTCTGAGACCATCTGGCGGATCCTGCAGCCCTACAACATCCTTGTAGCCCACAAACCTACAACTACGTTACGACGCTTACTGACCAACGTGAAAGACAGGGATGAACCTAACAACAGACAGGGAGCAGTTTACAAGATCAAATGCTCCGACTGCCAGGCTTCCTACAATGGTGAGACTGGCAGAAACCTTAACACGAGACTGACTGAGCACAAACGAGCGACGAGAAATGGTGATGCCAACAATCACATTGCTGCACATCGTCAACTGACAAACCACAACATTGACTGGGACTCTGCTCAGTGCCTAACCTACAGTACAAACTATTTTCAACGACTGGCTCTGGAAAGCTGGTACACTAACCTAGAACAAACGCCCCTTAACAGATGTCAACAACTACCGGCGCCTTACAAACGACTTATCCATGACGGAAACAAAACCGACAAACGGACTTCCAACAGACCGACTTAATTTGACTAACAATAGACGGACCAAAAACCGACCAATTTGACTAACAATAGACGGATCGAAACCCACCAATGACTGATGACAAACTTTACACGAGTCTTTCAGCCAATACCATCATGGCTAAACTGACCAATCATGTTCAACGGACCAGACTTATAACATCATCGACTGACAAAAACTATTCACTTGACTCTGAAAATGAATTCCGCTCAGGTTGTCGAAACGTCAGTCATCAACAACAGTTCTTTTCAGAACTACCCTCACCCGGACGATCACACCATACGAACTAATTTAGATCAAGTTCGGAAATAGATGTACGATATACATTACTTTCGAAAATTGTTACTTGTGTTCACGAGAAACGTTTCTAAGGTTTCCAGAACAGGTAAATTGATCTTCAATTTCCAACGTTTCTGGAAAAACAGCGATTGTTATTTACGCACCGCAGCAGGCATTGACCTCCCGTTTGAACAGCGACTCCTTCAATTTTTGGAACGTCAAGAACATGATTAAAATGCGCTCTGAATTAGGCAAATCTCAGTTGTTTGTTCGGGTCGCGATGAAGACCAGCCAAATAAGTGGCGTCACAAAGGCCATCATCTAAAATCTGACGAGTAAAGTAGATAAACATACTTGCTGATAACGGCACGAATCCATTCATGACTAGCAAAATGGATCTTGACTTTGTCCTAACTTCCCAGACATACTAGTAACAGCCTAACATCATTTATTATTTATTAACTGAGACTACGAATTAATGGATTGTTTACTTAGAAAGGATCTTTGTTCGAAGTTGCCGAAACTTAACCTCAATACTTTTCTGTTTGGCCGATGGCTGGAGGGCGAATTTATGAAAATTCTTCAATATATTTATTTGCCACATATTTAACGGTGTCCTGAATTCAGTTACAGCATATGGTAGCAGGAAATCTCTGCAAACTCAATCATCTCCCTAGGATTAACAATTAATTCGAAATTAACATAACTGATGTATGGTTGCCTTACTATTAAAGTCTCCGATCAACCATAATATATGTCATTAGTGCTCTAAGATTCGGTATAATTGTCAGTTGATCTACGATTCTGAGCTGGCATGCAACCCATTGAAGAATTGATTAGTGCCCGTTGCCGTTGAAAAGGAAAATTAAGTGCCTTCTGTACACAACAGTTAACTCACAAGGATAGGAAAGGAACAAAAGATTTCAACTATCTCCTAAAAAGTAATTAGCAGAGAGGTAAGACAGTTTAGTTTTTGGGACGAGTCAGCGAGAAAGATGTGCACTCTTTTTACAAACCCCTAGCGCCTTGAAATAAGGCTTGAACTTAGTTTGAAACTGGAAAATTATAACCACAAAAAAACTTAACTGATGTGTCTAAACTTAGCTAAGTTTCTAACATGCCAGAATTGGAGACACCCATAAACTACTATAATTACAAAGTTAATCCTACTCACACACGTATTGTTAATGGTATGAATGCGAGTGCACTGATTATGGATTTACACAGTGAGTGATATATTTCAAGTGATATGTAGATCTGGCAAGGCACCGTACACGAAAATGCTGCTGGTATACATAGGATTTGTGAAAGATCTGATCAGCCAACAACAGAAATACAGTCAAGCAAGGCTGCAAATAATAAGTAGAAAACTTTTAAACGCGACAACGACACGATATGATAGGGTCCATACTGAAAGCCAAGATGCAATCGTGAGCGGCTACTTCCAACAGGTTGGGTTTTGTCAGCACCGTGTAGCAACAAAGAAAATTCTCTCAAAATTGCAAGAGCATCTAGGCGAGGACAATTTGAAAGAATTTTCAATTTGCACGAGTACTGTTAGTCCGTTACTCGAGTTGCAATTACTCTTTTATTGTATATAACTGGGAAAATTACGAACGCGCCTGCTATAATTTACGCCTGAGTGTAAACTAATAGCTAACGATAAATTTGCCTGCTCTCAGCCAATCACAAATTCGTACTTTTCTCAGTTATATAATATTTACAGTGGAATTTCGAACCTCCAAAGGAAACGAAAATTGGTTCGAAAAATCGGATAGTTCGAGAAATCGAGGGTAAAATTAAAGTGTTTGAATGAGGAGGAGACGACTTTTCGTTCGAGTTATCAGGAGGTTCGAAAAAATGAGGGTTTGAGAAATCGGGATTCCACTGTAAACACCTATATAGAGCTGCAAAGTGTTACACAATAGTCAGCTACCAGTACCAGTCAACTTATTACCTTGTTGAGTTTAAATTAATTACAGCCCTTGGTCAGGGTGGGTCAGCTGCTTTGCGTGTCGCACCTTTGATCACCCTGGTAAGATCTTACAAGTATCGGTTACAACTGTCGTTAACGTTACAATACAATACAAACTTTATTTAACGTGGAATATACGCCTAGCTATGTAGTTTAAGGTTGTTCGGTCTCTATCAGTGACGTCCAGGCCCAACGTTAGTTAATTAATTACTTAGGCGGAACTTAGACCAACGGTTTGCACCTGAACGAATGTTTTCGTAGCTTGCTGGCGTTAAATCTCATCGAGCCTCAAGTTACTTTAGTCTTGACAAGATGCCTCGCGGCTAAATAATTCAGTCTAATCAGGTCATCGGCAGCAGTCTTTGTTGACTTTTAATATAAAGATAGCGACATCGTAAAGTCGCTTTTAGTACAGGGTAGTTAGATTAAGAGTTTTCGTCATTTATAGAGTCGTCTGCTCGAAGTCCCGTTACGATTTCCGCTGTACAAGTGAAAGCCATGAAAGATCATATATCAGTTGAACTGCCGAGAAAGTTATGCAGACATGATTGATCATCAAAGTTTTATAAACAAATTTAGCAGCTTTGAAATTAAAGCCTGAAAAAAGCCTGAAAAAAGCCGTTCAGGCTTGAACGGGATTCGAACCCATGACCTCTGCGATGTCAGTGCAGTGCTCTACCAACTGAGCTATCAAGACAACTGGAAGCTGGTTACGTCGACTTTAATTTCTTAGCTGCTGAAATTGTGTACATAACTGCGGTGTTAAATCGTGTCTTGAAGTCTTGAATATAAAGATGGCGAGATCATTAAGTCGCCTATAGTACAGGATAGTCAGATTTAGGCGTTTTCGTTAATTATACTCTCGTCGGCTCGAAGTCCCGTTTCGTTAACATGTTCCACAGATTTCCGCTTTGTCCATCGCTTGTTTACAAATATACCACGTTAGGCTACGATGTGTCATTTCGACTTATAAGGCTCTAAATAGTACTGTTGTCTTGTAAACCTGTGATTTAGCTTCAGTTGAAATAAGTGTCTTGTGCTTCATTTATACACCAATCAAACTACTACCGGCAAATAGCAGAAATGCAGCTGATCACTTGAGGTGTGTACCTTTGGGGTGATCTGGATCAGCATCAGTGATCCAAGATCACTCCGGATCATGGTATATCAAAGGAACCGATGAATTCATGACCAGAGTGGATTCATTGGTTCCTCCAGAGTGGATTCGTCGGTTCCTTTGATGCACCATGATCTGAGTGATCTTGGTTCACTGACCCTGATCCAGATCATCCAAAAGGAACGCACCCTTAGAATTAGATATCTAGATCCATGTGTTTAGATCAAGGCTGCTCTACTTGCGCAGCGCCGTTAACACCATCTTTAAACTGCGCCCAGAAATGCACCAATCCTGTGGTGAGGGTGCAGTTTGTGTGCTGAGCAGCAATATCACTCGCTGAAAGGACGCTATCCCACAGATTGAGTTCTGTGACCTCACCAGGTCCAAACGCATCCTTCTTCCTGAAACCTCCGCCCATTTTATCTTGATCTTGTCCGATGACAGCAGTTCCCCCAGATAGAATCACGTAGTTTTTCGACATACCTGTTCCATTTTCTACGAGCTGACCATTCTTATACAACTGCCACACACCGTTCGTGTTTTCCCAAGTAAGACAAATGTGATTCCATCGGCTTTTGTTAAGCGTGACATAAGTGCGAACACGGACTCTTCAAAAATAAAATAAGAATAATTATCAAATTTTAAATTTTAACATTTACTCGTTACAATACTCTTGTTCGAGCAAAACGCTAAAGAATTCTGATAAATTAAAACGATACAGTTCTTTTGGTAAATAAACCCTCTAGCTTTGGGATAACAACAACTCCTTTGATGAATCTTAATGTGCAGCAATAATGAAGATGATCGATTACACCAAAAAAACTGATTTCCTATACTTTGTGCAATAGATTCCTTGAAATAACTAAAAATAATAATAATATCGATTTATCGCACTTTCCAACGCAAACAAACTAGACAATCCCTAAACTGCGATCAGGCTATCTGATTGCCTGGGCTTTTAGCGACGCTTGTCGGGTATATTAAAGAGTGGGTTAGTTGTTCAGTGTAAAACTTACAGGGGAGGTCTATCTGGAGAACCACGCATGCAAAAGAATACTGACTTAGCTATGGTAAACGACTGTCCAAAGCAAGTTTAGTTAATAGTGTTGTTGCCATGGCAACCAATCACGTGACCAAATAACAGCCCACGTCCGGTTTAGATTTTAAGGCCTCTGCAGACAGGGAAGAACGGTACTTAAACAACATTTTATTGCGTAGTCTTACTACTTACCCAAGAACCTTACCCAATGTAATTGGAATGCATGTCCAAGTCACGTAACCAAAGACCTTTCGTTAATGTAACTTTATACACACTAATTACAGAGAGCTTCAGCAAGGTTTGACAACCGCTCCAATTACATTGGGTACGTTTTTTAGGTAAGTAGTAAGACTACAGATCGAACAAAATGTTGATAAAGGAACGTTTTTCGCTGTCTGCAGAAGCTTTCAAAATTAAATCAGAAGTGGCCTTTTATTTGGTTACGTGACACATTACAAGCAAAAAATCAACGTTAATTTATCTTTTAAATGGGGATGTAACCTGTAGCCAAGGTTTTTTCCACACTGTATGAACCGTTTCCAAGATTGACCACCCCCTCACTTCTTGCCTACGGAATAGATGACCCAGCCCTAAATATACCTGAGTTTGGTATAATATATAGATTTAGGCGAGTCTAAAAGCGTAGCTCCTGGGACGGGTTGTTCAAAGCCCGACTGAACTAACCCAGGAAAAGGTAGAATTTTGAGGTTTTCTGTATATTGTTTGGCCCTCTGTTTTGAGTTTTAATGATCATTATATACACAAAACAAAGCAACAAAAAACATTTGTATAGGAGAAAAAGTTATAATTCGATTAACTTTTAATCCTGGGTTTTAACCGGCTTCCGAACAATCCTGCCCTGTTTTCAACAAGTTAACCTGACATGAGCCCGCGTTCCAATCGAAAACCAGCAATTGGTCACACTAATTGGTCACGCTAAAAGCGGTCACACCTCAGCCATTGCGGATCACGTTACTTCCACGGGTCATAATATTAAATGGGACAATTTTGATATCTTAGCAACTGGTAGGTCAGATATACATTGTAAAATTAAGGAAACATTGTTAATTTGTGATTTAAAGCCAGCCTTGAATGAAAACGTTGGCAGTGAAAAACGTTTTCTTTACTAACATTTTGTATTGTTATTATTACTATGGTAATTTTTTTTTTCTCTCCCGCAGACTCATCTGTTTGTTATTAACTATTAGTCTTGTTACATATTATTAGATACCAGTCTTTTTCTTTTTCTACGCGTTTAAATTTCGATTGTAATCTAGTTAACGGTCACTTCTGAAGATGTATGTTGTACATACGAAACGTCAAGGAAATTAACTTTGTTTAACATGCGTTTTGGTTCCATGTTTATCACCGCGGTTTGTGTTTTGTTTCATCCGATTAAACTCAACTATATGCCTTTATAAACGATTTCGAGATTATAAATCTTCCCGGGGAAAGAAAGAAGGAATAAAAATAGCATCCTATTTCAAAAAGTCCGTCATCTTGGATTCGCGCGCCATCATGGATTTAAAAATCTTAAACAAAATAGCTCCGAAACCGATTAAAACAATTAAAGATTTGGCTTGAAAGCTTACCAAAATCCAAAATTTCCCTTGGACACTGATCAGTTTTGAAAGACACTAAATTTCGGCGGAACCCTTTATAAATATCAGTGCCATAGAAACGTCAAGACAAGTGAGCAAACAGTTGTCACACCAAACATTTTTCCAGATAGATCTTAGGAAACATCACCAAATTAAATGTTGTCTGAAATCAGAGTGCGCACCTGTTGCCCCAATTTCTCCGATCTCCCTCTCCCCCGAAAATATATAGGGTTAACTCATTTTCTATCACATAAAGTAATTACCCATTTCCAACATGGAGGTCGATTTTCGGATCAGTAAGGCAAACGTATATTGCATTGTCAACTCCAGGGGTTGCATAGCTGTACAAGCACTGCGCACCATATGGGGCCGTGTAGTTCGGCTTAACGAAAAAGCATAATGTGAATGCGGTGAGGTTGGATCCAACTGCATTTCCTTTGATGGCGTAATTCTCAACGGTTTTCCTTGGAAATATCAGTCGGTATGCTGTGGATAAACGATCCATATGAACGTGATTAGTTTTTAATCACAGTTTCACTGAACTGGATCAGTTAGGTTAAACCTAAATGAAACAGATCAGAAACAGTGTACGTGTGCACTGAAACCTCTTGATAACCTGAAAATCTCTTCCATGTCTTCCATTAAATAGATTAATAGCCAAGCTTCTACATTCTTTTCAAAACGTTGGACGGTTATTTCATCTCTCGCCACATTCAATGGAGAACGTATTCAATTTTCAGATAATCGATACAAAATTTCGTTAGCACAGACCTTTTACACACGGCATCCCAACTTCTAATTCACACTGTGTCCCATTAAAACCTGGCGCGCAGCTGCAGTTGTATCCATTCACTCGGTCAGTGCACGTCGCGTTGTTCTTACACGGCTTACTTGCACAGTCATCAATGTCTGTTCAAGATATGATGAACATGTTGAGACTCTAGTTTCTTGATGTTGTGTTTTTTCTTTGATTTTATTTATTTATTTATTTATTTATTTATTCTTTTCACAGTTGACCCTCCCACGCTCTGTCTACAAAACTAGCAAATTTGAGTGTAAGTTCTTACCCTCTTAAAGGGATTTAAAGAGATTCTCTAAACAGTTCAAATTAGTTTACAATGAGCATCGATATGTGTCACCTATTTTACAGTGTGTCCCGCTAAATCCCGGCGCGCAAGTGCAGTTGTATCCATTCTCTCCCTCGATGCAGCTTCCATAGTTTTTACAAGGATTACCAGCGCATTTAGGCGTTTCTATTCAAAGCAAAGGATCGATGATCAATTTAAGGTTTAGGAATAGAGAAGCCGTTAAATATATTTTTTTAGTCGTTAAATGTTGATCATACCGTGTAAAAGGAAGGAAGGTGCCGTACGGGGACTTACAAAATACTTCCAAGCAACATATCTGAAGGCTTTCCCAAAAAATTAATTTGAAACAGTCGCCTGTGAACCTTTTTGTTGGCAGGGTAAAATTTTCCCTAATGACTAGCGTATTCTAACGCCCATGTTTGTCCAGTTGTGAATTATCGACTTTACTCCGTTTAAATTTCCTGTAGTAAGTCCCATATTTTAAAGGAACCCTCTTACTCCAGCGCCTGAATATTGTTTTGGAAGGTTTTGATTTGATCATGTTTTAGACACAATTATCATGTAACCCTCAAACCTGCTGTTTCCCTCCCAAGCATGGATTTTCGGGAGCCCTTTCTGAATCTAATCTAAATGGCCTTAGGTGTTCTGCGGGGTACCATGAGGGATGAGATTCGAATCTGAGGGCCTATAAAAATGTACCTAAATTTGTCCATTTGATAAACCGACACCATCTTCTCTTGTCTATCCACAGTTGTGCTCTTTAGATTTTTTTATTGTCTCTGTGTTGTTTTCTTACCAGCTAACGACCTATAATCCTGTCAAAATTCCTTTGATTTTAAGGTAAATCTTGACAAAATTGACTTCCTGCTACACGATCGTCCGATTTGTTAACCACTCGTATGATTACAGACCCAATTGGAATCCACTTAGTCGTACTCTGCACGAAAAAACTTATTTTCCATTATAGGAAATATACAGCAAACCTCGACAAACCCACAGTTATTCCGATTTGTTCAAATTTGCAGCCAGACAAATATCAAATTTGGCACAGTTTTGCCATTCATGGCAAAAAAAGTGAAAAAAAAGTACTCTTAATGTTTTACTTAGCATTTACAGCTGTTCCACAGACGATATTAAAACTGACGTTTTGTACCTACTTTGCGCAGAGTGCTAAAAATGCATCAGATTAGCTTAGTAAATCCATATTTGTCCACTGCTAGAACCATTATAAATTTTAGCTTGCAAATGGACGGCCATTTAATATCTACATCTACATTTAATTAACTCGGTAAAATCGCAAGACATTACACACAGCTTATCACGCTTTCGTACACAGTAATACCGTTACTTACCCATTTCAACTTCACACTTTTCTCCAGTCCATGGCTTTTTGCACACACACGAATAGGTTTGTTGCTCCTCGTTGGACACACAAGAACCACCCTTTGCACAGCCTGTCATTAAACAGCCCTGATAGAAAAAACAAATATGGAAATTTCTTGACGTTTAATTAAACAAGGAGGCTTAAATTCATTCCTTAGGCGGTCACGTAAAGCGCTGGTGTGTCTATGAGTCCCCCCTTCCCCCACCCCTGATTTTTCTTGATACTGAGCTATGTTATTCAAGCAAACAAATCATGCTATCCTTTGATCGGCTAGTCTAAGATCGTCACGTCGGTGCATGTTGTGGGGGCAAGAAGCGGGGACATATTGCAGGGATGTTTCCTCGTGTGACATGCCCGTTTTTGCCAAAACGGTCTATTGCATGAAGATCGGCTGGTCTGCATTTGTGCGCCATGGAGCAGGGACAAAATGACCCCATTTTCATTGTCCTATCTTGCAATTTTTCTCCACTACAACCCATTTTATACCAAGAATTAGTAACTGTATTAAGTATTTTTTTTTTTAAACAACTGTTCTTAACAGCTTTTCCCTAATGTATCTATAGGCTCTTATGCTGAAAGAGGTTCTCTTTCTAGTTCGGTACTTAAGGCTAACTTAAATTTCAATTTCACTACACTTTGATTCCTAAAAGAAAAAGAGAGAAACTTCAAAGCTACTGAACTTTTAAGGCACTAATTAGAGAAACAGTTTCTACCTTTTACTGAACTGGTTTGTGCGTGACTTAAGCTCACACTTTTTTCTTCTTAGTGGCTTTGATCAAATATCACCCCCCCAAAAAAAGCTATCGCGCATGTGACATAATAATAATAATAATAATAATAATAATAATAATGATGATGATGATGATGATGATGATGATGATGATAATCGTACCTATAACAAAATTCTCGATCGTGATTGGTTCTCTGCGAGCTTATTTGTCACGTAATTGGCGCGCGATCACGTGGGTGTCCAATTACAGTATCCAATTTGAACTTTTTGTAATTGGGTACCTGTAATTGGATACCCACGTTATTCGCACGTCAATTACGCGCGCTTTAATGGTTTCCTTCGCAATGTTTCGTACAGTTTGTAAAATCTATGAAAAGCGCTACAGACGTTTTCGCTCAAAAGAAGTTCTTAAAAGACATTTTTAATTCCGAAATTTGTTATCGATACGATTAATTAGTAACTGGGCCTTGTGTCGTACAATTTAGGGAGTAATCGTGCTCGTAATTTCAAATCGTCATTTTTATTATTATTGTTATTATTATTATTATTTTACCTTTTTGTTATTTTAATGTAACACACATGCCAAAAACCGTTTAACCATTGGCCACTTTTTTATCAAATCATCGTTTTCGTAGCTTTTAATTAATAATAAAATCTATGATTGTCTCCTGTGCATTTTCTCAATCATCGGCAAAAAATGAATAAACACGTGCACTTGGATAAAATATTATCGTGCCGGATGGCTAAGAACTTCATTGCAAAACTAAAAATTTCCACACTATCGTGAAGTGTCAACCGATCATCTTATATGCAATTTTTATTTTGTATTTTGTCCTGTTTTGCATAATTCTGAAATCTCATTAGTTAGTGTCTTTGTCATGGATCCTAAATAATACATTCGATCGTAAAGATACGTTTGATAACCAAAGATCAATTTTAAAGATCGTTTTTAAATTTAGGTTGAGAATCTGCATGAGCTACTAAATGTTAGTTCTGTTGATGTTGGATATTTGGTTATTGATCGCGCAGTCCTTGGTAAATTGACGCGTTAAGACGATTTGACATATGTCGGGCCATCTTGTCGAGAATTAATGGTTGTTTCCCAAAATTAAAAGTTTGTATTCTCGAATGAATGCAAATGCAATTAAGGATTTGCGCTACGACTGATATTTGAAACTTCTCTCAAAATTGCACCAGCCTTATAAATATTACAACTAGCTTTCACAGGATTAACCTTTTATTCTATGACTGAGAAAATTACAAACGTGTTAGCGTTCATTTTGCACTGCATTACAAGTTAAAAATTAATGAGGTAATTTTCTCTGTAAAATATAATAAGGCAGATAAGACCGAAACACTTTTGCTACTTCTTTGATGGTTATTTTGCTTGCTGTGTATTAAAGAAAAACGGAGGACGAATAGTCCAAATGTACAGGTTTAAAACTACGAACTGCTGAAGCTGTGCGAAGCTAATTTGCATATTGTATTCGAGTTCTCAAACGCAAACGCCACCGCTCCGTGCAAAAAGAAACATCGTTTCGGTTTGAATTTTCTTTCGCTATTTTATCAGAAAACAGAAAATTAATAACAGGATGTAAACCAGGAAAGAAGTAATGATGAGTTTTTTCCGATTTATCCACCAAAGCTGGTCTAATTTTGAATGCAGATCTACCATTTGTACTTAATTTATTGGCTAACATTTGAGGAGAACTTTGCCATCAGCAACTAGGGCCAATTCTGAAGTATGATTTAAATCGTTACATACATGATGCTCAAGAGTAATTTGTGCTTTAACATACGTTGGCGATATTGGTTAAAATGCCATTCCTAGTAATTCGTCTGGCGTGCTTTAATTCCACCTAGTGATATATATATATTTTTTTATCAAGATATACTTATACTAAAGGAGTTATGACCCTATCAAAATCAGCAAAAACATGGCATTGTCAGAATCTTTCTAAACGGTCAAAAGGTAAAAAAATCGTGCCAGTGTTTACTTCAAGATGATGTTAAGCTAGAAGAAGTGGTCAAGTCCTAGATAACAAACTGCGAAAAAAAATTATAACAAGCAAGTGTATGACTTTCTGTAAACAGTTGAAAATTCTCTGTTTGGCATTAATTCCATCGGCCATCTTGACTGATTTGGAACTTTCCTAGATTCCATAAAACTCTGAACTCATTGGAACTTTTAAGCAATATTCCTGAAAGACAAAAGGGTCTTCAGTACTTTTCCTGTCGTGGGATTCTCCATATTTACAAAAAGACGGAATATAAAGTCACTAAGCGTGCACATTAAACTAGGGTGGTTTGTTTACCTATTTTTGACGCTTATCAACTACCACACTGTCATTTTTGGGGCATAATTTGCAAATAAAACTGATAAACTGACAGTTTTGGTAAACAATAGCTTTTAAGTATTACGTATCTTACCTTCAGAAGCACTGAGAATGTAACCCCCTGCTGAACATTTAACTCGGTGTTTTCGTTGAACAGCGTGTTATCGTGCTTGTTGAGTTCACACGTTCCTTTGCCTTCCTTCTTGGAAGACACCTTGAAGTTTGTGGAACTGCACCATGCGTTTCTCAAACACGACTGGCTGCAAGACATTAAACTTGAAGACTCAAACTGTTTTACAACGTGTCCTGTAAGCCGCTTATTTCCCCGTGTTATGAAGTACCCTGAATGAGATGTGGAATCTTCATCGGCAGCGAAAATCGTGCTGAATATAGTCCCTTGAAAGAGGAAAAATAACAGAGCGCGTTTGGCTTCCATTGCTAACAAGATTTAAACGAATGGCGTATGCTGATCAAATTAAAGTAGAATTTGTTGGTGGTGATACGGTGCTACGATTGGTCATTTCAGTTTGATTGATATTTGGGTCCCTTAATTACGCAAATGTGCCAACGGGTGGGCAGCCATGTTGTGTAACAACCTATCGAATTGAATTTCCTGTCTATTAGTGGTTATGTTTTTTTCTTTTTGTTGGTCTTAGCTTCACACACCAACAAATGATCACCAAGCATACGCCGACAGGCTTTCCCACGTGGATAAATTGCTAAATGTGTTGATAAGTTATTTATGATGGTGAATTTTAAGCTCGGTAATGAAATGTGAAGGTGAATTAATCAACATGACACGAGCGTGGGACAAAGAAACATTCTGAGTCCCCGACAGAAATCGAACCCATGACCTCCCGAACACCGGGCGGGCGCTCTATCCACTGAGCTACGAGAACTCATGGAGGGCAAGGTCATTTAATTGAGTTCATATATGATAGGTGTCCCGCATACTGCTAGGATCAACGCTATCGAATTCATCGTGAGTAGTAATAAGTTAATAAAGATGGTGAATTTTAAGCTCGGTAATGAAATGTGAAGGTGAATTAATCAACATGACACGAGCGTGGGACAAAGAAACATTCTGAGTCCCCGACAGAAATCGAACCCATGACCTCCCGAACACCGGGCGGGCGCTCTATCCACTGAGCTACGAGAACTCATGGAGGGCAAGGTCATTTAATTGAGTTCATATATGATAGGTGTCCCGCATACTGCTAGGATCAACGCTATCGAATTCATCGTGAGTAGTAATAAGTTAATAAAGATGGTGAATTTTAAGCTCGGTAATGAAATGTGAAGGTGAATTAATCAACATGACACGAGCGTGGGACAAAGAAACATTCTGAGTCCCCGACAGAAATCGAACCCATGACCTCCCGAACACCGGGCGGGCGCTCTATCCACTGAGCTACGAGAACTCATGGAGGGCAAGGTCATTCAACACCACCCGGTGTTCGGGAGGTGATGGGTTCGATTCCTGTCGGGGACTCAGAACTTTTCTTTGTCCCACGCTCGTTTCATGTTGATTCATTCACCTTCACATACTAAATGTGTTATTTGACGTCAGTTCGACTTTCAGTCGCCAGTAATTAAGTTGTTTGAATATTCCAACATTTAGTGTTATGGCTTTTATCTTCCGCGGGTATGACAGTTTCGTAGAAATATCTTTGCATGGCTTGCTGATATTGCAGGAAAATGCACCGTCTTCCGATTTGTGTTTCTTGAATCACAATCAAGTAGAAGGACTAAATTCAATGTCTTAGGCAAACTGCCAAATCATTGTGTAGCACGTGATCGACGGGCGGTAATGTGAAGGCTTCTTTTTTAATTTCTAGAGCTATCTAATCGTAAGTCAGCATTTTCAGTTATCTAATTTATTTATTAATCATTATGAATTCTTCGCTTCGGACCAGATTTCGTACGGCCAGTACGTATCATTTACCAATGTCCTACGTACCTCTAGATGCCGGAAAGCTAATTTTTGCTACTGGTTTGTTGCTTGACTATTTTTCAAATAGAACGGAATTAATTAAACACTGAATTGATATTGTGAAGTATACCCATGGAAAAAATGTGCCACGAAAGTCACACAAGAAAACAAGTACATAGATGGACAGTATCAGAAAGCTAGAGTGGCTCAGAGTCGCTCGATCTGCACATTATTTTTGAGTTTTTTTCTTAATTTTTTTGTTGTCAAAAAAATTCCTGTTAGACGTGGAGACGGACTGTGTGTCGAACAAATAATGTATGTATGTATGTCACACCAATAAGATTGAGGTTACCGTGATCAATACCCAATCAACGTGCCGCTTATAAAGGCGTGATAGCTCGTGTTTTAGCCGAGGATTTGTTCTCATTAGAGAGCGGCCATTTTGTTTCTTCTGATCCTGATACTGTTACTTTATTTGGGGTTTGTTAGGTCCCTAGCTAATGTGTCGAGTCATAGAAGACTTAACTTCTCGCTAAATTAAAGGATTTTTTGACTCTAAAAGCCATATCAGATGGTAAAGAGCGTAAAAATATTAAACATTTTGTGTCTTCAACCTTTTAATTTGGCGCTAAAAATGGGTTGCGGTGTTCGGCAACTAGCTCTTGGATCGCTGTCGCCAGGTAGTATAATAGTTAGGCCTTTCCATAAATGTCCGGATATTTGGGGGAATATTTAGAAGTTTCCGAGATATTAAGAAATATTCATATCTTTTATTTGGCTTTTCCCGCTTTTCTCTTGAAACGATACTCAGTTCTATGCCAAAAACAATCCAGTTCAACCATTACCCACTCGAAAAATACATTCCATATCACTAAAAGCGATAAAGTAGCAATTCCAAAATGGCGGGTGCTGGTAACGTCCAAGTGACTGAATTTCGTCCTCAAATCCTACTACTACAATAAAATTGTTGAAAATTTTGGCCTAAGTGATTCAAAATCGGTGTATTTTTATGAAAAAAATAAGAAATATTTAGAAGGTTTTTCGAGATATTTAGAAAAAAAATTAGTGAATTGAGAAATTGTTTTTGAGCATTTCCGGAAATATATTTAGACGATTTTACGTAATATTTGTGGAAAAGCCTAATAATGGTTGTGTCATTTTGGATATTTTGAACAAAGTATGCTGTTCTTCGTCAAATTAAACCCAGCATTATTGAGTTGAGTATTGGTAAACCATCGATCGAAAAAATTTCGGTTGTCACGTGACTGTCCGTACGCCAAGCTCAAAAATAATAATAATCAGCACCATTACCATAGGTACATCTTTGATATTCGACACCTATGTTATGGTTAATTGACAGCTGTCAAAACAAGGTATCCACTGACCATTGTCACGTGACCATATCGCGGGCTCAGTTTTGAGCTCATTGAGGTCACGTGTTTTTTAATTAGACCGCTGACCAGGTAATGGTCTTCAATTTGATCGCAGGCTCAAGCCAGGTTATCAGCGGAGCTCCTGCGCGTCGAAGGCGAACAAGCGCAGCCCTGTACCTTAATTTTTTTTTTTTACTGCAATGCACAAAACTATTTACACGAGTTTCATTACAATACGTTACTACTTTACTATACATAATAAACAGGACTTACGGTTTAACATAACTAATTCACACTCACTCACGTACACACACTACGAACCAGTTTACATAGCAAAGTCACACCTATTTGAGCCTGACATATTCTAAGTTATTCAACTACTTCTAGTATTTATATTGCCCACTTCTTCCTAAACATATCTAAATTATTATTTTTTGTACAGATGTATTTTTCAGTCTCATACTTTAATTTGACTTTTGATTTAAAACCTCGTATACTTGGAAGTTCTTTATTCCTTCTACACGCCCATAAATAAATTTTTCCTATAAGCAACAGATAATTAAGTAAGGGAAGTTCTGGTGTTAAAAGACCGATTAATATATCCTTCAAATTAAGATGTATCTGCTGTTTTGTCAAAGATAAGTAATATAATTCGAAATCTTTCCAGAAAGAAATTGAATAAGAGCAATCATAAAAGAAATGCTGCATTGTTTCTGGTTCACGTTTGCAGAAAGAACATAGATAATCTGCAATGTACCCGATTTTGTGTAATTTGGAATTCGTGTAGAGTATAGAGTTCAATATTTTGAACTGAAAGGCCTTGACATATGGCTCAAAAGCAACCGAACGGGGAAGAGAAAAAGCTTTTCTCAGTGCCTCATCAGTTAAATTAAATTCACACTTTAATTTTCTCGCGTTATTAGGAAAGCAAGCCTTTTTACGGACAAAAAGAGAGTAATAGTCTTTTGATTTCTTTTTAGTTACATCAAAAACGCCGCAGTCAATTTTGAAGGATGGAT
Organism: Orbicella faveolata; assembly: GCF_042242905.1. Taxonomy (NCBI): domain Eukaryota; kingdom Metazoa; phylum Cnidaria; class Anthozoa; order Scleractinia; family Merulinidae; genus Orbicella; species Orbicella faveolata. Next base: position 2,365,445 of record NW_028301565.1, read on the forward strand.
TTAGGGCTGTATGATCTGGATTATGATAAGCATTCCTTAAATCGAACGGTACAGAGTGACGAAGACCGGTCCATTCCAGAAAGTTCGTCTTCTGTATATGTTTTGCGATTAGTTCATAAGAATCGATATTGTTAAGATCGAAACGCAAGTCTCCCACTGTCTGAATTCCATAATTAAAGTACTTTTAATAAAAGACTGGTTTGTTGTTTATTCTTATTTCCTGGTTATTCCAAATTCGGTAAAGCCAATTAGTTTCGACCGCATTATCTTTCCGAAACTCAGACCACCATTTCAGTAACTCCATGTAGAATTGAGAACTGATAGTTAAGTCTTTGACGTTATAGTTGCAATTAAAAAGAACCAGACCACCTGTTTCTTTTAGAAGATATTCTAAATAATTTTTCCATGCGCCAGAATTATCGCCAAAGATTCTTTTCAGCCAGGCGAGACGGAGAGATTTAATCATGCTCTCAATATCAACCATTTTGATACCTCCTCCTTCATAATTATTTATCGCAGATTTTCTCGTTACTTTGTCTTTACCTTTCCATAAAAAAGTATAAATCAAATGGTTTAATATTTTAATTATATTTTCAGGGGTAGGTAACAAAGATGACATGTGCACAACCTTCTGTAGGAGCAAAGATTTAATTATGGTCACCTTTCCATAAAGGGATAATCCTCTAGAGGACCAGATATTAATTAATTTTTTTATCTTGTAAAGTTTTTCCGTAAAGTTTTTCAAATAAAGCAATTTTTTTTATCGTACGAGAAGAAGATTCCTAGGGCTTTTATGGGATCCTGTGGCCATTTAATTCCAAGTGGTTTCATTTCACTTCCTTTTAAAGATCCTATCCAGAGTACCTTGCCTAACTCCACATGTAAGGTTAAAATATTCTGAAGACAGGCCATTATTTATCACACAACTTTGAATATTTGTATAAAAAGTACTTATCCATCGCTTAAATTCGTGGCCAAAATATTAAAGGCGTCCAGACGGTTAAACAGAAAGTTCCACTCTAAAGTGTCAAATGCCTTACGAAAATCAATAAATATCATCAAACCAGGGATATTCTCTTTTTCTGTGAAATCCATGATGTCAAGAATCGATCTTACTGTCTCACCAATATAGCGATCTTTGACGTAACCAGTTTGATTGCTGTGAATGATATAGGGTAAAACATTTTTAATTCTTGAAGCAATCACTTTCGAGATTATTTTAGCATCAACATTGACCAGCGAGATGGCTCTCCAATTTTCGATTAGCGTGCGATCTTTTCCTTGTTTTTCTATTAAAGCAATGACAGCTTGCTTTTGGGAATTGGACATTTCTTCCTTTACGAAGGACTCGTTAATGCAATTAATGAACGGTTGACAAATAAGATCCCAACAGTTTTTATAGAATTCAATTGGGATTCCGTCATTTCCTGGAGACTTGTTGTTTTGAAAAGTTTCTAAAATCTTTTTGCATTCTTCTATGGTAATCTGGCCTTCACAGGATAGTTTTTGTTCTTCAGATAATTGCGGTATACTTCAATTGTTTAGAAAAGACTTGATAGAATCCTTGTATACCGCTTTAGTTTGTACAAGTTGTAATAAAAGTTTTTTTGTTCGGAAAGTATTTGGTATGGGTCTGTTGTTATAGCGCCGCTAATTACTAATTTTCTGATGTGTTTTTTAACATGATTTCTCTTTTCTAAGTTCAAAAAGTACTTAGTGCTTCTTTCTCCGTGCTCATGCCAGCGAGCTCTTGCACGTACAATAATTCCATTTGTTTTCTCTTCATAAAATAATTCCAGTTTCTCTTTAATTTCATTGAACCGAGATCTGTTGTAATCATTTGGATCTTTTTCAAAACGCCGAGTAGCTTCCTCGTGTTCCTGTTGAATCATCTTTTCTTTGTCATTTCTTTGTTTAGCTTTTTCTTTAGAGTTCCTGATAGCGTGCATTCGAATATTGTATTTACTCCAGTCCCAAACGCAACGTTTATCTGATAATTCTTTTTTCCCCTCTAATTTCCATTTAGGTATGTTAACACTCAGATAATCTAAATATTCTTCATCATCTAATAGCGAAACATCCATTTTCCACATGCCAGGTCCTTTTGCCTCTCCAATTTCGCCAAGGTTTAAACGAATTGCCGTATGATCAGTTCTTATTGCAGGGATAATATCGGTTGAATTTACAAAATCGCAAAGATGATTGGAAATGAGCCAAAAATCTAGACGACACAATATAGCAGGTGATTTTTGACTCCAAGTGTAACTTTTTGTTTGAGGATTTTTAATTCTCCAGATATCGACCAGATCTAATTCACTTTGCAAACATTCCATACTGTTCACGACCGATTTCCTTGGTATCATTATTCCACCACTTTTATCTAAAGTTGGGTTTAATGGACAATTGAAATCTCCGCCTACAATAATGTTCTCCTCGGAATCTAAATTTTCAGTTTGAAGCAAAGTATGCAATTTCTTAAAAAATTGGATCGAGTCTTTATCTTTGTTTGGTGCATAAATATTGACAAGTACATATACTTTATCATCAACTTGAACTTTAGAAATAATAAAGCGCACCAAGGGATCCGGAACTGTACAAAGCACTGTACAAGTCACCTTATTGTTTATCAGTATTGCGGTACCACATGAATTTGGACTACCATGTGAAAAAAGCATTTTTCCGCCCCATTCATGTTGCCATTGATTTTCTGTTGCTTTATTTGAATGCGTTTCCTGTAAGAAAATCACGTCTGCATTCTTTCTGCGACACCATGTGAAAATGGTGCGTCTTTTTTTGAAATTACTAACTCCCCTTACGTTCAAAGAAACTATTTTTAAAGCAGCTGACGAGATTTTAACATCCATAAACAATAAGCTCCAAATCTGAAAGCTAAAATTCTCAGCAAAAGAGTGAAAGTTGAAGAAATTAAGAACAACCATAATGACTTTGTTCCCCATTGTTTTAAGTTAAATACAAACGAGAACTTTCTTCGCTTACAGCTCAATGGTGCGATTGCTACAAACAAACTTCCCACTGAAATAAAACTGAGTAATTTACAACAAGAGAACACACATAAACAAATAAACAAATAATCCACCCCTAAGAATGAAAGATGGAACAAATTAGACTCCATCTAACATTCAGAGTTCCTGCCTTAACTTGTTAGCCGTTGAATGCAATTTGTAAAACTTTCTGCCCGCCAAATCGATATCAAATCACAAAAATAATAATTTATATGGAAATAACCGTAACCTCTCGAAAGGAGAAACGTAATTGAAAGTGCATAGCTTAACCAAACAGAGTATTACACTGGAACGAATTTACCATCAATATAGAGTTTATCCGGTTCTGCTTTACTAAAAGATACCTTCATACCGTTTCTTTTTGCTTCCTTTAACTTCGACATTTTTTTTCGTCGGCGCTCGATAATTTCTTGCGGATAATATTCTAGAACTTTAATCTCGGGGTCTCGAAGATGAAACGAAGCTCTCAATACCATCTCACGATCCTGGTAACGCAGAAATCTTGCTATAATCGGTCGTGTTTTTCCAGAAGCGGGTTTTCCCAAACGATGTACTCTCTGCAATTCAAATTTCTTTTCCGGTTCTTCAAATCCAAGGCCATGCTTCAGAAATTCAAATAGCAGATCGCGTGTATTTATCGCCTCGCTGACTTCTGAGTCACCCTTTGTTTCTTTTTCAGCCAGACCAAAGAATTTCAAATTTTCTCTACGGCTGTAGGCTTCCGCATAAAGTTGCTTCGTATGTAGGTCTTCTTTAACAGCTTCAAGAAACTTCATCTTCAATTTCATGTCATTCACTTCTTTATCTAACCATTTTAAACCTTCATCCATCTGCTGCAGTTTAGTATCAGTGCCACGTGCGTCAGCTTTCAGCTTCGATATGTCGCCTTCCACAATGGCCGTCTTTGAACACAGATTACTCAGAGTTGTTTCGATGCTGTCTAACTTGTATAGCTTTAATAATATTTCGTCAAGCTTCTCTGACATCTTATCGGTTATTTCTAATTCTAGGGCGGGTGAGACTTCAATTACTTCTTCGAAGTCTTCTTGGACTTCACCTTCGTTTTCTTTATGCTCCGTATTCCGTAGTCGCTTATCCGAGGGGGAACTTGATTCAGAACCGCTAGAATCACTACGTTGTGTTGATGTACGCTTCAGAGTAATAGTTTTCTTTTTGTGGAGGGAAATTTTATCCATAGACGGGCGACCTTTAGCTTGTAATAAGCTAACAAGTACGGAGCTCTTACGGACACGTCTGCACCGCCATCTTGCCCGTACCAATCTCTGGTAGCCCATAGATCTAAAAGATTTTGGTTGTCACGTTACTGTCCATACGTACGTGCGTACGCCAATACCTTGAATTATCACTCACAGTGCAAAATTACTGAATGCTAATTGACTGAGACAGAGGGCATTTTTTTCTTAATCAGGAGGGCATTGTATTCAAGAGGGCATGATTACTTGATGCTGATTCGCTGAGCGCTCCTGCATCAAGTTGGTGTCCTGCTAGGAGCGAATTTTGAAAAGGAATTTGCCAAACGCATCGTTTCTGAGTTTGATCTAACGCGGTTATTTCATCTTAACGTGAAAGAAAATCGACAACCAGCAAAGCGCAGTGTTTTGCTGGAAAAGTAAAGGATTTTTCCATCCAAAAATGTATTTATTTGAAGCTTATAAAAACTTTGAGTCGGGACGCCTGGTGTTGCACGAAGCATAGAGTTACAGAACTTCATGGCAGCCAAACTGAAAGTTAATTTCTTCGTTTTGCTTCGGATCGCGTTATTAGTATCACAGGTCACCTTATCAGCGTCAAAAAGAGCGTCAATTTTGTTGGTACGTTAAGTTTTCGCGGAAGGAAGAAGAGTTTTGGATTCAAGAAGTTATTGGAGCTCGTTTGGACACTTGTTTACGTCTTTCTTGATGTAGTTTCACACCGTTGCAAGCTTCGCAAAACAGGTGAATAAAATTAGATTCTTTAAAGTTTTATTTGTAAAGAAATTGTTTTGAGTGAATTAAAGTTACTGTGGTTTGCTTACTATTATAGTAGGCTTTTCTCGTTCTGCAGCTAGCCTGTTCTTTAGTGACAACCGGCAAACCTGTTTACGCGACAGCAAGACCTTGAAAGTTTTCCTTCGTACAGAATTTTGCCCTTTATGAGAAGCAAGCAATCGCAAGTGTACTCGGAAAATTAAATATTACTTTCACTTGTATTTTCAAAGTTTTTCAAGTTGTCAAAATTTTCCAAAACTTTAAAAATACGCGTGAAATTAATCCTTCATTGCCCTCGGGTCCATGCGAATGCGTGTACAGATAAGAGATTAGCACCATTATCATAGCTATACCTTTGATTTTGGGTATCCAAGTTACAGTTAATTGACAGCTGTTAAAACAAGCTATCCGCTGACCAGTCTCATGTGATCATACCGCGGGCTCAGGTTTAGAGCTCATCGAAGTCGGGTGTTTTTTGAAGTTGACCGCTGACCAGGGACGGGGTTTTTATTTCATTGGATCGCGGGCTCAAGCAAGGTTATTACTTTGGGGGAGAAGGAGGAGTACGTGCAAAGGCAAAATTTTGTTGGAAATTAACACCTGGTGCGTTTCTGACGTTTCTTCGTACATATTCCTTGCACAATCGTCTCATCAGTTTGTTAAAATTTAACTGGAAAAAATAGCGAAACCACATGCTGAACAATTACATGCTCACAATTGATCTTTCTTTTTTCTGACCCAAGAAATCCTCTTTTTTCTTTATGGTTAGTTTTTGTAATCAGGAGCTCCGCTTTTAGGCTTGGCTAGGGCTATATATTACGCTGCAGGAGGAAGAGTACGTGCAAAGACAAACATTCGGCTCAAATTAACCCTAGAGCATTGTTGACTTTTATTCAGACTTATTCCTTCACCATCGTCTCGTGGAAAGTCCTTGATATATTGCCTGCGTACTTTCTATAATCTTGGTGACGCTTACAAAGTCTAGTTGGTTAAAATTTAACTGGAAAAAATAGCGAAACCACACGCTGAACAATTACATGCCCACAGTTGAGTTTCTGATCCAAGAGAAACAAACTCACTTTTTCGTTTATGGTTAATTATTGCCATCAGGAGCTCCAGTTTTAGGCCTGGCTAAATTTATATATTATAGCGTGAGCGATGCGAATATGTATTTTTTTGAATTCTACTAAGATTAATTGACTAGTTCGCTCGATTCATTTGCCTGTTGGTTGCACGCTGACGTCAGTTTGTTTCTTTGTCCTTTTTCTCGGCAATTTTGTTTTTCATGTATTCTTCCTATTTGTTTCTTCTTGAATATGGAAAAATCTAAAAATTCTTCTTGAGAAGAGGAAGATAATTCTCTGAGCTACCAAATTTCGAGCTCGTCTCCACCTAAGAGATTTGCTAATTTAAGCGAGCAGGAGTTGAATCAGCTGGTTGGACAAAGACACTTGAAGAAGACCAAAAAAACAACAAACTGGTCTGTATTAACCTTTCGAGGATAGTAATGTATAGCGGCAATTTTAGAGAGAATTTTTCAGCAATTTGGCGATAGTAAAATTCAGCACAAGCTTTCATTGTAAAACTTTTCTGGCGTCGGAAGCCATTTCATGCTTTTAGCAGGGAAACCTTGTTTATGAGAGTTCAAGTTAACAAATATCTGATTTATGTGAAGTCTTACATACGAAATCCTTCTGTTCCAAAGACGTTAAAGATAAAGCTTTACAGACGTTTTATAAAATATTGGTAGCCCGTGATGAATTATTTCAGTTCTCGGGTTTCAGTTTTACTCGATCGTGAACTGAACTCTTGAACGGCAGGTCTTTTCCACGGGTTGCGGGTGACGGGTGGAGGGTAACGGGTGGCGGGTTGCGGGTAACGGGTGGCGGGGTTTTTTTTACTGTACGCTCTATTTCTATTTAAAAAGCTCAATTTCCTTTGTAATCATTCCATTCTACAGAAATTTGTAACAAAATCCTTTAAACACTAACAAAACCAGGTAGCAATACCTGAAAATGTCTACAATAATAGTATAATAAACAAATCTGAAACGGTTTTACTCACATAACGAGAAATTCTAAACGTACGCTAACATAAGAGACGTAACATTCACGGCTATCTTGAAAACAATTTGGGCCATCGCCTTAGCCCAAAAAACTCTGTAGAAACTCTACTTGCTTACGTACAATGAGAAGCCTTTTCAAGCGGTTTGAAACCGCCGTAAATCGAACCGAGAAACATTCCATATTTCACGCAGCACTAAAACCCCTAGACCATTCTTTTTTCAGGCTCTAACTCTTACCCGTCAAAAAATAGCATAAAAGAGCCCTGAAGGACAGCTGTACTGAGGAATATTCAAAATGGCAGACAAATTTAGTCATAAACAGTAAAGGTGGGGTGAAAAAAATAGTCCGCGTACGGTGATTGTTTGATGCGAGCTATTATAAACGTGATATAATTTGCCGGAAATTCAAGTGTCTCTAAAGGCAAATGGCACAAGATGTTTAACTCGAAAGGAGCCAAAAGTTATGTACACTGACAACATCAAATGTGTTCTCCAAGTTCCACATCCGTATGGATGATTTAGACCGTCACCAGCAGCCAAAACGCTTTGTAGACGGTTACAGTTGATCTGATAGAGCTGGAGCGTGAAACTTCCTACAAAATTCGCGCCATAGAAGCTGTTTATTGGACTCTACCAATCTTCCCTCAGTGGCCTCTTCGATTTCGATGTTGTCGTGTGTTGCTAGAGGGGCACATGAACGCAACGGATGGTAATACACCGCCTCTGGAGTTTTTGTGATGCAGATCTTGCTTTCCCCGCTTCGCTGAAAAACACGACAGTCCTTATGCCGCAAGAAAATATCATGTGGGGCAGGCGGAGGTGAATCTGATGCTTTGTCCCGTACACGTCCCTTGCACCCGTAGCATGTTGTAGCCTTCGTCTGAGCAATAAAAACAACTTCGCAGGGAGAATCAGACTCAACTGAGGCTTCAACATCAATGCCATCCCCGTATTGTGACGTACACATCACGGGGAGGATGTTTCTTTCGCTTGCGGATGCTCTTCGTTTCATTGTCTTTCTTTCCTGCCCCATTGGGAATCGTTGCACGAATCATCCTCTCAACTGGCAATTTGTATGATTCGACATACGACCAGAGAGCATGCCAAGGTGATGTGCTACCGCCAAGGTATGAGCACAAATTCCGCATTCGTTGAAACGTGGGCAGTCAACGCAGGCTAATTTCTTTCTCGCTATCTGGACAGTGTTGGAGAGTGGGCTGGATAAGGATATGACTATCCTTCGGCTGTCGTCGTTTGGGAAGGAACCAATACCATTCAACTGGACAATTTTGTCTACGTTGGTCCAGGAACCTTTCAGAAATTCTGGGAGACCTGAATCTTTGAAACTCCCGATTACCTCTGTTTGTGTCAGGGGTTGTTCTTTGTTGTCTTCTTCGATATCCTCTGTGATGGATGTTCCAAGTTTGGCAAGGTGTCTCCCCCGGTCACGCCGGGAAATGTACATTAAGGTCAGGTTAGGTTATGGTTATCTAAAGCACTTAAGCACTAAAGTCGGGTCAATTTTTTCAAAAAAAAAAAAACAGCAAAAACAACAACAAAACGTTAAGAACTAATAATTTTAAAATAATTAAAAGGAAGACAGAGTGTCTGGATTGAGCAAAATTGTTTCATTAGCAGGAAAATCAGGCATCCGGCGGCCTTTTGAAATTTTCGCCGAGTTTGACAGAATTTTAAATTGGGTTATTTTTTATTTTGCCTTCTAAGCAAGTTCAATATTACATTGAATTGGTCGGAGATTGTCACCCGCCACCCGTTACCCGTTACCCGCCACCCGTTACCCACCACCCGTTCCCGCCACCCGCCAACCGCCAACCGCCACGCCTAACTTATCATTTTATTTAAAACGAAGTGAAAAGGAAAACGTAACACACAAACCTGCTTTTGATGAGGAGCTTCTCAAACAGCTCAAAGCCAGGGCTGTTTGTTCGCTTTCTACCTCACTCTCGCTTTTAAGAAATGTCTGGTTCCATATTGTTCTACTCTTTTGTCGAAGAGGCCGTAATGGACAGAGAGCTAAACCATGCACCAAAAGTTTGTCTTCGGAAAACCGATCCAAATCAGTTAACTAACTTTTGAGAAACGTTTTTCAGACAGCAATTTTCGTTTGTTGTCAGTTTGATACCTAGATTCTGACTGAGCAGTTTGAAGTTGTTGGAGATCGAGAAAACTTAAACTAACGCACTGCGATCCAAGAAAAATGTTGATGGGTCGCTCTGTCTGATTTTTGAATGAACATTTTCGTGCGGTTGATCGTGCTTTGACTTCATGTTAGCGGGATGAGATTCAATAAATATTTTTATCCGATACGAAAGATGTTAAAGCCTCAATGTTATAAAAGAAATGGTAAACGTGCAGCGTGCAACTATCAAGTTATGGATGTACTTAGGAGGTTTGCTAAGCACTCAAGAAGCTAGAGTAGGTGAATCCTTAGTGAATGCATTATTCATTTTTTAGTTGAAGCCACTTGTGTGCATCAACCCAGTCATTGAGGTAACACTGAATACCATATGCATTCTCCAAGCCTTCTTTAAAGCCTTCCTCGCTGAAGCTCCTCGCAACCGAAATCTGGAATAATAAGAAACAATTGCAGTTAATAAGCTTTCACTAATCAATACAATCAAAACAAATAAACATACATAAACAATAAAGGTGTGGCTGCCTGGAGTACCCATAAGTGCTAGTGGAGCTAAGCAGCCAGTTGACATCAGCGTTAAATGAAAAGAAATTATAGGTAAGCAAGATAGAACAAATACACACATAAAAGAAAGGAAACGAAGAGACAAAAATGCTATCACTATGCTATTAGAGAAGTCTGGAGTAATTAAATTTATATATATGTATAAAGTATTAATTTTAGAGAAGTACACAATTAATAGCTATAGCTTGAAAATACATTTTTTCCTTAAATAAGCTGCAGTATGCTTAGTATTCCAATACCTTCAAACATTTCCGAAAATATTGTAAAATTTGAACTTCCACTAATGTTCGGAAGTCTTTGGCGAGCTTCGGGTGATTTTTGCCAATCTTAAAAAATCATCGGCAATTTTCGGCAATCTTACGTAATCTTTGCAAGGGTTCGGGTTATTGTCGGAGGTGTTCCAAAATATTTGGATAATAATCGACGATCTTCGGAAATATTCGGAAAACGTCCAATTACCTTCGGCTATGCGGATGAACTTAGTCCACCTTCGAAATACCTCGGATTATTCAATCAGAATCGAGTAATTTTTTTCAAGTGTATTATTGTCACACGCCTTTGTCAACTATGATTACGAGATAAAAATCTCGAGCTCAAAACGAGATGAGATGTTCTTTTTTTCTCCTGTTTACTGTTTGTCATCTATCTCTTACTTGACTTATAATGACTGTTCTATCCCTTTATTTTATGTTCTGACTATGCCAGGAATTTCGTAAACTGATAACGTCTCTATTAGACTTGTACAAATCGCGTATTCATCATAATCACTTTTTTTCTGGATATCGTCAATTTTTTGTGTCTGTAATAACTGACCATGGAGACAAAACATAACTATGGCTGCAGATCTTTTTAGTTACAAAAGCTTGAGGTTAAGGTTATGTTTTAAGTGGGATTTTTGAGAAAAAGGAAATCAACTGTTTTCTTCCAACACGATGCCCCCATTCGCATGATTTTCTACTAGTCTAAGGCTCTCTTAGTTTGAATCTTCACTTCGCTTTCCTTGGCTACTTGCACGATTTTCTAAGAAAATACTAAAGCAGCTGGTACTATTACCAGCTGTCTTTGAACTCTAACATTGCTCAATCGTTTACCGTCTCGAGATACCAGTCAGGGGATGATCCATAATTGTCACGCTTAATGCTCACACTTCGTAGCGCTCCAATGTAGTCCTTGCCTTGGAAAATAAAGGTATCTTCACTGAAAAAAATAGTAAAGAACGTCGATCAAAAATTTCCCATTATACTGAAAAGGCTAGTATTTAAAGGGATGATTTTGAAAATATATCGTGCCCTGGAATTTTTTTTGCTGGAATTAGGAAATTGAGATTACAAAGACTTTCCATACATAGAATGCATAGAAAGTGTAAAGGTATAATTCTGCCAAATAACAGTCGATCAACAATACAAGGTCATTTTAAAGGTTATGGTAGTATTTCAGCCCCCCCAAAGAACCATTTTTAAGACGTTTAAATTTCTAAACTCAAAGGAGTCTATTTATAGTAGGCATAGAGTGGAACCATTGACAAAAGACTCCAGAAATATTTTTGTACTAGTGCAAAGTAGACACTGGCTAATTAAATCAGACAACAAGGCTAATAACTAATAACTGACAATGGAATATAGCCGCAGTGAACTTCTCAAATGGTCACGTAGGAAGTCTAAGCCATTAAGGTTACCGTATACCTTCAGGTCGGCAATTTTCTTCAAATTTGGATTTTTGGGTCAAAGTGGTGGTCGAAGAATAATCTCTAATTTCTGAAAAAAAAAATTGAAAAAGACTAAATATTGGCGGAGAAATGGCGGTTTTACGTTTTCGCCGGAAGTAAAAGTTTACCTCTTGATTGACAGCCCTATGGCGCGTATGCAATCAACCGAGACGATTTTCGCGGGAATTACCTGTACGGGTGTCACGAATTGATTACTCAGTTCATCAGCATTGTTGCTCTGACTACCAAGCATTTTTGGTATTAGGTGTACTTCTATTAGGTTATAAGTAAACATAGACCACGTTAAAAACATGGACGAGTTCGAAAAAGCGAAGAGAGCGAAGAACGAATGAATACATACATCAATGAGTGAAAAACCGAAAGTTCGCCACGCAAATGAAGCTATAGCTATCGTATAAGGAGGGCAAAAAATTAGAGGTAAGAGAAAAAAAAGGTTCTGTAAAAATTTGGGAACTTGCCAGAGACTCTTCTGATGAGTCCGATATCGACGAATCATTGGACTCATTGAGATCCATTGAAATATTATCCACGCACAGTTGTTCCGCCGCGCATTCTCTTATTTGTTTTCTTCGCTCAGCCACTCTGGCGATCGTCTCCTTTTTCGTCTTCCCCATTTTGCCAGAGTGACCAGCTTCCTGAAAAACCGAGCTACAGAGAAATGATCTCTCCGCCTTCGGCGCCTTGAACGCCTTGGAGCTTCGCGACCAGGAGGTTAACGGTAGTAAACTTTCCCTGAACTGATTGGCTCAGTTATCTGAGAACCCAGTTGAAGGAGTTTGTGGGTGGAGTCTGTTTGTGAAGCAGAAGATTTTGCTTAACGCTGTTTTCGCGAATAAATTTTTTCGCTTGAAGCAGACACTTTAACGAGTTCTAACTCAAAGGGAATTTGTTCAATTGCCCTCAAATTTGGACAGTAGCTAGTTTAACATATAAACTATCGAAACTGCGAATTGTTAATTACGAAATACTTTTTCTTCGAGAGCGATTTTTGTACGATCACTCCACATTTTTTTAATCCTATTTCGAAAATTTTCTGTAACTTTTTACTGCGATTGAATATGGCAAAACGAAGACACGTTTTTTTAGCGCATTGGGGCCCTGAAACCGAGGAAAAAATTAAATTGGCGAACAACAAAATTCGCTTTGACTTGTTGCTTTCGAAAGGTGATTCGGGTGCTCGCATTTAGTGGTAGTAAAAAATTCGACAATTCATTTTATTTCAAAATTATTGGTATAGTTTGATAGCCAGCTCTATAAGCTATAATTTGATATAGGAGTTTAGGTATCTACCGCTTAAACTGCACTCGCTACATCGCTTGCGCGCGAGACACCGCTGAAGGTATACTGTAACCTTAATTCGATAAAAAGTAATGAATTCAGATTAAGCGTTGTAAGCGTTCACAGTTAAAACAGTGTGCGTAATGTTTAATTTAATGTGAATTAAAGAGCAGGTTCCGTGGTGAAAGACTGCCACACCTAGTTACCTTCCTTTCTCACGATTATCCTCTTCGTTATCAATTTCTTTCTCTATGTATCCTGTTGTTCCGTTGATCCTGATATACACGTTTGCATCTGTGCCGGCGCCGTCAACAGTCCCAGTCTTGACGACCACTTGGTACCACGTTAAATACACTGCTAAAGTGAAAGAAGCAAAATATTGAGTTAAGTAGAGAGGTTGGTCTATATTTTTCCTTAAAACAAACCGCTGATGTTCAACTGAGTTATTAATCTATTGTTTGAGTTTCTTGTATGTATGAAAAAACTTTGCAAGGTTTAAGTTTATTTCTTTCAGTCGAAATCATCCTTTGTCTTTGGAATTTGTCGATTCTAACGATAATAATCAGTTCTAACGCTACCATGCTGGGGACACAGTTGCATCATTTCGTTTGCCGAACTCAAGAAATCACACTCGTGTAAAAGGAATAACAATAACAATAAAACTATTAACGTGTCAAACCATGTAGCCTGAGTGAAACCCATACTAATAAGGAGACACAGACTGATACAAAATGCAAAAGTGAGAAGACTAAGATATCTACACTTAAATATGAATGATACAAAATGAGGTCTAAACTGTTGTAAAGATAAAACTTAACATTACAGGTAATATATCGAACGCTGATCTAATGTAAAAAGAATCAATTAATTTTACTAATACGATTTAAGAGTATCATGTTGAGCAGAGGATACAACCCTTGCAGCCGGCCTCTGTGAACTTGGTTTAATCTTTGCCACGAATGCGCGTTTAAAACTCATTAAGTGTTTTGCCTGATCTGTCATCCGTTAACAGTTTTCCCCATAATTTGGGTCCTAAGTATCGCAGTGAGTGCCTACCGTACGCTACAGAGTTATACCTAGCAGTGGAAAACTCAGATTGCCTCAAATTGTACGTGGAGTTTGCTCAAGTTTTCAAGTTGAGTAAATCCATATTTTTGTCCGATGCTATTACCATTATAAATGTTATAAATTAATTTTAGTTCGCAAATGAACGACTATAGTCTTGCTTTCGTACGCAGTAATACCGATGCTTACCCACTTCACAATTGTCTCCAGTCCATGACTTTTTGCACACACACGAATAGGTTTGATTTTCCGCTTTGAACACACAAGAACCACCATTTGCACAGCCGGTCATTAAACAGCCCTGACAGAAGCAACAATTATGTAAATTTCTTGATGTTTAAAACAAGGAGGCTAACATACATTCCTTAATCAGTCACGCAAAGCTCCGACTTCTGGATGAGTCCCGCCATGATTTTTCTTGGTACTGAGCAAGCAAGCATGCACAAAAGAAAAGCTTTGAGGACGTAGTTGTAAGGTAGGCATGCACGAGAGGGTATGAAACTTTCACCGTCGCATCGTGTGCAATGCTTTTGCAAACTGTCCCAACTAAAACCCATTTTTAAGCCTGATCCGTTTCGTGTAAACCAGCTTGTGTGCTGCCCTACAACATGCGTATCTTTATATTGCGACGAAACAATTCACCTGCGGAGATGTATGGTGATGCCTTGTTATAATTTTAAACTCAAAGAAGAAACATTTACGTTAGGACAGCTGTCGGTATAAAGAAGGTATTTCCTGAGATGGGCAGGCAATATACTGACGCTTGCCGTAACATTCGTCTAAGGTTGTGCAACACATTTTTGCCAAAAACTGGGGACCTGAATATTTTATTTTATATAAGTAAGATAGATTCTCTATTTCTCTTGAAAATCACATGAGTAACAGTGTAAATGCAAACTTTGTTATGCCAGAAAAGAACACCTATATAAACTATTTTTTCAAAATAAAAAACCCACAATTCAGGGAAGATTCTCCCTGCAATCTTTCTTAATATGTGGCTACAGTTTCCTAGACTGGAAGAAGTTCTCTATCTAATCATAGTTCGGCACGGATAGCTAACTTTCAATTTCACTTACACTTAAATTCCTAAAAGAAAACGAAAAAAACTTCAATGCCGCTGAACTTAGAGAAAACATTTTTTGTTTATAAAATATGAGCAGTGCATGAGTAAAGTTCACTCTTCTAGTTGCTTTGAACTATTCACACCCGAGACACACAACAAAACGATAGCACGCATGCGCGTTTGAAGAGAAAGAAGACTTTCCGCCATTAAGTGTGATGCATCTTTTGACCGATTGCCGAAAAATTTATTTCTTATGCCCTCAGATACTTGATTGCCTGACAGAATGGTTCAATTACGATAGATTTTTATGAATTTGTAATGAATATTTTGTATTAAAACTATAAGATTGAAAACACATTAATTCTAACGCCGGAGGTGTACAACAAAGTGACCAGCTCCCAATTGGCTTATTGCACCGGTATCGTAGAGGTCATGGGTTCGAATCCCGTTCAAGATGGAATTTTTTTCAGCCTTTAATTTCACAACTCCCTAACCCTCGGACTTACAGGCTAACTCATACCGGAACCGTAACACAAGGGGAAGGAGGTCGATGGAGCCCCTCCTCTGGGATCTCGTTATGTTATGGCACAGCGAAAAAAAATTATATCGATCAGATAGCCCTAAGCATCCTCTACAAGATGAAACCATTTTTGTTGGTTATCAGGTAATATGACGTCAATGACGTCATTTGACCCGCTATCTTGGATCCGCCCTCTTGGTTTTCACCAGTTTTTAAAAAAGTCAAAAAAATAAGCCAGATTGCTTCTGAAATATTCAAATTTGTGAATTTCTACAAATTGATGTAGAAAACTGTAAAAAAATACGGAATTATGTCAACAACAAAAAAGGTACATACACATATGACAAACAGCTGCTGAAAGTTTCAGCCCCTTCGAGTAAATTGGTTTTCCAAAAATTTGAAAAAAACCTTTTGGGGGGTTCCCTCCCCCCCCTTGTACGTCCGGGGTTTAATATGTGCGTATAATTGCGATGATCAATCGTGTCTTCATATCTTTTTCTGCAGTTCAAATATATGATATTTCCTTTATTAAATTTTTTTTGACATTAGTTATTGATGGCACAGGCTGTTTTCCAAAATTTGTATTCTCGTATTAATGCGAATGCAATTAAGGATGTGCAATTCGAGTGATCTTTGAAACTCCTCTCAAAATTGCACGAGCCGTATAGTTAAATATCACAAGTAGTGTAAATCTCTTTTTGTTTTTCGAGATTTCACAGGATAAACTATTTATTATATATTTTCCCTCGATATTTACAAAAAGACGGAGTATAAAGTCGTTGGGCGTGCACATGACGCGAGAGTGGTTTGTTTACTTATCGCCAGGTGTCAACTACTACACTGTCATTTTCGTCGCATAATTTGCAAATAAAACTGATAAAACTACCAGCTATTGTAGAACATAACTTTTTAAGTATTACGTTTCTTACCTTCAGAAGCATTGAGAATGTAACCCCCTGCTGATCATTTAACTGGGTGTTTTCGTTGATCAGCGTGTTGTCGTGCTTGTTAAGTTCACACGTTTTTTTGCCGTCCTTCTTGGAAGACACCTTGAAGTTTGTGGAACTGCACCATGCGTTTCTCAAACACGACTGGCTGCAAGACATCAAACTTGGAGACTCAAACCATTTGACAAGGTGTCCCGTAAGCCGCTTATTTTCCCGCGTTATGAAGTACCCTAAATGAGATGTGGAATCTTCATCTGCGGCCAAAACCCAGCTGTATATGGTCCCTTGAAAGAGAAAAAATAACAAAGCGTGTTTTGCTTCCATTATAGACAAGAGTCAAAGGGATGGCGGATGCTGATCATATAACAGTATATTTTGGTGCTTATACGACGTTGTGATTGGCCATTTCAGTTTGATTAATATTCGGATCCCTTAACTACGCAAATAATTAATGAGCCAACGGGTGGGCTATTTATTATTCAGCCATGTTGTGTAACAACCTAGCATTACTGAAAAATATACATATTTATCTTTACTTGAATTTCCCGTCTATTGGTGGTTATGTAGAGAACTTTTTTTTTATTTTAAGGAAAACGACCAATTTTAATTTAACTTACACCTTTTCACGTTCTGTTGTTACTATTTGTCTTAATTAGCATTTTTGCCTACTTATTATTCAACTTGCTTTGTAATCATTCATTCAACTGAAGATGACAGAAGCTCTGTCGAAACATGTCCTGCAAACTTAAAAAATTGGTCGTTTTCCTTAAAATCTTTACATGTCTGCTGCTATCTAGACCTTTTTTTTTTATCTTTTTAACTTTTGTTTGTCTTAGCTTCACACACCATCAAATTATTACTAAGCATATGCCGACAGCCCCTTCCTACATGCAAAAATACTAAATGTGATATTTGACGTCAGTTCGACTTTCAGTCGCCAGTAATTAAATTCTTTGAATATTTCAACATTTATTGTTATGGCTTTTTATCTTCCACGGGTATGACGGTTTCGTAGAAATATCTCTGCATGGCTTGCTGATGTTGCAGGAAAATGCACTGCCTTCCGATTTGTGTTTCTTTAATCACAGTCAAGTAGAAGGACTAAGTTCAAAGTATTAGACAAACTGCCAAATCAGTTTGAAGCAGGTGATCGACGGGCCGTAATGTAACGGCTTCTTTTTTAATTTCTAGAGCTATCTACACGCAAGTCAGAATTTTCATCTATCTCGCTCATTTATTAATCCCTATGAATCCTTCGCTTCTGACCAGATTTCAAATGGTCATTATATATCATCAGGAGCCATAATCGGGGACGGAGACCGTAAGTCTTGGGATCCGCGCGCACCTATGATATGGTACAATTTTTCTATTTTTAGAACAAATTGCGCCATCCTGACGTCATATATCCTCGCGGATCCACGCACATGTCGGGGGCTCTCGCGTGGATGTTGTCACGTTGAGTGATCAAATGATGAGAGTTGCGAAATTCTCTTGCAGATTTTTCACAACGATGGCCGGGAATAAGAACCAGGGCTCTTACATGTAGTTTTTTGCTCTGAGCCAATGGAAAAGGTGACTTTTTCAGGGTCGAAAACATTGGATTTCGCGCTGTGAATGAATAATATCTGCTCGCGCTAGTTGAATGTGTAAGCTTTTGCGCTTGCGCTTGTTCTGTAAAGAAAAGTTATGTAAGAAAACTCTTTACTCTGGTATCGAGGTAATTTGTGAGTTTCCCAAACAATGCTTAATCGTAACCAAACCCTGATTTGACAGTTTCTTATTGTTTCTGTTTGTTTGGCGAGTTTGCAAAAGTTTTTGAAAGGAAAGTCTGACGCGTACAGGTAGCTCATTTGCATAGTGTAGCGCGTGCACTTTCAAGTCCGAGTCCGTGTTTTCAATTGTCAACAAATCTTGACAAAGATTTCTTTCGTTGTCTTTTGTGCCAAGATGCTGCAACAATTTTCACCAACGCCAAAAGGCTACTAACATCATGTGTGTTTCTTTAACATAGTGAAATTTTACACTGCGAAAATAAAATAGACAATGAGTTTTGATAACTCAACCAACAAAATCGAAATCTTTATTCGAGTTGATTAAAGGAAGTGTCATCATAATTTTGCTGATTGTTTCTTGCCTTATTCACATATTTTCAGCGAAGCTTTTAATATTTTCTCAGACATTTATCAACCCTAAACATATTTAAAAACGAGAGATATTATATGAGTTCGATATACGTTTTCACACGAAAGTGGGGAGGTGCAATTTGTCATGTTTTACTGACTGTAAAAAACACGCACCGGCTCTTATTCATCGACAACAGACAATTTATTGGATTTTTACACAAACAAAACTGAGCAGCATCTACATACATAAACTGCATTGTCACTTATTGAGCCTTGATAAAGCACCAAGCGTTGCTTACAATTCAGGCAATTATTATTAATTTTTTTTACTGCTCGGTCGAGATAGACTCCGGCGAAATCGTCGCAAGCGTGTGGCAAGAGGAGGGAAACTTTGAAGTCCTGAAACGCTGCTATATCCAAATATATCCAACTAGTTTTTTGCTGTTTTTTTCGGAAAAGCTGTTAATCTTCAACATATGTGAAACTTAGAGTGGAGTAATGTGGAGCTCTTGTAAAAGAAGCCGCGGAACACGACTTGGTCAGTAATATCAAAAAGCGGCACATAACTAAATTCGACACTGTCTTACTTCATTCAAACTGGAGCAGCTTACGACGAAAATGCTGAAGTAAAATTCCAACAGACATGAACGTATTGAGTTGTGGGCCAAAAGGATCAAACATTTCGGGAATTTCGGGCGCCATTTCCCCGCGCTACATCCGCATAAATCCTCGCAGCATGTACGCGCGTGTGCCGCACGGGATGGCGCAATTTGTTCTAAAAATAGAAAAATTGTCCCATATCAAAGGGACAGCCCCAATACTAGAAATAGCGCGCGCTTACGGTCTCCGTCCCCGATTATGGCTCCTGATATCATTTATCAATGTCCTACGTACCTCCAGATGCCGGAAAGCTAATCTTTTTGCTACTGGTTTGTTGCTTGACTATTTTTCCAATAGAACGAAATTAATTAAACAATTATTTGCAGGCAAATTAGGAGCGTCTCTATGTCACATTGAATTGATATTGTGAATTATACCTAAGAAACAAAATGTACCAAGAAAGTCACACACGAAAACTAGTACATAGATGGGCATTATCAGAAAGCCAGAATGGCTCAGAGTCGCTCGGTCTGCACATTATTTTTGAGTTATTTTATTTATTTATTTTTCAATTTTTTTAATTTTTAATTTTTTTATTTTATTTTGTTCGTCAAAAGAATTTCTGTTAGGAGTGGCGACGGCCTGTGTGTCGAACAAAGAATATATGTAGGTATGTCACACCAATCGGATTGCAGCTACTGTGATCAATAACCGATCAACGTGATGCTTATAAAAATGTGATGGCTCGTGTGCCAGAAGAGGATTTGCTTCCATTGGAGAGCGGCCATTTTGTTTACTTACCACAATTGCTGCTAATCTCGCAATCTGATTGGCTAATTTGCCGTTGTCGATAACAGTTCAGACCACGCTGCTCGCGTCAATATGTTGCGCAATGCCTTTTTCAGCTCGCGCTCTGAAAAAAAAACGTTTTCTTTGACGTTGATATTGTAGTAAAAAAAGACAAATCGAAATGTGGTTTAGCGTGGTCTGTACTCTTATCGACAACGATACGCGTCATCACTGTAATGAGCGCGTATCGTTGTCGATAAGAATACAGACCACGCTAAACCACATTCGATTTGTTAATTTTCTAATAGTGGTACTGATACTCATACTGATGCTCAAAATCTGCTTCCGGTTATGCTGAGTTTTCTGAATATTTGATCGCATCGCACACCACACAGCAGTTAGTTAGGAATCTTTCAATTATTTTTATACTCAGCTCAGGTCTTCATGTAATGACTGAACGAAAAATAAACTAAATCAAAGTCATTTTTGAGCCCGAAACGAGACTGAACAGACACTTGGTCCAATAACTATTACTAATATCTACCTTCCGTTCCCTCGGAAACTAGCCAGCTGAACTATTTTTTAGTAATGAAGCTCTATCAGTTTCCTCGGAAGTTAGCCAGCTGAACCATATTTCAGTAATGAAATTTTATTGCTTTTTCATTCATGGGATAATTTTCCCTTACTATCGGTAACACCAATTTAGAACTTCAAATTAAGTATCTCACTTTCAATTAATTTCCCAAGTTTGTTCTATCTTAAGGTTATTCCCCTGAAATAAAACTGTCAATAGATTTTTGTTCAAACTTTGTCCAATGAATATTTATCATATGAGGACTTAAATTATAAAATAAAAAGGGGGGTGCTCATGCTCGTTAAGGAGCAGTGAGGCATTGAAAATGTCGCATTTTGGCGTTATATAATGCTTATTACAAGAATCCAAGTTACATTGTATTGTAAAATCTTTGTGAGCCCAGACTCATGAAAACACGCCTCAAACTACAGTCAATACTTGTGTCCGACACAAATAAACTTTTTAAGTTTGATTTTGACGGACAGCTGAATCCTTGTTAAAATATTGAAATCAAATTGCTTGCCACGGCTATCAAACTGCAAAATGGAAAAGACTACAGTGCAGCTGCTATTTTCCGTATTTCTTCAATTTTTCTGACGCAAAGTTAATGATTAGTTGATTAAAACGACTGAAAAAATGTTGGGGTGACCAAGCTCGTTAGTGAGCTATAGCCATTTTTCAACTGACAGAGCTCAATATCAAGGCAAATCCGCCATGTTTTCAATGTGCGCGTGCACGAGCGCGCGCTAATGACGCCACAAATTATACACAGTGAGGATGCGCAATGCAAATGTGACGAATCACCTTAATGTCAAGCTGTGAATTTTAATCTTAAACTCTAATTTTAATTTTGAAAACGTCGTAGCCTTGTTTAGCATTTCCTATCTTAATTAAAGTACTTTCGGCTTGTATTGTATGTTAGAAGTTGCATTGTCATGTTGCAAACACTTGACGTGTAAAGGATGATATGTAAGGAAGTGCGTTGTAAAGCTTATTCGATTACATTGATTACATCGACGATTACAACGTCGAGTACGCCGACGATTACGATTACATACCCGACTTAATCAAAACTATAACAAAATTCTCGAACGTGATTGGCTATCAGCAGCTCGATTTGAGCATTAATTGGACAGTGTACGTGTCATGCTCGTAATTGGACATTGTAATAGGACAGTGTACGTGTCATGCCTGTGTAACTGGACAGTACGCGTCATTTTGCAGGCGCTGTTGCGGTACACTTTGTTGAGTAAACTGCTGTGTTTTTCAGCATTCATAACGACGTTTAATCCTTCAGCGATCAATCGATGGTTTGTTCGTTTCTCGAATTTTGTCATAGTTTTGATTAATTGGTAACAGGGCATCGTGTCGTCCAATTCGGTCAGTAATCATACTCGTGATCAACAAATCGGACTCCCGCTTCGCGGTCGTCCGGTTTGTTAATCACTCGTATGATTACAGACCGAATTGGACTCCACTCAGTCCTATTACCATTATTTATCAGAGTGCAGAATAAACTACTGTTGGACCAAGTTTTATCTCTTCCTTGACGTCCGTAGTGAAGACCATTGAAGTAGATCCTTGTGTACCAGGAAATCGTGACGACTTTCCGTTCCCGCAAGCAAGTTAAGTGCTCTCCAGGGTTAGATTCCCCCAGTTGTCAGTTCAAGTGTCCGTTCAGAAATTAATAGTGTTTGCAGGAAAAACCTATCGTCACAACATGTAGAGGAGTATAAAAATTCCAGTCTTGAAGCAGTCACGAATAGTTTAATCTTACTCTTTCTCAGCGACAGTATTATAGCGTGAACAATGCGACTACGTAGCATGTTGTGATTTCAATGGTAATTTTCTATGTTTAAAATAAAATTCGCTTTTCCGAAGTTGACTGGACAGTTTAAAGTATAGCTTTCACCTGCATCAGGTTGCCTTGGACATCTACTTTCATTTTTGTCTAAATTTGTTCGCTAAAACTTTTCGAAGTAGACTCGAATCGAAGTGTAGTAATGTGCTCGTAATTAAGTGATTGTAAGTGTCATGCAAATTTATCAGAGGGTGGCTTTATTCCGGTGAGGTTGACATCTGTGACAAATTTCACAACTGAATGTTAATTAGGTTTATGTTAATCCGGTTAAACATGACAATCACGATGACCATGTACGGTGACTAATGAACAACTATTCTTGTCTTTCACCAGGCATCTTCTTTGAACAGTCCTACTCGATTTCTGTTTCGTTGTTATTGTTGAACATTGTTGTTGCTGATGTCGTTGTCGTTATCGTTGTTAATTGTTGTTAGATTTTCGGTTTAAAGACACTTTTGTCAAGTTACGTGTAATACCTTTTACAGTTCCGATACAACCCCGGTTTTGTTTTCCATTTTTTCGTAGATTTTCTGGCACCACAAAAATATCTACATAAGAAGGAAAAAAGGCAAAAAAAACAAAAAAAACAGTGAATAACACTTGAAAATTATTCCCCGCCATTGCACGATATGCTGGCTATAGAAATAGTTACCTCAGTTTGGCGCAAAATATCCACGAATACTTGATGGTAGACGTTTTTGTTTTTTTTTCTTTCAGGAACAAATCATAACTAAGGGGAAATATCCGTTCATATTTTTAAACCAATGTAGGCTATTACGTTTATTAATCTTCAATCTTTAATCTTTAACAATGCAATCATAAAAAGTTTCCCGGAACAATTCCTTAAAAAGAAAATTGTCCTCAAGCAGACTTTGCGTCTCTTCCATATTTATTAATTCTAATCCCACGAATAAAGAATGATCTATACGTGTGCAATATACCGTGAAAAAGAGTCTCCTTGAGAATAGATATTGAAGTCTTTCTGCAAAGAAACGAAACAGAACTTTTATAAATAAATGATTGCTACAGGGCAATGTTCTAGAGTACAGTTCGTGCTCTTCATCGTGTTTAACTCGCACCGTCACACGGTCGCGGTCCTCCCTCATCCGCTTGCAAGATAGATCCAAGAGCTATTTTGTGTATCTGACATAAAATTATATTATGAGCAGGCCCTCTCTTTGGCCTCTTGAATGAAGCATGCAGCCTTTTTTCGATCGCACTACATCTCGCATTAACTAATAGGGTCGAATGCCGTTGTAGTTAGACGTTATCACGGTCCGTTTGTCTGTAAGATCGAAATTCTGTCCGCTGCGTCAGTCGTCAGTCACACGTCTTTTGTATGAACACTGAATACCATATGTATTCTCCAGGCCTTCTTTAAAGCCGTCCTTGCTGAAGCTCCTCGCAACCGAAATCTGGAATAATAAGGAACGAGCGCAGTCGATAAGCTTTCACTGATCAATACAGGTAATAACAATAAACATTCTACTAAGCAGTCGCCTAACAACTTAAATTTAACTGATATAAATCTAATATCGTTCTACCACGAATGCCGTTCTCTGATTGGCTACGCTACTCACTATCTATTCTGTTGTAGACAGTGAATAACCTACGGTGTGGCATGAAATTTTTGCGGGACTTTTATTTTGCGGGATGGCGATTTTTTTAGGTTTGCGGGAACAAATTTTTGCGGCTCGAATTGACTGAAATTTCCACTGAGAACTAATTTGCGGTTTCCTTTTCAGGCAGCAAAACATCAACAAAGATGGAAATGTAATATTTTCAACTTTTATTACTTTTTTAGGTGAAGCAACAATCTACACTTCTCAGACAGTTTGACGTGACCTTTTGACTGCTTTGAGTCCGTTTCTTGTGCCTCGGAGAATGGAAAAGTGATGAACGAGCTACCGTATTTGTTCAGCTCACACGTTCCTTTGCCGTGCTTCTTGGAAGACACCTTGAAGTTTGTGGAACTGCACCATGCGTTTCTCAAACACGACCGGCTGCAAGACATCAAACTTGGAGACAAGACGTCTCCGCATGGCTTGCTGATGTTGCAAGGAAAACGCAGCATCCTCTTCATTTGCGTGTTATAAACACAATCAAGTAGTAGGACTAAATTCAATGTATGAGGCAAACTGCCAAATCATTCTATGGCAGGTGACGGGCCGTAATAAATACTTTTTATTTAACTCACCCCCGAGTCCTAGAACTCTCTGACAACTCACCATTTTCATCTGCCTAGCTTATTTTTTAATCCTTATGAATCTCTTTGCATCGGACTGGATTTCGTATGGCCGTTATGTCTTATTTACCAATGTTCTGCATACGTCCAGATACCAGAAAGCTAATTTTGCTCTAGCAGCTTGGTACTTGCCCATTTTTCAAATAGAAAGGAAAGATAGAAAGAAAGATTCTAGCTATTGCTCGTGCAGTTGTCAAACGTCTCTCTTCTTGGTAAAATTGTTGATGTGAGCAACATCCCTTAGTTTGTCGTCCAGAAATTTTCAAATTTGTGGTTATATTATCTAAATGATATGCAAACACTTCATAGCTGACTTTGTTCAAGAGAAAAGTGCAAGTTTTAGCTCATTCCCCAGCCCCCGTAACCATGCTGAATTTTTATTTGGTCCGGAGGGAGTACTAAGTGCTCGCGCTGATTTCAATTATTTTCTCGCAATTAAAAACGGCATTCAAGCAAAAGTGGTCAATCTTGATGATTTCCCCCCAAAAAAACTATCAAAGAACATTTTTGAGGAGCAATTAATTGGTCAAGTGACTTGGCGTTTCTATGGCAACCATGTTTTCTAAGAGTGCTTCAACCAAATTTGGTAATTTTTTAAAGTTCATATTTTTTGGGAATCAATTTTGGAGCTGGTCTGACTTTAAATTCTAAAACTCTTTAAATTCAAGATAGCGGATCCAAGATGGTGGACATTTGCAAATGTGTGACGTCATTCTGAGCAAAAGAAATAACAAGGTAAATACACGGTGGGAAAGCAGAACATTTAATCCTGATTAAAAGGTGACAAAGGTAGACGCGCTCAATTCTATAACACTTCCTCCTTATCCTCTAGTTTATCTTCCAATTCTTCGTCAAACAATTGCTCGATGATCTTTCTTTGAAAATTTCCTGCTCTTGATCTTCTGAGGTCGGCGTGTTGCTTCCGTCCGTCTTACCACGACAACGGCGTCGGCGACGACGTGTTCGCTAGGCATCGCTGAAAAACAGACAAACAAACAAACTAGTAAATAAATTCGTATATAATTTTGGTTAGAAATTTTATGAGTTTGATTTTAAGATTGAGAAGCATCATTTTCATAGCTGTAAATAAGCAGCTCAAAGGCTTCACAATTATGATTCTTGTGGCTCCTGCCGGACTAACTGAGAGATTGTCCCTAAAAATTCTTTAGATTTTCTCAATTCTTGGTCGACGATATTGTTATTCCACCTGCAAAAGAGTATCGATGGTCTTAAAGCCGTCACGAATAGATTAATTTATTTAAATTACTCTCTCAGTGACACTACTGTAGCGTGAAAGATGCGACTACGCAGCTTTTTGTGGTTTCAAGAATAATTTTCGATGTTCAAAAGATTTCAAAACAAAATTCTCTATGAAAACATTACCAGGCAGTTTAAAGTGTAGCTTTCAAATGCCTCCGGTTCCTTCGGATGTTTACTGAATCTTCGTACTTTCAGTTTTGCCTAACTTGAATTTGTTGGCCAATGCTTTTGATGAAATGATTGTGAGATTAAGTTTCATGCATCTGTAGCGGGATTTCTTTGATATTTTTAGATGGCTTTGCGAAGTCTCTTCGGCGAGATCCACACCTATGAAAATTTATGCTTTATGTTATGTTTTTGTCCATCAGTCAATACGATAATCATGTACGGTGATTTTTAAACAAGGAGATGATTAAAACAACAAGCTGAAACTTGAGAATCACGAATTGCGCAGATGGCTATCACCAAATTAAATCACTACCTGTTGAAAATGTCGCTAAATTCAGGCATTATAAATAAACATATAAGCCTGAATTTTCATAACAAGCACTCAGGTGAAAGGGCTGCGCTATCCCTAAGCTACTAGTTAGCTATCGTGGAATCTTTGCAACAAAAGTCACCATGCTACAAAAGAATTGACTCCAAACATTTCAGTAGAGGTTAGTAATTGTGAAGTTTTTAGCTCTTTGGTCGTAATGCTTCTGTACATTTCTGGATTCCAAAAGTGATGCATTCTTTGAAATTTTAAATTTTTTGAAGAACCACCAGACCAAAAGTATTTGATATAACGGGTACAAATGTCTTGGGACCGTTTAAAAAATCTTGCCATGCCCTTTTTGCCTGAGCAGAACCTGGGGCGCTTATGTTATGAGTCAAATATAGATTCTGCTATTGTCACGGGTTCTGAGGGTTCGAGATCGAAGGTCCTTTTGATAGCGAAGCTTTATTCATTTACACTGTCATGTGTGCGGACCCTGCTGAACTCAATACACCTGTTACAGATTTTGCAACTGAGCATTACAGGTTTTTGTTTATCAGTTAACACGATAAATATGTTTCATAAGGGAAGACAATTAAATGAAAAGCTGTAATTTTAGTGTAGCAGATGGCTGTCACCAACTCATTAACAGTTTTAAGGTAACACGCTAGACTTGGGACATTATAAATAACTCGTCAGCACGGTCCGTTAGTCAGTTGAAATTCCTTGTGAAGAAGGAGAAGGATAATTTTCTGCTCTGGTCGCTAAACGCCAATAGGTAAGAGAGATGTTGACACAGCCGATTTAACCCATCAATGAATCAGTTGTAAAATCTCCTTTTTCCTTTTCTTATCAAAACTCGGAAACTAGATACATTGAAGCTTTACTGTTTATTTTTTGTTGTTGTTATTTTCAAGTTGTTAGTAACAGTTCTAGCTGATCAGTGAAATTTTTGATTCATACAGATAACCTCTGCCATAACTATTTCGATTTTAAGTCAAGAGTTGCCTTTATTTTGTTCAATCACAGTTTTTACTTGAAAATAGTCTCTGTGGGGAAACATATCAAATACTTGTGTTTTTTTTCTTTAGTGTTGAACAAAATGAACAAGTTTTGGATCGCAATTCTCTTGATGTTTGTTGTTGCATCTCTGTTGATCGATGACAGGTAAAGTTGCGAAGGAAACGCTGTGAGCGTAACTAATGAATGTTCCTTCTAGAAAGATCATTATAGTTACAGAAATACAACGCAACGTATTTTTGTATTAAGTCTCTTACAAAACGTCAAGGTATATTTATATTCCCCTGAAAGTGATGAAAAGATTGTTGACCAAAAATTGAGAATATAGCTAGTAAATTTTTATGTGCAGTCTCTCAGTTTTTCACCTTAATCTAAGAAACGAAGATATTAAGCTGACAGTTTACCCGTTTTATTACTGTTGACGAAAACAATCATAATTATAAGCCTGTGAGTTGAATATTAGCAACCAGATCAGTCTTAAAATCAAACTAATGGCGATTTCCAATCTGTTCGTGAAAGGTTCGAATTCTCTTTCAACCAAAATTATATATAAAATAATTCAGTTATTTCTTTTCCCTTTTTTGGATTTAGGCTTTTTTTGTCATTGTTTTTGTTTCAGTGATGCTTGGCGAAGACGGCGTCGTCGCCGTCGTAGAGGTAAAATGGACGAAAACGTGATACCAGTCTCCGCAGAAGTTCAAGAGCAGGATACTCAAGAAGAAGCCAAACAAAAGATTTTTGAGGCTCTCTTAGAAAAAGAATTGGAAGATGAACAAGAAGATTATGACCTTCATCCCAAACACGCCATGTAAAGTGCTTTCAATGAAGTCTTATAGATTTGAGCTTGCATACCTATGTCACTTTTTATCATGATTAAATGTTATACTTTTGCACCTTATACTGAGCTTTTTCCTCTTTTTCTTCATTTATTATCTTAAGACAGTCAAAATGGTAACAGGTGGCAGTGAGTATTAGACTGCCCTTTTAACAAGCCCTCCACCCCCCACCGAATCTCAAGAGCAAAAATCCTTCCGATGACGATAACCCGCACCCTCCATCCCCCCCCAAAAAATATTTTTGAACCTCAATTTTACTTCCAATATGCCCCCGCCAGCCCCATTTAGCTAAGACAAACGAAAGTCTAATTATTTGAATTTCATCATATTGCCGGTTTTCATGTGACGTCATCAATTTCCAAAATAAGAAATTACCAACTTTTAGTTTCATCAGATGTAAGCCCCTCTATTAACTTGACGTTTTGTAACGTTTAAGCCCGACAGGGTTCCTCATTTAACAAATGGTAAACGCCATAGCGTGTACTATTGAGTTATGGATGCACGCGGGAGGTTGTTAAACACGAAAGAAGCGTAAGAGTCGCACGAGGCGATCGCCTCGTGCGACTCTAGCTTCTTGAGTGCTTAGCAAACCTCCCAAGTGCATCCATAACTCAATAGTACACGCTATGGCGTTTACCATTTGTTTTATAACATAACATTGAGACATTGGAACAACAGAAGTCCTTTTATTGAGCTACATCACAAAAAAATGTTCGTGTAGTCTTACATGACAGGAAAAAACAAGCGCGCGAAAATTCATTCATGACAACCGACTGCACACCAGTAACTGAATAAAGTTTCATCTTCACACAACTGTGAAGACAGTTTCGCATTTCTGGGAGAAGGACGTCGGCCATTACTTTGGAAACAATGTCTGTCAAAAGATTTGCTTTGTAAACATTAGCACACACGTCAGCAGCATACACACATGGGCAAATGGTAGATGCTAAATTAGCCAATCAGAGCGCGCGCTTTGCTTTAGTTATGTTATAATATGTAATGGAGCACGTCGGAATTTCAGGGTTTATGCGTTGCGTGACATTAAAATGGCGGCTCGATAAGGCTGTCGAGTAAGTCAAAAAATGAGTTATTGCTCAAGTTTTTACTAACTAAACAGTTCTTGCTCTAGACAAGGTATTAATTTCAATGTATTGGAGCTCTAGAGTAATAACGTTTCGTTTCAATGGCAAACTCAATGACAGATGTTTTTGTTACGTTACGGCCGCCATGTTTGTGTCCCTTCGAGGGGCATAAACATGGCGACACCATACAAAGCTCTATAAATTTGAGTGAAACACTTTTCCGAATAGCGCGCGGATGGAAAACCGTACAGACTTAAAACTTGGCGAGGTTATTTATATATCAATCATCTTTCATATCTCAGCTTCTTGACTTAGTTTATTGAATGGTTACGATTTTCATTTTTGATGGCGTGACACTGCAAACCAGCCATAGAGTGTGTACATTGTCACATAATAAAAAATGAAATCAAAAGCCATTCAGTGGATAAAGTCAAGAAATTGTGATATTATAGACGATAAATAATGAAGACAGTTACCCATGTTTAAGGAGCGTGCGTTGTCCCAAAGTTGAGATATTAGTCGAAATGTTCAGCGCAAAATTACAGAGCCTAGTATGGAGCCGCCATGTTGGAGGACCTGCTTAGTTCTCCAATATGGCGGCTGAAAAATAGTGTAAACATCTAGAACATTCTGGAACTTACTTTGGCTATCTAGACTACCGATTATCTGAACCGACCGAAAAAACATTTACAAAAGCACTTTTACTCCTAAATTGGCTAAAAATCACGAGATAAGTGTATATTTTTCGACAAACGCGATTTTGCTTCATGTCACGCACGGCCACGATTCCGAAATTCAAAATGTGCTTGTTTCCAAACGAAGGACGCTATTGAGCTGGAAAGTTTTAAACAGATATAAATTTAGTACCTCTTATGCCTGATGAAGATAAAACCTTTAGGGGCTCTTTACTTTTGGATTTGAGAATTTGATGACGTCACGTGCACTCACTCTGTTGTAGTGCGTGACTCCGTCACGCACTCAGACTGTAAGTATTCTGTCTACATTGCGGTCAGGAAAATGAAAGTATTCATCATTTTCACAGCAAATGGGAAGCAGAAAACCTCTCTTCCATGGAGAATTTGGAAATGAACAAGTGTGCTAGATTTGTCGTGACTTTTGATTTCCGACAAACCTAGAGCGTAAGACTTTCACTTCCTGTCAATGGCTGGCCTATAATAATACTTCTGTTATCACCCACTTTGAAAGGGATATACAGTGAAAATTCTGACAATCAGCGCTGGGCTTCAGTTATATTCGCGCAAAGGTTTCTCTTTGGTTGGTTTATGTGCCGCCGGTAATAACTTATCATTACGGTTCAGAAAAGAAGTTGTTATAGTGTGATCGTCCAGATGAGGATAGTTCTGAAAAGAACTATTGTTGGTGACCGACGTTTCGACAACCTGAACGAAAGCCTCATCTTCAGCCCGATGTATGACCCCTGGGGTGTATGGCATTTGCAGGCAGACTACGCAATGTTTAACTAATATTCCGAATTTGCATTTCCGTTATAGATAGCTAACCGTAAACAGACTAGCCTAGTAAGCGCAGTTAAGGCTAACCGGAGCGCCAATTAGGCGTAAATGTAGTCCACAGTCTGTATTCAGCAAATGTCACGTGACCAAAAGAAATGGAGGCTCTGTGGACGAGAATCTTCAGTGTCAATGAAAGGTTTTTGATACTCCATTAGCAGAGGGGGGCGGTCTGAGTATCCCACATTCCGTTAATTTTCAACTCATACATGCATGCACCTTACATCCCATTTTATCTCATCTAAATATCCCATATCCCATTGATTTTCCCCCTATATATCCTCTGTCCCGATAATTTTTTCTGACCTAATATCGTATCCCAAAAACCCCTAATGGGACCTCGTTTTAGTCAGTCGATGATGTTAAAATAAAGCCTTTTCTTTTGAAAATGGTTGTTCAAGTTAGGCCGGCGTGATGGGATAAATTGTTAGATAAGTGTGAAGTTTTTCAACAGTCATAGTTTAGTTCCAGTAAGCAAGTTTCGACCCGTCTAGTTTCAAGGTCCCAACCACACTACGCTGGAACAGGGCTCCTGGCTGAAGAAATTTAAAAGCTACGTTTTCATTCTGAAAAAGAATCAAATGTTTTCCGTTCACACTACGCCGGAGAAATTTGAAAACGTAACAATCACTGGTCATTTTGGATTTGTGTTTGAAGAAAACTTACATGATCATCGTGATGCCGTTATCGTTTTCGGAAAGCTTCTGTTTTCAAAATCGTCAGCACCAAAACGAAAGGCCGGACACCGGCGTTTTCAAATGGCCGTCGATAAAACCAGGAACATGGAACATCCCGGAACATCGAATAACTATGATAATTATAAGAAAAATATGTAAAATTAAATTTTCGAAAATAAAATAAACAAAAATAAACTGGTATCAGCTCGAAATATGAAAAGATATTT
This sequence comes from Orbicella faveolata, assembly GCF_042242905.1. Taxonomy (NCBI): domain Eukaryota; kingdom Metazoa; phylum Cnidaria; class Anthozoa; order Scleractinia; family Merulinidae; genus Orbicella; species Orbicella faveolata. The sequence goes on from NW_028301565.1 coordinate 2,397,140, forward strand.
TGGGGGGTAGGGAGCGTTGGGTATTCCTTCAACTGACCACAGTGAGTGCAGGCTCTTCTTCTTTTCGGCCAAACACGTCACGGGGCTTTACAGCACAAATCTGAACGATTCGGACGACGATTGCCAGGTAATTCATTGTGTTTCATTTGTTGATCCCTGATTTCTTCAACATCTGAGGTGTTCGTAGGAGCATCATACAGTTGCTTGTTAAGTCAGTAGCCATAGTTTTGTCACTACTGTTCCGTCTTCGTGTTGCAATTATCATCCCCAGTTTCGCTCTCTCCGCTAGGAACGCCTGGTACTATGACCCACCAAGTGCAGACTCAGCCTTTCCGGTCAAAGATTAGTGCAGTGCGTTCACGCGCGTACTTCGCTTGTTTCGTCTACTTTGGTGGCGTTCGAATGGTTCGATAGAAAACTAAGTTTGATCGAATGTCAGATAGCGATCTGCACGTGAAGTTGAACTAGCGATGAATAGATTATAGCCTACGGTAGAAGTGTTTTTAATTAATTAAGAACTAACTTGTACTTTCCAGGAAAGGCATTTGAACTGCTGGCGACACTTTGAATTCAATTTCAGATCGCCAACACTTGCAACAAATATTTCTTGAGACAATAAAGTTTTGACCAGCGACCCTGTAAGACAGTGCGTCGCCAAATGTTTTTAAATTTTGTGTTTGTATTTGTTTACACTGTCATCACAGCTTGAGCAGTCCGAACTAGTTTACACAAGAAACACAATGCCAAAGAGTTTCTATTTCTACCTCATGGAGAAACTTCATGAGAAATCGTGTATACGCATATCCTTGAGCTGACGTAATGAATTGAATAAAGAAATCACACTCGTGTACCCCATATTTTTCTGTCTGATTAAAGAGTTCTATGAACAACGAAATCTGGGAATAAGGGACAGCCACGTGATTAAACTGATGGCGAACGACTGGAAGGAATGGATTAGTCTTCTAAGTTGCGAGCCGTCACTCATTGCAGTCATTTTCATTTTTCTTTTTTCTCTTTTTTTGGTTTGTTTTGTAACGTTTTTGTTTTGCTTTTTATTTTCCGGGCTGATACCAGTTTATTTTTGTTTAATTTAATTTTTGAAAAATAAATTTTGCATACTTTTCTCATAATTACTATAATTATACTATTCAATGTTCCGGGATGTTCCGGAATGTTCCATGTTCCTGATTTTATTCCTTTTCAAATTCCGGTTTGAGGAGATCTGGGTGCCAGCTCCGGACTTTCTCACCAGGCTCCCCAACGGGTTTCATATTCACGGCCAATATGGCAACGTACAAGTGCTTTGAAAAAAGGACAGAAAGAGGATCGGTTTCATTTATACTAAAGGTCCTATAGGTGCTGTGGGAGCGATCTGTAACTCGTCAATCAAATAGCCTGTGAATTACTGACAATAATCATGTGTTCTCATTTAGTAAGAAGTTCGTTTACGCGTTCTTCTGTGCGGAGGACGTTTGCAAAACTGTTTTGCTCTGGTTCAAGAAATATTGGTGAAAATAGTTTCTTTGACGAAGCTGAAGTACGGCAGAAATTTAAAGTCTTAGGGAGTGGAGATGTAACACTTATTAAGCTAACAGGCGAGCAGGAAGGAACGGCAGTGATTTCTCTCTTAAATCCTGAACGCAAAAATGCATTGACTGGTTACATGATGGTCAGACTTGCTGAAGCAGTTGACGAGCTTGAACAATGGGAACATGGAAAAGCTTTGATTTTACATGGCTCTGAAGGCTCGTTTTGCTCAGGTGCTGATTTAAGTATAGTTAAGACGATCAATACCCCAGGAGAAGGAAACTTGATGTGTGCTTTTATGCAAAGAACTCTGAGTCGCCTGGAAAGTCTCCCTCTCATTAGTGTGGCTGCTGTTGAAGGAAGGGCACTTGGTGGAGGCGCTGAAGTGAGTAGCTCATTGGTTCTGAACGGTCTGTGTAAAACACAGCCTGTAGACTGCAGACTGCAGTCAGGTTAAAATGCAGACTGAGGGTGAAATGCAGACTGTAGACCAGGAGTAAAATGCAGACTTCAGACTTTCTAAGTATATATAGAGGCTACTACACATTGGCGAGAAGATATGGATTTTAAGTTCAAGTGAGTGCAGCAAAAGAGTGAGATCTTGTTCTTGCCACGAGAACATAAAATTAATATCTTCGAGCTAATGTGCTAAATGTTCTTTTTATTATATAGACATACTGATGACGGCGTTTTTGACGATTTTCCGAAGATTTTCAACCACTTTCCAAAGATTTTGGAAGATTCTCCAATACTTGTCCAAAGGTCACACGAACATTGCCAAACATTTTCCAAAAATTTCCGAAGATTAACGAAGATTTTCACAGATTGCCGAAGATTGCCAAAGACTTTTGAGGAAGACCCAAAGATGTTTCGATCATACACCAACAAATTTAAGTACAATTTAAGAGCCAAACTTGATATCAGTAAAATCATCAATATCTTTACTAGTGAGGATATGGAAAATACGCCCCCTGAGTTCCGGATGTGGTTTCATATGAATTCTACGAGTGGTGTGTTTTCCAGTAAAACACTTGTGTCTATATAATAAATCATGTTATTTCCATTGATTCAGTGCTAACCGTAAACAGGGTCATTCAGGCTAATGGCAGTGAAAGTCTGCACTCTGGAGTGTGAGCCTGAATGTCACTCCGGTTAGCCTGAACGTCACTCAGGTTAGCCTACATGATGCTCTGATTAGCCTATTTACAGTTAGCTCTCAATGATAGAAATGGTAACATCATTCAGTTCAAAAGTCTGCAGTCTGCAGTCCACAAGTCTGTGTTTTATACTGACCAGTTCTGTGAATAAACTTTTTGTGTAGTAACAGCCCTCTGAAACCTTCAAATGGGTCTCATCTCTCTTAACCTGCAAGTGGATTATCTTGTTTTGGTCTCACTCTTTCTCGTTTGGGTTTGCTCTCTCTTGTTTTAGGCTCCATGTGAGAAGTAACAAAGCTGTGTCCTTTTACCAACATAATTGGAGGGGCGGGGGCATTTTCACTCCCTCACTTGAAGGCTTGCTTTGCTTGTTGACTTGCCCCAATTTTTTGTTGCCTGCACGTAACTCAGAGCTTTAACCCCAATCAAGAGACATATGAGCAGGTTGCAAAGAAAACCAATTTTCAGGAGGCTTACCCTTTACCTTTTGGGTAAGCTGTAACTGTGATTTCCTAGCCCAAAGATCATTCTCACTAGTGCCCGCAGAACTTTCTAGTGGCATGATTAATTAATTTAAAATTTATTACTAATGCAATAATGCCATCTTCCTTAATTTGAATTTTATTCCTTTACTTTTCCCAAAATCTTTGCTTGCCCCCTGGAACAAGCAAAGGATAGATTCACCTACTAGCCTGACTGCAAAATTCATTTAAGCCCTGGGCTATGTGGCACAGTTTTTTTTGCATGCTGTACACTACATGTAAAAGCAGCCCCTCTTTCTTTGCTGATCGAACATGCCTTGCAAGAAAGCACAGAAAGAGGAAAGTAACTGTGTGAAAGTAAGAGTAAATAGTGCAGGTTTTCTTTCCCTTGCTTGGCTTTATTTTCTTCTTACACCTTAAATTTTTCCTCTTGCACTTTCTTTCACATCACTCTCAACAATTACAAGCTACAGGGAAAAAAGTGGAGCTTCTTGTAGTCCAAAAATCAGTTTTTTTCTTTTTTTCTTGGCCAGCTTACAACAGCCTGTGACTTCAGACTCATGTCTAAGGATGCAGAGATAAGATTTGTTCAAGTGAAGATGGGTTTGACACCAGGGTGGGGTGGTGGAGCAAGGCTTGTCAAACTTTTGGGTAAACAGAAAACTCTGCAACTACTAGGGAAAGGAGATAAAGTGGATCTGTCCTATGGTCATCAACTGGGGCTGGTGGATGGCGAGCTACCACTTGGTCAGGTTGGATGGTTACATAATTATGCATTATTTGAAGAAATGTGTTTCAATAATTAATTATATACATCCTTTGTAGTTCTTAAATTAATTTTTAAAAATGGGAAAGACCTTTGGACTGTTTGTTTTGGATTTTTAAAAAACAGTAGCCTTCTTGACACAGGGGGCTAAAAAGAGCCAGGTTTTTACCTGGAACATAATTATGTATTCTAAGCTTAGGTCAAGGTGATGCCAACAGGACAAATGCAAAATCAAAGTTATTGATTAAAATAATCCCACTAGTAGAGACTGATAATAATTATTTTCGTCATTGCAAACAATGGGCTTCTTAACACAAGGTGCTAAAAAGAGCCAGGTTTTCACCTGCAACACATGTATTCTTATTTCACCAGTCAGGGTGATCCCAACAGGACAAAAAACTGTTCAATCAAAGTTAATGCTTCACTTGATCAAGTGGAAGTCAGCATTGCAATGTTTCATCTTGAGCTGGTAGCCAAATTAATAGATTAGGTTGATTTTAAGACTAATGCTAGTTTGTAAAATTTGTTGTTATTTACATGTAATAATTGTTTGAAAGTAAATCCTAACCAAGTTTATTTTAAATTCTTGATTCCTTGCTCTAGGATGTGGTAACCAGTTGCTGTGACTGGTTATCAGAATTCCTAAAGGTCGACACCTCGGTTGTCAGAGCCATCAAGGACGTCGTGTCAGCAGGACATGACTCAACGCTAAAAGATGCATTGGACATTGAAAGGTACAGTGTACATGTATGGTCCAGAAGTGAGTGAATTGTTTTGTGCCTCCCAACATATATGAAACTCTTCCTACTTGAGTCCAGCAAGGTGGATTTATATGTTGATGTCAATTAGTACTATTAATAAAATAATGCTTATAATACATGTATTTAGAACACTAAGGAGAATGGTTGTCAATATTAGTTTGGGCTTTAATATACAGTTGCATTATTAGCAATGAAGTTTTGTGCACACACTGCATTCATTAAAAAATTTCTTCTCAAGGCCGGTAATTTTTTCAGACGTAACATTGAAACGAGACTGTTTAGTGTTAATTTTAAAGGAGATGTGTTATTTTAACAAGTTGCTGAGAAAATTAGTTCCACATTACTTTTGTTCTACATGTAACTATTACCACTTCTTTAACTGCAGGTCAATTTTTACAACATTATGGGGAGGAGAAGCAAACAAGCAAGCTTTGGAAAATGCCAAGAAACATAGATAGCACTCTTGTGTAAACTCAAAGTAGCTTGATTTCATTCAAAGAGGTTTTCTCAAATTCACAATTTTCACTGCAATCCCACATTTTTATGCCTAAGAAAGTACAACACACAACAGAGATCTTCCTGTAGTGCACAAGTTTGTGAAGTTCATTATGGTTAAAAAAGATGTAGCTAGGTACATGTAGTATGTTCATGTGTGGCCTGTTTGTGTAGCATGAAGTGTCAAGATACAAGTATTTGTACTCCCCCAAGAATGGGGTAGTAGTCCATGACTGGGCTACCACCATTATATTTCCTGGTACCTGTTGATGCACCTGGGTGGAGAAAGGTGCTGTGAAAGTTCAGTGTCTTGCCCAAGAACACAATGCAATGACTGGCAAGGGTTCATATGCAGATCACTCAGTCCAGTGTCCAGTGCACTATTAAAACTAGCCAATTTGCAGCATCCACATACATGTAAAAATGAGACATTACTAGTTGTAAATCATATAAAATTAGTCATTTTTAAAAAAATTATTTGTAAGAATTTTGTGACTAAATAAAACAAAATAATTACTTTATTATGAATCTTCTTTTCCACTTTATTCCTCTGAAAACCAGAAATTGTACTCCCCCAGTACAGCTGTAAATGAAATAATGTTCCATTCTGTTTAATATTCATTTTGTAAAAATTTTCATTGATAAAGAATTTACATGTAGCAAAATGAGAGTGCAGACTTTCTACAAGTAAATACACATCAATTTGTCTTTTCAAACATGTAAGACCATGATACCAAGTGGACATTATTTTTTTTTGTTATTTGCTCTCATCAGAAAGTAACATGATCTCAAGACTGCCAGTCCATTTCCCAATGCAATACAATACAATGCAAATTTTATTAGCACTCCCCATGGGGGATTTTCAGTACTAATACTACTAAACAAGTTACATTAAAATTAAAATGAAATACCAAGTAATTATAAAAATGATTTCACGTGGTGTTGGTTAGTGTATTGTGTGTATTGCATGGTAAATAGACCTTCTAACCAATGAAAACAGCCTTTTTTAATTCCATTGTTTCAAATTGCTATTATGGGATGCTTAGGGGGCAAATACAACACCAGTTTTTCCCCTGAGCATCCCATAATACCTGTTTGAAACAACTGAATTCAAAATGACTGGCATATTGGTAGAAAGGTCTATAATTATTATTTTGTGAATGCAATGTGAAAGAACTTATCATTGTGATACCGCCGAGCATTCTATGGAGTTCATATTCTAGTCTGTGAGAAAGCTCATGTTTGCAGAGCACACATGAGAGCAGCAAGAAAAGTCACTTCATTGGTGCCTCTTCACCAGACCCTCCTTCACTGGAATGCTTCCCTCACGTACTTGCTCTTTGCCACTCATGCGTGTGACTCAAATGGGGCCCTTCTCACATGCTATTCATATTAAAGTTCCTTTCCTGTGCTTGAGATAAGCTTGTGATCAGTCTGCTCAGAAGAAGACTACGTAACTTTCGTCATAAATTTATTTCACATCAGTGAAATGACTTAGGCCATAACTTCTATTTCAAAGCATAACTCATGAAGAAAGATTGCTCAGCTCAATTCCTGCCTACTTTGGGAGACCAGTTGTCAGGCTCATGTGACTTGAAATCCAAAACCAAAACCTGTCCTTGTGAAAGATTACTTAAATGTATAGTAGTCCTCAGTTAGTATCACACAAGCTTACCAAAAATTTGGTATGCCTTTATGTGAAAAGCTGGTATGGCAGATTTATTTTTAATGTTTTGGCTCTCTTTAATCAATCAAAATGTAAAAATAGCTAGATTACTAGTCTGTTGCCAAGTCATTTCTACCTTTAAAAGTCCTGTTTGAGCTAGAAGGAACCCTGAAACATTTAATATATGCAAGAATCTCCCATCTTTAAGCACCAAATGGAACTTTATGAATCTTCTGCGTTTTCTTGTTCTTCTTCATCCTTTTCAGCTCCTTCCAAAACGTCTGTACTCAGAGCTCCAGCAGCCAGGGCTTCCCGGTTTTTTGCAGCAGTAACTAGACTACGGGGATGTGGTGGAAGAATGCCAGCCTTAAAATAAAAAGCAGCAAAAAAGTACCGTAAACACCGGTGGATGAGCTGCACCTTTTTACTAAAAATTCTCCTTAAAAATCAGGGATGTGGCTTATCTGCAAGAACACCTGGACAGTGTGCAATAAATTTTCATACATGTAAATTACATGTAACACTTTTCATTGAACTGTAATAACATCAGAGTTCACATCAGTCATTACTTTTAGTCTTACAAGTTAGGTGGCTCCAAAAGAGCCATTTTTGTTCACAAGCATAAGCTTACATTTCTTGCTGTTTAACAAAGATACTGGTTGAAAATGCCAGAGAAAGATCAAACATACAGGTGTAGGTTTAAATCAGTAGACATCATGTCAATACTATTGCAGAACTATAATTGTAGGAAAGGGTTTCAGTTTGAAGTACATGTATTCTCTGTTTTCAATGTTTACGTGGGTTTACATTGAATGACTTCAATAAATCAAGAAATGTACATGTAAAGAATCTTTCTCAAAAACTCCACTAGTGAATTATTTTGATTTCTTTCCCGGAACCTTTTCCCTAAAATGAGGTGCTAAACTCAAGGTGCGGCTTATCTGCAAGTGCAGCTTATCTGCTGGTGTTTACAGTACATGTAACCTCACAGGACAAAGCTGTTCACACAAACACCTCGTACTTTTTAAACCTTCTAAGAGAAAAGGTTACTGTTTGCTCTCTCACAAAGAACAACACATTGGAGGGAACAGTTAAATTAGGCTGTGGCTTTTTGTTCTATCCAGGAAAGCCGGGGTTAATAATAATTTTTAAAGACTGCAGGTGACAACCCTAAAAAACATTATTTGAGAATCTCCTTGTATTTATGGCAGTCATCTCGAAATTTCCTGTTCCCCCAAAGCAACGCCTACACATAATTCACACCAACATACTTCCAAACTGTCAGTACAGTGTCAGAGTAAGTTTCACAACCAAGTGGGGTACTGGAGAAAACAATTGCATCCACATGTACAGGGTTTCAAAGCTATCCTCTACATTACATAATGTAAATGAAGTCATTTTAAAGATTGGAATTTAAAGAGGCTTGTATTTTCTTTCAAGTTCCTTTTTCAACATTACTTTCTGTTTATTTCTACATGTCCAATATTTTTCCATTGGGAAAAAGAAAGGTACAGTACTCTTAAAGCTGCTGTCAACTTACCAGTCCTAGTAAAATAGCCACAGGTTTTGAAGGTCTTGCTCCTACCGATAACCAATATCTGAAACAATTCACAAGTAATTCTTATATCTAATCTCACAACATATCGCAGTTCATAACTTATAACTTATAACTTAAACTTATAACTGCCTTATGAAACATAATTCTGGTGACTTCTCAACTTACTTTATTCTATCCATGTTTAAGCTTGCCAGCTTTTCATTTCTGGTGTTAGGTATTGGATCGAAAGTCCCCACCTAGATGAATTGATAGATAGATTTTTGTTTCGTTAATACTCTAGTCTGGTCTTGAACTTTTACATACAGTAACATGTACAATAATAAGTTATAACTATGGATATAAGTATTCCTCACCTGCTCCAGATATCCATAGTTTCGAGGCCTTTTTCTGTTGGTTGCCACGATGAAAAAGAAAGGCCTATTCTTGCAGCCATAGAGGGCAAAACGTAGAGTAACTATTGGAGGCTTCATGGTCGAAATAGCCTTTCAGTTAAAACAGTCAGGCGTTTCACACGAAAAATCGCTCAGGAGCTGGTGACTAGAACCCAGACTTCTAATGGCCAACGAACAGAATGCAGACAGAGTAGCCACTAATTTTTTTGTAGGAATGGCTCCGAGCCTTTTGATAATAAACCGCTGACCATACCCAATACCGCTGATAATACCTTGTTCACCCATTTTTTCCATTCATTCCCCTTATTCACCTTCATTTAGCCTCATCCACGATCATTCATACACCCTCATTCACGTTCAGTCACTTGCATTCACCCTTATTCACATTCATTCACCCTCATGCACCTTCATACACCCTCATTCACGTTCAGTCACCCTCATTCACTTTCACTTACCCTCATTCACCTTCATTCACCATCATTCACTCTCATTCACCCTCATGCACCTTCATACACCCTCATTTTTCTTCATTCACCCCCATTCGCCTTCATACACGTTCATACACCTTCATTCACCCTCATTCACTTTCATTTACCCTCATTCACCTTCATTCACCCTCATTCGCCTTCATACACCCTCATTCATTTTCATTCACCCTCATTCGCCTTCATACACCTTCATTCACCATCATTCACCCTCCTTCACCCTCTTTCACCATCATTCACCATCATTCATTCTCATTCACCCTCATTCACCCTCATACACCATCATTCACCCTCATTCACCTTCATTGACCTTCATTCACCCTCATTCACCATCATTCACCCTCATTCACCACCATTCACCCTCATTCACCCTAATTCACCTTCATTCACCTTCATACACCCGCATTCGCCTTCATTCACCTTCATACACCATCATTCATCCTCATTCATCTTCATACAACATCATTCACCCTCATTCACCCTCAATGACCCTCTTTGACCCTCATTCACTCTCATTCACCTTCATACACCTTCATTCACCTTCATACACCTTCAATCACCTTCATACACCTCCATTTACCTTCATACACCTCCATTCACCTTCATACACCTCCATTCACCTATCTACACCTCTATTCATCTTCATACACTTTCATACACCATCATTCACCTTCATACACCATCATTCACCCTCATTCACCTTCATTAACCCTCATTTTCTCTCATTCACCTTCATTCACCATCATTCATCCTCATTCACCTTTATTCAGCCTCATTCACCTTCATACACCACCATTCACCTTCATACACCTTCATACATCTTCACTGATTCACTATCATTCATCCTCATTCACCTTCATTCACCATCATTCACCTCCATTCACCCTCATCCACCTTCATACACCTTCATACACCTCCATTTACCTTCATACACCTCCATTCACCTTCATACACATCCATTCACCTATCTACACCTCTATTCATCTTCATACACTTTCATACACCATCATTCACCTTCATACACCATCATTCACCCTCATTCATCTTCATACAACATCATTCACCCTCATTCACCCTCAATGACCCTCTTTGACCCTCATTCACTCTCATTCACCTTCATACACCTTCATTCACCTTCATACACCTTCAATCACCTTCATACACCTCCATTTACCTTCATACACCTCCATTCACCTTCATACACCTCCATTCACCTATCTACACCTCTATTCATCTTCATACACTTTCATACACCATCATTCACCTTCATACACCATCATTCACCCTCATTCACCTTCATTAACCCTCATTTTCTCTCATTCACCTTCATTCACCATCATTCATCCTCATTCACCTTTATTCAGCCTCATTCACCTTCATACACCACCATTCACCTTCATACACCTTCATACATCTTCACTGATTCACTATCATTCATCCTCATTCACCTTCATTCACCATCATTCACCTCCATTCACCCTCATCCACCTTCATACACCTTTATACGCCATAATTCACCTTCATTTACCTTCATACACCATCATTCACCCTCATTCATCCTCAATCACCTTAATTCACCATCATTCACCTTCATACTCCATCACCCTCATTCACCTTCATTCACCCTCATTCCCCCTCATTCAACTTCATACACCTTCATTCGCCATCATTCACCCTCATTCACCTTCATTTACCATCATTCACAATCATTCACCCTCGTGCACCTTCCTACACCACTATTCATCCTCATTCACCTTCATACACCTTCATTCACCATCATTCAACCTCATTCACCCTCATGCACCTTCATACACCATTATTCACCCTCACTCACTTTCATTTACCATCATTCACCTTCATACACCTTCATTCACCATCATTCACCCTCATGCACCTTCATACACCCTCATTCATCTTCATTCACCCCCATTCGCCTTCATACACCTTCATACACCTTCATTCACTATCATTCACTATCGTTCACTATCATTCACCCTCACGCCCCATCATTCACTCTCATTCACCGTCATTCACCTTCATACACCATCATTCACCCTCATTCACCTTCATTCACCCTCATTCACCATCATTCACCCTCATTCACTCTCAAGTACATTAATGCAAAGAATGTTGTAATACATTTGCAAACTTCTGTAACGTTTACACTGTAGCCCAAGAGAATTACATACAGTGGGAATGTTTTATGAGAACTACATATTGAGCTAAGTCACCGACCCCTGTAAGAAGGCCAGCTGTATCGCGAACAAGTGCACTTATGTCCAGGATTGAGTGTACTTACAAAATTAATAATATACATGAAAAAATTAAACGATTCTGATTGGCTGAGAGCAGTGGCGTTCAAGTGTAACGCGAGTGTAAAAAGTGTAACATCAGTGTAAAAAGTGTAACACCAGTGCAAATTACGCATCGTGATTTTGGATTAAGCTTGACTGAAAGACAATAGAATTGTTGTTTACAGTCTATCGAACTTTATCTCTGGAAATCTTTGTTAACCTTTCCTTTGTGTACTTTTGCAGTGAAAAAGCTGGTTTACCGCGTCAAATGGACAGGATAAACCTTCAGATACGGAAGGTACAGGAAACCTGAAAAATAACAGTTTAATAAGATAGAAAAACACCAAAGACATAATGATAAACAATAAAGGAACAAGGATGGCTAAGGATGGAGAAGATTAACACGGATTGCAAACGACGAATTTGAAAAATTGAGGCTAAACTTTTCAATATGCGCAAACCGTGACTGAGCTCCTTTAAATAAGCTTAAATTTGGCTATTTCCGTAAAAAAAATCACGAGAAATTATGAGAACTAAAGAAAATGTTAAAAAGAAACCGAACAAATGGTAAGATTTAAATTCTACAAAGAAACTAAATTCTAGATATAGAAGCGCTAAATTAAAATACCGTAGTGCAGCACGTTCTTTCCAGCGAACTTCGTCCGCAGGAATTTTTACGCTCAAAATTAAAAATGTTGGTTGTATCGACGGTTAGATCTTCATGCGATTGCGTAAGCTTATTCATTGTCAGAGTAAAGTTTTTCTTCCAAAGATAATTTCCAAAGACGTGAAAAAGAGGTAAGAAAATTGAGTATGCGTCATGATTTTCGCGCGCATAAATTTCGTCATTATTAAAGTTGAATTATGACGCAACTGTAATTATTTAGCTGGACCAAAAGTACGTTTTACGACGCTTCACCGCGGTGTTCTTGTCTATGAGATTTTCGACAGTTAGAGGCCAATTTCGATTTATTCAATGTCTTACTTAGCTCCGAGGCTTAGGAGAATAAAACAAAAGAGACCGCCTCGGGTCTAATTGATGAATAATTAACTTCTTTTTTTAATTTTCCGTTAAGCCTCGCGGAGCCAAGTTAGAATTTTAATATATCAAAATTGGCCTATTAACTACAAACATAGCATATTCGGATCAAAATTCCTTTCACGTGCGTGTTTTTCTCCCAAGTTGCTCATTTTTCACAATTCAAAGCACACAATCTTAACGTGGGATGCATTTCTTTTGTTCAAAGCATATTTCTCGTGGCTCTAATGAATTTTAATGTGGGTATATATAAAGAAGTGTAGAATGACACACCCATTTTAGCGTCGGTTGCCGTTGCATTGAAGGCAACGGCGAAGACATCTTAGTCGCTGTGCTCCCTTCAGGCAAGTCCATATTTTCTTTATTTATCGCCGTTGAATTGAAGGCAAGGGCGAAGACATCTTAGTCGATGTGCTTCCTTCAGGTAAGTCTACATTTTCTATAGCTAGTTACGTGTCCTAGCTGTTTCCCTCGTCTTTCAATTTGATCATTTAATGGTATAATAAAACTTTCCTCAATGCTGTGAAAGCTTCCAGGTGCATGTGTTTTTCCTTGACACCGAAGATTGCATTTAGGCGAAGTTGAAAAACCGAATACCAAACATTTCTCTTGTGGGTAACTGAATGATTATTTTTAGTAAAATGTTTGTTTACAGCTTGATAATCTACTTGGTTTGCCGTTTGACTTTGTCATTCGCAATTTGTTTCGTCACCTCGGAGCGCTACCATGTACACTCTTTTTAACTGTTATAAAAACAGAAAATTCCAACCGCCTTTGCCTTTGCTCTGATATGAAGAGAAAAATTATGTAGTTAGATCAAAACCTATAACTACTCTTCAGTTCGTTCCCACTGCAGTGCACCACTTTGTTGGTAGTCGTTTAAAAGTGTTATTCCACATTTTGAGGGAGTTTTGTTACGTGCAAGGCCGATAGACGTCCGTTAACTGATACTGATACTCATTCAAGTCAGTTTTGCTAGAGTCAACACGCGAAAAACTTAACCATGACTTTCCTGTTTTTTCACAAGGATTGACCGGAGGCAGCAAAGTTGTATCCAAAGGAATTGAATTGGAGTGACAGGCGTCATTCACCAATTCAAATGAAGTGTAGCACGACCAGCTATGGACTCCTGGCAAGTTTCATGTTGACGACAACTCCGTTGAAGTTCAGATAAGTGAATCACAGTTGTCGCTAGATTTCATTTAATATAATCCTTTGAAGTTTTGTAGCTAAGTCCAGTTTAGGGGCATTCAGACGTGACATTAGAACCGGTTTGCAATTTAATAAAGAATGTGATCGATTTCAAGATGAGTGCATGTCGCTGGTAATTTTGTATGCCTTGGTGCTGAATGTTTCGTAATTTTAATGGACGAGTCTCGTGTTTGGACGTATTTTTGCTTAAAATTAACCCACAGACAAAAGTGACACGTATTTATTTATTTCGTACCATTAAGTTATAACATTTTTCATTTATCTTACAAATACAGGAAATCGTGTACCGAGTCTAAGATCTTACGATTTGGTGGCACTAAAGCTTTACTGCTTTTTTTTTTTTTTTTTTTTTTGACATAATCCATTCGTAGAATGCTTCAGTTTATCGTCCTGCGATCGTGTTTTTCTGTTTAAAAAAAGAATTTTTTGAAATCCATAGCAAGAATCTAAGAGCTTCTAACTTATTGACTACACTGGCAAATTCGTTTATTAATTCTAAAAAAAAAAATTATCTGAGCTGAAGCTAACTGACGAGCCTATAGGCGTAGTTCAATGAGGAAAATGAGCAAAAAATAGCAAAATTCTCAGCGCAGGAAAAGATTTGCAAGCTCGTTAGGCTAGCTATATTGTTATTTGTTCGCCAACATGAGAGCAATTGGCTTTTGAAACAAAGAGCTGTTTGGTTGTACAAAAATTGAATTCAAAACAATTGACGTCAATGTCTGCAAGCAGTGAATATTGCTCTTTATCTCTGATCCGTTGACAGAAAAACTTATTGCCAGAATGTTGTCATGGAAATCAAACGCAGATGAATCCGATGGATTGACCACACACTTCCCAAGGTTGCCTAGAGATGGACACCAACTGGCAACAGCAAACCTGGTCGGCCAAAAACCACCTGGCGCCTGCCATGAGCTCAATGAGGAACAACATATCGTACAAAATAGAGATGTAGATGGATTCTGGCTGCCTTGTGTCCCACAGAGAACGAAGAGGATTAATTTAAAAAGTAAGTAAATCAACCTTACAGCAAGTCTTTTATCGTAAATGGCCGTTGTCCTTCATTATCAACTCATTCTTACGCTACCAAGTTGAATAGAAATACATGAAAGATGAAGCGTTGTTCCAAATCGATTGTTTTAATTTGTGACGGCCATTTATTATAGTTCAACCTTCTGACCACAACATGCGAACAAGTTTTTGGGTGAGCAAGTTATCTGTCCATGAAATAATCATAAGTAAACCTAGGTGTTTAAATAACTAAAGTTGCTGCCGTTTGCTCTGCTATCTCCAGGATGACCAAAGATGTGTTGAAGGACAGTTCACGAGTTTCTGGATTTATTCATCAACCTTAATTAATTGAATTTCATCAACGTTGACTGAATTTTGGATGGCAGTGTGCAGAGCTTCACCTCTGGCGTACGATCGATGACTATTGGAAAAACATCTCAGCTCAGATAAGTAGAAAATGGTTTTCCTATCTTTACACTCCAAGAGTGTTAAAAATCTTGATTCTGATTTTAAAATTGATAGATTTTCAAGTGAAGGCCAATTTCTCCTCGAATATTTCAGCCAAAAGTTTCACCAATTACTAAATTTCACAAGCTCTTTAAATTGTTGTAGTCAATTCGTGTCTAGCGTGATACCTTCTCCGTGCATAGTAGTATGTCAATGAGGAAAAATATAAAAAAATGACCTCGGCAAAGATTCGCCAATATGGCAGCCGGAAAATAGTGTCACAATCTGGATCTTCTTGGTTATCTAGGCCATTGATTGCCTATTCTGCACAAACCAACATATGAACACTTAACTGCTACTTTTATTTCACGAAGGGCTAAAAATCATGAGATAAGTATATATTTTTCGACAAACGCGATGTTCCGCACTGCCATAACTCTAAAATTCAAAATGCACTTGTTACCAAACGAAGGACACCATTGCGCTGAAATGCTGTCAAGATGTATAATTTTCGCACCTCTTATGCCTGATGAGGATAGAAACTCTGGTGGTTCTTTACGTTTGGATTTAAACGCTTGATGACGTCACATGAAAACGTTCCACTGAATTGAGCATAGAATAATTAAAGTTGCCTTATTCAGATCTAATCATTAATTAGTTCTACAATAATAATTAAGACAAAATCCGAGAGGAAATCGAGCAATTTCAGTTTTTATTGGACAAAAAGCTCCATCCAGAGTAATTCTAAGTATCTTGCAGTCCTTTCTGCATTTTCTAAAAGGTTACGATATAAATAGTTGCTTGAAATAACACCGAAAACTATTTCCCATGGAAATGTGGGAAAATAAGTTTCAAAGTTTAGAGAAATTGTGCAAGCAAAGGTAAACCTTCGTCATCAGTTTCATTTCACCAGTAATTTCAAGTATTTCATATGAACTTCAAAATCTGTTTCAGTCGACATTTGGTGTCGTTAGAAATAATTTCCTTTGAGAAGATGTTTAAAACAGTCGCACAGCCGTTTGCAATACGATGTGAATAATCTCGGTACAAAGTTTTTTTCCACTTGTTACTCAAACGTCTTGTAGATTCCTTCTTAATTACTCGGAGGAAGATTATTGAATGAACTTGCTGAGCAATTGTAAAAGGAGACCATGAAACAACTTTCATACCGTTACTGGAATTTGTTAACACAGGATTTGGCAATGTGACTTCTACCAGTACCAGAGTATACAAGCTTATTGAAGTGCCTTTGCAATTAATTCTCAACTTGTTTTTTTACTTGCATAATGTTAACATTAATGGCGCCCTGAGTAGTTTCTTTTTTCATCACGGCATGCTTATGAAAGCACGTAAGGATACTTTTTTGAATATTTTAACCGACCCACCCCTCCAAAAGAATGAAAAACGGCCAAAATATATAGGGACTTTCAGAATATATTTAGGTGATTTCAGAATATATTTGCACATGGACCATTCAAAATCTGTGCAATGTCTTCTTTGGGGGGTTAAATCTTTCACGGACTCGTAGATAGATCAGAAAGAGAGAAAGTTTAAAAAAAAAGTGCTATGACTTAATTTAGGTCTATGGGTTAAATTTCGCGGAGAAAACGATTTTTCGCAATTTGCGATGAGTTCTCTTTCATCAAATTTCTCTCATCAAATGTTCGTGATACAATGTTAACCGAAAACTGAAGTTCATTTAAAAATTTAACAAAGCAAAATTGTACTTATTAGAGTGTTTCATGTGAAAAAACGTTTTGAATGACATTCCAATGGGGGAAAGGAGCATTGTTGACTGCCGTGTTATCTATTGGACGAAACTTTGTGCTAAAATATTCAGAAAATACAAATTTTAAAGAAGACTCATGAATTATTATAACTGATCATGAAACGAAAATTGAAACTGTGTCAACACAACGATATTAAAGACATGATACAAGGTCAGCTAGACGTCGAACTGGAAATCCTTGAAAAAAAACGCGGATGATATAATTAATAAATGGAATTTCTGTCGCTTATTTAAATCGACTTAAAAGATTCTACTTCTTGACTGGTTTTAAACTCACTACTTTGTTTTCAATTTCATTGGAAACTGCAAGTGAAAACCTCTGTTTTTTACACATGAAAGAATGAATTTTGAGTTGTGGATAAGAAATGAAATAGTTAGCTTAAGCAACGACGATACCTACGCCAGGGACGACTCCTAGAAAGAAAAATGATATTTCTAATCTCGTAACAATCTGGATATCTGCTCCGTACCCCAATCAGTACTTGAAACTTGCTCAAACTAAATATGTAATGCCAGCGATCCATTCCAAAAAGAAATACAAAAAATTTGCCATCCCGACCTACGTTCTTCAAAATACACAGATCCTGTTCATGTCACGTTACGGCTACAAAATGCACAAAGACTTAAAACGCACGCGCACAGCCATTGTTCTACTCAATAAACCTTTTGTTTGGTGACGTTTTCGTTGCTGTTTTATGTTCTTTTTTTTCTTCATTTGGGATTTTTTATTTCCACAATTACATCAATTACAATCCTTTTTTAACAATTAATTTACAGAAGAACGAATAAAGTTTGGTTTACAGAAGTTGACAATGACACCATATTGAATTAATTAAGAAAAAAGATTTTGTCAATTCTTATCTTCATACTTATTTAACTTAACGATTTTCCTTAATGATAGCGTTGTCTACTATAATTATTAGTTAAAATTGCTTCCTCAAAGATCTTCTATTATTCTTTAAACAATTTAGTTTTATTCGATTTGAAATGTGTTTTTCAGTTTCATATTTAATTACCTAAATTCTTATGAAGTTGCTCAAGGAAGGTAATGTTTCTCTACATCGACAAGTCCACAAGAGAGATTTTCCTAAAATTACTATCTAATTAAATAGATCCATCTCCTCCTCAAAAGACCCAACAATAACATTGCAATATGTAAGCGAGAGGCTTCTGCAACTCTTGGTTGTGCTCAAAACCTTTTTCATTAACCTCATGCCAAAAAGAATATGAAAAAGAACAACCGAACAAAATATGGGATATTGTTTCCGTTTGCTGATTACAGATGCAGTTGGGATTAGAAACGTATCCTATTTTACACAGGCGGTCATTAGTAAACAGAACAGAATTCAACACTTTGTACCGAAAGGAGCGTAGATACGGTTCATTAGCAGCCCTCACTGGCAGAAGAAATGCCTCTGAAACTTGCTTGTCATCAAGGCTAAATTCTTTCTTTAGCTTGACCCATTTACTTGGTTTTCCAATTTTTGTTTTATAGGAAAACAATAGTCAAAGTCACATTAGCGTTTGCCTTTACTGTGCTACGCAATGTTAGAAGATTGGGAAAAAAATAAGCATTCATTATCAACACAATATTAAGATTAATAAATTTCTACGTGACTGAGACTGCCCTTCCGTCCAGAAAATTTTCGTTGCCGTTGCCGTCGTGGTTTGCTTCAGCTCCTTAATGTCCGGAAAGTTAGAACACACGGGTAACTGAAAGCGTAAGGCGGTGTTTCGTAAGACATTTCCGCAAATTCAAATTCATAATCATATTACCTTTGTGGGATAACTGCTTGCAAATGATTTTGTTTCTCCGCCTCTTTTAGCGTAATTCCGAGAGTAGTTAACGCAATTTTCCTGTGTTTTTTTTTTCTTTGGTGACATCAAACAATAAGTGTTTCTGATTTTCGTGAGTGGATAATTTCCAGCTAGAACTGATACGAAAAGTAAGTGTTCCATGAGTGGTGAATTCAATGTTTGGGCGTTAACAGGGTCTGAAGACAGATGTCAGCGAGGCATCAATTCTAAACCAAACCCGGTTGTTCACTGCATCACATGACTAAAAAAATGTATTATGGTTATGTTTGACAAAGGGAAATTGTGACAGGCGAGAGAGTTTACAAAACTGTTTGGCTACGTATATACCAGCCCAAAGGGAAATAAATAGACGGCTTTCTTGTCAATTTCAAATTAAAAACTGACTCTTCGTATATCACTTGCACAAAAAAGTGACTTGACTCAGCTCGAAAGCTCATTTCAAGGGCACCGCTTTAAATATTGCAAATGAGCCAACGGATAATAAAGTTATAAAATTGACAGTGGATCAGCAATTAAATCTCTTGACCGGCTGAATTAAGACATTGCCAAAGAGTCAGGTGATGAGAATAAATAGTAAATCAACTATGACATATTGTCTTGATGTCAAAATTTACAATATTTATTGCCAAATTTTCATCTTTCGCATACAAAAATCTACGAGAAAGAATGTAACAACTAAGTATTGAATGTTTCATACTTTTAAGTGGAAAAAATATCAAACGTAAGATTTATTTTGTCAAATCGTTCGCATTGTGGGCTGAAATAGCGCCACAAAACACCAGCAACAGATTGTTTTCAGTCGTGTGTCGTGACGAAAGCTGACTCTATGCATTGTTAAAGAGGAGGTTAGGTAGAAGAAATGTACAATTTACCATCTCTTTGCGGCGTTCTTATTGGAAAAGGTCAGAGAAAAGAATTGAATTTACGTGTTTGAAAACTTTGTTTAAGTTCAATCTTGACACCAAAATTGCAGTACATATTCAAGAAGGGAAATCGATGCCCCCAGAATAACCATTACGTTTGATTTAGGAATTCTGGCTTTATAAATTACCCAGACAGGTTGTAAGAACTGTTCTTGTGGCATATTGTGTAGATTTCATCTCGATACAGTCGCATTAAAGAGCATTAAATGAAGCGGCTGCAATTTGTGGCAGCTCGACTTAGCATGTTTTTTTAAAAAACTAAATCAGTGACGACTAAGATGTTCAACGACAAAATAGGAAAAAAATTCCAAAGTAATACCAGGAGTGCGAATTTAATTCCTTACATGGTACAGTCACATGAAAAATGATAAGGAAAAACAGTACTTTTGTTTTAAGCGTCCTGTACAAAAAAAGTTAAGGTTGTGAAGTTCTTAACCAGTGATTTGTAGAAGAAAACGTGAGAAACTTGCTGAACTGTAATTCAGAGGTGGATTGTTTATAAATTCAAGAGAAAGATATCTTTGCCATTTCGGTGCAAACGAAGATGTGATTTTCCAGCATACGCTCCGCTCCAGTTTTCACGTATTGTTTCTAGAAAGCGATAACAAATTCAAGTTAAAAAGTCGTTCATCACTGAAACGTGTTAGTATAGGTAATCATACGGTTTCGAGTTCAATTTGGAATTAATTTGCACGAGTGAGTTTTTTAAAAAGCTGAAATTGCACGAGCCGCTTCGGCGAGTGCAATTTTAGCTTTTTGAAAAACTCACAAGTGCAAATTAACTCCAAATTGAACGAGAAAAACCGTATGATTACTTATTAATAATATAAACATGAAAAAATTCGCGCGGAGGAAGTGCCGGAAGATCTTTCTTGAAGCCATTTTTTCTCATTTGAGAAAAATTTTTTCAAAGTTTCAGCACAAAATTTCCATCATCATTTTACATGATATCATTTTCTTAGAAAAGTTGCTATTTTCTTACAGTCAATCATAATCCAGAATTTCGATGTGTAATTTGCACTGGTGCTACACTTTTTGTACTGATGTTACACTTTTTGCACTGGTGTTACACTTGCACTGCACTGCTCTTAGCCAATCAGAATCGAGTAATTTTTTCATGTGTATTATTATGTCCATTATAGAAATGAACTCTATTATTTCTAAGAAATAGTGATCAACAGCTCATTTCTCCTTTCACCAGATGATGAGAATTTCAATTAATTTCAGTTAATTACAATAATATTAATTTCAACAAGATGATGAGAAAAAAGGAAGTCATCAACTTTGGATCATTGTCTTGCTGGAGCAGTGAATTGGCCATTTCCGAGTTTACCTTGTCCTTCTGTTTGAAAACGAGTTCTCGTGCAAAACCACTTTTGCGATGGAAGGCAAATTTCACTCTCGATTTCTGATTTTTTTCTAATTTCTTTGTGTACGATGACAATTAAAAAATAAGATGGTCAATACGCAGACACGTGAGTTAAGTTATAATTATCCATTTCCAACGTTCAATAGTGCTGCCCACTTTGTTGCAAAAGTAAACAAGAAGTAAAGTTATATTATTCCATGATGATGATTAGTTTTCGATTTTCCATTATTTTATTGTAACCAGAAATAATTTGGCAACACTCTGTTAGAAATGCTGCGGGATAGCTTAAGGCATTTTAAAATTATTCAGTACCTTTAAGATTCCTGGAAGGAATATAGCCTAGAGTAATAAAATATTTCTGTTTGTCGTGAACGGATATTAAATTTTCCAGTTAGTACCGATAAAAAGTGGTAACTCCATACATGTTTGGAGCGTTTCTAGCTACGGTCTTGAGAGAGGTGTCGGCAAGGCATCAAATTCCCCAACAAACCCGTTCTCTGTATAAAATGACTTACTATACACGACAAGTTCAGTGAGAAAATAAAAGCACTCTGTTTAACATTTCCGACAGTGGGAAACTGACAAGCGAGATAGTTTACAAATCTGATTTTGCCATCAGTCTCCAAAACGAAATAGAGCTTTTCGTCTACCAATTTTGAGTTTAAAATATGTTTCTTCACACTTCAGTTACACAAATAAACAGTAATTTGAGGCTCACTTAAAGAATGGCTTGATTTAGCTCGAAAGATCATTTCATGGGCACTTTATAAAATAGTAAATGAGTCGAGTCAAATGCTTTGTCTTACGGATAAAAAGGGTTTAAAATTGACAGGGGAAGAGCAACGTGTTCGTCACGTATAAAATAGCGGCAAGGTAGAACTGAATGAACTTTTCAATTCTCAAGAACTAGATATCAACATACAATTTCTCCTAGCTGTTTTTAAGGTAGCTGAAGTAGATCTACAGTTCTTATTCATTTTAGCAGAACACGTTGTTAACTTGACTTTCTATAGAATGATAATAGAATCCTGGTTAACGGATTTTGTGATAAAGAAGAACCCAAATATTGATGGCATCCTATCAAACCCAAACGATACGAATAGCTTGTGTATATGAAAAGAAATTAAAGAAAGAAAAAACTTGACATAGAGATTTGAAATTTTTGCGCTCATTCTTGTTAAACCAGTACAGTTGGCAAATTAGCATATAACGTCTCAGTGCACGTATTTTCAATTGTCTAGATAGCACTTACACTTGCCTTCTGACTGATCAATAATGATAATTCTTGTCAACAGGATCACAGATATTAGACGGATCCGTTAAGAAAATGGACTGCAGCACTTATCAATATTACATTCAACCACCTTAAAATAGTGTTAAAAAAGGAGGTCAGCAAGTCTTTGAAAAGAGTTAAACATTACTGACTTTTTGAAAGCTATTTCATCAATAAACAAGACTTGCAAAGTAGCTTTCATCAGCATTTTCTTCTCTGAAACAATGTGAATCAAAGTATAATACTTAAGTGAAATTTCGCAAAGCCTTTCCTGGTGTTAAGAAGGTGTAAGGGCTAATTAAAGGACTCACAAAAAAGAGCTCTTGAAACCTTCTACAACATTAGATCATTAAATAACGAAAACAAGATATATAAACAAGCCGCAAACTAAGTTTCCGGCCAAATCTTGTGTCCTTCTCCATTACTTTAAAACTTAAACGGTGTGTTAATAAATAAAGATCTAACCTCCCACCCCCCCCCCCCCCCCAATGATCGCAACATGTCAATCCAACATATCATAACATTTTGTGCGTAACATCTTACACGCGCTTGGCCACCCTCTTGAGACATGTTCAATCATATTACATGCTGATGGCTAATACTTAACCAAAACACCAAACATGTCACATCAGGGTAGACAAACGCACACAACATGTTCGGAGGAGGCAGTAGGGAGCAAGATAACTCTTTGTCCCTCCTTCCTCCTCCCCAGAGGAGGTAGTAGGGAAAAAGAGTCATCTTGCTCCCTACTACATCCTCTGGGGAGGAGGAAGGAGGGAAAAAGAGTCATCTTGCTCCCTACTACCTCCTCCCAACATGCTGTGTAAGTTTGTCTCCCAGAGGAGACCTCCCTTTAGGTACGTAGAGAGGAGGTAGTAGGGAGCAAGATGACTCTTTTTCCCTCCTTGCTCCTCCCCAGAGGAGGTAGTAGGGAGCAAGATGACTCTTTTTCCCTCCTTGCTCCTCCCCAGAGGAGGTAGTAGGGAGCAAGATGACTCTTTTTCCCTCCTTGCTCCTCCCCAGAGGAGGTAGTAGGGAGCAAGATGACTCTTTTTCCCTCCTTGCTCCTCCCCAGAGGAGGTAGTAGGGAGCAAGATGACTCTTTTTCCCTCCTTGCTCCTCCCCAGAGGAGGTAGTAGGGAGCAAGATGACTCTTTTTCCCTCCTTGCTCCTCCCCAGAGGAGGTAGTAGGGAGCAAGATGACTCTTTTTCCCTCCTTGCTCCTCCCCAGAGGAGGTAGTAGGGAGCAAGATGACTCTTTTTCCCTCCTTGCTCCTCCCCAGAGGAGGTAGTAGGGAGCAAGATGACTCTTTTTCCCTCCTTGCTCCTCCCCAGAGGAGGTAGTAGGGAGCAAGATGACTCTTTTTCCCTCCTTGCTCCTCCCCAGAGGAGGTAGTAGGGAGCAAGATGACTCTTTTTCCCTCCTTGCTCCTCCCCAGAGGAGGTAGTAGGGAGCAAGATGACTCTTTTTCCCTCCTTGCTCCTCCCCAGAGGAGGTAGTAGGGAGCAAGATGACTCTTTTTCCCTCCTTGCTCCTCCCCAGAGGAGGTAGTAGGGAGCAAGATGACTCTTTTTCCCTCCTTGCTCCTCCCCAGAGGAGGTAGTAGGGAGCAAGATGACTCTTTTTCCCTCCTTGCTCCTCCCCAGAGGAGGTAGTAGGGAGCAAGATGACTCTTTTTCCCTCCTTGCTCCTCCCCAGAGGAGGTAGTAGGGAGCAAGATGACTCTTTTTCCCTCCTTGCTCCTCCCCAGAGGAGGTAGTAGGGAGCAAGATGACTCTTTTTCCCTCCTTGCTCCTCCCCAGAGGAGGTAGTAGGGAGCAAGATGACTCTTTTTCCCTCCTTGCTCCTCCCCAGAGGAGGTAGTAGGGAGCAAGATGACTCTTTTTCCCTCCTTGCTCCTCCCCAGAGGAGGTAGTAGGGAGCAAGATGACTCTTTTTCCCTCCTTGCTCCTCCCCAGAGGAGGTAGTAGGGAGCAAGATGACTCTTTTTCCCTCCTTGCTCCTCCCCAGAGGAGGTAGTAGGGAGCAAGATGACTCTTTTTCCCTCCTTGCTCCTCCCCAGAGGAGGTAGTAGGGAGCAAGATGACTCTTTTTCCCTCCTTGCTCCTCCCCAGAGGAGGTAGTAGGGAGCAAGATGACTCTTTTTCCCTCCTTGCTCCTCCCCAGAGGAGGTAGTAGGGAGCAAGATGACTCTTTTTCCCTCCTTGCTCCTCCCCAGAGGAGGTAGTAGGGAGCAAGATGACTCTTTTTCCCTCCTTGCTCCTCCCCAGAGGAGGTAGTAGGGAGCAAGATGACTCTTTTTCCCTCCTTGCTCCTCCCCAGAGGAGGTAGTAGGGAGCAAGATGACTCTTTTTCCCTCCTTGCTCCTCCCCAGAGGAGGTAGTAGGGAGCAAGATGACTCTTTTTCCCTCCTTGCTCCTCCCCAGAGGAGGTAGTAGGGAGCAAGATGACTCTTTTTCCCTCCTTGCTCCTCCCCAGAGGAGGTAGTAGGGAGCAAGATGACTCTTTTTCCCTCCTTGCTCCTCCCCAGAGGAGGTAGTAGGGAGCAAGATGACTCTTTTTCCCTCCTTGCTCCTCCCCAGAGGAGGTAGTAGGGAGCAAGATGACTCTTTTTCCCTCCTTGCTCCTCCCCAGAGGAGGTAGTAGGGAGCAAGATGACTCTTTTTCCCTCCTTGCTCCTCCCCAGAGGAGGTAGTAGGGAGCAAGATGACTCTTTTTCCCTCCTTGCTCCTCCCCAGAGGAGGTAGTAGGGAGCAAGATGACTCTTTTTCCCTCCTTGCTCCTCCCCAGAGGAGGTAGTAGGGAGCAAGATGACTCTTTTTCCCTCCTTGCTCCTCCCCAGAGGAGGTAGTAGGGAGCAAGATGACTCTTTTTCCCTCCTTGCTCCTCCCCAGAGGAGGTAGTAGGGAGCAAGATGACTCTTTTTCCCTCCTTGCTCCTCCCCAGAGGAGGTAGTAGGGAGCAAGATGACTCTTTTTCCCTCCTTGCTCCTCCCCAGAGGAGGTAGTAGGGAGCAAGATGACTCTTTTTCCCTCCTTGCTCCTCCCCAGAGGAGGTAGTAGGGAGCAAGATGACTCTTTTTCCCTCCTTGCTCCTCCCCAGAGGAGGTAGTAGGGAGCAAGATGACTCTTTTTCCCTCCTTGCTCCTCCCCAGAGGAGGTAGTAGGGAGCAAGATGACTCTTTTTCCCTCCTTGCTCCTCCCCAGAGGAGGTAGTAGGGAGCAAGATGACTCTTTTTCCCTCCTTGCTCCTCCCCAGAGGAGGTAGTAGGGAGCAAGATGACTCTTTTTCCCTCCTTGCTCCTCCCCAGAGGAGGTAGTAGGGAGCAAGATGACTCTTTTTCCCTCCTTGCTCCTCCCCAGAGGAGGTAGTAGGGAGCAAGATGACTCTTTTTCCCTCCTTGCTCCTCCCCAGAGGAGGTAGTAGGGAGCAAGATGACTCTTTTTCCCTCCTTGCTCCTCCCCAGAGGAGGTAGTAGGGAGCAAGATGACTCTTTTTCCCTCCTTGCTCCTCCCCAGAGGAGGTAGTAGGGAGCAAGATGACTCTTTTTCCCTCCTTGCTCCTCCCCAGAGGAGGTAGTAGGGAGCAAGATGACTCTTTTTCCCTCCTTGCTCCTCCCCAGAGGAGGTAGTAGGGAGCAAGATGACTCTTTTTCCCTCCTTGCTCCTCCCCAGAGGAGGTAGTAGGGAGCAAGATGACTCTTTTTCCCTCCTTGCTCCTCCCCAGAGGAGGTAGTAGGGAGCAAGATGACTCTTTTTCCCTCCTTGCTCCTCCCCAGAGGAGGTAGTAGGGAGCAAGATGACTCTTTTTCCCTCCTTGCTCCTCCCCAGAGGAGGTAGTAGGGAGCAAGATGACTCTTTTTCCCTCCTTGCTCCTCCCCAGAGGAGGTAGTAGGGAGCAAGATGACTCTTTTTCCCTCCTTGCTCCTCCCCAGAGGAGGTAGTAGGGAGCAAGATGACTCTTTTTCCCTCCTTGCTCCTCCCCAGAGGAGGTAGTAGGGAGCAAGATGACTCTTTCCATGGTTAATTTATTCATATATTCAATTTAGGTAATGACTCCAGAAATCGTAATAAACAAGGTGGAAATGCTTTTATTATTTTCCTTTACTTTGCTTGGAAGGAGAATTACTTTGCATTTAAATTTAGTTGAATCCAAGATACATTTGGTATTCCTTAAGCGGAGCGCAATGCCTCAAGAAAATCGTCAGTGAGAGATACTCCTACACGATATTTTGGGCGCAGTGGTTTATCTTTTGTCCAAAATTCTCCACTATCTTACCGGGGAATATTGTTAGAAGAGCATTAGTTTCTGTTCCTGAAACCTCCACTCCACTGAATGAAACAATCACGCGTGAGGAATAAATTTCTTTTATAATACTTTACTTGTTTAGGAAGGAGATTTGGAGGGAAGTATATGTCTTAACCATAATCTCTTAATCTTTCCTTTTAAAGTCAAAAGTGGTTACATTTTCAGTAAAACTTCCTCCCAAAGTAATTTTCTTTAAGATGGTCAAGGTTTAGGAAACGGCTGAAAGACTAGACTGCTTATTTATGCCCATAGTGTCGACACAGTGTAGTTTAGTCTTACCGCTACTTCTTAACCTTTAACCCTCTCAGAGAAAAGTACTTTGGGAGGAAGTCTACCTCATATTACAACCCCTTTTTGAACTTTAAAGGGCGAGTGGAGGATTATGAATGAGAGTTAAACTTCCTCTCCAAATATTCTCTCCAGGAAAGTAAAGGATTATGGACGAGATTTAATCCTCCTTCGCGATTGTTTCATTCAGGGGAGTGGCGGTTTTGGGGGACAGGAATTAAGACTCTTCGAACAATCTTCCCCTGTAAGATGGTGGGGGATTTTTGGCCGAAGATAAACTACTGTGCACAATGGCTCGTGTAGGGGTATCTCCCGATTTTTTTATTATCTGACGATTTTTTTCTGGCATTACCCTCTTCTTTGGGAATGAGCAATGTTCATTGGATTAAACTGAATTTAAATGCAAAGTAAAGGACAACGACACAGGTTTGACCGCACTCACCTTTCTGGTTCTGCGGTATATTTTTTTCTACAGCTATTTTCTAAATAATATTTTATCACAGGAAGGTGTAAGAGCTTATTGGATTCTAGTCTTTAATTTGCTCTTTGCACCTTCCTTACATCAGCTAAGTTTACTTTCGTTATTTGCGAAAATCTCTATCTTTTTATTCTTCCCTCATACAGACTTGATATTATATATATTCACGTCCGCTTCATTTGTTAATCAACTATTCCATCGTAACTTACTATGAGGATCGACAGATTTACGATAAACGGAGTACAGGTGCTTTTCTTAAAGTTTATTTCCAAGATCAAAGAGAATTTATTTGAAAGTGTTTCTGCATTTGTCTTTTAGCCAGTTGTTCGCTGTGGTGTATCATTGTTCACTTTCTTTACTATTCCTCAGGCTACCTGTTGATCGAATCAAATATTAACAGTTCATCAGAATGTGTCACGCAGAATCAACATGTATTATTATGCGCTGAACTGTCGGAGTGAGGGTGCTGCTGCGATACCCTCCTACTCGTTCTATATTTTCTTTCCAAATAAAGCTTACGGTGCTTACATACATAATGAAATGTTCACAAGGTAACGTTAGCTTTTGGCTTCAGAAAAAAATAAACAAATACTAAGCAAAATAAACTAGTCGTTTAAATATAGAACTCTTACTAAATGATTGCCAATTAAATCTCTACACTTTAAAACGTCACCATAGTGTTATCGAGCGCAGAATGAACTGTCTTTTGAGTCCATCTTTCAGCTTTGTCCGAGCGATTATCAGTTTTTTTTCTAAAATTTCGAGTGCTGTGACAGCAAATGGCCTTGTTTCACTGAGCCTTCTGGAGAATTTGATTATCCATTCAATATTTCTAAATCCTCTTCCGAAACTTCGGCGAGACGAGAAAAAATGTCCCTATTTTGCAGACTATCTTCAACCACTGAATAGTAATGAATGATCGTACAAGGTATACCTTAGCCAATCAAAATGCAGTATTGCATTAGTATAATCCGGTAGATTTGCACTAATGATAAACAGATTACTGTACCGTTGTCAAGCACAATAACTGTTGGTTATTAATTCTTACATAATGATCAAGAGTGATCACAATAAAACGTTTTCATGAAATCATTATGAAGACTGATTGACTTTGTGAATTCTTTTGTTAGAAAACATTTTTGGACCTAGAAATTTTAAAGTTAAAATTGTAAATTTCATTTTCAAAGTTAAAACTTTAACTTTGCAGCAACTATTTACTTCTGCTGGCATGTTCACACGACCTTTTTTCCTTACTTATGATCAACAACACGCTTTGCCTCGATCTGAACCAGTAGGGAAGAAATGACTTGCATTTAACGTCTTTTTTCAGGTTTTCTGAACTGTACTTAACAAATCTTAAGAAAGAAACTGACATATTCATTTCCACTTGTCTTATTCGCATCCTTGGATGGGCCGTGGCTCAATATTTCTCTGCAAACTGAAGTCGAGTGATACAAAACTTAAGCCCTGCTCCGCTGTGTTAATACTTGGTTGGATTATCGCTTACAGAAAACAGCACCTCTTGTCAAAGATAGTTTTTTATGTTTTTGGTATCCTTAAAGGGACACAGTCGGCTTTGGGACCGCGCTTACCTGGACACTAGTTTTCTCACTTTGAAAAAGTTCACCTCAACCTGAAATCAAAGATACTCGTCGAGTACATCTAGAAATCCGCTTCAATCTTCGCAGTGTTTTGCTTGATTTTCAATCGTTTACTGAAAAACCTGTTTTTGAGTGGGCTTTTGCTCATCCTATGTTTTGTATCATATTTGGTTAAAAACAGTATGGATCGTGTCTCTGTGATATGCAAATTAACTATGAAATCAGATGGTATCTAATGCGCATGTGCTCCAGCTGACTGTGTCCCTTTAACTTTTAATAGGGTACCACTGATTCATGCTTCAAAAGTATTCATATTATTGATAAAAGAACGTAAAACCGAAAAATCACAAACAAAGCCTCTCCAGTCTTTTCAAGGTACTGGACGTTTTTTTAAGCTTTTCGAAATATATGAACTGATTATGTCGTTCTCAAACCTTTTTATCAGCCTAGCGTTTTTGTCAGTAGTCCGACATCACCAAGTCCAATTACATCCTTTACAGGGACAGGATCCGGTACTTCTTTTTTTATTAGGTTACGTCGGTCCTTGCAAATTGACCTTGTGTTTTCACTGCTTACCAAAGCGTGGCTTATTTAACTATCAGAAACCATAGTACACTTGCCTGCCAAGGAGTTGAAAAACAAATATTGCTTCGGAAACAACATCAAAACTCGATCTGCTATTACCGACCAGCTAAGAAATAGACTTACAAATGCGGGGTAAAAATACAACCTTTATCAGCAATGATGTGAAATGATTTCCTGCTGCAAATTATTAACGACCTGTTAACATGTCCACGACTAAATTTCCTCACGGTTACGTGTTTGATTCTCGGTTCCAGTTTCTTATAGGTCATCGATACAATTTCAAGCATATCCTTAAGACAGTTACATTTGTTCAAATCATAGTTAACAGAGGGAATGGTTAAGGATCCCAGCAAACATCAAAAAAGCAAACAAACAGGCTAAGAGTTATGTTGGAAGGTCTTTGACCCTGTACATCTTTTTGTTTTATGCTCCTAGACTGTGCATGAATTACGTAATCGCAATGTTTCTATTGGTTAGCTGTATGAGCACACATAACAACTTTTTGTATTTTTCCAGATTTTGTGCAGGGTCAACCTCCCTCCCCCGCCCCAAACAGCCAACAAAAACATACAACAAAGAAATTTGCCATGATTCATAATCATTTCCCTCTATTAACCATGTTCAAATGTATCGTGTTTAAGTACTTGCTTATCTCACTTTAATTATTAATTGCCAATGCGTCTCGAAACAGTATTTAGGTCAATGCTCTTTCCAGTATCTTGATAAAGTGAAAACATTGGAAACTAACGTAGATCAATATAAATAACTAAACTTGGTAACTCCTTGTTAAAACAATCAGGGAACGTTTTGTTGTGTCAATTAGTTCACTGCTTTTCTTGACGCTCCTGTGGCAAACAAGCACACTCAAAGGTGTTTTATGAATTTTGGTGTACTTTTCTAAGCTCAAGTCCATGTTTTAGACATTTTTATGGTTTTTACAAAGTCTTAATTAACAAAAAAAAATTGAATCGCCATATTTTTTAGTATTTTCAAACTTTTTGACATATTTGCAAATTTTGAAATCCAAGATGGAGGTCCTTTTTAAAAGCACGATATCAGTTTTACCTGACAAGTTATTGTACGAAACTTAACATTTCTAGATGATTTATCACCACATACTGCATATATGTTTTATTACTATACCGCATTTATAATTTGATGAACATGGAAAGAGACGCTCTCAGTTAACCTTCACCCTTTGCAGGTTCTAAAATTTGTTTCATTTTTAAGAACTCCATATAAGAGATAAAAAGGATAGACGAATATGATTAAAATTCAAAAGGTTTGTTCAAAAGTTCCAAAGCAAAAATTAAACCTTAATGATAATTATGTCTTGAAACCTTTCCTCAGGAATACTGCTTGTAAATACTTCTTGTAAAATCACGGTTCCTGCACTAAGTGAGACTAGTTTCTAACTTCTGATAATAACGTTTTCCAATGCAATAACTTTGTACTAATCTTCCTTATGTCGAATCGATGTAAAACTTTTACACTGAGTTGCTAAAATGAGCTTAGATCAGGAGCCATAATCGGGGACGGAGGCCGTAAGCACGCGCCATTTCTAGTATTGGGGCTGTCCCTATGATATGGGACAATTTTTCTATTTTTAGAACAAATTGCGCCATCGTGTGCGGAAAGCGCGCGTACACGCTGCGAGGATTTTTGCGGTTGTAGCGCGGGGGAAATGGCATCCGAAATTCCAGACAAGTTTTATGCTTTTGGCCCACAACTCAATACGTTTATGTCTGTTGGAATTTTGCTCAAATATTTTCGTCGTAAGCTGCTCCAATTCGACTGAAGTAAGGCAGTGTCGAATTTAGGTATGTCCCGTTTTATATCACTCAGACCAAGTTGTGTTCCGCTGCTTCTTTTACAAGAGTTCCACATTACTCCACTATAAATTTCACATATGCTGAAGATTAACAGCTTTTCCGTAACACAGCAA
This sequence comes from Orbicella faveolata, assembly GCF_042242905.1. Lineage (NCBI taxonomy): Eukaryota > Metazoa > Cnidaria > Anthozoa > Scleractinia > Merulinidae > Orbicella > Orbicella faveolata. The sequence goes on from NW_028301565.1 coordinate 2,428,810, forward strand.
AAAAACTAGTTGGAAAAATTTGGATATTGCAGCGTTTTAGGACTTCAAAGTTTCCCTCCTCTTGCCACACGCTTGGGGGATTTCGCCAGAGTCTATCGCCACCGAAAAGTAGTAAACAATTGCAAGTTTGCATTTCGCCTGAATTGTAAGTAACACTTGATATTTCATCAAGGCCCAATAAGTTTATGTCTGTAGACACGGCTAGGCTTTGTTTGTGTAAAAATTCAATAAATTGTCTTGCAGTCAGTAAACATGACAAATTGGACTTCCGCAATAATATCTCTAGTTTTTAAATATGTTCAAGGTTGATAAATGTTTGAGAACATATTAAACTGCTTAGCTGAAAATATGTGAATACAGCAGGAATAATCAGCAAAGTTACGATGACGCTTTCTTTAATCAACTCGAATAACGATTTCGATTTTGTTGGCTGAGTTATCAAAACTCCTTGTCTATTTTATTTTCGCAGCTGTGTAAAATTTCACTACGTTGAAGAAACACACATGATAGTAGCCTTTTGGCGTTAGTGAAAATTGTTCCAGAATCTCAGCACAAAAGATAACGAAAGAAATCTTTGTCAAGATTTGTTGCCAATTAGCTACAATTGAAAACACAGACTCGGACTTTAAAGTGCACGCCCTGGAGCTACTTGTACGCGTCAGACGTTCCTTCCAAAACTTGCCAAACGAGCAGAAATGATAAGAAACTATCAAAAACAGGTTTTGGTTATGATTAAGCACTGTTTGAGAAATTCACAAATTACCTCGATACCAGAGTAGAGAGATTTCTTACATAAACTTTATTCTTTAGACAACATCCACGCGAGAACCCATGACATGTGCGTGGATCCGCGCGGATGTATGTCCGAGTCAGGGTGGCGCAATTTGTTCTAAAAATAGCAAAAGTGCCCCATATCATTAGGTGCGTGCAGATCCCGAGACTTACGGTCTCCGTCCCCGGTTATGGCTCTTCCTTAGATTGAAGATTGTTTATTTTTTACGGAAAACGACATTCCAAGGAGGCGGGAGACTGCGCGTGCAGCAATTAACATACTATGTAAATTCCAAGCTTTCTAAAGTTTTCGATTCTATTTTATCTATTTTCCATTTCACTATTACATTTCATAAGTGTAAACAGTAGTTTTGATACCTTTTGACATGTGTACTTGTTTTATTTATCTATTTTTCTCTGGGTCCATTTTTATTTATTTATTTATTTACATACTTTTTTGTTGTTGTTGTTGTTTGCTGTTTGTTTCAAAATGTTTCGACCATTACTTCAGTTTATCATTACAGCTACCCTGAGAGACTAGCGTCACATATTTATTCTAGCTGGAATGTTATTTGTTTGCTGTTTGCTTGAATACTGACACAAAAACTTTATTCACATGCAGCAAACTGTTGTTTTCTTGAGAAAAAGAAAATACTCAAACTACACTTCGAAATCTATGTCAGTGAGACATCGCTACATCGAAAACATGACATTTCTCTAAAGGCTTGAGCCCACTTGTGCCCGGACACATGCAAGTACGTATCGAAACCAAACAACGCTCGTAAATATTTTCAGCCACCTGTTCTCTGTTCTAAACGTTAATTTTCCATGTTAAATGGTGTAGCAAGACACTAATTTGCCCTAGGCGATGATATTTTTTCATTCACCTCCATGTTTAACACTGTACTTATATCAGTTACACAGACGAAAAAGTAGTGCATGTTTATATAGATTGGTCAAGCTTCGAACATTGATGACCGAAAAATGATCGTGTTTGGCAAAGCGCAATTAGAATTGTCATGCCGATAAAGTCATGAGCTCTATCAGTCGTTATAAATTAAGTTGCTGTTCGTTCTTGAATGCCTGACAATACTATTTTAAAGCACATTTGATTTTGAGTAATTCCTTCTCTAAATGAATCGCCTTTAAAGTTCATTTGCGGCCTCGTATAAGGAAAGCATTGTTCGCACTGCAAATTATCATTGTACTATTAAACTGGAATTGTTCTCGTAAATTGTCGTACACGCTTCTCTGTCTGCAGCGTAAGTGGATCACTTCCTTAAATCTTCGTTCGCAAAGCCAAGCCGAGAGTAAGCTGAAATGCTACGTTAGAATCTTTGTTTTTCACAATGTTTATATCAAAATAAATTTGTAACAATTTCTAGTACCACCACCACGTTTTTATTCTGTTAAATTAGAATTCAAAATGTTAGGAAAAAGCACTTCAATTTTGCATTGCGGAGGATATTCGGCCGTTTCAAGTTGTCCTTTAAAATAATAAATTGCGATGTTCAACCTTCCACTTCAGTCTCGTACTCCAAATATTAATTTTCCCAATTGATTGTCATCAGGAGCCATAATCGGGGACGGAGACCGTAAGCGCGCGCCATTTCTAGTATTGGGGTTGTCCCCATGATATAGGACAATAATTCTATTTTTAGAACAAATTGCGCTATCGCCTGCGGCACACGCGCGTACATGCTGCGAGGATTTTTGCGATGTCGCGCGTGGGAAATGGCGTCCGAAATTCCCGAAATTTTTCATGTTTTTGGCCCACAACTCAACGCGTTTACGTCTGTTGGAATTTTGCTTAAGTATTTTCGTCGTAAGCTGCTCCAGTTTGAGTGAAGTAAGACAGTGTCGAATTTAGGTATGTTCCGCTGTAAGCTTATATATATCGCTGACCAAGTTGTGTTCCGACGGATGCTTCTTTTACATGGGGGGAGCTGTACATTACTCTTCTTTAAATTTCACATATGTTGAAGATTAACAGCTTTTCCATTACACAGCAAAAAACTAGCTGGATATATTTAGATAAAGCAGAGCTTCAGGACTTCATAGTTTCCTAGCTCCTCTTGCTACACGCTTGCGAGGAATTTCAGTCTATCGCGACCGAAAAGTAAAACAAAATAATTGCTAGTTTGAGTTTCGCTTGAATTGTAAGCAACGCTTGATGTTTCATCAAGGCCCAATAACTTTACGTCCGTAGATACTGCTCAGTTTTATCCGTGTATAAATCCAGTAAATTCTCTGTTGTCGATGAATGAGAGCGCCCGCCGATGCGTGTTTTGTACAGTCAGTAAACATGACCAATTGTACTTCCGCCGCACTTTCGTGTGAAAGTGTACATCGAACTCAAACAATAAATCTATAGTTTTTAAATATGTTTAACATTGATAAATGTTTGAGAGCATATTAAAAGCTAAGCTGAAAATATGTGAATAAAGCAGAAATAATCAGCAAAGTTACGATGACGCTTTCTTTAATCAACTTGGAATAACGATTTCGATTTTGTTGATCGAGTTATCAAAACTCCTTGTCTATTTTCATTTTCGCAGTGTAAAACTTCACTATGCTTAAGTTGAAGAAACACACATGATGTTAGTAACCTTTTTTGCGTTCGTGAAATTTGTTACAGCATCTCAGCACAAAAGATAAGGAAAGAAATCTTTGTCAAGATTTTTTGACAACTGAAAACACCGACTCGGACTTGAAAGTGCACGAGCTGCACTATGCAAATAAGCTAATTGTACGCGTCAGACTTTCCTTTCAAAAACTTTTTGCAAACTCACCAAACAAGCAGAAACAATAAGAAACCGTCAAAACAGGTTTTGGTTATGATGAACCATTGTCTGAGAAACTCACAAATTAACTCGATACCAGAGTAGAGAGTTTTCTTGCTATATTCTTAAGTCAGAACAAACGCAAAAACATACGCGTAAGCTTACAACTAGCGTGAGCAGATCTTATTATTCATTCCCGGCGCGAGATTGAAGTCTTGTTTTCGACCCTGAAAAACCCACCTTTTCCGTTAGCTCAGAGCATAAAACTATATATAAGCATCCTGGTTCGTATTCCCTGCCTTATTCCCTGCCATCGCTGTGAAAATACGCAAGAGAATCTCTCAACTCTCACCATTTGATCACGCAACGTGACAACATCCACGCGAGAGCCCCCGACATGTGCGTGAATCCGCGCGGACATATGACGTCAGGATGGCGCAATTTGTTCTAAAAATAGAAAAATTGTCCCATATCATAGGTGCGCGCGAATCCCAAGACTTACGGTCTCCGTCCCCGATTATGGCTCCTGTTGTCATACATTTCTTTTGTTGTTAGTTTACGAATTTGGTAACATTGCCTTTGTAACATACTTGACAACGCAACGAGGTACGATGTTATATTTTGATCACTCTTGGACTGAATCCGTTAATGATAAACGACTAGAGAAACAAGAAAACGACTTATCTGAAGTAAGATATTTCCAGGCCAGGGTCCAAGAGCCAGTACACTGCTATCCAAAATGACTACACATTTCTTTGAAAGGGCATTAAACCTAGAAAGAAAGGAAACATCAACAAAATAGCTGGTTAATATTGATTGTATCACTTAACACTTACTGTTTTCACAATGTTCTTACGAAGGTTATAATAATTAACACCAGCATGTTTTATTCTGTAACTTTGATTCCATTATGTCACTGGACAAGTCTCCAATCTTCAAGTAAAATTCTTCTTACTAGTTACAATATATCCTGATTCCAATATTTTCTCTCCAACTGAAATGCTTATAACAAGGGTCAGGAAGGCATTTATATGGTCAGACTCTGATCACTCTTTGGACTGAAACCGTTCAATGGTAAACAGAGAAGAAAACGACTTACCTGAAAAAAGGTGTTTTGCTGGCTGTCAACTTGAACCAGGCTTCGAGAGCTTACACACTTAAATCCAGCATGGCTACACTTTCTATTGAAACGATGTTTGCATTCAACCTGGTGATAAAAAGAGCAGAAAACAACAAATTAAATTACTTTTCAACGATTATCGGATTTCCAGTTGCGTTAATTTCGAATATTTGCCCCTAAATACACATTTACAGTGTTTTTCTAAAGCTTTACTTTATTGAAATTGATGAACAAATCTCTCGCAATCGTGTACTTTTAAGAATTCGTTCCGACATCAGAACAATTCCTCGTTGCCCAACCGGTATGTAAGAGTTTATGGGTTCGAATCCCGTCACGGACGGAGATGTTCAATTCTTTGTCCCAAACTCACCACACGATCAAAATTTCATCTTTCACTACTCCCAGGATTCAAGTAAAATAAGGAAAGGGTGAACTTATCTGAATTAAGATTTTTCCAATATGTCATATATAGTGCACCAGCGTTCAAGAATTACACACTGCAATCCAAAATGGCCTCACTTTCTCTTCAATATCCGAGTTCACCTGGCAAAAAGGGAGATTAAACTTAAAGCGAACTATTTTTTTCATCAACAAATTCGAGACGTGTTTATAAATTTAATAACAGACAATTCTGCAGTGACTTCTTAAAGCAGGTATCAATACTGTACGGTAAAATTATTTAAGAAAACACTAAATTTTTGTTGGCTGGCAAATCTCAAACAAACTTCCTGGTTCTGCCGAGGACATTAAAATAGTTAAAGATTTTCTCTGCAAGATACTTTAAAATGTATTGACATGGAAGGAGATTTTATTAACTTTAGACTGAAACCGAAAAAAAAGGAAAATTTGAGGTGCTGGACTTATTGTAGAGAAAAAGCGTTTCCAGCCATTAGCAAGCAGTGAACTACTGATTGAAACCACTGAGTCCAAGAGCTAACGAAGTTGTTTTTCTTGCATTGGCGAATTTTCAGTCCTTCGTTTCATAAATTGTCCAGAAACCAAGTGAGGCAAGGTGCAAATAAATTTCTAACACCGGCAAAAAATATTTTATGAACCTTACTGCTGAGCTTTGGTGGTACATTTAGACAACATTTCTCAGTTAATGAATAGAAAACTGCGAAGATAATATCTGGTCTATCTGAACCAAGATGTTTGCAATACTTACATTGTACCAAAGAACATTAGAGCCACGCACTGTCGTACAAAATGGTCTTGTTTTCTCTCAGCATATCTTTTTTAAAACCTGCATGAAAAAGAAAAGAGGAAGCTTTGATACACTGACTTTTAAAAACTGCGTTAGGCTTAGGAATTTGGTCAAAAAAATGCAGACCTAGCGGTTCACAGAGACATTTAAAGCATAAATACTATTCAGGCAGCGTTTAAACGCACAAAGCAGTATAAACTTATTATTTTTTTGCTACATGAAGACAGTTCATTTGGTTATTTCCCTCAGGATGTACTCTACATAACAAAAGTAAATCAATTATTTTCTTCCTTGGACTGATACTGTAAATGGTATAAGACAGAAGAGTTAAGAAAATGAGAACGAACTTATCTGACTATAAAATCTTTCAGATGTCGTCTACTTGCATCGAAGCGAAGGGTAAAACACTACAATCTAAAATGGCTGCATTTTCTTTCAATGCACGTGCACTCTGTGTTCAACCTTGGAAAATAGAGAGCAAATGTCAATAAATGAAGTAAATCTCCTTTATTCAATAGAACAGTCTTGTAGTTGTACGATGTTGCTATTTTCAGGCATATTACATTGTATTCGCTAGCCTGAAATCAAGAGACTAGAGAAATGCATTTTATAGTAGTGACTGGCTTTCTTTTCGCTCAGAAAATTTACTGAGTACAAACGTGTTAGGTCTGGGATTCTGGTGGTATATTGTATTTCGATCAATCTTGCTCTGAATTAAATCGTTTACCAGGAAAACGACGAACAAATGACAAAACTACGATGTACTTATCTGGAATCAGTCATTTCCTGTAGTCAACTACCAGGGTTCGCTAGAGCCCAAGAACTACAACCTGCAATCCAAAAAGGTTTCTGCTGCATTTTAATTTAAATTACAATACACTAGAACAAAAAAATCATAAAATTGCAGCAAGGGTCAAACTGAACCATAGCAATCAATTTATCGTGATAGCTATCTTAGTCAGAATTTTTAAATCAGACTTTGCAACAAGGTCAGATCATACTTGTAAAATAAAGATAAAGTAAAACCTAGAATTTACCTGAAATTGGAGTTGATCGCAAAATGAAGAGACTGATAAGGAGAGAACGTAGCTTCAAAGCTGAACACGGCTGCTCATAATAGACTACGAGTAGTCCCTCTTTCACTTAGTCCGTCGTGCGTGGCGGGAAAGAAATTCGCGAGAGAAAAATGGCCGCACGATATCCTAGGGGCTAGCAGTGCGCGAAAGGAGGGACTACCGCCTAAGCCCAAGGGTTTGCCCTTTCACGGCCGAGTGATTTTTCGGTGTAGGATTTCTCATCTTGACGTCCTCTTATTATCGCCTGTTATCAATAGCCCAGGGAGATCTGAATAAAATTGCTCTACTCTACTCTTCAAGTAGCCAGGCAAAAACATATGCCTTGAGAAGTATATCTTCGTTCAGTGTTCGTTCAGCGAAACTGCCAAAGAAGTTTTAAACAGAAGACGGCGAATGAGGCCTTTTGTAAGGATTTTCGCTGCGTCTAAAAGTTATTGCGAAAATTTCAACAGAGTTTCAACCGAGAATTTACATTATACATTATACATTATACATAGGAGATCATCCAACTGCGGTGAAATGTTTGCCGATAGCAGCGGAAAATTTCAGGTGAATGTCCGGTTTCAAGTGAGAGTCCGGATCAATCTTTCAAATGGGCGGCAGAAAGGCCAAGTTCAGTGAATGGATATTCGCTGACTTAGACGATGCTGTTGAGCGGCGAAATCACTGACACGCTCGCAGTCGGGTTGGAGGCAGAAAGCTTTGCCAAACAAAACACTGGATGAATTTAAATCTTTCCAAAGCCTGTTGGCAGATTCGCAAGAACATCACGGCTTGCGAAGCGCGATTCCAACGCTTCGATTTGCTCTGGTACCGCTTCGATTTGCTCCGGTTCCAAAACATTCCTGCAAGACGTCACAGGTATCTCGAATGTTGACAACACGTTGTCAACGCGCCTAACATAAGCCAATCATATTTTGCGTTGTGAGAGCAACGCATATAATTCAAACTCTTGGGCTTAGGCGGTAGTCCCTCCTTTCGCGCTCTCCTCGCCTCCAGGATTTCGCGCGGCCATTTTTTTCTCGCGGTTTTCTTTCGCGTCCCGCACGACGGACTAAGCGAAAGAGGGACTATTCGTAGTCTAGCTCATAATGGTTACATTTCCTTTGGGTTCCCCTCTGTTCGTCTAATGCCAGAAGGAGAGAGGAAACTGTCAAAAATATATCACCTTTGAGTTTGAGGTCTTATCAGTCGGTCAATCAGTTTGGTAGTTAGAAACCGGCCATATAACATCGGACAATATCGCCTGCATTAACAAATTTCTTAATGTTCTCTTAGGATTATTTTCTCGCCAGAATTCAACGCAAGTTTGCTCAAAATTGGTTCCATTCGTCAAGTAATTTCTGATTTCACGAAAATGTGAACAATTATGAAAACATGAGGATGAATGAAGGAAAGCCACAATACAATTATAACTCAAATCTGCCTTTATTTCTAAAATTCTAACTAAATATTTTGATATTACTTACCCGAAAATGTATCAGAAATCAATCGTGTGGCGAAGGACAAGGATGGCTGTATAACATCTCAACAAAGTCGCTCTCAAAGTAAAACCGACTAAATTAAACTCCAATTAAAACATTCACGAGCAGTAAGTTCAGCGGTTGTATGGAAACAAACTGTTCCTGCATGAGAAAAGAATTTAAATTCTCAGGGAATATTATTGACGTAACTTTAAAACTGTTCAGTCAGATCTTCATACCCTTAGCAACTCAGAGCATCGGAACAATGGACAACAAGCCGTGTCTAAAACACAGGTCACATTCCACAGGTCAAGAGTAGAAATCCTTACTCTACTGATGAATAACTATGCCAAAAGTTTCCCCTCGATCTAAAACAACATTTACGCAGAGTGCTAGGGCTAATTAGGGCTAGGAGACTGAATCTTGGTGCTGTTTATTTATCTGCAGCACAGTGACTCTGTACTCTGACTTGTGGAATGTGACCTGCAGTTCAGACCCATCGTGGACAACATTAAACAGTTACAAATACGACGAACAAGAGAGCTAGTATTTCTGAAATGTGGTATTCAGTAAGAAACTTTCAAACCTGCTATTCCGATGTGCTTGTCTAAACGAACTTGGTAATTCTTTATTCCGAAAGTTTCACACCCTCCCAGTATTCAACAATTTCTTCACGTGTGGACGTAAAAAATTGCTCAACGAACTGGTTATACTAAACCACTAAACTGCGGAAAAGGGCAAGCGTAGCGAAACGAGGCGAAAAGCGAACAAGGTCAAGAAATACAAAAACGAAAGCGTATACTTATCTGCGAAGGGGAGCACATCGACGAAGATACTGGTTCACCTTCACAACACACGACGCTCCCTGACACTAAAATGAACGGGATGTCCTTTGAGACTTCCTTACATACTTGATTAAAATTCATTCCACCCACTAGAAAAGTGTTTGCTGCATCAGAATATTTCATTGAGATTTCTGTGCGTCAAACAATAGAGCATACAATGATATCAATAAAAAAATATCGAATAAAGCACGCACTCAGTCGCCAGTTATTTTCTTCTACAAAAGCACAGGTATTTCAAATGAAATTCGTTGAATAGTTTTCAAGAAGTTGACTCTTGAAGTCCTTTGTGATATCACTTAAAACCCCAAGGAAAGACTGAACATGTGTCTTCGGGAGCTTGATATTCATCGCCGCGTTTTAAATGCACAACGTGTCTTATTCTCAATTGTGGTGGCATTTTACAGAGCCAAGCCCTGAAAACTAAAGGTGTCAGGTGTTTACCATGACAGGCACGGAAGGCAGTGCTCGGACTATTCGGTGACAACACTGGGACTCTAAAATTTTGTAAAAGCAAAAAATATAAACATATCAAAAATAATTCTGATAAATGTATTTAACATCAATTCTGTCTTGAATTCCAAACATGATTTGTTACCCACAATGCAAGGATTTGAGTTAGAGACAAAACTAGAGGTCCAGAACAATGCTTTTCTCTGACTTTCCCTTGATAAAAATAACATTTCTCTAACCAAATAAACAACAGACATAGTAACGGTTTCTAGCCTGCCTTCAGGGGCAGCCCTCCTTTCCGCCCATTCATTATGACTGACAAGTTTTTAACAAATCCTTTTTTATAGGGAAAATGTCTTTTTCCTGACCATTTCCTGACCTTTAGCAGGGTGTCTAAAAAAACTCGATTAGCGAATAGTGCAGTGGTGAACAGTCATGGATAGTGGCGAATAGTCGTCAATAGTCACCGCTTTAGTCCAGCACTGATCTGGGTTCGTTGAAACTGATCACGTGAAAAAAAATAATAAAGTAAAATAAAATAAAATACGAATGTGAGGTAAGTGCTCTGTGATTAGTTTATCAACTGAAAAGACACAAACGACCTGCTCTGATAACCGGTGATAAAAACAACAACATCTAAGCTACATCTTGCGTTAATTAATTATCCAAACCGGTGGCCAAAGTATTTGATGTAAGCAAGTATGTCAGCATATATAGTTTCGGTCAGCGGTTTACTATCAAAAGGCTCGGAGCCATTCCTGCAATTAACGTCATGTTGTAGGCAAAATTTCCTATTTTCTTGTCAAGAGTTTACACAGTTGTGGAGAATACACATGGCTATACTGCATATGACCTGAATGGAGGGTAAAAGTGTTTCTTCAAGGCTGTCTACGAAAGACGAATGGACATCTCAGGTAGGCTGCCAGGAAGATGCATTTTCACTTATAAGCAGCTTTTTTTTTTAAAAAAATAAACTACTTAGTAGCTGAAGCTTATATATGGTATGTATTTTCCTAATATGAGTGTTTTGAATTATATGCAGATTGCAGTGCAGCCGTTGGATGATATTAAGTTAAAGGGCTCGCTACGCGCATTGAAGGATTTAGTTCAGACAGCGCTTGGACCAAATGGAAGGTAATTTTAAGTTCTTACATATAAAATCCCTAACTATATCAATGTAAGCGTAAATTTATTGTAATAAAATAAAACACTCAATTCTGATTGGTCCTCCCCACGTTTTAGTGGTCATTGTATTTAATTTGTTACTTGCATTGTAGCTTAGCCAATAACATGCTGTCAATCATGTTTACTGTAGTGTCGGCTGACACTATAGACCGATATATTGACCGATATATTGACCGACACTCAGCCAATACAAGGCTGATACAAGGCCGATACCTGGCTGATGTATCGACCGAGTATCAGTCAACATATTGGTCAACAGTATCAACCTGCACCACCTAATGTAAACATGATCCCATTTTGTTAATATCCCAGGTAATGAAGGGTTTAGTCTGCTAGATACCCTGGTCCCTGGGGTTTTCTTTCTTCTTTTTCTATCACAAAAAGCCATCTTTGTGGTGGTCAAAAAGAGTGTAAAAAAGAAACTGAACTCACTTGCTGCTTCGTGACTCATTTTCGCTACTTCAGGGCACAAATTTGAACATTAGGATATGAAGAGAGTGAGAAAACGTCTGGAATCAGGGTATCTTCTCCAAAGACCTAGCACTAAATAAAGTTTGCTGATTCATGACCTGTATTTGACTGATTTGTTAATGTACATTGATGTCAAACCCAGGGGAGGGGACCCTGGCCATATGTGAGAATTTGACATCTACTACACATCATCCCACCCCTTCAATTATTTTAAATACATGACATTTGTACATGTGGGGTCCGGGCATGAGGGTTGGGATGCTTGACTTTGTGAGAGGAGTACTGAGCTTGAAGCCTAACCATATGTAATTGTTGGATCATCTTGGCAATAAAACCCATCACAACTGTTGGAAGGGAAGGGTTTGTTTTCCGTTATGCTTCAGTTAATTTATAACTGAAGGAAGATAAATATCCATTCTGCCAGCTAGGTGACAATGGAATCTAGTGTCACACTGTACAAAGTAATAGCTGTACCGATACAACAATAATTTCATTCAATACTTTTCACTACAATACATTTATCTTTATTTTAAAAACATGTGAAGTTTCCCATCTTTATACTTGTCTGATACTCAGGTTGAAGTTCTTCCAGTCATCCTCTGGTGGTCATGTGACTGTAACATCAACATCAGGCAAGATTCTTCACAGCTTGTCTGGCTTGTCACACCCCATACCAAGGTTGATACTATCTGCTGTGAAAGGCCATCTTGAAGGCTACAGTGATGGTGGTTTGAGAACAGCACTTCTCTTACTAAGGTGCCTATTAACCTACATGTAATTGCATTTCATCTATCAACACATACAACACATTGCATCCATCCATGAAGCGTGACAAATTAAGCACACAGTTTTACTTTTCAAACGTTTCAACAACATGCACCATGACTGGTACAAAGGAATTTTAAAAGAAAGATTTGTCACGTAAGATTTTAAATTTAAATTTATCTATGACATAATTTTTTATAATATCAATTATTAAATTCTTGAATTTATGAATTTACTTCCATTTTCAACAATGTTATATTGTTATATTTTTTATTGTAAAAAAGTCATTTTAATTTTATGTACTTACATTTTAGCTAGGTTGTATTTTCTTTGTTTACTTGTTTATCAATTAATTTATATTTATGTTACTTAGTTTAAGAGTGGGCTTCCTGCAAGGCAGGTTTATGGCTAAGCGCAGTTGGTACTATAAATATAGAATTGTCTTATCTACATTGAAAGTTTTGTCCGTTATGTATCAGATGCAAAAATGTTAAATTATATTTCTCTTTCAAAGATGAAACTAGTAAGATGAAAGTCCCATATTTGGTACGGAACATGTACAAAAAATGTAATGTAGTTGGAATGATTGCAACAACAACTTGCTCACACCTTGGGTTTAACACCTTAAAAAAAAGGTGGAAAGAAACGTTTTGAAAGTAGAGAGTTGTATGAGACCTCATATAATCTTGCAGTTATAGTCAGGGACCAAATCTGCTAGTTTATCTTTTTTTGTAGAAAACTGTTACTGGTAATTGTAGAGGTGTGCATAGATTTATTGATCCTTATTGTTTCTCTGTTATAGTCTAATACAGTCATCCCTTGATCTGCCTGTCCCAAGAGCCCTCATCACTCAGATCAGTCAACATTCACTGGAAGTCATTACCAGTCACCTACAGTCATGTCGATGGAAAATGAACATTGATATTGGTAACATGAAGACCATGCTGTCCATTGTAAACAGCATAATTGGAACAAAGCCTGCTTGTCGTCTTAGTGAATCTGAGAAACAGTATTTAAGTGTGCTCGTCATCAAGGTACAGGATTTAATATTTTTTGTGTGTTTATCTAGCGGTGGATACATGTTCAAGGTGCCAATGCACTCACTTAAGTACAAGTTTTTATTAATACCTCAAACATGACTTACACAAGCTAAAGAGATATAACTACCCAGGCCAGTGCTTCAATCATTGAATGTTTGTTAACATGCTATACGGTGGCTTTAGACTCAAACTTAGAAAAACACATGTTTGATGTGAAATTTGACTCTGATCAGGGATGGTAATAAGAGGACATAACAGGAAATTCTTTTTGAGATAAACCTTGTTAACTTTTTTATTCCACAATGTCACAATGTCACAATGTCACAATGTCACAATGGTTTGACACCATGCATTGATCAAACACACAGGCATTTCTTCAATCATTGCCAAGTAATTCCCAAGACTCTTCAGTGTCTGTCACAGACCTTCAGTCAGTCCAAATAGTGACTTGCGAGGGTGATCCTGTCAATGAATCCAAGATCATACAAGGTGTCATTCTTCAGGCCCCTGATGTTGCAACCTTTCAAAGAAAAAAAGCACTTTTAAGCCATCATGCCAAAGTGGCTTTGTATAATGTCTCAATGGCAGGGGACACTGATGAATGGTTTAGCGACAACGTTAAAATAGAGACAGCAGGAAGTGGTCATGATGTTAACATGGAGAGTGCTGTGCTACAGCAGATGTTGAAGGTTGCTGATTGGTTGCTAGCTATTGGAGTTAAAGTGGTAGCTTGCCAGAAATGCGTACATCCAGCACTGAAGCAGTACTTGAGAGATAAGGTTTGTATCCAGCCCAGGCAGACATAATCCTAGAAACAGATTTGGGCACCTACCTAAGTGCTGCCTTCACTTCATTTATTCACCTGCAAGATACAACTGGGAGTTAAGCTAAAGAATTCACCTAGTCATGCATACAGCTGTGTAGTGTTTCTGATATCATTGTAAATCTAAGGTCCTACATGTCCAAAAGACAGAGATCTTAAGGACTATGCATGCGCATAGTATGTGATAGATACAAGTGTTTTTGACTGAAATATTGAATGTCTCTGTCATGAGATGAAAAATGGGACCCAAAATAGTGGTTGACAGCTGTTTTGTTGGGTGAGACAGTTCTAGTAGACTAATTTCTTTTAAGGGATTAAAGACATAATATACTGAGATAATGCATAATTTGCACTGTCTTTTGTTTGTTTCTTGTTGTATGTATTGCTTGTGGCACATGGCAACAATAATTATTATCGCTGACAATTAATAGCAAGACTGGCAGCCCTGTAGTCTTCATGGAAGAAATGAGATCTAAATGAAATCTAAAACTCAGCTAATTTAGAAACAATTTCAATTTTTGTACAACTAGTGGGATTGACAGACCTGTACACAGCAGTCACTTGTTAGTTTTTTTTTTTTTTTTTTTTTTTGATAACTTGTTTCGTTTTCATCATAGGGTGCTTATGTGATTGACCGTCTATCCATTGTTCACATCTCTGCTGTGCGACGTCTGACTGGAGCAACAATCCTGAGCACTTTCAGCATGGACATTACTGAATCAAGCTTTGGTCAAGTCGGGAAGATTAAACATATGGTGTTGAATGACAAAAGGTCAGCTTCCTAAATTCAATAGTGCATTTAATGTATGGTGGTACAACCCACCATGTACTCTACATGTACATCACTTTATTTTAATTTCCATCCTTTGGTAATTATGATTACATAATGTCTTTTACCCTTAGTTTTCATTTTTTCAGAACTGTTATTCTGATCCTGCTTCTTGCTAATAAAATTACTAGATTTAGAGCGGTTTTCAACTGAGTGTCAAAAGCAATCAGGCAGTTACGTTAGTCTTGGTTTTACTAGAGTTTGAGATTGGTGGAATAGTCTAATTGGTAAGTAATGGTTTGGTTTTGGTTTTACGTCACTCAATTGAAAACCACTCTATTAAGCCAGGTTTGGTTTGACTTGGTTGAACTCTTCTATCAGAAGCATCACTTCAGTCCATACTTTCATTCACCATATACTTGTAGTGTACAATGACAACAATATCATAAATAAATGGGCCTTCTGCATCCAATGGTCACATGATACAAAATGCACCAAGCTGGATGGCAAAACAATACAGCAGTCTCCCAAACAAACTTAAGGGACTAACCAACCAGTCAACCTTGATTTTGCTTTGAATTAGAGGTACATGCCTTTGCAGAGCTTACATGTATCATCCTGCATGGTAAATGTCATGCAGTGACAACTGGTTGCAAAAAGGCCAGTTAGCAAACCTGCCTTTCTTTTTGGTATATTTTTAAACAGCTACATTCATTTGGTGCCAGAGTCCTCATTAACTTCATCTTCTGTGTGTACTCTTTTGCTGTGCTCACCAGATGAGACATCCCTTGACGAGCTGAAGACAGTTTGTCAAGCATCTGTTAGTGCGTTACATGAGACTTTGGGATGCCCATATGTGGTGCCTGGTGCTGGATGTCTAGACACACACTTAGCATCATTCTTGAGACAGTATGGGAAAACGAATGGCTCAAAGATTGCTGCAGATCTTGGCTGTACTAGAGGTAAACACCTTGTTTGGCACTGGTATATAGCTTTGTGTGCTTTAGCAGTAACCCTCAGGGTCTTCAACAGTAACCACCTGTACTTCTTGATCTAAGCCGGCTACCCTGCTTAGCTAGTATTCCCATTCCTTATAAACAGATGGCAAAATCAGCCACCTTCTCCAGCAAAAATGCTGCTACTTGGAAACTCTGTGACGACCCTGTAACCTTACTTGCCACTAGAAATCCAAGTTGCAAGCTTGCTGATGAAGCTTGCCTGTTGGCTTGAAATGCAAATTGATTGAATTATTTTTAAGTTAGTTTGACGTCCTTGGACATGCCTTATAATTCCTACTTTAATCTCTAGGAATTTTTTTTTCTTAGGTCAATTTGTTGCTATCATCAACAATGTAGCCCATTGCCTTGAATCCTTGGCCGGATACCTAGAGCATGACGGTGGCAGTCACGTGACTGACTCAGCCAATCAGCATCATTGGAGTCTTTCTCCCGGAGCACTGGATCTTAAGCCCAGCGTGCTTCACTGCATGTGTGGTTTGGTGTCATGTGATCAGTCATTAGAGTGGAGCATGTTGGGACATGTCGAGAACTCCTCTGGTGATAACAGAGACAGCTGTTGCACAGTGGGTGTTAAGGAAATATTTGACAATGCTGTCCTCGATATGTACGCAACAAAGATAAATTCTTACAGGACTGCATTTGAAACTGCTAATGCTATAGTAAGAATTCACTGTGTAGTTTGTAGCAGTGTGGCGGGAAATTAAAACTCGCAAGATATTTACGGTGCCGCCTATTGGTTCAGTTCTGTTTTCAACGTCTTAGAAATAATTTCCCTGTCATCTTTTCTGTTCCAGTTTTATAAACCACAATTAGGTTAGTATTCTCTTTTTTATCATTTGTCTTGAATTTTTTTGGGTGGTTTTTGGAGGAGGAGGGGGGGAGTTTGATAGATGAAAGTTGCACGTCCTTCTGATTCAAGTCCGAGGGAACAAGAAGCTCCAGAGCTTACAACTGGGCCTGTCAGCTTGACCACTAAGTAAAACAGTATGAAAGGCACAGTAGAGCGCCGTACCTTGGCCCCCCTTTCTTAGGCAATTAAAATCTTCATGCACGCGTTGAGTTCTTATTCCATCTTAGTGGAAAGCCAGCAAAACAATCCTTTATTTACAGTGGTCAGCACGCCACGAGAGTAACGCCACAAAATATTCGAAACGGAAAGAATCGAAAATGACTCCTATCATAATCGGCGTTTTACCGGCAGCCCTGTTTACCCTGAGCATTAAAAAAGCGCCGACAATTGTTTTTAGATACTATTAGATCTCCTGAAGGGTCGCGTTGTTCGAAAGCCGGTTAACGCTAACCCAGGATTAAAAGTTAACCGAAGTATTAATTTTTCCTATATAAAAATGTGTTGTACTGTTTACGTTTTGTGAAGTTTGAGCTTAGTCAAACTCAGAACAGAAGGACAAACAGTATAAACATAAAACTTCCCCAAAAGTTACACAACTTAAATCAAAATTCTCGCTAATCCTGGGTTAGCTTAATCGGGCTTTGGACAACCCGGACAACAAAACGGAAGTGAAATTAGACAGTATGACCGTTAGTGAATTTATGTTTTTTGATTCATTTGGAGAAATCTACCAAACTTGGGTAAATGAATTGAAAGTCTAGGCACTGTCACTGCCCGCTGAGGAAACGGCAGCGTTTCGACACACAACCCAAATAACTGTTGCAAACAAGACTGCGGAGGCCCTTTGCTCCCCACGGAGTGAAGGTGGCAAAGAAGGAGAGAAAGAGCAAGACGGGTGTGGTAACCTAATTATCAATTCAAAATGTGTTACTTTTATAAAGGAGTATTAATCGAGTAACAATAGCACTTGGAAATCATCGACGAGCTGAAGAGGTCACACAAAAAACTATTGAAACCTCTCGGGAAGATCGAGCACTACTACGAATGACGAACGCTAACTTTATTTTAAAGGTATATTCTATAGAAAATTCAAAAGAAAACCTCTTCGCGATGCGTAATGTTTGACGCCCCTCATTCGATATATCATGATATTATGACCCCATAAACTCATTCATCAAAGGCGTCTTTTGCTATTACAAAACATAAAATTGTATAACATCCCTGGTGTAGAAGCTTTCAGAGAAAGTTTAATTTTTTGTTATAGTAATCTGGCTGAGCGCACGTGGCCCTCAACTGCAATGCTCGTCTGTAGTGGAACTTATTTAATCATTTAAATTTTTCGCTCTGTGGTTAATGCTATCGGCTTTGTGTTTACTTTACTATCCTGTACCATACGAAAAACTAATAGCTTCCTGCAAGAAACCTGAAATTGTGAAATTGACGGTTTCCAAACGAATTCATGATACATATCCAAGCCACGCTTATTGATACTTTTGCGTGTGGTTTAAAATCCCTTAAATAAACTTTGAAGTCCTTTCACTAGACATTTATAAATTATCTTTTCGTTTTTCAGCTAAGCAACGACATCAATGACAAACCTGTTGATTCGACTTGATGGCAGATAGTGATGACTACAGAAACACTGAGCGAGTAAGTAGTCTTGTAAGGGAGGTCGATGATTTAAAATGGAGTGCGTGCAAAAGCAGACGGATTTCAGCTTGTTGTTTTATGTAGAAGCGCTTGCAGTCCAGTTAAACAATGGTGGGGCAAATTGACTTGCAACCCGGAGTAAGTGCGCAAACTGCACTGTTAAACTTAATCAGCAGATATATTTAAGACGTTATCGAAAATCTGAATATCTCAATGGCAAAAAAATAACCCTAATGGAAATGATAAGACCAACCTGTCTTGAATCAGAGCTGTTCCGTGCTGCGCGTGCTCGGCTAACCGACGCCCCTGAAATATTGTTCAGCCCGGCCTGTGGAATACACCAGCCCTGATGTGAATCCTAGACATATCGCCTTAGGGAACTGGGGAAGTTTCGTGCTATTTTTAAAATAGAAAGACTCGTTCTTCCTCCCGCCGACTTTCAGCAGAACATTCGTTTCAGAAATTATCCAATGAAACTTCGGCGACAGCAGGTTTTAATCGAAGCTGCCATGAACACGTTGCTTTCGCGAGAACAATTATTGAGTTCTCGTGTCATGAATATTTAAAAGATAGCTGAGGTTTCTAAAAAGCACATGCCTTGTCTTTTATTTGCTTCAGGAGGTTTTCCTCTTCTAATCAAGAATCTTAACAGAATAAGGCCGGTTCATTTAATTTTATCTGCAGCTGGTGATTTTAATGCTGTTGCCTTTTTCGTTGCATTCGAGGAGCAATACAATATAAATTGGAATAGAAATCGCTCTAGCTCGCGGTCCTCAATGGAACATTGTCTGGGTGTGATCAAGAGCCCATCACTGGTGTAATATCGTCTTCCGCACGTGTTAGCAGTGGCAACCTGTTTACATTCACAAACGCAAGCGAATAATTATTTAAATCATTGTCATTCACGACACACAATCATGGCCATAAGGCGTTAAAGACGTCGCCCAACGACGTTTTCCCAGCAGCCGCGTAATACCAGTTATTGACTTGACGTTATTGTAATAATTTCGTAATCGATAACTGATGAACAGTTCATAGATTAGATCAGTTACCAGAATAGTAATTGTTATAATGACGATGACGATGATGATGATGATGATGATGATGATTAAAAGAGGACTGTGATGACGGTAACGATGATGAATTTATCACATGTGGCTACTTAAAACATACTACACATAACGCATCGAAAGAAAGTCGGCGCATGAATCACTATCTATAATTAAAATAAACTATAGTCGCTAATTCAAACGCTCCGAAAATTTAGAGGGCCTCTAAATTACCTCATGTTTTCGGAATTCTTTGTTATTATAAGCCGAAGTCCCGGAGCCATATTCCCTTTGAGAACCAGAATACATCGAGTACATTACGACGTTTAGTTTCGAATCATTTTCAATCAAATGTGATCACCTCAGATATGACGTTGTTATTTAGAAAATGTTCACAAATTTGGGTGCTTTCCATTTGACCAAAATTCCGGAATTTTCGAAACGAGGGCAAATTTCTTGAGAAAGTTTCCGAAAATCCGAAAATCACACAACATTTTCGAAAATTTAGGGAAAGCTCACGAGGATATTCTCTTTTCGGTAAATTGTAGAAAATGCTGTTCTATTTGCCTCTGGAAATTTCCGGAAATGCAAACCTGAAGTTTTGGTCGGATGGAAAGCGCCCTTTGACACCAATTTTACGTCTTGTCAGCCTAACGAGTCGCCATAACCATCAAGCTAGATAATGTTCGTCTCTCTCAATGGTTCTTTCTTGGTAACACGCTCGTAGCTAAATGCTGTAAGGTCAATTGTCTGAAATCCACCGTCCAAAATTAATTCACTGACGGCTCGCCCTACAGCGGGAGACTGCTGACTGCCGTGACCGCTAAAGCCGTTCACAAAAATGAGATTCCTTATCTGGGGATGTCGTCCAATAATGGCATTTTGATCCAGTGTGTTGTACTCGTAGTGGCCAGCCCAGGCGCTCTTGACCTGGTGAATTGAAAGATAAAATCACAAGCGCTGATCCTATTACACCTTGGCTAAACATAATACTGTGTATCTTCAGAAGTATTCATAAAAACATTTTCCTAAAACAGAAATTTAAGTTTAAAATCTCTGAAAACATAGTTGACTTAGATACGTCAGTTTCCAAAATGTTCCCTGCTTGCTTAGGATGTGTGGCATTATTGTTTGACAAGGGTACTTTGTGATCCCCTCACCGCCCCAAACGACACACACAGACATAAACTCCAGGCTAAATACGGTTTTTACGCTGCCTAATATGAAACGAGAATAGAAGAACATTTGAAAAACGACTCTGAGGGACTTACCTTGAGACACTCAAATGCAGAAATTCTGTGAACTAAATTTGGCTTAATTCTCTTGTGAAAATACTCATAGTCGATTTCAAAATCAGAAGATTCGTGGTCATCTTCCTGTGTTAAAACAATAACAAAATGTTTTTACGGAGAAATTTCCTTTTGATGATAAGCAAGTAATTAAACAATCTATGCAGTATTATCCAGGCTACTTACGGTCCAGACCACCCCTCTCTTTCGAAAATAGAGGAAGGCTTGGGTAAAAAAAAATACTCTTGAGCGGTTATGGAGTAATTGGGGCTGGACACAAAGAACAAAATGTGGCAGAACGGCAATCCACGAGAGTACCAGTTGGAGAACTAAGGAGCAACTAAATGAAGATGCTCTGAGAGCAATATATTCTTCTTTGAATTGTGTAACAAGCAGAAAAACTCCCAAACAAGGGGTATTTTGAAGACGTAAAATGCAAGGCCGACATGCGAAAACTCTGTTCGTATTAAAACGTACCTTGCAAACGGCGGCTCCGCCCGCAATGCGAGCGGCATTAAAACCGAGCTGTCCTACCGAAACGACATGATAATAGTGTTTTTCTTCGCAGCTGCAAAAGTAGAGACAATGCTTAAGTCGCTTTGACCTTAACTTGAGAATTCCGGGTTTAATTTGACGAGGAACAGCATATTTCGTTCAGAATAACGCAACTAATATCTTACTTGACGACACTCCACGAACTACGAGCGATTTGTCGGTGACCCATTTTTGGCGCCAAATTGGAAGCTTAGGGAAACAAAATGTTTCATACTTTTCAATTTTTGCAATCTGATATGATTTTTGGAAATGTAAATGCTGGTTAGTGAATATTTAATGCAATCTCCAGCGAGAAAAGTTGCCCGATTACAATGCCTTTCCTGTTAACATACATTAACGTCAAGACAGTAAAGTTTTTCCCGCCTGCTGAATCCTGATTGGTCAATCCAAATTTCAGCCGCGCCAGCCGTATGCACGGTACCCAGCCCCTTCCCACGCACTCCCCCAAAATAGGCAATCCCATAAGCACCTTCGCCAACACTATTAGCTAAGTATGGGTAGTCTTTTTCAAAGCACTCCAAAAAAACATGACGTCAGCTTATCGTCATCACGAAACGTCACTGTTGCTAAGCAACTGGAACCTTGTCTTGAAAAACGCGAGCTGACGTGGGCAATCTTGACTCTGAGCATGCGTAGAGTGACGGGAAGTCCCTGCATGAACCTCCATTGCAAGCTTGTTCCAGGTCAATGCCAAGAATACGAACATCGCCTATTGGTCTCAATTGCCTGAAATTTTCTTGAAGACTCAAAATTGGAATTAAGTTCCAATTTAGTCAACCTAATAGGAAACTAAAACTACAGAAGATGCTCACTATTAATGGTGACATGCCACAAGCAAAACCACCGCCTGCGAGACGACCAGCTACCCCAGAACAATCGATAACAAATGGCATCTCATTTATTTTGGACGCTTCAGCACCATCTAACACAAAAATGAACCGTTTTCTTGGTTCGACTGGTAAATGTATCCCAAGCTTCTTTGGGAGATGCCCTGCACTCGGACCTGCAGCGTTAATCACTGTTCCACAGTCGACGGTCTGTGGATTATTTGGAGAGGAACTGGTAGCCACCTAAGGAGACAGAAGGGCAGCAGGGAAGATACTGATATAAATAAACGTATCAATGTATAACATTTCATATAATATAATGACTGTTGCTGCCCTGTGATTGGTCTACAGCTGTGCCATGCACATGAAAGGAGACAATTCACTCAAAAGCTCCTTATCACTACCACTCAATTTTGACTTTTTATATACAGACAATGCAGATTTTAAATTTGATTAATGCAACTTTCGGATCGACAATGTAGCCTATTTTAAGTGGAAAGTCGTTGCATGCTGAAGTCTTTTTTTAAGGTTACTTTACATCTTCAGAGGCGTCTCGCATCCAAGCGATAAACCCTTATATCAAATAAACGCTTACTAAGCTGGCAATCACATGCACTATACCAAAAATTTTGAAATAGAATTTTACAACCTCTAATTGTGAGTGTCTGAATCATCTTTTGAAAGCTACAAGTCAAAGCAAATTTTGTTTTTCGCTTATTCGATTTGTCCCTCAGTTTCTGGACGCAAAGCGCTAATGAAAATATGTTTGCAATTTGCCATTTTCAGTTTCAGTGAAAAGTTACTGAACATTTTCGAAATGCATGGTTACTGAGTGTCACCCATTTGTGACGTCACCAAAAATAAGGGGTATCCCCTCCCAACGTCAACCCACACAACGGAGGAGAGGAGGCGGAAGAGGAGGGGGAATCCCCATCACGTCACCACCCTCCTCATGACATCATCCTCAGCCTGAGCATACCCCTCCTCATGATGTCATCCTCAGCCTGAGCATACCCCTCCTCATGACGTCATCCTCAGCCTGAGCATACCCCTCCTCATGACGTCATCCTCAGCCTGAGCATACCCCTCCTCGTGACATCATCCTCAGCCTGAGCATATCCCTCCTCATGACATCATCCTCAGCCTGAGCATACCCCTCCTCATGACGTCATCCTAGCAGCCCCTCCTCCTCAAAAAAACCTCAACCTCATGCTGCACCCTGTGATTGGCTACCCAAAACTCCCTCCTCATGACGTCATTCTCGCACCACTTTTCCCTTGCCCCACCAGTACAGTACCCCCTTACGCACCAGAATTTTGTCCACTTTTTGCAATTTTCTCTAACTTTTATTGGCAGCTATTTTGAATAAATTAAAAAGAAGGGCTCAGTGGGACCGTCGCTCCCACTTTTCACAATGACCCACTTTTACACCCCACTTTAGGGTCTGATTTTCTCGAACTTTTGTTGGTGGCCATTTTGAATAATTAAAAAGGAGGAGTCGCTGGGGTAATTTGGCAGCTATACTTATTACTACAACTCTTACCAGTAGGTTTTTCCCCATTTCCAAAAAAAAAAAAAAGACACTCAAAACACCGTTTTCAGAGGACAACTTTGTTATGGACAGGATGAACTTAATTCCATGCTTCTGGAGCCATGCATTAGTAAGTTATCGTTCTTATAATGAACACAAGCTTTTAAAACTTAGGGGGGTAGTTTTTTGTTAACTTTTGTGGAATGTGACCTCGAAAAGCTCATTTTTAAATTCCAACCGAGTTGAGGAGAGTTGTTTTATAAAAAAATATATTGATTTGGGGAGTAGAAGACCACAAATTTATTTGTTTAAAACTTGATAATGACATTTATCTTAATTTGCCTTTATAAATTTTGGCACATTATCTCTAAATTGGTCAGCAGTACGATAAAATACAATAACTCAAACCTTAACACCGCTTATTTGTCCATTCAGATCTGAAAAGAAGTCCACGACCTCTCCAGAGATGTATTCCACGCCTAAATGTGTGGCCTTCCTCTTGAAGGCCTTCAGCAAAGACAATGGATCAAACCAACCTTCATCTCCTGTACCTGAAATATTACATTGATCACACAATTAGCAATTCCACGAGCACGCGTTGGATATGAGGTGGTAGATAGCCAATGAGCTAGAGGCATGAGCGCCAAGTTGGCTATAATCATCTCATATCTGACAAGCGTGAGTGGAATAATTGTTTTATTAGAGACGCCCCCAAAACATAGAAAACTAGACTAAAATACAAATAAAAATGCCCCAAAACATCACACGTACGCTTACCATATTTGTACAGCATGGTGTAATGGCTCATAACCCATGATGGCTGAGCCAATGAAAACTCTCGAATTGCATTATGAAATGATCCAACTTTTAATAAGGGTTGATTTATTCCTAAAATGCAATACAAATATTAAATAATGCTTACCCAACGAAGCTAGTGTTATTCCGTCTGTGTTGAGCCAGGGAAATTGCACTCTGAGTTCGCTGGGTGAAAGAAGTTTGACGTGGCAACCTAGCTTCCTGAAATTATGTAAAATGAGGCATTAACATAATGCATGGGTCCAGTGAACCAAAATCTGGTCAAATGTCCCGGGGGGTGGGGGAGGGGCTACTCCCAGAATAGTTGGGTGGGGTTGTGCGGCCCACTTCCCACAACCCTTACCCTATTTATGACCAAAATCTGCGACTTTTGCTACCAGTATTTATGACCTGCCCAAAAATTCAATACCCTATTTATGACCATTGCGGCTGGCACAGTTGCTTTAAACATAAGTTATGAAGGGCTTTTGTTGATGGTCTTATTGATAATTATGATGAAAAAGTAGCTTCTTCCAAGAAACATACCCAATTCAAGACTAGAGTACTAAAACCATACCCTATTTAAGACCAAAATGGCCAAAATCGATACCCTATTTATGACCAAAACAGCTGAAAAACCCTACCCTTTGGGGCCGCACATACCTATTTTGCCCATATAAGGGAGTACCTCCCCCCTCCCGGGTCAAAAGTCTAAGAGCACTTCACCTTTTCGCCTACTAATTAATCACTTTTGTCTTCATCTTACTCTCCCTTAGCGGCTTAATACAACATTGATTTTCATACCTGCATCTAAGCCACGATATTTCACTTTTTCTTGTTGTTTCTTTATTCAGGAATTGAATGTACTTTCTTTCACATTTTGTTCATTACTGATCTTTCTTCTGGATCTTTGTTCTAGTTTTAACTGTATCTCTGTGCCTTAGGTCGTTGACTTGGTTGCTAAATCTCTAAATTATAGTGTATCAAACGCGTTTAGATTAATTAATTACTACTGATTTCCTGATTTCCACATTTTGTTCATTACTGATCTTTCTCCTGGAGTTTTGTTCTAGCTTTAACCGTATTTCTGTGCCTTATGTCATTGACTTGGTTGCTAAATCTCTAAATTATAGTGTATCAAATGCGTTTAGATTAATTAATTACTACTGATTTCCTGATTTTCATCATTGTTAAGGCAGCCACCAACCTTTGGAGATCATGATTTTTCTTCATTTTTTCTTCTCCTTCCTTGCTTGCCAGAAACAGATAACCTTGTCTGTTAAGCTGGATGTCAGGGGGTTCACACCCTTCAATTCTTAAGTGTTGATCAATTTCTGTCAGAAACTGAAAGCTATATTGTGACATTTGAATGTTTTCAGCCAAGGAGAATTGCTGTCTAATTCCACCCAGTGAATGTGTTGTTGTCGCCTTTGAGTACTGTGTAAAAATTAAAAACAAAACAAGCATATTTAAAACTAAAGTAAAATTTATCACTAAAAGAGTTTGCAGTCTGACTAGAGGAGGCATCATGGCATCATGCCATCATATAGCACATACACCTTGACAGTATAGAAAAACAACACTTCTATATGATGATTTCTCCAGGGGAGGGCGGGGGGTACTTCCTTATATGGGCTATATAGGTATGTGCGGCCCTAAAGGGTATGGTCTTTTAGCTGTTTTGGTCATAACTAGGGTATCGATTTTAGCCGATATTGGCCATTTTAGTCATCAATAGGGTATGGTTTTTGCACTCTAGCCTTGGTATGGGTATATTTTTAAGAAGAAGCCACTTTTTCACCATTATCAAAAAGAAAATCAACAAAAGCCCTCCACAAATTATGTTTACGGTAATTTAACATTGGTCTTAACTAGTGAACTAATTATAACGCAGGTCTGACTAGGGAACTAATTATAATGCAAGTCTGAAACAGGGGTTTGATTTAAGGGTCAGGTGATAAATAGGGTTTCGAGTTTTGGTTAGGTCATAAATAGGGCAGGGAATATTGCAGATTTTGGTCATAAATAGGATAAGGGTTTTGGGAAGCGGGCCGCACACCCCCACCAATTTTTTCTGGAAGTAACTCCCCCCTCCCCCTGGGGGGATTTCTCAAGGTTTCAAAGAATAGATGATGTCCTAAAAAAGTAACAATAATTGGTCAGTGTAAAATGCAAACTGCAAACTGCATTTTACCCCTCATTTTACCCTCAGACTGCATATTACCCTGGGTTTGCATGAGCAGTGTGCAGTCTGTCCGCGGTCTGTGGTTTACAATGATCATGACCCGTAATAGAGTCCTAAAGTGTGACATCACAAAAAAATAAATTTGAGAAATTATGGGATTTGGCACCATTTTTGAATAGAGCGTCCTTAAAAAAGGGTCTTTGCCAAAAATTACCGCTTAATTGTAATTCCCAGCCGAAATATAAAGGATGAAAATTTGGTACTGCCCCATATAAATCTCTCTAATTTTGAGTCAGTTCTAAACTGAAGGAACTGAAACCAATTGGGAAGGGTTGTATGGGATGTTATGAAACTTTGATCCCTTATATCTTTATCAGGAATTGCAATTCAAAGCTAATTTTTGGGATGAGGGCATCTTTTAGGATCCTCTATAAGAATATGACATCATATCCCATAATTTCAAAACTTTTATTTTTGTGACGTCATCACTTTAGGACTCTATACCACAGTTTTAAAGAGGTCGTAAGGAAGCGCCGACAGACATTGGAAACTGTTACCATGTAATGCAAATTAAGTGGAAAGTGTCATGAACCACGTAACAATAATTTTTTAGCAAAAAAGCATATTATCTTAATGCTTTGCTCTTTTGTAAATTAAACGAAGTAGATTAAACGCATTTACAACTGCATCTTGTTATTTTTTAGTCAGCTATAAAATAAACGCTCTGTCCGGCTTGAACCGTTGTTGGAATTATTTTTATATCAGGACAATTAAATTTACGGTCGCATGGGTCATGGGTCGCACTAGAGCGAATTTTTTTTTTGGTCGGTCCGAAAGACCCAAAAATAACGGCACTGACCAATTTTTTGGGGGGTTCGTTTTCCAGTCGCAGATGAAGCCACACGACAAGGCTAAATTCTTGTGTAAAAAAGATAAAACGCTTTTGTAAACAATGATGCTTTCCCGTGAAGGCATACTGTCCATCAATTTTCTTAAATAAACACGCAGTTGACTTGTTTAACGAATTTCTGTTTTCTTTGGGCGATTTTGGAAAAATCTGCCTGTTCCACCCATACACTACGGCGTCTTTGATCTTTTTGGTCCACTGACAAATTTTTCCAAATTTTGCTTGTAGGGGTCGCATTAGGAAAAGCTCCAATTTTGACCCAATTTTTGGTAAAGCAAACAGAATTCACTCTAGTGCGACCCATGCCTAACGTGCCAAAACTTTGGCCAACTTTGTGTGACTAGATTCCTTCACCAAAGTTGGTTTGATATAACTTACCGTAGGATCACGCTCAATTACACAAATTTTACCAATTTCAGGCGTCATTCTGCTCGCAAGAAAGTAAGCCGATGATGACCCCATGATACCACCTCCAATGATAACAACATCGTAGAATTTCCTCTCCATGGATGCAGCTACCCGTCATGGGCTCCTGATACTTTTACTCCAAAGAACAACGATAGACAAACGCAAAATTCAGCTTCAATATGAAATTTACCAAGA
This sequence comes from Orbicella faveolata, assembly GCF_042242905.1. Taxonomy (NCBI): domain Eukaryota; kingdom Metazoa; phylum Cnidaria; class Anthozoa; order Scleractinia; family Merulinidae; genus Orbicella; species Orbicella faveolata. The sequence goes on from NW_028301565.1 coordinate 2,456,835, forward strand.
GATCACCTCACTTTCTCTTGAATTTACCTATTACTTTGCTTCAAGTAAATTTTGCGTGACATATTGTCTCGTTCTGCATTTTTTTAAACAATGGATCTTTTTACAGATGTCACGCAATATCAACAATTTTTGTATTTTTCATATAGACAAAAACCCACCTCCGCCGATCAATTTATCATGCCAAATTTAACAAACATGCGATGTGTTTTATAAGAACCTGTTGCAAACTCATGAAGATATGGGATCCCAAACTTGTCAATTTTTAAAAAGAAATGTATGCCAGGGGCGGACGTCGTCACCTCGGACTGGCACGCATTAAAAATTCCGTAAAGTGTTCCGTTCCTAGCCAGTGTACAACCGCCCCCTCACCTCGAAAGTTCCTTGCTCCGCCTACACCTCCCCCCTTCCCACCTTAAAGGAGAATAATCACTCAACAATAATAACAAGAACGTCTCTGATCGCGATCTGTTCATAAGATTTCAACCATTTTAGTATCAAAATGTCGGCAATAAATATGGGTTATTCATTGCGCAATTGTTATAAACCTCTATTAAGCGGACAACCTCTAATAATAATAATAATAATAATAATAATAAATAATAATATTTAATATTTCTAAGGCGCAAATTAACATGTGAATATGATCAAATGCGCCTAACAAACCAT